>NC_083359.1:36732000-37370000 GCF_030254825.1 Meriones unguiculatus
TCCTGCCTTGGCCTGTCACTTCTCTCCTGACATGTTCCTTAACTATACAAAGGGGTTTTAGAGAGAAACTCCCATGGAAATACAGACACATATGATATAGACAAGCTCCCAACCCATAGCTCATGCACTTGCACAACACACATGCACACACACACAATATTACCTCTTATGAGACTTGGGAATATCTCTCTTTGAGTTCCCTGTATACAAGATTGTGTCCTCTGCAAAAAAAAAAGCAACAGGACATCTTCCTTTCAAATCTGATGCCTGCTACTTTTTCTTGCCATATTGCTTTGGCAGAGACTTCTAACACTGCAGTGATTAAAAATGGTAAAGATAGGCACTCTTATCCTGCCCTGAATTCTAGAACGCTTCCAGACATGGCCTGTTCAGAATGCAATCAGCTGCGGTTGTTATCTGTGGCCTTGATTATATGTATCTTTCTACACTTAATTTGTTGAGTCTTTATCATAAAGGACTAGAATTTCTCCAGTGTCTTCCCTGCTCACTTGAGGTGAGCCCATGACTTTTGTCATGGTGTGGTAAGCCAAGCTCATTGCTTTACACATGTT
The DNA here is from genome assembly GCF_030254825.1 of Meriones unguiculatus. NCBI lineage: Eukaryota > Metazoa > Chordata > Mammalia > Rodentia > Muridae > Meriones > Meriones unguiculatus. Next base: position 36,732,573 of record NC_083359.1, read on the forward strand.
GAATACCATTGCCCTCTGGAAATCAATCTAACTTTATATGTAAGGTGAAAAAATTTAAATGTACACCCCTACAGAAACAAACAAGATGCTCAGAACCATGGCACTGAAATGACAATGGGAAGTGCCAGTCCTGCTGGGTGCATATGGAAGGAGGAAGCCAGACTTATTCTCCAAAGATTAAAATAAGAACAGAGGCTATCTGCTGTTCTACTATTCCCTGTTCTAGAACAGCATCTGATGTTCTAGAACAGCCTGATGTTTTCAGGCCTTTTGAACTTCATCCCTGAGACACAATGGTAAAGGTCAGAGTGGATGACTTGCCCACATTGGGTACCTGGTCACCAGGGCTGCCTTCAACTCTGGCAAAGTGGATATTGTTGTCCTCTGTGATTCCTTCACTGATCTCAACTAAAGGGTCTAAGTGCTCCAGAATGACTCTACTCTCAGCAAGTTCCATGATATAGTCATGTCTGAGGATGGGAAACTTGTCACCAGCTGGCAGGCCATCTCCATTTTCCAGGAACAAGAGCCTGCCAACATCAAATGGAGTGATGCTACCTTGTGCAGTCTACTGGTATCTTTACCATGGAGAAGGCTGGGACCCACTTGAAGAGTTCAAAAGGGTCATAATCTCTGCCCCTTCTGCTGATGTGAGTGATGGGTGTGAACCATGAGAAGTATGCCAAGTCACTCAAGATTGTCAGCAATGCCTCTTGTTCCACAAACTGCTTAGCGCCCTGGACAAGGTCATCCATGACAGCTTTGGCATAGTAGAAAGACTCATGACCACCATCATGCAACCACTGCCACCAGAAGACTGTGGATGACCCCTCTGGGAAACTGTAGCATGACAGCTATGGGGCCTCCCAGAACGTAGTCCCTACATTCACTGGTACTGCCACAGCTGTGGGCAAGGTCATCCCAGAGCGGAACACAAAGCTCACTGGCATGGTCTTCCATGTTCCTACCCCAATGTGTCCATCATGGATCTGACATTCTACCTGGAGAAAGCTGCCAACTATGATGACATCAAGCTGATAAAGCAGATATTGGAAAGCCCACTGAAGGGTATCCTGACTACATGAGGGCCAGGTTGACTTCTACAACTTTAACAGTGACACCCACCCTTTCACCTTTGATATGGGCTTGGCACTGCCCTCAGTGATAACTTTGTTAAGCTCATTTCCTGGTATGACAACAAATATGGCTACAGTAACAAGATGGTGGACCTCATAACCTACACGGCCCCCAAGGAGTGAGAAGCCCTTGACCACCCACCCCAGGGAGAACAGAGAGAAAGAGAGAGTCCCTCAGTTTCTAAGGGGTCACTGTTCCAACTCAGCTGCCAACACTGGGCATCTCACAAAACAGTTTCCATCCCAGACCCCCAGAAGAAGAGGAGGGGCTTAGGGATCTCCACTCTCTTGTATACCATCAATAAAGTTCACTGCCTCCAAATAAACACAAGCAAAGCAGGGCAGGATCCACTTGGGAATGAACAGACTGGGATGAGATGCTATGAAAATGGTGGTAAGAGTACATGCCCGACTAGGACAGGATAGGAAGAGAGGGAAGGAGGGAAGCCTAGCTTAAGGTGTTCATGGAAACACGAGGCTTGCTTTTCCTTTCATGGCCTCCACTGATCTTACAGTCAGTGGACAGGATGCTGGCTTTAGAGGGACCTTATCTGGGCCTCCTTTGCTACTTCCCAAGATAAATACTCCCTCTAAAACCCACAAGCCTGCACCTGCTTCCTTTGATTTAACCCCCCCAATGATGTTTTCAATTAGTAGATGTCTCTCTAAAGCAGATCTGAAGACATTTTTTATAGCTAAAATATTAATTTCCTCTTAGCAGCCTCCCCCACACAAAGGGGTGAGAGAGTTGTGTCCAGGCTCCCCTTCCATTATTAAAGTTTTCACTGTGAAAGTCGGGCTTTTCCTCTGTGGAAGCACAGACCCTTTGGTTCTGGAGGAGGCAGCAGGGAAGCTGGCTGTGGCCCAGACAGCCCCAGCTCAGCAGAGGATGGCTCGGGGGTGTCTTGGGTTTCAGCTTTGGCCAAAGCTCGCTCTCGTCTGCTTTCCTGCCCGTCTAGTGGGTCAGCCCTGTCTAGACAGGCAACACTGTAGATCATTTCCATCACCGGTACTCTTCCTCCTTCACCCACTCACGACGGTGAGCACACGGGCCTACGCATATCCTGAGTGGTCTGCCTCTCAGGTGACTGACAAGGGGCATGGGGGAGGGAGGCCTCTATGATCCCAAAGGGGAATAAACAGCCTGGTGGACCAGTCTTCCCATCCCCATGACTTCCTAGAGAGAACACTTTTAAAACTGACATCGCAGTTGGTACAAATAGTCCCTGACTCAGAATGGCTCACTTTCCCTTTCTCCCATCTCATGGTGTGCAAAACAATACGTTCCATAGGAACCAGACTCAGAACTTTGAATTTTGAACTTGGGTCTGGTTCTGGGCTAGTGAACTGTGGCTTAGGTCTCAGCCTCCCCTAGCGCCTCTGTTTTAAAGGTTTAGTCCCCCCTTTAAGAGGTCATGAAGGGAATGTCCTTGAAGGCACCTACAGCATGCCTGTTCCTCCTGACCCTCTCTTTGCTTCTGAATTGAGCCATGGTGCCCCCAATACACTCCCAGCATAATGTGCCGCCTTGACACAGGCCCCCAAATCAGTGGAAATCCCACACGGAGCCAAAATAAACCTTTTTTTTTTTTTTTCCTGATTATCTCAGGTACATTGTTATAGCAACATAAGGTCAATGTGTGGTACAAATACCGGGCGGCCACAGCAAGCCACCATTTGTCCAAGTGCTCAAGGGGGTCAGCAGTAGGTACTGGGGGACAGCTGTGGCTGAGATGGCAAAGACAAGAAGTCAGTCTCGGCCTGTAGTGTTGCAGCACAGTGTAGGCACCTCGGCTTCAGGCCAGGAACTCCTGAATTTGCTGCCTTTGGCTCCTTTACCTCCAAACAGTGGGGCTGGTCTAGCTTCTAAGGTTGGCACTGGCACTGGTGGAAGGAATTGCACCGAGTTTCTTCTCTGTGGCTGTGATAAAACTCGCTGACCAAAGACAACTTGGGGAGGAAAGGGTTTATCTGGCTCCCTCTTCCAGGTTATAGTCTGCGCTGGTTGGTTGATTGGTTCTGGGTAGTTGGTTGGTTCTGGTTGGTTGGGTTGGTTTGGTTTGGTGTTTTGTTTTATTTTGGTTTTTGTTTGTTTATTTGTTTGTTTGGTCAGCTTGATATAAGTCTCAGTCCTGCATCAGTTTCTTGGAGTTCCCAGCACAGGCATGACCTCTGCCCCAGATGTCAACCATAGACCCCGAAAGAGGACTAGGCAGGGGGTGGGCTTGCTGAGCAAAGAGTCCACTTCTCGGGCAGAAGTTCTGCTCGCCCTTGATCTTGGAGAGTTGGCCACACTGCAGAAATGCTTTTTGCCGGGCTCTAGCCACCTTTCCCCGTGCCTTTTGTGGTTTCACAAGGAAAGAGACCGTTTATGGGGTAGATTTTAGTGCGACTTAGGCACTATGTCCCAACGTCAGCTGCATTTTTATTTGCCCCGGAAGGCCGGTGCTGGCAGGGGCGGGCCATGTCTGCTCTCCTTTCCCTCTAGTAAAGAGGCCCCGGGGTCCTCTTTTAGCTCATGGAGTGGCTCAGGCAAATCACTTGCAAAAGAACTCTCCCTGCAGGCAAGAAGTCAGCAGGGCACGAGGCCTCCGCCTTGGCAGCTCGCTGCTGGAGACCCCAGTGTGTGTCAGCTCAGGACCTGCCTTGCTTGTGCGATCCCAACCCTTCAGCTCTTCGTCCACTCAACACCCTGTTCAAAAGCAAAGGGATGGGGCCAGTGAGGTGGGTCAGTGGGCAGGGATCTTTGCAGCTCAATCCCGAGACCTAAATTCAATCTCCAGAACTCACATGAGGATGGAAGGAGAGAACTGACTCCCCAAAGTGATCCTCTAACCTCCACACACCCGCACACCTTCATATCCATCATGTGTGCATGCATGCGTGCGCGTGCGCGCGCGCACACACACACACACACACACACACACACACACACACACATACCCTTTTTCTCTCTCCCTCCCTCCCCCTCTCTTTTCCTCTGCTTCCTGCACGGAGATGAGATGCGACTTGGAGCATCATGACTGCCAAGCTGGTCTCATTTCGGCTTCTATGCCTTTTCCATCATGATGGACTCTGTCCCCTTGGGAATAGGGAGCCAAAACAAACCCTTTTCTCCCCTAAAGAAAACCTTTTTTTGCCAGGGTGTTCTGTCACCGTATCAGAAAAGTAACCGATTCAGAAAGCAACTCTGCTTTGCAGTCCGACTGGCTGAGTCCCCACAGGTGATGGCCGCAGATGCACACGTCTGGCTCAGATCATTATGGGAGCCTCTTTCTCTGAAAATCCATCAAAAACTCTCAGAACTGAGCCTCGTGGGCCCGCTTTGTGTCCCGAGGGCTCTTGTGACGTGGCCGCCACCTAAAGCCCCATCTTCAATCACCACCACAGCAGCAGCAGGAGCTTGGGAGGGGACAGTTAGACCACAGGGGCATGCGACAGCCACATCTCAAGTCCCAGGGTCCATGTGGCCCTCAGTGGGTGCCTTTCTCTTCTGAGGAGACCTCAGCTCCTTCCCGAGGTAGAGTTGACTAGGCAGCAGGGGGAGAAAACCTCTTTGCCATGTGGCCGTGGGTAAGCTGCTCGTGCCTATGCACGTAGCTACGAGGGCTGTGGACAGACGTGAGATCCCACATGGAAAGCGTGCTGGGATGTGAAAGCACCACCGATCCGTGCTTCATGTTGCTTGGGCGCAGCTGGGCCCTCTCTTCCTGGCTCAGAGTCTAGGCTCTTGTAAAGGAGCATTTCCTAGGCAGCTCAGGGTGCTATAACAAAATACTAGAAACCGGATAGCTTATAAATGACAGAAGTTAACGTCTCATGTCAGGAACAGAAAGCCCCAGGTTGGTGGTCCAGCTTCTGAGAAAGACCTTCCACGCAGGCTTCTTTCTTCATGTAACAAAAAGAGAGCCCTTCCCGGGCTCTGCAGACATCCCTCAGGAGACAGCACGGGTGTAGTCAGAGCGAGACCTGCCCACGTTGTAAATGTGCAGCGGTTCCCAACAAGATGGGAAAGAGCAGATGGGGGGAGCCGGGAAAGTGTGGGCAGCGGCTGGGACAGCCTCCGCTCAGAGCCGCCTCCGCCCTTTCCTCCCCGAAGCTTACTCCATCCAGCCCCAATTCAAGTGTGAACCACGGGGGAAACCCATCAGATAAATCACCCGATTACTAACCAGGACTGTCCTCCCACCGTTCAAACCACCGCTTTCCCTGTGAGAAGTCGGTGGGCCTCCTCCCACCGCCTGACACCGAGGCCATTAATCCAGGAAGGGCGGCTCTCCCCGCCGCCGCCGGAAACCCCTTGACGGCGGAAAAACAGCCAGGCTCGGTGATTCAGTGGTCCCTGAGAGGGCCAAGATGTATGCTTTCGGCCCAGTTTGCGATTGCTTTTGTCTGCGGTGAGATCAGAGGGGATCCTGGGAACAGGCTTAAACAGGTGGGCAGCTCAGAGCCTTGCGCAAGATGCCCAAAGGCTCTGAGCAAGCTAGCATTGAGCCAGCTGATGCCCAAAGGCTCTGAGCAAGCTTTGGGGCGGGGTGGGGGGGTCAGGGAGCAGGAGTGGAGAGCCAGCCCCGAACACCTGGGTGATTGATAATTGGCCCTGGCTTTGGCAGCTGAGACAGAGAGAGAAACCCGCGAGGTGGTACTTTTTGTTTGCTGACAGCATGTCCAGCACTCAGGCTCACTTGCAGGAATGCGCACTGGTGACCCAGGGGGCTGGGGGTGGGAAGTTGTCCTGCAGTGGCAGCTTCGTCTTCACCTGCGCCTTTGCCTTTGCCTTTCCAGGCAGTACAACCTGCGCTTCCTGCCTGCTGGACCTTGGCTGGTGAAGCCTGGAGCTTAGAGAAAGGTGAAGACTAGCCGCGTTGTGAGAAGGTTGAGGCCCTCAAGTCCCTGCTCACAAGTTACACGTTTCAAAGCCCCCAGCCATTCTCCAGGCCCTTCCCTCCCCTCAGCTACTGGCTCTTCTTAGAATCCAGCTATTCACTGTTCCCTGCTCCTGCTGTTCTCACTGTGCTCTCTCTATTCTCTATCCCCTGCTCTTCTCCCCTCTCTCACAGATAACCTTGTCCCTGTCCAGTTTGCAGGGCATGTTCAGTCTTCTTTCTCTCTCTGCCCTTAGCTCTTCCAGATGCCTCTGGCTGTTCTCTCTCTCTCATGTCTACAACTAAAACCTTCCCATACCATCAAGCGGTCATGTCGTCAGCTTATACAAAGGGAAGCCCAAGCTTTCCATAGCCCCTCTGCCTGTCCCTACCCCCATTCCTACCCTCAGCTGACTAGGGAGGCAGAGCTCGCCTGAATCCGGGTGGGATTTATATTCAACTTCTGGATTGCAGCCATGCAGACAGGAGATGGGGATCCTCTCCTGGATAGCCAGCCTGTCTCTCCATCCCTGCCACAAAAGCCCAGTCTTGGCAAGATGTGTCCAGCCCTAGGGAACCCATCATTGACCAATCCCTCATTACTGGATAATCTTTACTTCAGGCCGGTCATGTGTCCCAGGCCTGATCGAGCAGATGTCTCCAAAGGTCTCCGGAAAAGTTTCTTCCTTAACAAATGGCAACTCTCCACTTTCTATCTGAAACACAGTAGATAAAGGTGTAATGCTCTGAGCAATGGCGCCTCTCTATAGGCTAGGAGGTAGTCTGTACTGTTAAAGAAAATATATCAATGCTGGTAGAATAAAGAGAGTGTTCTCAGAGAGAGAGTTCCCGATGTTAACTCTGAGTCACTGAGCCACCCTAGAGCTGCCAATCTGTGACTGTCTAACAGAGATGTCTTGTTTGCAATTGTTTTAGTTGGTTGTCCTGTCGCTTTGAGCCAAACACATCCTAACAAATTCCACAGGTAAACACAACATAAGAAAAGTCCATCTTGGGAAGATGGAGCGTCAGAGAGAACGGTCCTGGCTTTCTAGCACTGTTATCTATCTGTGCTTCATTCTTGGAAGCCATGTTCCCCTTCCCAGTCCCTGGTCATCACTGACTTAGTGGAAAGGAGAAGGAGAGATGCCAGGCACACTTCCCATCTGTCAGTGGCCTCTCTTGTCTATTGCATCCTCCGCAGCACCTCACAGAAGAACTGACAAAACGCCTTCCTGCCCACCTCGGCCTTGAACTTGGGTGTGTGTTGACGGTTGATGGAACCCTAGATCCATTCTCTACACGTGCACTGGCCCTTTGGTCTGCTCTCTTGGCCATTTAAGGAACACTGCTCATACGTGTCATCATACATTCGCCTGGCAAGCTCAGGGCGCCCTTTCGATTTTCCCAGACCTGTTCTCTACTTACAATTCAGCTGCGTTCTGATGGGCACAGCGTGGGCAGGTCAGCGACCCAAGCCTGAGGACTGGGTCTGCACACCTCTGCCCTTCTCACTGCCTGTGGGGCAGAGTCGGGAGTAAGTGTGGATTCGAACTATGGCGTGGGTGATGTCAGGGACTGAGGGCATCTGCTCTGAGGAGGCTCTCTTCTGTGACATGCACCTGCCATCTTCCGCCCAGCCCTGTCTGCCACCTCGTGGGCTTCTTTGTAGACTCCTTTAAGCCTTGGCACACTTATAGGATGTGCCCTCTGCCTCCACCACCACCCCAAACTCCTGTGTGCCACCCCTTGCCCCATTCCCTCCTACTCCTTCCAGACAGCTTACAGTTCCTTTGCAGAGCCCAGACCTGAGCAAGAGCAACCAGTCTGGGCTGGAGCCCCTCCCACTCCTTCCGGGAGCACTTCCTGCTTGCTTCGGCTTCGGCTTCGGCACCCTCCCAGCCAACGCAGCCGAGTGGAACCCGGAGAGTAGCAGTTTTGTGAGCCCAGCTCTGAACTGGCTAGAAGCCTGCATCTCCTGTGAGTGGGGGCGGGTGTGAGGACTTGGAGAACGGGGACAGGAGAGTTTGTGACGCCTCTATGAGCCTGGGATTTGGGCAGAGGACGGAGAGGAGGTGGAAAGGTTGAAGAAAGGCCATAGCTGGCAGAGGCCAGCGAGGAGGAGACTCAGATTGCAAGTGGACTTTCCCCACCCTAGGAAAACAGGAAGCAGGTTTTACCTCCTGACCCTGAGCCAGAAGAAGAGGAGTCACACCTGAGCACCCCAGACACAAGTTTCTTGCCCGAGGAAGCAGGGAAATCGTAGGACCCTGCCAAGGAAAATACCTACCTAGCTTTTGGTAGAGAAATAATGACGTTCAGTGGACATCTGTGTCATCCCTAGGCTTGGGCCAAGTTGAAGGGCTGGGAGCATAAAGAGCAATGGGTTGGGTTCTGGAAAGTTGAATTCCGGTACAGCCCTTGTTTGTTAGCTGTGTGACCATGGGTAGGTCACTGCCCTGCCCCTCTCTGGACCACTATTGATATGGCAGCATCTCCTATGGACTGCTGCACGACAAACTCTCCCAAATTACAACCTGAGTGCCTTGCTAAGACTAGCCGCACAGAAAGGGAAGGCAACTTAGAAATAAACTGTAGAGTGTAGCCCTCCGCAAGGGTAATCCCCTACAGATGAAGTTTTGCAGAATGGCCTGGTGGCTTCCGCACTACAAAGGGCCGTAGCCAGTATAGACTGAGATCCTGCAGGGTTTACAAGGGCAACATCTAGAATACAAGGAGGCGGCCATGTCTCTACTCTGAGAGCAGAGAGGACTATAGATGGAATTGTGGGTATTGGTGCTTTGGGACCCCGAAGAAGGGCCTCACTTCCTGAGCAGCACCGGAAACAGACTGCACAGCATGGACCTCGGAGACTTCTGAGCCATGGGAGAACTGGAAACCCCCCACATCAAGCCTCACCCCACTGCCATCCTGAGAGGGAGGGAACGTCGTGCCTAAAGGGGACTGACTTGTGAACCCAAGTCAACAGTTTAATTTCCTGAATCTGAACTGAAAAGTGGCTGCATTGTGTGGTCTGCCACAAAGCACGCCGGGCGGGGTGGGATGAGGGTGCTCAGAAACAGGTCTCAATCTACGCTCTGGAACCAAGGCTGCATTTTCACAGGCTGGAGCTTGTGGCTGAGGAGTGAACATTCCAGATTGAAGCAAGGCATCTGGGTGTCACAGGCCCTTGAGAGGGCTTCAAGCCATTCTCCTTCCCAAGCTTGTCTCCCCCCTCAACATGGGTCCTGATAGATAGAGCCCAGGTTTACAGATGCATCTCTAAGAAGCTTCCGAGTCACTTGGCCTCAGAGAAAGGCAGTGGTGAGTGGGACACTAACGCCTCTGGCCTGGGCATGGGCCAAGTCTCCACACGAGCTATCGGTCACAGATCTACTTCATGCTGAGTGCCTCCCAGAGAGCACCTCCAATCCACAACAAGCCTTCACGCCTATCCATTTTACCAGAGGTGACTCACAGGCCCCTTGAGGAGGTGATGCTGTTCCTCCAGGTGTCATGGACAAGTAGCTGAGGGATTCAAGTTTGAACTAGCTTCAAGACACTTCCTTCCCCCAAGGACTCTGAGTTCAGGGTGTTCACCAGGCCCCATGGCGTACAAAGCGTTATGCTGAGGCTTCACACGAATGCAGAAGAGGTATCTGCTCAGCAAGAACTATAGACCGACACAAAGCTCCTCACCTCATGCTCAGCATCAACTCCTACAGATTCACAAAAATGCTAGCAAACTACATCCTTCCCCTGGGGTCATGCAACTCATGTAAGATCACTCAGCCACTCAGTGACAGGACCAGGACTCAGTCTCATATCCACGCTGATGCCGACATCAACCTTGACCACTCCGCAATTCTAGGCAAGAAAAGGTGTGTGTGAAGAACACGGGAGATGCCTTGATGAATTCCAGTACCCATATTCCTTTCTACCTCCAAGGCCCTAACCGTGCCTTTTGGCTTTTAATCATCAGTATCAGCAGCTACCCCACCATGAGCATGATGTCACCATCAGCGACATCAGCAGCAATCCTATCATCTTCATTGTCATCGCCATCACACACCCATCGTTATTGCCATCATCATCAACACTGTCTCCATCACCACCATCAGCACCACCGTCGCTACTATCATTAATCATCCCTATGTGAGTTACTCTTCGTACCACTATGATAGAATACTTCCTGACATGAGCAATCTAAGAGGTTCAACGTTGGTTTGTTTATAAGCCTTCGGTGCCCCATGGCAGGGGGAGGCACAGCAGCTAGGGTCCCTCCATTGCGCTTGAGGTCTTGGTGGCACAGCTTGTTATATCTTGGCAGATCAGGAAACAGAAAGGGCAGAAGTGGAGTCAGCCTGTAATTCTCAAAGACTTATTCACATGGTCCCACACCCACCAGCTAGGCCCCATGAGCAAAAGGTTCCTGTCTTAGGGTTTCTACTGCTATTAAGAGACACACCATGACTGAGATACCTCTTATAAAGAAAAACATTTAACTGATGCTGGCGTACAGTTTCAGAGGTTCAGTCCATTATCATCACAGCGGGATGCAGGGCAGCGTGCAGGCAGACATGCTGCTGGAGAAAGAGCTGAGAGTTCTGCATCTGGATCCACAGGCAGCAGAAGTGAATGCCAGACCAGGCCTAGCCTGAGCATCTGAGACCTCAGAGCCCGCCCCCACAGTGACACACTTCCTCCAGCAAGGCCACACCCACTTCAACAATGCCACACCTCCTAATAGTGCCACTCCCTATGAGCCAAGGATTCAAACACGTGAGTTTTCTCATGTAAACCACCATGATCCCACAACCTTCTCAAATACTACCAGCTAGGATCCAAGTGTTCAAACACAGGAGACTGATGTGTGTGGGAGTGGGAGGGGGAGGGAGGATGACGGCATTTTAAATTCAAGCCACGATGACCGTTATCACTGTCATTACCATTACCACTATCATCACCACCACATCACAATGACCACCATAATCACCACCATCACATCACCTTCACCATCATCATCATTACCACAATCACCACCTCCGTCATCACAGTCATCCTAGTGCCACCATCATCAATCATCATTATCATATCATCCAAATGCCTGAACGTATAAAACATTTTACTTCTCATCCTTTTTATCTTGCCCTGTGACATTACACAAAGGGATCCTGAGTTTCTAAGCCTCAATGTCTGAGGCATGGAGGACTTGTCCCATTTAAAAAACAAGCTTTTTCCCCCCTACCAGTCCTCTCCTTCCTGAGCACCCAGCAGCCCTAAGCTGGGACAGCAAGCCTGTTTCCACAGTGAGCTAGATCATTGTGGTGGTTTGAATAGGTATGGCCCCCAAAGACTCATGTGTTTGAATGTTTGGTTCATAGGAAGTGGCATTATTAGGAGGTGTGGCCTTGTTGGAGGAAGTGTGTCACTGGGGAGGCGGGCTTTAAGGTCTCCTGTGCTTAAGCTATGCTGAGTGTGGTACACAGTCTCTCCTTGCTGCCTTCGGATCAACATGGAGAACTCTCAGCTTCATCCCCGGTACCACGTGTCCACCTGTGCGCTGCCAGGCTTCCTGTCATGATGATAACGGACTAAACCTCTGAAACTGTAGCCAGCCCCAATTAAATGTTTTTATTTATAAAAGTTGCCATGGTCATGATTCCTCTTCATGGCAATAAACCCCTAACTAAGACAGCAGTTGGTACCAGGAGTTGAGTACTGCAAATTGCTGTGATATACCTGACTACGTTTTGTTTGGAGGAATGTAGACTTTGGAACTTTGGATTAGGAAAGCAGTGGACTGTTTTTAGTGGGGACTAATAGGCCATTCTAGTAGAAGCATAAGATGACAGTGGTGCTGAAGGTGATTTGAACTGTGGGATCCTGGCTTAAGAGGTTTCAGAAGAGAATATGGTCATATGTTGCCTACATATGATTGTTCTTGAGATATTTTGGTGAAGAATTTGGCTGTGTTTTGCCCTTGTCCAAAGAGTCTGTCTGCGTCTAGGTAAAGAGATTTAGATTAATTGCTTTGGCAAAGAAAATCTCAAAATAGCCTAGTATAGATTCTGTTGTGTAGTAACTAATGTTAACTCTTATGAAGATGTTTGGGGGAACAACTGAGCAAGGAAAAATAAAAAAATGCATGGTTCAGTGATTAGAAGGGCACCAGAAAATGGAATGGAGCCAAATCTTCTGTTCAAGGAGATAAACAGATTAAAGATATTAAATGGAATTTAGGGACTGGTGACCTCAGGGCAAGATCACACACAGCTAAGCTTCCATCTTATAAAAAGGAATTAAAGAAAAGCTTAGGTTCAGGGGTAGTGACACACACCTTTAATCCCAGCACTCAGGAAACAGAGGCATGCAGATCTCTGAGTCCTAGGCCAGTCTAGTCTACAGAGCAAGTTTTAAGACAGCCAAGCTTAGGCAGTGAAGGAAACCTTTATTGAAAATAGAATGCTGGTGAAGATGGAACTAAACAAAGGGGTCATTATTCTGCTCTAGCAAGCAACAGAAGTTCAGCCACATGGTTCTGGCTTTAGAATCAAAAATAGAAGAAAGGGGTTGCAGAATCTCCCTTTGTGACTAAGGAAAGCTGCTGAGGACAGGCGTGTGTCAGGGGTGTCCCTGCATGGAGACCTAGACAGGCCACTGTGTGAACTGTGAAGATGAAGCCCAGGTTTCCTTGGAGACCCCAAGAGGTATGAGATGCCATAGTCATGGGGTACCTGCTGAGGAGAGCTGCTAACAGGGAATGGAACCAGCTCAAGAGAAAGAAGTGTGTTTCTTGCCAGCTGAACAAAGCTGAAAAGAGCGTTTTGACATCAGACATGGAGATAGAGAGTTTGGAGTTGCCCGTGGTTTTTGGTCCTGGTTCGGTAGAGTATTTTCTTACTATGTTCCCTTTCCTCCATTTGGGACAGTAAGGTATATCCTATAACATTATACGTTGAAAGTATGTGATCAGCTTTTTGGTTTTGATTTTACAGGGAGTTATAGTTAAGAAATTGCAGAAGAGACTTTGAAGGCACCTGGGATGATGCATGAGTTTTGTGCAAACACTAAGCCATTTATGGGATGGGTCTGAGTAGGCTGTAATTTTGGTATCTGAGAGGTCCTAGAATTATCACCTGAAGACAGCGAGAGACTACTGCAATGCATTGTCTGCCTTCCTTTGGCATGAGGTCAGGGATATCTGTTTTGAGCCTCCCCAGCTCTGTATGTGGCACACAGTAGGACTTCAAGAAATATAGCTTCATGCCGGGCTCAGTGGCGCACACCTTTAATCCCAGCACTGGAAGGCAGAGGCAGGTGGATCTATGCGTTTGAGGCCAGCCTGGTCTACAGAGCAAGTTCTAGGACAGCCAGGGCTACACAGAGAAACCCTGTCTCGAAAAAAACAAAAACAAGAAAGAAAAAAAAAAAAAAAGGAAGGAAGGAAGGAAGGAAGGAAGGAAGGAAGGAAGGAAGGAAGGAAGGAAGGAAAGTCTTAAGCAAGACTTGAACCTAAAGTCACACAGAATGTGTAAGATGGTGACACGGACCATTTTGATGGCTTGCTGGGTGTGTCTCTGGCACAGTGGTCAGCACACTGAACTTGAATTACCTGCTCAGGTATATCTCTGTAAGGAGAAGGCTCCTGGACTCACCTTGTAGACGAGGGCGGCCTCGAACTTGCGGAGCTCCGCCTGCCTCTGCTTCTCGAGCACTGGGATTAAAGTGTGCCACCATGTCCAGCTCAGGGGAAGGTTTTTAACTGAGACTTAACGAGGAGGAAGCAGCTATGCACACAGTGAGAGAAATTCCTGCTGGGCAGGGGACAGGAACATACAAAAGTTGAGAGGCGGGAACAGCCATGGAGAACACTCCTGCAGCTGCCATAGGGAAGAGAAGCCTGATCCAAAATAGTAGGAGGGAGGTCCCCACAGCCCACAGCGAGGAGTTCCTGTGAGATTCTGAGGGCATTGCTAGCTATTGTGGTGGTGGCAGAGAGATAGCCCGATTTTATTTGTGTATGCAAGAGGTTGGTCAGCCTTGTGTGGCAGATGAGTTTCAGCCAGAAGGCAACTGTGTAGTGACCCACAGCATCCCTGACTGATCAGAGCACAGGGCAGCCTGCTGTCCTTAAAGGCCCACCGGCAATTCTGCCAGGCACTGGCTATGCTCTTTGTCTCTGTTGCCTTTTTGGCTTTGCTCTATGGCTGTGCCTGCTCTGCAGAGCTGGCAGGTGACCCCGACCCTCAGGGGCAGACATCTTTTCAGCTCAGGTGAGGACCAGAGACGATGGTGCCCGGGCAGGGGAGTGTGGCCTCCCATTCCAGGCCGAGTGGCTCCAACACACTTTTCAAGCATGCGCATGCTTTTACCCAGGCTCCTCCATAAGAGACACACTTTTGGATGTGTTTTGAAAAATATTCCATATGCTAATGGAATGTCACCATCTGCCAAAGAAGGCAGAGCTGTTTTTAAAGGAAAAACTATTACAGAAATGAGGTATTCACAGAGGGGTACTAAAGAGCCGACTGTCGCCCGACCTGGGGCTGACCTGGGCCGCCTGTGTTACCAACATGAAAAGGGGCAAGGAAGTCTGAGACCAACCCTCCCCACCCCCATGCACTCCGTCCCCCTTCTCTTCTCCCCCCTCTTTCTCTCTCCCTCCCTCTTTTCTTCACTCCTCCTTCTTTCCCTCCCCTCCATCCCCTTCTTGGAGACATGATGAAATTTCCTGAAACAAAACCTCACAGCCCATTCTACAAACTGCTTTTGCCTTTGGTGGAAAAGTCCCCACGGCCCCTTTTATCTCCCATTCCTGAGGTGCAGACCTGGCCCCGGGCTGTTTGTGCAGATGGGGCCTCAGGAACATTCCCAAGGAGGGAGCCAGCAAGCAAGAGCCAGGGACAGGCTGGAGGCTGGAAGGAGTGTGAGGCAGGATTAGGTGTCCAGTGTGTGAGCAGCAGACAGACAGCTCCCGGGAGACGCCTGCATTCTGGTTCTGTCTGTACCATGGCTTACCCTTCTTTCTCCTAAACCCATATATTCATCCAGACTCCGAAGCCATCCAAAGCCCTTTTTCTAGGCAGCTCTCAGGTCAGTGCATCTCTGGACATTGCCATTGTTCAAACCCCAAAGCATTACCTGTTCACCCCCCCCCCCAATATTCTTTTCTCCTATCTTGGGGACTGGATGCCCATTCCAGAGGTTTCCCACCTCAGGGCCTTTGCAACTCTGCAGCTTCCTCAAGGACATCTTTTCTTACCTCAGCATGTATTTGGCTCCTTACCTCTGAGGTCTTGGCTCAGGTGTCCCAAACCTTCTCCAACCCCTGCCCACACGATCTTCTCACTGCTCTTACTCATCTTAATTTGACTTGTCATTCCATGTGCTTTGGCACACTGCAGCAGTAGTACAGGGGACTATTCTGGACACAACTTCCTGAGGGCAGGGACTGTGTCCTCTTTCTGTTACAGTGCCACTTAGTGGTGCTGGGGAGACACACACCAAATATGAGAGGGAGCCTTGCCACCTGTTCTACTTCCCACTGCAGGCAAGTCCCATAGTTCCTCCTTAATATCCATCCAAGCCCCCACCCTCATCTTATCCGACCCCTGTCATGTCATGAGTTCTCTCTTACTCCAGACCTTAGCATCATTCTGGATTGGGACAGTAGATACCCAGCTCACTTGCCAGGACAGAGCCTGATGCCTGAGCATTCTACCCCTTGCACTCAAAAACAAAACAAAACAATCCCACACCTTGAGTATTGACCCAAGCACATCACACATATTATTATTGATCAAGAATGCATGCTAGAAACCTGACGTCGTACACACCTTTAATCTCAGCACTCAGGAGGCTGAGGCAGGTGGATCTCTGTGAGTTCAAGGCCACCCTGATCTACATAGGGAGTTCAAGGCCAGCTAGGGCTATACAGTGAGACCCTAATCTCAAAACAAGCAAATAAACAACAAAAACCCAACCAAAATGCACACCAAGGATGTGGAAGTGTGGAAGGAGAGGCGAGCAGAGAGTCCGTCAGCATGGATGGACCACACAGCCTGAGGCCTGGATCCTCTGCCAGGGGTAGGGGCTGGCGCTGCTGGCATTCACAGAGAGAGCATGGAGAGAACCAGGGAAGAGCCACCTACAGAGAGGTCAGCTATGGCTACCAATATGGACCGAAGCAATCTAGGCAATGTACTCCCCCATCTTTTCCACAGAGGACACAATGTACAGCCTAGACCCTGCTTGCAAACCCAGGGGGCTTCCATCGTGTGTGTGGGGACAGTCCTGACTGGGATCACCAGCTCATGTTCCGGGCTGGCTGCAGTGTGTGTGTCCCTCTCATGCCATCCGACAGCACTCCACCCTGACTGAGCACACGCCAGCTATTTAAGTGTCACTAGTGGAGTTACCCGGCACCAAGCTAGGTGGTGTTTCCAGGACATCCACACAGTCTTTTGATAATCTTAAACTACTCTAGATTTTTTTTTTTTTTGGTTATACCACTAAATTCCTGAAGCTCAGATTCTAAGCAATGGAAGTTCTTGCCTAATACACAGATGACAGAGCTCCAGTCCTGGGGAGGACTCTGGACCCAAAGCTGCCCTTTCCTCTGCTAGCTGCTAGCTGCTAGCTGAGTAGCCCGTGGAGAAAGTTCTCTAGCAGGATCTTAAGAGTGTGGTAGCTGCTGGGATTTGGAAGTATAAATGCAGCCTGCAAGAGAAGCCAACTGGCCCCAAGGGTATTAAGGTTGACAGAGGGGTCTCTCCAAGACACCAGGCTGAGCTGGCCCTAAGGTCCCAATCCCAGGTCCCCTAAGTTCTGGGTTCTCCCAGCCTAGTCCAGGAAGAAGCTCCAGAGTCAGTGACAAAAACAATATGGCTCCTGGGGGAGATTAGAGGTGAGTGGAGGGAGAGCAGGGGACAAGGGGACAGTGTGAGTCCATTCACTCACCTCTTGGAGCTGAGGAATCCACCAGAGGAAAGCTATGCCCGCCTGCCCTGTCACTTTCACACAGCTATGCCTAAGCAGCCACGTTACATCCATGAACTAGAACGTCAGAGGCCCAGGTCAGTCACTGTGGGGCATGCCTATGATCACAGCACCTAGGAGCAGAGACAAAACGAATGCTGTGAGTTAGGACAAGTTAGGCTACAGAGGCCATTTCAAAAAAACCAAAACGACAACAAATAGAGGGACCAATCCTCAGACAAATGATGGCACCCTAAGACAGCCATTCCAAGATAGCTGGATACCCACTAGACAGCTTAATACAAGGAGCCTACAGCAGTACAGAGACTCTGGAGCTCTGCAGAAACAGGCTTCTAATCTCCTGATAGAGACCAAGCCAACCCCACACCTTGCCCTCCTGTGAAGGTCAACCCAGGCAGGTAGCTGTCCTAACACTTGCACAGCAATGGGAGATGGAAACCCAGTTCTTGGCTTCTTCCTCTTCTGGTCTTAATACCTCTTCACACACATTGTGTGTGTAGTATGACTACTGCATACTACAGGACAATTGTAGTATGACTACTGCATACTACAGGACAATTCGATAAGGCCTATATACACCTATCTTGTCCCTTTCCTCTACAAGTCCTAAAGCCTTTCACTAACAATACCCATGTAGGATACTAGAAATGCTTAATGCTACACTAGTTCAGGGATGCAAGCTGGTGATGAGGTTGGTTAAAAACACAAAAATAAAAACAGTTGCCAGAGGCTGGAGAGATGGTTTAGCAGAGGATCTATGTTCAGTTCCCAGCACCCACATGGTGGCTCACAACTGTCTGTACTCGCAGTTCAAAGGCACCTATTGCCCTCTTATGGCCTCTGTAGGCCCTACACAGCTCAGTGCACAGACACACACACAGGCAGGCAATGCTAGCTAGTTTATCAATTTGACACAAGCAGGAGTCTTCGGAGGAGGTAACCTCGGTTGGGAAAATGCCTCCCTAAGATCTGGCTGTAGGGAAGCCTCTGGGGCGTTTTCTTGACTAAAGATTGATGGGGGAGTGCCCAGACCATTGTGGGAGGGGCTACCCTAGGGAGATGGCGGTGGTGTAAGAAAACAAACTCAAGCCAGGAGGAGCAAGCCAGTAAGTGGCACTCCTCCCTGGCTTCTGCTCCAGGTCCAGCCTCCAGGCTCCTGCCCTGACTTCCTTCCATGATGGCTGAATAAGCCCTTTCCTCAAGTTGCTTTCGGTCGTGGTGTTTTATCAGTGACAGAAATCCCGAGATGCAAAAAGACAATCATACACAAGATAAAAATACACCTTAATGAAGAAGTGTCAGTTTCTAGAAGTTGGGTGAGTGCACGACCCACATTACACTGAAATCAGCCCTGTGGTCACTGGCTCTGCGTTCCTGCAGAGTCAGCTAAGCTTGCCATGTGCCTTCCTGAATAAAGTCAAACAGGGAGCAAAGACCCCCAACTAGGAGTGCCAGGCAGCTAACTGGGAAGAGGACCATGAGACAAATGGCCTGTTAGAATCTGCATTAATTAAAAGAGAAGCCGTCTGGAAGGGAAGCTCATCTCTGACGGTGGTCAAGGACCCTCAAATCCCCAGCACCAGTGGTTACACCTGCAGCATCCAGGAAGAAAAAAATTGAAGGGAAGGAAGGTGGGAGTGAGTCTACCAGGTGTGGGAGAAGAGGTCAGGATCTGACTTAGGGTTTCTATTGTTGTGATGAGACACCATGACCAAAAGGCAAATTGGGGAAGAAAGGGTTTATTTGGCTAACACTGCAACATAGTTAAATGGGCTGCGCCCTCCCCCACCAATCACTAATTAAGAAAATATCCTACGGACTTGCCTACAGCCTGATCTTATGGAAGCTCTCCCCCTACCCCCACAGGGTTTCTCTGGGTAGCTTTGGCTGTCCTCGACTTAATTTGTAGACCACGCTGATCCCTCCAAGCTCAGAGACCCACCTGCCTCTGCCTCCCCAGTGCTGGGATTAAAGGCCTGCCACACCACTGCCCGGCCTTATGGAGGCTTTTAATTGAGGTTTTCTCCTCTCAGATGACTCTCGCTTGTGACAACTTGGCATAAAACTATCTAGCACAGAATCCAAACTGCTATCCTCCCCTCTGGGCCACACGGGGAGTCCATCCCTTGCTGTTCCTAAGGACTAGCACGAATACACAGACACACACACAGGAACACAGCTTACTGTATTTAACTGGCAGGATTTGGGAGAGACCTGTTTAGAATGGACATGCAAGAAACAAGCCAATCTCCATTCTCACCTGGACTTGCAAAATGACATATCCATTTAACCACATATGAAGCCATGAAACAAGAATGGCAGAGAATGATCACCAGAAAGCTGGGGTTGCAGCCCAGCCTTGAACAGAGTTAGTACAGAAGGGTATCCAGTGGACACAGGGGAGGGTAGAAGTGGGGGAAGCAAGCAGGGAAAGCAGCACTCTGTACTCTTTCAGGGGTTGTAAGTTGGTTTTCTTATCCAAATTTGTTATATATTTTAAGAGAACAAGTGTGTCAAAATACTGTTTTATTTCATCCAAAAAGCCCATACTCACGGCAAGCTCGCTTCTTGCACCTATCTCCACCACTCACACCACCTCAAGAGGAAGATCCTCTCACCTGGAGCTGCTCTCCTACTGTGCAGAATTCATGAAGTAACCACGAACACCAAGAGCTGCTGGGGATGGCTCTAATCAAAGATCCCTCAGCTCTTGAAGCTTTCTGGGAAAACCAAAAGTGAGGAATTTCACAGGCCAGAAACAGTGCCTTCAGCTTCACACCTTATAGAACAGATGATTTTGAAAATCCACCTTTAATGTTATGTTGCTTAATTCTTGGTAGCACAAAACTTTTTCTGAAAAATGTAACAGAAGAGCGGAGTACTGCAACACTTTATTTAGAGTATTGGCTTTGAATTAGTAGCTGAAGTAACAATCGCCATTGAAGCCAGGTCAGGTGTACTGCATAATACTCATCTTGATTTATTGACATTACTTAGCAATTTGTTGGACAAAGGTCAAACTTTTGTTTTTATTAAGCACATTCCACAGTACAAAGCCGTCATGATAATATCTGTACAATTTAACAGTTTCAATAGCTGTTCAGACACATATTTATTTCAAACAGATAATTGGCAAACATAATTAATTACCAGTTAGAATTAGACTACCCCAGTGCTTTAACACATTATTATAGCAGTAATTTACAGTTGCTCAATTACGGTTAGCAAAATAAAGTCCAGAGTACAACTGGGAACTACTACTGTAATCCCAGAAATAGGAATTCCTTGGGTACCCAAGTCCCCTGCTATAATTTAGTAGGCACAATTCAAAGGTCGTGTGCATATTTGAAGGCCATGATCTCCCAAGGATTGACAGGAACTTCTATATTAAACATGCAAAAACAACAGAAAAGTCCAACTGTTCAGAACTCACCTTCTCCCCCACCCCTCCACTGGGCATTCCTGTCAAATGGGTGATAAGCTGTGAGGTGGTGTGTTCACACTCCCATTATGGACTGGGGCCTACTTTCTATTTAAGGCCCCACCTCTCAGAAACAAACATAAAAGCATGTGAGAATGACGTATCAAAAAAAAAAAACAAAAACAAAAACAAAACAAAACAAAAAACAAAAACCAACTAAAAAGCAAAGCCAACCCAGGAAACAACTCCCCTACGCACCGACCCCACAGCGTTCACGATGTCAGGACAAGCGGAGCCCAGAGCCCTTCTCTCTCCTAGAACGTGCTTCCATGGGAAGCTTCATTCACAGGGAAGGGCTGCTTGGTCCTTTAAAACTGGACTGACATTCCTTTGAAAACAATGACAAGGGACAAATCAAAACCTAATCTTGAAAGAGGGAGATAATGGTGACCAATGTCCTGTCGGTGTGCCACTCTCACACAGGTGAGTGACACCAGAGCTGACAGGGCCGAGGCCGTGCTCCACACAGGAGTGCCTTGCCCTTACCGTGGGCTTTGAACAGCTGACCTGCTCCACAGGCTCAAACTCAGCACC
Organism: Meriones unguiculatus; assembly: GCF_030254825.1. Taxonomy (NCBI): domain Eukaryota; kingdom Metazoa; phylum Chordata; class Mammalia; order Rodentia; family Muridae; genus Meriones; species Meriones unguiculatus. The sequence continues at coordinate 36,753,590 of NC_083359.1, forward strand.
CCCAATACCCCATCAGAGTGCAGGGAGCCCTGTCAACAGGGCCACCAACTCCCTGTCTCGGGGTTACTGTCATGTAGAAAGATGTTGGACAGAGAAGCCAATGCTCACCATGAGAAGGTGAGCACTAGCTCTCAGGAGGAAAAGAACAGGTACATGGAGACTGTGAAGATTCCTGTCCACTGCAGATGCCACACAACAAATACACGTGTTAAACTTCTGAAGTTCCAGCTGAAAACACAGAGCACACAAAGACAGTCACAAATAATAAAACCCGAATGAATACTGCAGGAAGGTCCTAGGCAATCACAGCAACCCTGGAGTCAGGTGCTCGGCCCACCTGCGGCTAAGTGCCACACGCTCCACAGTAGTGTCTCAGGCACAGGGGGCCGGGCCGGCAACCTTGAGCTTGAATTGTTATGTACATTATATCTACATGCGGATACAGTATTTTAAATTAGGAGGCAAGCACGCGGATAAAGGTGTTACTCTACCAAATATCAGGAGATGATGGGGGAACAGAGAACAGTTAATAAAAGAAAATAGCTGTATTACCTGTGGAGAGGTAATATAACTCGCTTATTATTTAAATTAAAAGAAACTGGTACAGAAAGGAAGTGTAATCCAAAAATCCTAAAATAAGCCAGATCTGCCCACTGTCCGCCACCTCCCTGTGCACGACAGTGACTGACGGTCTAAGGAGAAGCTGCTGCTGGAGAGGAACGCCCTGAAAACTCTGGGTCGGTGTTTGGCACCCAGCACTTCACCAAGAATGCAAGGCTGCTTTTAGTGCCAAACCAAGGCGCAAAGCGATGTAAATTAGAGGCAGGGCTTCTCCCGACGGTCTCTGCTTCTGGAGAACATACAGGCCATGTGTCCTTCACGAGAACATGTGCATCACAAGCGCTGGGGTCTTCACTGAGGGAGGGGCGTGAGCTGATGCTCTACTTGCAGCGGTGAGCTAAGCTGTCCTTCTCCAAGTAGAGCTGGGCGCGGTGAGAAATGTCAGGGCTTGAAGAGTGGGGCTGCTTTGTGTCTACCCAGCATCTAGAACCAAGTCCAGCCCAGAACTCAGCTGTGAACGAACTCCCTTAGGCATGGGATAGCCATGTAGCCAGTAGTTCAAGACCAGAAAACCCTGGAGAAGAAAGGAGAACAGGTATTACTTTAACTGGACAGGACAGGGAAAGGGCACAGCGGGGAGGTTCAAGAAGGAAAGGGAGAGAGCAGGAGGTAAGTCAGACCTCCTCCATTCCTTCCCTGTGCTCCTTTGGCTTTTTCAGTTATGACTGGTCAGGAGCTCTGGTCGTCTGCTCTGTAAACCTCTAGTGTGGTGTGCTCCAATGACTTCACTCAGTGAATCAAGACTCTGCCATGCGGATTTGGAATGGATTTATAAATGATCTTCAAGAGAAGATAGTGAGGGAGGACTGTGTAGGCAGAGATGGTGTGGACACACGGAGACCAGGTACAGTAAACATGTGCGTGTCTCGGTCCCTGCTGATGGCCTCTTACACACATAGCAGGTGTTACCGGCCCATCTTGCCCTGCCGTCCTTTGGGGTCACGGAGACATTCTCAAGGCAGCCCTCAGCCGGTACTACTGGTCAAACCGAGATGTCCAACGTTCTTGATGCAGAGCTCGGATTCTTAAAGGACTACAAAGGAACTGGCTGGCGTGTGATAGGCTTTGTCCCAACTACTCAGTTTTGCCACTGAGGCATAGAAGCAGCCACAATGACACATAAACAGATGCGTGCAGTTATGTTCCAATCAAACTGACTTTAGATGGTATTAAAATTCCAACCTCCATAATTTTTTATATGACATGAAAATTTCTTTTTGCTATTGTTCAAGTGTTTAAAATGTAAGAAGTATTTCTGGCCTGCAGTGGCAGAAAAAACAAAGCATGCAATGGGTCAAATTCGACATTTGGCTACAGTGTGTTAACTCTGAGCAAGGCAGACTTCTTCACAGTCATTTATGGAACTCAGAATCTTGACTAAAAAATATCTGAAACAGGGATAAAAATATGTGCCACTATCACCCAATTATTTTTACTCTTTAATAAATGTGAAAATAAATAAAAAGCTATAAAGAATTAAGCAATTTTTGTTGTTGTTTTTTGTTCTGTTTTTGTTTTGGAGAAGAGACAGGGTTTTTGCTGTGCAGCCTTGGCTGACCTTGAACTTACAGCAATCCGCCTGCCCCTGCCTCCCTAAGCGCTGGAATCAAAGGTGTGCGACACCACGCTTGACTAAGTAATATAAGTAATGCTTTTTAATTAAGACAATCTAATCACGTGTGTGTGTGTGTGTGTGTGTGTGTGTGTGCGTGTGTGTATATATGTATGTATGAAGTAAAGGTATTTATTAAGTCTATAATATGTGATGTGCACAGAATCCAGTGGCCTCGGGGAAATCTTCCAGGTAGGAATGTTGTTCCTAGTAGTCATGGGTATCTGGGATGTGGCCAAGTTGGCCTTCTCTCCTTCTAAACTGTGCATCCTGGCAAGAAAAACATTCTGTCCCCAACAGTATGATGGCTCTGTAACTAGAGGCAAGGACTTGTTTCCCAAAGCACCTGTGCCCTTCCCCATGAAGAGTAGCTTTCAAGGCTCGTAACATCTTCCATGACGGCTCCTTGTGGAGATGGCAATGCAGAGTGGACTGTGGTGCTGGGAAGAGGAGGAATTTGGATTGTCCTTGTGTGTGTGTATCTGTCTGTCAGTTAGTCACAGAACCAAAGGACCAGGAAAAATATTGAGTTCTGCACTCCAAAATCAAACCTGAAAAGCTACCCTGGTGCTAAGTGGCTATGATCATTTAGAAAATCATAGTAGAGGCTTTTACACATCACCAAGGAAACCCATATCTCCTAATTCCCAGAGGGAAGGTAGAGCCCAGAAACAAGGTTTTGAGGAGCCCAGATGGGGAAAGGGTTTGAGCGCACTCACCAGATTGGGCCAAAGTGCAGACCGCTATCTGGAGATGTAGGTGTAAGTTCTGGAAGGAGAGCGTGTCTCATTCTGGGCACTGGGAGGCACGTTTAAAAAATCCCAAATCAAAATAGTGTCATCATGGGAGCTGCTAATGATTTGAAACTCATCAAACTGCAGCCGAAACACACGTCCAGAGTGTTCCTGCGAAAGACAACCTTGATTAACAGTACTGTCTTTACAGTCCCACCTCCGGAGCTGGGGTTCAGCTCAGGCTGAAAAGTCTGCACTTCTCAGGCTTCCCGCATGGCCACCCAGCCACTGAGCTGTGTCCTTTCTCTGAGAACAATCACTCTGCTTGGCCTTCTAGGTGTTAGTTTTTTAAATTAAACATTATGACCCACACATGACTTGGTAATATGTCACAGAAGAAAAACTACTTGACCTCACAGAGGCCATCAAAGTCAATACCCATGGGGGACACACTACAAAACCAGAATCAGAAGGGCAAAGTTACTATACATACATACATTATATTTTAGATGACCAAGAACACCTATGTTAAATCACAGCAGACATCACAATTCAAGCCAAAAGCAAGAGAAGCCCTCACTACAGTCTTGCCTAGTCTAGTCAGTGCAGGAAGTAAGGGAATGCAAACACAAGCTGGGTCTGGAGAGAACACTCAATAGTAAGGAGCACTTGTTGCTCCTGCAGAGGACCCCGGCTGCATTCCCAGCACCAGCATAGTGGCTCACAACCATCGTAACTCTAGCTCCAGGGGATCCAACAGGCATACGTAGGCAAGCACAACAGGAGGGGGATCGTTCATACACATAAAGCTAGATATTTATTTTTGAGACATGGTTTCTGTGTGTAGTCCTGGCTGTCTTAGAACTCACTCTGTAGACCAGGCTGGCCTCAAACTCAGAGACCCGACTGCCTCTGCCTCTCTCGGGTACTGGGATTAAAGGCATGTATCACCAGCACAGCCCTAAAAGTAAATTTTTTAAAAAGAAAAAAATTGCTGAAAATTTCAAGAAAAGACTATCACTGTTTCCAGATGTCCTCTCAAAAAAGAAATAAATCCAACAGAGTCAGCCACAGTATTAGATAGCTTTGGTAATATTCAAAAAGATTCACAGATTAAAACAAAGGATTTATTTGGTCTTAAAGCCAACAAAACACTCTGCCATTTACACTGACAGGGCTAATCAACCACCCGGAGGTCATTTAGTAAGTGGAATAAGCCAGGTATGGAAAGACAACAATCCCACACACTGGAATCTCACACAAATGAGGCGGAAAGGAGAGCACCCCTGCACTAGAGTGGACACAGTAAAAGGCCAAGTGTTGCATATTGCAAAATTTGTTAAGAGTGGGTGTTTTGCTTGTTTGTTTTTTGTAGGTGGGAGCCAGGCTGTTATGTATTTCAGGCTGGCCTCAAACCCACTATGTAGCCAAAGATGACCTTAAATTCTTGATCCTCCTACCTCTAGCCCAAATGCTGGGATTATAGAGCTGAACAACCACGCTTAATTTTTTAAAAATGTTAATATTTCTATCATAGAGAAATGAAAATTGATGGATTCATTAATTAGTTGACAATTTTTCTAAGATATACAGCATAGACCAAAGTACCACAGTGTACTCTTTAACAATAAATACAGTTATTAATTCTATTAAAATGAAATTTAAGTTAAAGTGTTCCAATATGTCCATATACTAGAGACTGAGAGGAAATTCTACCTAATACACAAATGTGCAGTTATAAAATGTAAGACAGCTGCACACTACAGACGCCCATAAGGCTACTGGAGGAATGCAGTAGCTAGGAGGGTGCCTGCTCACCTACAGAGGACCCTGAAGTAGTGTAAAGGTACTATATTCTAGCTGCCCAAAATTATCCAGGAAACTCTGAAAGCATGGTACAGACACAAGCTTTCCTGGGCACTCTTGCCACCCCAACAAATCACATACCACCAAGGTGCGCAGACACAATGTGCTTGCTGGGGCACGAGGGTCAAGAGCAGCTTGTAAGTCCCAGACTTTAATCTTCCTATGAGGAAAAATGAGAGTGGGATTAATAAAAGAGTGAACACTGTCTACACTGTGGGCATGTCCACACAAAACAGTGTACTTGAAAGGTCCCAAACCCAATGAACAACATGCTGCTGTTTCTAACTTTGTGAACTTAGATTTTAGAAAAAGAACCTAAACCTTCCCAGAATTCCTGAAACTTTGAAGGGATGTAATTGTTAAGATGATAAAAAGGCAAAAGACCTTGGGTTACCTAAATTCACTTCCTAACTTGATATCTATGTTACCTAACTCATTACTTGGGGGACTGAGTCATTCCCAGGCTGCCTTTCTCCACATGAAAAAAAGTCCACTGACCAGACATACACAATGCAGGCCTGGGACATATACCTTCCATTTGTCATTGAAAACAAAAGGAGAAAAGAGGAATTTTATTACGGAGTTCATGGGGAGGAAAATGTTTCCAGGTTCATTTATAATTAAGGCAAGAAACGTAAGTCCCTAGTTTAAACTGTGTGAGTGTATGCGTATATATGCTGTGTGTACGTGTGCGAGTCTGGGAACAACTTTGAAGTTAAATTCTGAAGTGAGTTCACAAGGGGCTCCAGGATTGAACTCAGGTTGCCAGGTTGGTGCTGAGCCATCCTGGAGGCCCTACTCTTTATATCTCTACTAATAGAACATATGCTACAAGTCAAGTGTCTGGCTATGGTGGGATTAAGGCAAGCTGTACTTCATCTCCCTGGGCCTGAGCATCCTCATCTGACCCTCTGGTATGGCTGATCTTTCTCAGAGTCCAGCATGCACAGAGCTATTTAATACACAGCAATATTGTTCCTGACAAGGCTACAGCCATGCAAATGCATACTAAATACATACCCATCATAGGCGCCACTGACAATCCTCTTGTTATCAAAACGGATGCATCGGACCAATTCTTCGTGCCCCTCTAGGACTCTTAAACAGGCACCACATTCAATATCCCATAGCCTTGAACAAGAAGCAGTCATCTATGAAATGAATTCTCACCCATGACTCGTGCCCTCCTCAAATTCTGTACATCTGCTCATGCGGGTAAGACTATTCATTCTCCTTGAATTTCATATTCCTACCTCACTCCTGGCTCATACCACACATACACTGCTAAATCTAACATTTGTGCTTTTATCACTAATTTAGGCAGAAACCTTACTTTCTGTTATATTTTGTTTTATACAATTTGAAACTTTAAAAAGGCATTTTCTATTTAAATCAAATCATCAACAAAGACATTTCAATTATGCTTAGCTCTTGATTTCTCAGCTGATAAATCCACAGGGCCCAATGGCCTCAGAAGAGCTTTTCTGGAGGAGATGTAGACTTGAGTCAGGAAAGGAAAAAAGCATGTCTAGCAAGGAAGGACAAGGAGATCACACACAGCCAGGGACTCTAGCCCTGGTGGTCTCCCAAGGGTTACCTGGTTCCTAAGGAGTGGGCCTTGGACTCAAGTGTCTTAAAAATACAAAACTACTGCCCACATCAAGCCTTCTCCTCAGCATGATTTACAGGGTATAAATTACTATGTGTTCTAATTCTGGAGTAAGACCTTTTGGTCTTTATGGATGCTTCCTGTAAAAGTGAACGGCTTTCTACCCACCGGATGGTATTATCTGATGATCCACTAACAACCAGCCGGTCCCGGTACTGCAGACAGGCGATGCCTCGCTTATGCCCATTCAGAGTGCGAACAAACTCACAGGTGCTGGTGCTCCACACCTGCACACAGACAGCAGTGGTATTAGGACAACAACAAATCCTGCCACAAGATACCTTCCAAGAGAGCTGACAGGGAAATGGACCGCTATGATCCTAGCACTCAGGAGGCAGGAAGACGGCGAGGTTAAAGACAGTGCAGCTACAGAGTAGAGAGACAGGGGCACACTCCAAGAACGATCCCAAATGCCCAGCCACAAACTTTCTTCTCAGGTAAAAATGGATTGGATAGAAACCGGAAGGTGTAAGTTTTCCTGGCTGTGGGTAATGAAACTGAAGTGAAATGTAGGTGACTAAAGAAGTCTAAAGTTGGGGGCTGGAGAGGTGGCTCAGAGGTTAAGAGCACTGGCTGTTCTTCCAAAGATTCTTGAGTTCAATTCCCAGCAACCACATGGTGGCTCACAACTCTCTATAATGAGATCTGGTGTCCTCTTCTAGTGAGAAGGCATGCATGCAGACAGAACACTGCAGATAATGAATGAATGAATCTTAAAAAAAAAGTTTCAAGTTTGAGATCTTCACAAAGACAACATATCCTAGGAGGCTCAGGCTTTTCCTATGTGTGTCAGATTTTATGTTTGCATACTAGCTCACAGGTCACACTTAAATCTTCACCCTCTACACCCCCCTTCTCACCAGTTTGAGTAGCACCATTTATTTTGCCCGATGACTCCTAATACTGCATACACAATATAAATAACCCCCTCTTGTGAATCCTTCTTAAGATACAGATGCTCCCAGACACACATACTATGTAACAAGCCAAATAAGGAAACACACAGTGGCTGGAGTCCCTGAGTTAATGTGCCAGGTGTATCTGCAGCTCAACAGAATGAGGAGATATTTCTATGCCTACCCCCACCAAATGGAGTCAGACCCCGAACCCCATGCCATATACAAAAATTTAATTCAAAATAGATCAAAAATCTAAATGGAACAGCGGAAACTATATAACCTTCAGGGGGAGGAATGAAGCAGTAAACCTCTAGTGTTAGGCAATGGTTCTTTAGGGATCACACTGAAAGTACACACAACACAAAAAATAAATTGGTAAACTGATTGTCATCAAAGTTATCTGTGCTTCCAACGATGACATCAACACAGTAAAAGAATGAGGAAAAAATCATTTATCTAATTAAGGAGAACATCTCCATAATGTATAAAAAACATTTTAAAAATTTACAACTCAATCAGAAAAAGAAAACTAAGTTATTAAGTGGGCTAAGATACATTTATCCAGAACAGGTACATAGTGACTAATAAGCAACAAGACACCAGTAGCCACTGCAGAGTGCAAGCAAAACTCCAGATACTCGTGCAGCCCAGGATAGCTACGATTCAAAACAAGATAGTAACAAGTGTCACAAGTGTGTGAGGCAATCTTCCCACAGACATGCCTTCTGATCAGGCCCAAGTGCTACCAACTGTCAGAGGCTGTGCTTGTCCTGACTGCTGTGATGTGGCTAAGTTAATGCTCATGAATTCTACTTGTTCAGCTTCCGGGTCTGATGCAGCACAGCCCATGATTTGTGCGGGCCAGTTACCAGAGACCAGAACACAGCCCAGTGCTAGCCATTAGAAAGTCCTTAAAGCCAGTAGCACGAAACCTCATGCTGGCAGGACCAAAACAAGGGACAGCCACAGTAGAAAACCATTTGGCAGTTCCCTGCAATATGAATCAATTAAGAGAACTAAATGAATGTGCAAAAACGCATGGGCAAATGTTTACAGCAACATCGTTCACAATTGCCAAAAAATGTCCACCAGCACATAAGGAAAAATGTGGTCTGTTCAGAGTGAAGATGTATTTGGCCACCAGAAGCAGCAAAGCATTGCTCTGTGCTAAAGCCTGCATTACATGGGAAAGCCAGACACAAAAGGCCACATAGTACCTGATTCCATTTACATGAAATGTCTAGAACAGGCAAATTCAGAGACAGAGGGTAGAATGCTGAATTCCAGGAGCGTGGGGAAAGGGGAGAGGCTGACTCTAGTGCATAGTAAGTGTTAGAAATTAAAATGTTTATAGACTAGGCTGGGGTAACGCTATGCAAAGCTGTAAAGGTACTAAATTAATTGTACATTTGAAAAAGCCTAGTCTTCATGTATAGAAATTATACATCAACAAAGCTGTTACTAAATACAGTAAGGGCCCAATCCCTTACTGATGAACTACTTAGGCTACTGATAAGATTCTGGGACAGGGGAGTCCTTGCTTCAGTTGTGTACCTACCTCTGAGCCCATGAGGCTCCAACAGGTAACTCCAAACCCATGCCACCCAGCCAATGCTGCCAAACTCAATGGATCACAGAACAAAACAGTCAAGCATGGAAAAGAGATTTGTGGAGAAATGGAGAAACAGGCAAGTGGGTGCATGATGAAAATGGTCAGTCTGGTCAAGGAGTAAAACTGCCAAAGAACCAATTTAATTAAGAAAAATGAGGATATATGCATATTTATGTGTGGGAAATTGTCGAAGAATCAACTTAATTAAGAAAAAATGAGTATGTGTATACAGACACATACATAATGAAATCAAGTTAACGTGGACAGGAGAATCAGAACTGAATTTCTTACACTGGGTTTCTTACACAAGACTGGGTTATCTCAGTCTTGTTCATCCTTTCTCCAGCATCTAACCAGGGGCTATACAACACCAAGCTCTCAGAAGTGAATAAACCAAATCTAAGCTCCACATGACTAGTTTGAGCCATGTTTGTGGGAAAAAAAAAAAAAAAAAAAAAAAAAAACCCACAAAAAAACACCTAAAAACCCTAAAAAAGCGTGTGCGGTGGTGGTGTGAGATGCCAAATGTAAAGCTCCTCCACACAGCACACAGCACACTCAGGGTGACTAACAATGTCATCGAGTGAAATTGGCAACTCCCCTCTACTGGGAAATGGCTCCTTTTCTTTCTTTTTGCCTTGCCTGTGGCTCCAGAAGCATGTGAAGGCCTCACAGGAGCGCACAAAGAGCAGACCTTCCCACCTAATGTGAACCACCTCTGCCTTTTCTTTTTTGTAAAGGGAAGAGAACAAGCAGGGTGAAGGCTGCAGACACTCACTTTAATGGTCCTGTCTCCAGAGGCAGACACAATGTACTTGTCATCAAAGTCTACTACATTGACAGCAGCACGGTGGCCAACCAGGACACGGCGTAAAGTGATATCGGTGGCAGAAGCCATGTCCCACACAGCAATGGAACGGTCCTTGGAACATGTCACCATCAGTCCATTGCTGAAGCGTAAGTGTAGTACAGCTTCATTGTGATGGATAAGTGTGTTGAGAACTTCTCCAGTGTTCACATCCCAGACTCTGCAAGAGAACAGACAGTGAAAGGTAGGGAAAGGTGAAGTCTGGGCTCAGTATCTCCCTTACTGTACCAGGTACATGCTGCCAGCAGAACTCAGGCAGTGGCCTCCTTAATGCTGACAAAGCTAAGATTCCTTTAAGAAGGAAGCTAAATCTGGCTATGAGCAGTTTTACTTCATACTCAAAATAATTAACTCAGGGATGTCTTCAGGTTTGGAGAGGTGACAAAGACAATCCCTCAAGACAGTAGGCTTTCAGTGGGTCTGTGATGACAGGAGGAGTTTGAAAGTTGGGGAGCCTGGGGTAATCCCAAGCTTAAGATATCTGTTGGCCTCTGGCATGCTGAGGAATCTATTGCTTATATCTGAAGACTACACTGTGGTAGCATATCAAAGCACTTCCTGTCTTACACTTGAGACATGGGATGCACAGGTGCAGCATCTCCAGAAAAAGCCCCAATATCCTAAAGGACACTTCAATATGGATCAGATGACCTTGAAGGCCAAGCAGTGACATGTGGCAGAAGAAGTGGCCTAAAGGGGCCATCACAGAAGCCGGGGCTAGACTGAGCAACTCTCGTCCTACCCTGCGTGCCTATGGATGAGCAGTCCTCTCTAAGTACCGGAACTGCCTGAGAAGGGCTGCTCTTCTCTGCTCGCACTGCCTACCGTCGCCCTCAGTCCAGCCACACTTCACTACAAGATGCTGGACTCTGGGTCTCTGCTAGATGCCGTCGCCCCACCGGCAAGCTGATCAAGTATGGGGAGCTGTGCTTTCCCAGGAGTTTAGGTATGGATCTCAGTAATGTTTCCTTCTTATTCTTGATATCCAACCACCAGTCACTGCTTCCCTTCAATAATGTCTTCTTTACTCTGCCCTGGGGTAGTAACTAAAAACTAATGCTTCCACCATTAGAATGGTTACAAATACAGTCATGAATGACCTAAACTCAAGGTTCAAAACTGCACTGGTTATGTGACTCCAAGGAATCTGTGTAAGCTCTCAGTTTTCTAATGTACCTACAAAGATGAAGACAACGCCTAAAAGAACTCAGGCAGAGACTGTCATCAAAATGTACCATCTCTGGCTCTTCGATCTCATTTTCCCAAGGGTCTGCAAACAGCCTGATTCTTTCAGGTCCTGAGCCCTTCACACTTCAAGAACAACTAACTTCTTCCTCCTCTGCTCTGGATGGCAGGCTCCTAGGAACAGGGGGGAAGCTAATATAAGGCAGTATGATTTTACAGGAGAGCACACTGCCATTTCTACAGAGCACGGCAAGAGAACAAGACACACCTAAAACTCAACCTTCCGGTCTATTTGCCTAACATGACTCCATCGAAAGGAGCCCTGAGATACAGTAAGTAAAAATATATACAACATGTATGCATGCATGTGGATGTGTGTATGGCATATGTGTCAATCCCTGAACAAGTATACATCTTTGTCTCCTTAGGAAAGGTCTTTGAGATCAGAGAATGCAACCAGATGACTTACCTCACTGTGGAATCTGAAGAACCAGTTACAATGACTCGTTCATCATACTGGAGGCAGAGGACAGAGCCTGTGTGTCCTGTTAGCACTTTCAAACATTCCAGGCTGGTTTTATCCCAGATCTAGTGAGACAAGATCAACCACAGTGGTAACTTAGTGCATACACTTTACACAAAGGCTCTCATGCATCCTATACGCTAAATTATACAAGAAAACACACAGGGTGTAGGAAACAAGATGAGCAGGAAATGACAAGAGGAAACAGAACAGAAGCAATACTGACTAGCTTCCAGGATAGACCTAAAATACATACCCTTGGGGCTGGAAAGAGCTAAGCAATTAAGAGCACCAACTGCTCTTCCAGAGAACCTGTGTTCAATTCCCAGTACCCATATGGCAGCTTACAACTGTCTCAAAATCCAGTTTTAGGGAATCTGACTTCCTCACACAGACACACATACAGTCAAAACACCAATGTACATAAAAATAAATTATTTAAAAAACACATAGCTTTATAGTGTCAAAACTTTACAAATATGGAGTGTTTGTTCCCTGAAAACCCCAAACCACCAAGAGTTCTTCTTAATTAAAAAATATGTTTTATTACTTAAGAATCACAACAAGGGCTGGAGAGATGGCTCAGAAGAGCACTGGCTGATCTTCCAAAGGTCCAATTCCCAGCAACCACATGGTGGCTCACAACCATCTAAGATGAAAAGGCAGAATACTGTATACATAATGAATGAATGAATGAATCTTAAAAAAAAAAAAAAGAATAAAAAATTGGTTATGTGGTGACACAATGATCCTAGTTTCAGAAAATGAAAAGAAAGTACATTAGTAGTAGTTATTTTCACACCCTAAGCTTTTTCCTCTCTTCTTTTACTATTCTTCCGTTTTCCCTTTCCAAAACATCACACACTGAATCTTGCATCACACAGCCTTTTCGACTTTGTTTCTTTAACTTAGTAACATGCATTCAAAGCTCTCAGTGTCTTCCTAAGGCTTGTTAAGCAAATTCTTTTCAATGCTGAGAAGTTATCCCACCAACCGGTTGTACCGCAACTTATCCACTCATCACCACAGGACAGGGGACCTGCTTATTTCCAAGGCTTGGCAAGTATGACTAAAGCTGCTGCAAATGTGTGCAGGTATTGGGGTATCCTTTCAACAAATACTAAAAAACCGAAGCATTGGGCCAAAAGATAAGAGTGTTTTCTAAGGAACTGCCAAGATGCTTTCCAAAGCAGCTGGGCGAGCTCACATTTCTACAAGCAATGGGTGAGGGCTCTGCTTGATTCCTCACCTTCACCCAGGCCTGTGAGTGCAGTGGTGTTGCCACACTCATGGAATGTGATGTTTCTCACTGTTGCTTTCCCCTTCCTTGAAGACAACATGGCCACTTTTGCAAATGCTGCTTTGCTGCCTAGATACACTATCTGGAGATGTATCTATTAAGGTCTCTGTCTGTTCTTAAAAATATGTTTTATTTCCTTATTGTTGTGTTTTATACTTTCTGCAACTTTAGCTAGCACTCCCTTATCAGCTGTCTTTTACATGCATATTCTGTCAGTCTGGGGCCTGTATTTTCTTACAAAGCAGAAAACTGTCATGCTAATGAACCCATCAATTCTTCTTTCACTGACCATGGTCTGGTATTACATCTACAAAGTCATCCCCAAACCCAAGATCATTTTACCACATGAGCCAGCAATTCAGCTTCCAGGTTTTCACTCACTCAAGTGAACTGAACTTATGTTCCTGTAAAGACCCTGCATATGTATTTCCAAAGGCTTCATTTACAATTCTGAGAAGCCACAAGCAGCTTGAACATGTCTGAGAACTTAAATGGATTAGCAGACTATGATGCTCCCAATAACATGGAATGCTACTTCACAACAAGAATAAACTTGCTAAACAAAGCAAGAGTGAAAAAATTAAACACTCCTGTACTGAGAAGTCAGTTTCAAGAGTTTGTTACATGTTATACAGATATAGACTGATAGAAAATGCTAGATTTTATATGTAGATGAGGAAAGTGAGGCTAGGAAGACCACTGGTTTCCCAGGCATGAAGATATAAAAGGGTTATCCAGTGGCCAGGACAAGGGAATCTGAGGGGAATGTGCTCAGAGGCAGGGACAAGTGGGATGAGACAGGAAAACACTGGTTCTTTGGAATCACATGAGAGCTGCTGATGCTGAGAACAGAGAAAAATCTCACAGCAGCAGCAGCAGCGACTGCCACACAGCAGCACCTCACTCCTGTGCCTTACTGTGCTTCACTCTAGAATTACACAGAATCAGCACCTCACCTTGATAGAGTTGTCCCGGAGGCCACTGATAATTTTGTCATCATCATACTGCAAACAGTAGACACCCTTACTATTTTCAGAGCGGCACTGAATCCTCTGCAAGTTGTGTCGTCCACACCGCCAGTTTGATTCTATGGTCTGGAGAGAGGAGGCAAGAGGTAGGTTTTATGAGTCAGCTACTCTGTTAGGTTTCACAACCTCTTGTTCCTTCCAGAAGCAAAACCACAGAGACCCCAATTTTACTCTTCCTAAAGAAACACTAGGCAACAAAGTTTCTTCTCAAGCCCTCCCTGCCTACTAGCAGCTGTCATGGGATTTCCGTTGAGGTCTGGGTTAGATCTGAAATGGCCTGGACAGAATTCAGTACCTTTAAAGAACATTTATTTGTCCCCCCAAATACAAATAAATTGTAACTCACTTAGTCACTCCCTAATGCCAATTAAGATACTTGGCAAAAGACTGGCCCCATTAGTAAGCACTATACTAACAACCCACACGTCTAACTGAAGAGTTGTCTGATCCCTGAAGACTGCCAGTGCTTGCCGGCCAGAGAACTGAAGTTCCCACAGGACGGAAATCACTCTAAATAAGAATCGAACACTTTGCCTGGTGTGGGGAATGCCTTTAATCCCAGCAGAAGCAGGAGGATCTGAGTTTGAGGCCAGCCTGGTCTACAGAGCGAGTTCCAGGACAGCCAAGACTACACAGAGAAACCCTGTGTATGGGGTGGCGGGAAGGGGGGGTTGTGTCCAATTCTTGCACTGTTTCACGAGCTGTTAGCATATTCCCAGCACTAAGGGCAAAAGATCAACAGGATGCATGTTGCATTCCAAGGAGCACTGAGTCAGTTGTGAGGGCATGTACTTGGCAGGACTCAGAAGGGAAACTGAGTCAAGTTCAAGGCCCTCACACACTCACTCCTCACTTTTAATGGTTAGGCTTATTTTTTTTTTCTTGGCCTTAAAATGCAAAGGCAATACACATTCAACAGAAACTATCTTTTGAATTTTGATCCTTTCCCTGGCTGGCTACTTCAATGCTGGATGGCAGCAGATGCTCAGCAGGTTAAGTGTGTTACATACATTTCCACCTACACTATCTTCAACTTACTATGGGCTTACCGGATGTAACCTCATGGCACACTAAAGAACATCTAGATTCTCAACTAAATTTACTTGGCTAAAGATTAAGCCAATAATCTTGGTAGTATTTCCCGTTATTTTCCTTTTATAAATAAGGAAACCTGCCTAAGGCTGCAAAATAGTAACTGGACTAGCTAAAAATCATACCCAGTTCTGACCAGCCAGGATTCTGCTAGGAATATAGTCACTATATAAAGGATAAAGGATATCCTAGCTCTTGGGCAGAGAACACAGAATTCAAACACACCAGTAACAATTCAGGAGACTGTCTGTGTCAAAAACAAAAACAAACAAACAGAACCAACTGATACAAACTCTGGCTGCAGGACCTGAGGGCCACCAAAGGCAACCTGGCCTGAGACCATGACTCAGTTTATGGGGAAGTAGAGTGTGTTCAGCAGAAAGCCTTGCCTTAGGCAGCAGCTAGGAGGCACTATCCAAGATTAAAAGTCATAAGCCTCTACTAAGACTAGCTATCTGGATTCTTTGAAACCAGTAGCCAACATACACAGCTGTTCACACGAAACTTCAAGTCCAGTTTGAAAGATGACCTCTGAGTAGCTAAGGTACAACTGTTTGCTGCATTGAAGAAGGTAAGTCTTGCCTTTATTCACAAAGGAGGCCCAATCACTGGTTCCCCTAATGCCCAATAAGTTGTATTTCCTTTGAACTCTCTAAATTGCTAACATTCTCTAAGTGTTCCAGGCTGGCGCCATGCTTCCTAACACAGTCCTAGGTTTTATATACTGTCATCCCTGGGCATCCAGAGGGAAGTGGCTCTACAATCCCACACAGATACCAAAACGTATGGGTGTTGATTTTATAAAATAGCATAATTATGTAAAACAGCATAATTACTTTGTTTTGTGTATTGGCTTTTTTTTTTTTTTTTTAAAGTACTCCTCACTATATAGCCAAGGCTGGTCTTCGACTCTCAATTTGATTGCCTCATTTAATTAAATAGTATAATATTTTTATATACCTATACATATCCTTATGCACACTTTAAATCATTTCTAGATGAGCTTTAATAACAAGTATGATCTAAATGAGGGATTTTTGTGGTTTTGTTGTTGTTTTTGAGACAGGGTTTCTCTGTGTAGCTCTGGTGGTCCTGGAACTAGACCAGGCTAGCCCCAAAAGTCACAGAAATCTACCTGCCTCTGCCTCCCAAGTGCTGGGGTTAATAAAAATATTATATAAATATAATACTTATATTTATATACCTGGCTCAATAAAAATATTGTATAAATGATTGTGATACTAAAATATTTGGGGAATCCCAACAAAAGGAAAACAGTCTTGTTAAATACATGTTAAATACAAACGCAGTTTCTTTAATTCTTTTCCACTGTGGTACCTCGGCCTGCTGAAGCAGTTACATACACAGCCAGCTGTATGTCTAGGGTCATCATCTCACACCGAGGTAAAAATCAAGCCCACAGTTTTGTAGGGAAGAAGTGGACAGCTGGAGCTACTAACACATATAATAACACACGGACACTTGAAAGGGCAAGTGTCTGTCGTCTGTCACCCTCAGGCCCAGCAAGGGCCCTGGGAGCCTCTGGGTCCTCACAGAGCCAGCACTGAACAAGCAGGACAGTATATGTTCAACCCCTGGAGGCAACAGCAGAGTAGAAAAGCTCTTCTGGCCACCTGCTACCATCAGAACTTCCTCAGGCAGGCATTATCTCCAGTGGCCATATAAACTGTCAAAACCAGAAAAACTAACTCACCCCACCTGCACAACCATCTCTCAAGATAGGTCTCTATGAGCAACTTTTTAAAGGGGTCCGGAGCATAAGAACTTACTTAAACAAACCCACTGTTTAGAAACATCTAGAGAAACAGTGTATTTCTAGATAGTGACTGGGCCATCTCAGCATGCTAAACATTCCAGGGAAATGCTGATTGAGGACGCCAGATCTACCAGGAAGGAGTCTATTCCTGGCCCAGCAGTGACTTTGGGTACTAGTCACCCATTTTCAGATGCCAGCTGTCCTCTGGAAGGAATAGGAGTTGGTAGAGTATGTGATTCCATCTGAACCCAAAGTGTCATATACACAGCATGTCTTATTGTAGAGCAGGCATTGTTTTACAACTGCGTAAGTATCTTTGGGCTTTAAAGTAGTGTGAATCTAAAGTACGCTTTACTTTCTATTTCAATGAACAGAGAAGGCATATTTACATCACAGGAGAGTTTAAAAGGGAAAAAATGCTTTCATTCACATAGAGGAAATGAGAGGCTTTCTTACATACTTTCCCACTACTCTTCAAGGTATTTTCTAGAACAGCGTGAGCTGGTTGTAACTTTTAACTACCTAACACACTGAGGATACAACAGAAGAGAACAGCCAAGATGAGACCACATGGTTGCCTATGATGGCCAAATCAGTTCCTGAAACACCTGGGCAAAGAGTCCAATATTAAAGCTAAGTTGTCCTACCGGCTGTCCGTCAGACAGCTGTGAGAGGACAGGACCTCACATAAGTGCCACCTGATAGCTCATTTTCCCTCTAAGTCAAAAGGAAATCAGGGTATGCCTGAGCTTCTCTGTACTCACAAGGTTCCTACGTTTCTAAGACATTTTTAAATTTTAAGGAAAACTTCAGAAGACTCTTGGTGAGTCATGCTGGGAAGTCCCCAGTTAGGGCAAGGTTTTAAATCTTTAGAGTCTTGAATCCAAGGCAAGTATAGCTCACTGGAACCCAACAGGAAGTCTCTGACAGCCACCAAGGGCACTCCTGAGCCTGCCTCTCTTTAGTTCTCCAGGCCACCCACACACAAAAGCAGCACTTTGCTGGCGATTATGTCTGCCCAGGGCACTACCGCCATGGCTGACCACCTCAGCTCTCACTCGAATTCTTCTAGACTAGGTTTTCACAAAACTAGACCTTCCCTCCTGGCAGGCAGCCTTGGCCGGTGGCACAGACTGAGCAGCAGCTTCCGCCTCTAGGAAGCAGATCAGGAGAATCTGTCCCCAACTACCAATGGGACCACGTAAGATAAAACATGTGCTCATCATAACCTACTGGGAACACTGCCAAAAACAGTGGGCTGAAATTAAAAAGGGAGGGTTCTCCCCAAATTGCAGGAATTATTGTGATGGCCTAGGCTGCTATTTATTGCTGAAGCCTGCAGTTCGTAGTAGGCCCAGCAAGGTGCTCAGCCTTCAAATGGAACTCAGCTATTATCTGAGCAGCAATAAGGCCAGTCACAGGTGCCCTCTCCAATACCTGCCCTACCATGAGCCATCAGGTGGTACAGCTACTGTAGAAGGG
The DNA here is from genome assembly GCF_030254825.1 of Meriones unguiculatus. NCBI lineage: Eukaryota > Metazoa > Chordata > Mammalia > Rodentia > Muridae > Meriones > Meriones unguiculatus. The sequence continues at coordinate 36,771,858 of NC_083359.1, forward strand.
TATTTCACGTGTTAGAGAACTTGTAAAATCCCCTTACCCTGCGCAAATTTTCAAAATACTGGGAAAGTAGCCATGATATACAGAGTATACAGCGGCATTTAAATTGGCAATAGAGTGAAAACAGATGTCTGAGTATGGAGGAATAACATTATTTTTAGAAGCCTAAACATAACTGGGTGGGTGGGCAAGCTTCAGCATTTTCTAGTCGGGACAATGTTAATATCAAGCTTGCAAACCACAAAAAAGCTTTCCACTTTCCCTGAATGAAATGTGGTTTATTAAAAGGTGTGATACAACACACCGTCATTTTCCCCACGGCCAGCTCCAAGGAGAGTACTTCAAAAGCCACTTACCCAGTAAATATAAAGAGTCACTACTCTGAAATGGCAGAAAAGAAAAATGCAAGTTCAGGATACTAACATGTTGGTCATCTATTTACAGAGGTGCTTGGGAGTGTGGGTGGAGGGAGCCTGGGGAGTCGGGATCCCAGTTCAGGGAGTTAAGGTCAACCAAGTACCCTTGCAGTGCACAGTGCGCTGCCTCGAAAACAGCATTGGCAAGGACTCTAGATAGTGAAGGAGGGTGTGGCTGCCTCCTGGTGGGACAAGCCTCAGGTTTACCAGGAGTTCCCTTTTAGTTTAGGGGCCCTGCAGACCATCTGTGTGGTCAGAACACCCAGAAGAGAGGGACCTTTGTAGAAAACAAAGAATGTGAACTATTCTCCACAGACTCCGACTCTCACTTTCCCATTTTCTGAACAGCAGAACTAGCCACACAAAGCCAGGTTGTCTGTTTTTCCTTAAAACATAGTGAATTTCTGGTGGCTTGATGTGGAAGGCAAAGTTCAGAGAGGAACATTTTCCTCTATGCTCGTGAGAGCCCAAGCTGAGAATGGATGTATACTGGGAGTCGGCAAGCTGTCAGGATAGAGGAGAAGAAAACAAAAGTGCTATCAAGGAAGCACCTGATCTATGGACTATAAGGGGAAAGAATACACTGGGGACCCGGGTACAGACTAGGGGGACCTAAACACTTGCCTGGCAATTAGCTGTTCCTTTACCTTTCAGGCAGCGGGCAGCGTGCTTTAAGATTAAGAACCTTCCAACACCACCTTTTCCCTAACACAACTAAAGCAAGGCCAAGGGATCTCATCCCCACAGTCAGGATGCTGAGTATCCACTACCTGAGCAGACCATACAAGACTAAAATGTGCCTTTCTCCTTCACTTCCTGAACTTTCTACCTTGGAAATAGCAAACAAGTAAGTGTAAGCCAAGGGCTAGACAGACCTCAGCTAAAAGCCCACCTCTTCTATGTACCACATTGTGAAACTTCTTTTAGTCTCAGTTTCCCTTTATAGTATGATATGATATGGTATGATATATGATATGGACCTTGTAAAATAACTGTAATTAGCTATGTAAATTCCCTAGCACAGTTCACAGCAGACTATAGGGTGACAATCATAGTGCCCTGTGGGTGAAGCTTTCACAGCAGTCACTGTGGACAAGGCCAGGCTCACCTGTGTACCTCACACTCTGATCTATGGATCAGAAGAACTTCCACATATATGTCTGACCTGACAGAACACAGCATGCTGCTAATACAGAGGGTGGAGCTCTAGTCAAAGGTGGCACCACTGGGCCTAACTGCAAAAGTCCTGTATGAAGGGCCAGAGAGTGTGCAGTTGGTAGGTCGTGGGCTCTACCACTCAGTAACTCTGTAAGTAGAGTATGTGGATAGCTGTGCACTGTGTACATGACAGTATGCAGTTGATTACGGACTGTATCACTCTCTGTGATCCAGAGGAAGTTTACCTTGTCCGTAAATGATTCTTAAATGTTCAAGATGGACTTGACCTACTTTCTAGGTCTCCAAGCTATTGAATTAGGAAATATGCTATAAACTGCTAAACAAAGTATCTGGTCCTGGTAAGTGCTCTTATTAGTGATACACTGTTTCTGTCACTGTTACTATTAGTGCGTACACCAAAGTATATGCGTCATCCCTCATACTAAGAAACTTAGCCACAAAAATCTGCGGAGACTCTTGTGGCCAGGCAGTGGGTTTTCCTAAACCACACTTTAAGAACCACTGGGAGGACCACCGTGATGCAGAGGTTTTGTGTCAAACAGCGTTTCCCAATGGCTCCATTTCCCATCACATCTGCCTCCTTTGCCAGCTCTAAAGTATTATTTTAGCCTGAAGAAACGGTTATGGTAAGCGTTGTCATACTGTCAATTATAACGGTCGTCATGGTGACTAAATAAAATAATCTACATCACCAAACCTCAATCTGATAAAGGTTCTCCAGAGTTCCTGTTTATTAATGACTGGCTTTAAACAACATCTCCTCAAAAGGAATGCCTTCTTGGGACCACTCAAGCAAAGCTGAGAGTCTCTAGCAACAGCTGCCCCCGCCAAAAAACAGAAAAGCATTTCCAAGATATACACATACACAAATGTCTTGGGGCACCAACCTAGAGCAGCCCCTTCCTTCCTGAAATGCACAGACTATGCTGACAGTCCACTGTGCATCACCCACTAAGCACTGCAGGACACTAGTACAAGTTTTGAACAACAGGTCAATTAATTTTTCAACTTTATGTGGCAAGAGTTTAAAATCATTGAGTCCTCCCTAAAAGGTTAGTTTTCAGGTTGTTTTAGCATACACTCAAGACAAAAGTTTCTCTTTTAAATAGTGATATCTGGTCACACACAGATGTACCATTAATAAGATGACTCCATTAGTTCACATCTGCCTGAGATGGGGCTGGGGATGAACTCTACAAAGGCATACGTTTCTCCATTAACGAATTTTGGCACAATAACTTTTATGTTCCTCACCTGGGGAAGAGGATTACTTCACATTTTGGAAACTGGAAAGGCAAACTTTTCTGCCAAAGAGGAAACGGTGAAGTAACCAAGAAGAAGCAAGAACACATGTGAAAGAGTTCATGAAGAAATACCTGTGCATGTGTTTCCTGGTTCAAGGAAAGGGGCTAAAGAATGAAACTGAACTAGAGCACTCCAACAGGGTCGGACACCATTAGCATTTCTTAGTAAGTGAACAGAGCTCTGCCGGTCACTGAAGTGAGTACACTCAACTCCACAACAGCTCTAACGCATAACCTGCTTCACAAAGCCTGCTTCATAGTGGCTTAGAATAACCTGAGCCATTTCTATGAAAAACTATGCATGACTTAAGAGAGAAGTCTACAAACATGCCTTCTCAAAGATGGCTCAAAAATATAAAAGTGTGTTTACCTAAAACACTGGGCCTTGGATTGTGGAAAATTTATCAAATTAGAATACAGTTTATCTTGGATTAAGGTTTTAATTAACTGGCAGCCTTATAGAAGCATTGCATGTTTTAGGAAAAGTTACATTTCTATAAAAAGGCAACATCAGCTCTGGAGAACAGCTACAGATTACACAATGTGACATTTATTTCCAAAACTCAACTTTTAAAAAATATGAAGACCATGAGTTTAGGACAAAAGGACCTTTAAAACTATATAAAAGGTTAAGAACAAGACCCCAGAGGGTGCAAAACAATTAAGTGAAACAGTTACCTCTATGTCCTGGATAATCTTTGGGTATAATGATCTGTAAAATGAATTGGGAGGGCCATCTGTGGGTCTGTTTTTAAACAGGTACTGATCCCTGGCAAGTGAAAACAAACAGATGTTATATTTTTTGCACATAAAAGAAGGGGTTTTATATAAGCATGCTTACAAGGACAGCCCATGTTTCATGTTTTGCTTACACTGAATGCTAATAGTTCAAAAGCAAGGTTTTTGACAAAATACAGTTTCCATGGTAGAGACAATTTAGTTCTGGCATGACATTGGTCTTTTGTTTTCTGAGTACTGTCACACAAATAATTAAGCTTTCATTCTAGAGCTGTTTTTTCACCCCTATAAACTTTCTTAGTAAAAACTTGCAAATAAAAAACAGGACACACTGAAATGAACCAGTTACAAAGTCAATACATTTTAATGAACCTCTAAAAAATTACAGTAGGCATTCTGAAGCTAGACCTTCACACTGGACTCTACGCTTTCACTATCAAATATATTTTTATGCTCTTATCTACTACAGAAAGTGAAAAATTCATGTCTGAGTTAGAACCAGAAAAACAATTAGCTTGCGGTCCTTTCCACTCCTCATGCCCATTAGCTTTATTCATTCCTTCATCCGTAGCACTGAGCCTTTCTCCTTCTCTTTCTATGTGTTAGACTGTACCCACGCGTATAGTGAATGCTAATGAAGCTTGTGAAGTCTTACTCCCCATTAAACTTCCTCCCATAAAGAAAATGCAATCTCACCCTCCATCTTCCCAATCTTGTGCCTCTGTCTATAACTTTCTGTATGCTGACTAAGCCGAGTCAGTGACTGCACAGAACTATCAAACGGCATTTAAGCTCACAGGCTTTCTTGAAAAACCCTATGCTGCATTTCCATTCTTCCCCATGAGCAGTAGTAAACATGGAACTGACTTAACACAGGTGGTTGAATAGCTCAGTGCTAGAGCCAATTGTCTACAATGAATGAATCCCCAAGTTCAATTCCCAGCAATCACAAAAGCAAATAAATAACATTACTAAACTCTCGTATTTTCCTTTAAAAATGTGTTTTCTGTATGGAGGTTTTGCTTGCATGTATGTGCATCACACATGTGTCTGGTGCCTATGGAGGCCAGAAGAGGGCATCAGACCCTCTAGAAATGGAGCAACAGAGAGTTGTGAGTTGCCAAGTTGTTGCTGGGAATTGAACCGGGGGCCTCTGAATGGGCAGCCAGTGTTCTTAACCAGGGAGCCATCTTTCTAGCCCCAACTCTCATGTTTTATTTTCTTATCTTTTTGTGATGGGAATATTGCCTAACTTTTGAAAAAGCATAAATGAACAGGTTTAAAAAGATAAATGGCTCACCTATTTGAGGTATTTAAAACTTTATAATAACAAAAAACGTCAGAGGGGGAAGTTCTAACAGCTTTAACACCAATCGTTTTCCCTCCTTGTGTAAGTAGGCTAACACATTCGTAAATATAATTGCCTACAATAATCAAGCTGACTATACACCCAGGAAACTTTTTCCAAACAAGCTCCCTGTACTTACCAGCCTCTTCTTTCTGAGAGTCCCTTCCAGAGAGGGTCGGTGCGCACCATCCTCTCAATGAGTTTCTTCCAAAGCATCCCTTCTGAGATCACTCGCTGCCATTCTTTACACACCAGCTCTGCTGCACACAGGGACCGGGCATCCAGGTAGGAAAGAATGTTTTCTGCTATGTGATCTAAACCTTGCTCTACAAAACAGAAAGGCAATGAAAGAAATGGGTAGGGCGGTGAATACACACTAGCCCTGCTTTTAAAGTAAGAAATGAATGAACCCTGAGGCAGGTGAGACACCCAAGAGCAAGACACGGAAGGGCTCCCAAACAGGTGCAGGGATGGCAGCTGCCCTTGGTATAAAAGCTGCCCTGGGACAGTTCTGTCTTTCTCGCAATTTTGAGACTCCTTTTTCCCTCCATTTTCCTGCCAAACCCTCACAGGCTAATAGTTTTCCAAAGTTACAGTCAAGACATAGAGGGAAAAGCTCTTGGTGTGCCCTGTGGTGAAGCCAGGATGGAACTCAGGACTTACTTCAAAACCTGTTCTTGTGGTTCATATGCACTGTCTTTTGAAATAAACCACACTCCACTGTGAATCCTTGGTAGCCACAGAGGCCAAAAGTTAAGACTGACCCATTTTTAAGACAGTTGAAGAATTAAAAGTGTTCATGTCAATCCTCTCATCTCCCTCTGATGAAGACCTATTTTCTGTACTGAGCAGATGGGCAAGAACCCTCAAAGGCAACAGCCACATGCTTACTCACTTTAGGACTTTGGGGATTGACTTAAACAGCCCTCAGAAAGGTCAGCCACAAGAGCCTGTTGCATCTGTGGGGCTTTGCCATGGAAGATCACCATGGTTAGCCCTGTCACCACCTGTTATATTCCACCCCGTAGTTCTAGGTGTGTCTTCTGTACCTACAGAAAATACAACTCATCCCCAAGCACAGAACATTAAAATTCCATGTCCTAAGTTCACTGTGTGCTGCTGGTTCTATGGCACAAACCAAATGCTGAAACGCTCTCAGGCCTTAGCAGCAGCTGTTGCCTCTGTTTCCTTATCTGCAGAGTATGGGCAGAGTCTCTGGCTGTGAGAGTATCAACACAAAATGACACATAAGGAATTCTCTCCAAGCAAGATGGTGAAGGGGTCCATCCTATTTCACCGAAGGAAGGACAGCAGGCTTGCTTTACAAACTGAGGTTGCCTTCAAGTTTTAGAATGACATGTTACACTGCTGATGACGGTTTCCAGGCCCTTCACATACTAATTCTGTCCTGGACCAGATCTAAGACCAAAGCTCCACCCTGTTAATAAAGGCTGCATGGCACCATTGCTATCCTGTTTATTCAAATTACCTTAGGGTCACATAATCAAAGACTGACCTCCTTTCCCTAATGGCTTTATCAAGCAGACTTCCAAGATGGCTGCAAGTTAAAATCTTATATCCTTCCCCCCAGCTGCTATTAAAAGAATTCCATTGAATTCTGTGTTTGATCACCAGTGGGATGGAGTCAGCAGCACTTTATGCTTATTCTTACTATAGCTCAAGTTCAAAAGTTCCATGTGACCCAACCACTGCAGTCTCTAGAATTCTGGTTTTAGCATCCAGACCTGCAAAATGAGCAAAGAGATTGTCTTTTCCTGCAGTTGAGAACACAGAAAATGGGTCAGAACCAAGGACAGCACCCAGGACAGTAGTTCTTCCCCTGCAGGCTATTACTGATGAATCTGGTAATACTTAAGGGTCCCAACACTCTGCTCTCTAAGTCATCTAAATATGTCCAGTCTAAATCTGCCAATTCAATCCTCAGGAACATCTGGAAAAGCTCTCATGAAGACAATGCCATCTTTAGACTATTCTTCTGACTTACTGCGGTAAGAGCACCCAGAAGGGGAAAAAGTTGACTCTGGCTCACTTGCTAACTCTCCTGCTGGTACTTACTAACTAGCTTTGCAATCTTTCATTTGCAGGTTTGCACCAGCTGCTTTGGATCCCTTCTTAACATATATAAACCATGCTCACTGAAGAAAAACAAAACATGCATAAACAAATTAAATGCCAGCTCTAAAACCCATAGCCAAGAGATCTTTCATATCCTGCATTCACCCTTTTGAGGATCACACACCCTTCCTAATCTCTTAACTTTTGTCAATTAACTTTTGTAATTAAGATGGGCCCAAGAGTAACATGCAATATAACAGCTGACACTACAAACACTCCCCAGTTGTTAAAACCTGGAGACTTGTCCCTTGGTCTCCTCTGGGCACCATCAGGCCGGACTATGTGCCCAGCTGCACCAACACTCAGACACTTCTCAGAACTCCCCTGTTCTGAATACCAGTCCCAGGCTCTGTTGCTGCCTCACAAACAGCCAAACTTTGGGCAGAGTGCAAATCTGGGCCCAGGGGAGCCTGCAGAGACCCATACTCCAACCAAGGACCATGCATGCAGAGGACCTAGACCCCTTGTTCAGATGTAGCCCATAGGCTGCTCGGTCTTCAAGTGGGTTCCCTTGGATACCATTCTCCAAAGTTCAAATACCTTCTGTGTACCACATATTCATGTGCCCTCTCCTACATCTTCAATGGGAAGTCACACAGGTGTGCCTCTCTCCACACCACACTTAAAACTACGAATTCAAATTCCCTATGTCATAAGCTGAGCCTATACTTATCACAACTATAACTACATTAAAATCATGCTTAATCACATTTCTCTAGCCACAAGCTAACACTTAGCTCTTCTTGGATTTCTCTAAATCTGGGGGTTCATTGGACTTCCTCCCACAAAGGATATTAACAGTCACTCTACATGACTCCCATGACTTCCAGCCCACTAACTGGATCTTCCCATTATAAACATGCCCTAACCAATTCTCCTTTCGAAAGCTCTATTCTTGGAGAAATGAAATAGCAAGGCAGGCATGCATGAGAAAGACAACTGCCTTTCCAGGTCTCAATGGCATGGTTCCTGTGACCTGTGAAGAAGCAGGAGAACAGGATTCACATTTCCACTTCTGACAGGCCAGAGCCTGCAACCATGAGATGCTAAAGCGTGTGCTGGACTGGAATTGATTAGGGTCACTGACTTTGAAAAGCACAGCAACAAAACAGATCCCTCAGACTTTCTACTGAATCAACCTCTAGAGGAGGCAGCCTAGAAATCCAACTCTTGGAAGTGCCACCTAATTCTGACAACTGAGGAACTACTGATTTATATATAGCAAGGGGACCCTTGTAGTCTTGGATCTTTCCTCCTCACTGATTGCTCACAACTAAGCCACCAGTAACTTTTTGCATAAACAAATCCTCTTGCATAAACATTTCCTCTTTCAAATGCCAACAGCTCATTTAAATAATGCCCTAGTGACACCCAAGATTAGAATCCTTTCCTGTGACTACTACTTTAAATTCAGGAGGTACTTTAGTTTTATGGAAAATACAATGGCTGACAAAGCAGACAGATAACCTGGCTTACTGTTTCTGTTTCAGTCAACTGCTATATGAGTGGCCATAAGCAAATCTATTATCCTTTATGGGTATTATTAGGGAGTTATCTCACACAATCTGCAAAGTAACTCTCTAAGAGAAGTGTTCTAAATAGTCACACTTTACAAAGAAGGAATCTCTCAAGTTCAGTGGGAAGGGCCAGCTATGTAACAGGTATTCACTAAATGTCCTAATCTCCTTCCCTCCCTCTAACTCTCTTTAGCTGATATGAACGCTTAAGGAGGCTGTCTTCATCCGCAAAGAAAACAATGCCCATCTCTGCCAGCAAAACAAGCTAGTTTCCATTCTTTTAGTATAAGCCTCATTTTCCCAAACTGTTTTGAGAAGAGTAAGAACAAAATGCTCTGTTTGGGGTACCTCGACCCAGGGAATAGAGGATTCTTCAGTAGTCATCCTGAAGAGCCATACAAATCTTGCAACTTTCTGGTTCCAAGTCCACTGAGGAAAAAGAGGTTATGGAACAAAAGGCAATCTTTTATCCGTGGCTGAAGTGTTTTGAGGTGTTACACTAAGTTTTTTCCTAAACAGTGTGTCTGGCTCTTACTACCCTATCATGCTGAGGGAGCCCCCACGCTCCCCCTCCTACGGACACGCCACTGCCTCAGAAGAATGTGGCCTGACAGTACACGCACAATTCTGAAAGTGCTGACTGTGCTAATTACAGTCATCTCAGGAGAATCCAGAAAAATGTCAGCAATAAATTCAAACAATTAAATGGCACCGATTCCAAAGTTCAATGTGTAAAACCTACCATTGTCAATATGAACCTCAAACGTGTGACGTCAGTTTAACGCCCTTGACGAGGGCCAGCTTAACATAGCTCTTTAGACCATACAAAAGCTTGCATTATTTTAGAAACCTTTAAAAGAACAGCTGTAAAGAAACTCCCCACTCCCACCTCTGCTGCTCCTTGCTTCCTGAGTCTCAGCTTCGGTTATAAAATTTGAAGTTGGAAATCTTTTGAAACAAGACAATCACCTACAACCAGTATGTTGAAGCCTTTCCCAGGAATATGTGACTCTAAGAGCTAGAAAGGAAGGGAAAAGAAGTGCAGGTCACAAACCCAAGGGCTTCCCATTACACTGCAAGAAAACCAAATGACAAAGTGGAGACACTTAGATGGTGCATCCACCAGGTTCCAGGCATATTACAAACACACCCCATCTTTAATCCTCCCACATACTATGAGGTTCCTATTGTCCCCACACAGGTGAGGATGGCGCTATGATGCGCAGTCCGGGACTGAAGCCCAGGGACTTCCTAGTTTCAGCACTGCACTCTCCACTCAGTGGATGCTGGGTCTTTGGCCTGAAGTCTTGGCTCATTCCTGCCGAGGTCTCCTGTGACCTTTGATCTAGTCTATCACATTTACAGTCTGTGGTGGGTTTTCTGTCCTTACGTAGGAGCTAGACAAATGAATAACCATGGTCAGGAAGCTAAGTATTTCAACATTTTTAATTGCACAGATAACTCACCAAACTCATCAGCAAGACTTATCATCCTTTTTGAAGTACGATCTGCCTCTATTTTAAATGGTATAAATTTTCCCTTTAACAACAGTTCTTACAAACCACAAACTTAGCCTGCAGAAATTGACATTGCAGACTAAACATTTACCATGATTTTTAGAAAAGCGTATCATAATTATCACTTTTTCCACTGAACCAAAGGGAGCCAGAGACCACAAACATTTTCCACTTTTCCTATACTGACAGGTACAATATTCAGTAAGCATTAAAAAAAAAGCCAAAAGTATAGACAATTTTTTAGAGCTAATGTTTTTCACAATCAAAAGTTTAAAGTGATTGTCAATCTTAACAGTAAAAATTCAAACTCAAGAGACTTACTGAAAGACTAAACACTGAACTAGCACAATGATTAAAAGTTGGTCTACAACTTATTAAACCTACATAAGAGCATACAGACTTGTCTTCCCCGTAATGTTCTACTGGCATAGTTCTGAGATAAGAACTAATGCCAGGTTTAATCCAAGTCTACTAGTCACAAACACAACTGGGCCAGCTTGTCCTTGGCTATTAGATTCTCATGTATGAAATATACTGACATGTGTATATATGTTCAGATCAAATCCTGTTAAAACAAATAGCATTTTAACAGAAATATTTCCATGTCCCAGCCAACAGTCCATTCATTTCATATAACATTCAATACCACAAAATTCCATTTAACAGAGATATGGACAATGCCTTAAAATTCGCTGTAATGAAAACTGAATTGTATGCAATTATACTAACCATATTTATATACATAACACATGTTCATCTGGTCTGCCTCTTCTCCAAGGCTATGCACTCCTCCCCAGACTGAGCTGCAGGAAACTATCAAGGGAACTTCAACAGTGCCACCTTGTGGCTATTCTGGAAACATAAGGGCAATCACCCACATCTAAACCATTTGGAAAACAAATTAGAGGGAAGAAAATAAAACCAAAACAACTAAAAGAACAAACAAACAATAAATAGATTTGCTTGTGAAAATGGAGTACTGGCCTCACTAGTTAACAGCCACTGAGGAGGAACAATACCTTCATCAACTTGAAAGACTTCCCTGGCTTTTCCTGGTGCAGCTCAATGCCAGGGCAGGACTCCGGAGTTCCAGAGACAAGAATGCTGTGCTACTTACAGAGATGCACACAAGAATCTATTCACCTCTACTTTTCTCTCTCTCAAAGAAAGGCCCCTTTTCTCATCTTCCATTGCTAAAAGTGAATTTTATGAATTGAGTTATTGTCCTGGTTAGTTGTTTTTTTTGTTTTTTTTTTTTTGTCAATTTAACACAACCCAGAGTTATGTAAGAAAGCAAAGTGAGCATGCCAGGAAAACAGGCCAGTAAGCAGCATTCCTTCATGGTCTCTTTCAGTTCCTGTTCTGACTTCCCTTGGTGGAGGACTGTAAGCTGTAAGGTGAAATAAACGTTCCTTTCCTTTCCAAGTTGCTTCTGATCATGATGCTTGCTCACAGTAATAGGCAGCAAACTAAGGCAATGACCCACTTATTTAACAGTCAGGGTCAAGTTAAGGACTTTTCCAGAGTTATCTTAACTCTGAATGATTTCATCCTTTGGGCTAACACTGAACCAATGTGTGGCCACCATCATTCTACAAAAGCACATGGCAAGCAAGCCATGTGATCCAAGGGCATTTCATCCAAGTTTCTCTCTGATTCTTGTCATTCTAATCTGCCTAATGAGAAACTGGACTAAGCAATTAAATGCTATAATTCTGGATAGAAAAAGTTCCTATTTGCCTTTCTAGAGACACTCACAGAAGACAACTGATGGAAGACAAGACAACATATTCTGGCATCAAAAGGACAGCAGAGTCAAGCCTTTCTTAGGTAACTCAAATATTCTTTACACTCTCAGAGTAGAAGAACTCTGGAAGACGAGCAAAAAGGCATGAAAAGCTTTTGTGTCACTTATAGTACAAGTCCCAGGCCTGGGACCACAGCTCAGGTCTTGCACGCTGTCAAAGCACTGACTGCAGAAAACCTGCTGTTCCTGAGGCAGGGCTGCTGCAGTAACACCGGTCCATCTTGGCCACAGTAAGCATGCTATACTGACTATGTCAAAAGAGAGCCAGAATTCTCTTTAGAAGTCAGAGTTCTACACCTTACCTAGCCAAATTGAAGATGAAACATTTCATAGTGAGAGAGGGAAAAATAAGTTGTCAAAACCCAAAGCAGAATGAAATAAACTTCTTAAATGAGAATAGTGGGTACAGGTTTACATATCTTCCAGACCCATCATGATGTACCCCACCAGTGAATTCTGATGTCTAATATGGCTTTAGGGATGATGATGTATCAAGAGGTTCACAAATGCAGCAGGACACTGACGGTGCAGGTGGGTGTGCATGTGAGAGGAATGGACACTGGCAGAAACAACAGTTTTCTATAGTTTTCATTCTATTTTGCTCAGGACTAAAACTGTCATAAATACAAAACGTATTTTTAAAATCAAAATAAAACTTAACCAGAAAAACGTACCCATGCGTGCACATACACAAGTACGAGACTGTGGGACTGCAATGAAGAGTGAATGGAGAAGCAAGTTTCCAGAAATGTTAACAGGCTGAGAGGTGGCCCAGTGGTTAAGAGCACTTGCTGCTCCTGCAAAAGACCCACATTGGATTCCCAGCAACACAGTGGCTCACAGCCACCTCTTACTCCAGTTCCAGAAAACCCAACACTCCTCCGACCTCCATGGACACAAGGTACCCACACCATGCACAGATATACGTGTAGATAATACTCATACACAAGACAAAATAAATACATCTAAACAAACAAGAAAAACAGTAACAAAGACACACTACCATTTCCCTCAGTTTCTTGGTCATTTTCTAAGTATCATTTCAGATACAAGGGAACAATCTGAACTCTGTGAGGCTTGCTAAGAAGCAGACTTAAGGAAAAGTAGACGTGTGTGTGTGTGTGTGTCTTTTGTCTGCCTTGTTCTGGCTGACCTCGCAATAATCTTTCTGTCTTAGCTTAAGCAGAAGCTGCCATGTTCAGCTTCATACAATTTTAAATTACATGTAAAGACATACATAATTAAAACTGTATACATAACACAAACCTAAAAAGTATATCTTTAAAAACAAAAAAGCAACTAAACAAAGCAACAGCACTGACACAGCATGATCAATCACAGAAGTGGCGTACATTTCCTAAAAATACATCTACTAAACACAAAACAAAAAAAGAAATGCATCTACTGTATTTTAATATCTGGCACTTGAAGGATTAAAATCTACAAATAGAGTGGGTGTCCCCAGAAATGATGGCTCACAGTGTGGTCATTCTGCCATTCGCTTTCCAGACTCGCTCTCAGCTCTAGGTTCAAGGACTGGGCATCTCGCATTGCCCAGCAACTGTCAGGAAAGGTGCAGTTACCTGGTAAAGCAGTGATAAAGTCCCGCTGCAACATGGGTTTCAGGTAAGAGTTAATATGTCCATGCTGATAATGACACATTCGTGAGATAAGATGCTCCACAAATTCCACCTGATCTGATTCAGACCACTGGTCAAAGTACTTAATGCACAAGTCCTTTTCTTTCTGGTAGTTCCCCTCTGATGGCCTCTTTCTGGAGACAATCACAGATGATGTTCCGTTACTTATCTGTTTTGGAAAAACAAAAAGCAAAAATTTGTTAGAAATGCATTTAATCTATTTCATTAGAAATACCTTTTCCTATGGATTTAACCTTAAAATATGCCAGCTTCAACCTACACCTAATTCACTTCTTTGTTCATTCATTCTTTACGTAATTAAAATATATGCAAGGCCCATACATTCTCAAATTAATGACCATAGTAATTATTGGACTTTGCAGTTGTTTCTAATGCTGACTGGTACCTTAGCTCTCCATTCCCCAATGCCTAGTACCCCTTCCCCCATCATTAGATAACTCATTTGGAGATGACCATCTTAGAGGCACTAGCTGCCCAACCTGATAAGCTGGCATCTGGCTGGCTAGCATCTAGTCTGTCTCACTTTCTCAAAATTAATGTCCTTCATATATTCTCAGTATATGTTCCAGAACCTCAGGCACATGCCTAAACCCATGAACCCAAACGCTACATGTTTCTGCCTACACATATACACATACTATTGAAAAAGCACAACTTATAAATTGTGCACAGTAAGAATTATTGACAATAGAATACTTAAGAGAATGTACTATAACATTATGTGAATCTGTATATACATTCTCCCCACCTACACTTCTGAGAATCTTCACTTACTATTTTTAGACTGCAGCTGACCATAGGCACCGTGAGCAATTACAAGCAGAGCAGGGTTGGGCTACTGTACATCCATACTAATGGTTCTCACACCTGAGCATGCATTAGAGTAGCTGAGGGCCTGGTAACAGATTCTGATTCGGTTTGTCTGGACCAGAGCCCGAGAATCAGTATTTTAACAAGTTCCCAAGTGCTGCTGAGTCTGTTAGACCACACTGCATTTGAGGGATCACACTGAGAACCTCAGTCTATCTCAAGAGAAGAGGGGCCTGAAAGTAAATCAATCTATAAAGCTTCATTTTCTCCTAATAGCTTTGACCCCTCCATATTAGTTCTCATGGCTAATAAGTGCTGGCCAAACAGCTTAGGCTTTCCGTCCCTTCTTTTGCCCTACTTCTCAGAAAATATCCAAGTAACTCCTGTATCCCTGGAAAGGTATTCACCCTGGATGGTTTCTATATGATCAGTGCAGTCCCTACAGCAATGCTTTTCTCATCCATTCTTCTACCTACCTTTCTCTGCAAAGCATTACCATCTAACCTGATGGCCAATAAGATAACTCAGCCTGAGACTGATCCCAGGAACCTACACAGTAGAAAGAGATCACTGACTCCACATGTTGTTCTCTGGCCTCCACACCTGCACTATAAAATGTATGTTAATTAATTTAAATTTTAAATTGAAACCTTAGGATGCTGGTATAGTCCTGAGGAAGGTTCAATTCCAGCATCCCTTCCCTTAAAAAAAGAGAAAAGAAAAAAAGCCATATAAACTACTTCTGGACAGCTTCTAACCATCTAGAGGCAGGAGCAATGGTTCAGCTGGTAAGAACACTTGCTCTGCAAGCATGAGGATCTGAGTTCAAATCCCCAGCACCCACGTAAAAATCCAGACATGGTCCAGGTGTAGTGGAGCAGGCCTTTAATCCCAGCACTTGGGAGGTAGAGGAAGGCAGATCTCTGTGAGTTTGAGGCCAGCCTGGTCTACAAAGAGAGTTCCAAAACAACAAGGGCTATACAGAGAGACACTGCCTAAAAATCAGACATGGTTGCACATGCCTGTAACCGGAGCATGGGAGCACATAAACAAGCTGATACCTAGAGTTAGATGGCTGGCCAGCCAGAAGAGCTGGAAATGCAAGCTTCCAGTTCAGCAAGAGACCCTATGTCAGGGTAATAAGACCGGGAAAGAAGCCGACACTCAATATCCAGACACACCTGCGTGCTCACACACATGCAAGCATACATGCCCTCTCCAGTCACCATAGCAACAGTAGCCGACATCTCTAGACTCAAGCCACAACCACTACTCTCTGTAGGAAGTACAATACCTTTCTATTTAGAAACAACATCACAGTGGTCTGCTTTTGTTTGGTTTTTGAGACAGTGTGTCTCTGGCTGTCCCAGAACTCACTCTGCAGACCAGATTGGTCAGAAATCCACCTGCCTCTGCCTCCTGAGTGATGGAATTAAAGGCACATGTCACCACCACCTGGCCACATCAGTGTTTTGTCATACATTTGCCAAGCCATTTGTCTTCTGATAGACTACTTGCAGAAAATAAAACACTAGAGGATTTTCAGACACAAAGAGTTGAATTACAAATGCCCATTAGAAACTTGTTTCCAAAGTCTTACATGGAATGAAGAACTTTTATTGATAGTATGTTCTCATATTAAACTAGACTAAATTCATCTAAGAAGGAAGAGAGCCTCTGTAAATAGTCACAGGTATGATACTTCTAACCTTCCTTGGCAAAAATCTTTTCAGTTTCGTATCTCAAGTAATTTTTTATGTCTGCACTTAGAGGCAGTGTCAGAAAGCATTTGTCTTCCACTTTATTTACATTCACCTTCAATTTCCACCCTCAATTTCCACCTTCAATTTCTATGCCACCCTCACTCAATTCCTGGAGTGAAGAGTAAGCCAACTGGCACCTGCTACCACCAGAGGGCAGTAATGCACAGGCATTACAAAAGTTCTGCTTGTTGAAAAATAGTCCCATTTAACTGACTCAATAGAACTTGAGACAAACTAAAAATTCTTCGCTGTGATGAATATCAATAGCAAGTATCAAAAGAGATATGAGGATATCTTATATAAAGTCTCAAGTATAAAAGTATAAATATAAAAGGAAATGTCTATACTATTGTAAACATAACAGCATCACAATGTTATAACAGGAAAAATAGAAGTAACTGCCTAATTACAAGCAATTGGTAATGCAAATTATAACACATCCATCTACACAGAAGGGATTCAGTGTGGCTGTTACAATCTAGCTTTAAGTAAAGTGAAGACTGGACTAAGCGGAGGCAGCTTTTAAATGATGGGAAGGAACAGAGGTGAAGTGCAGAATTTTATGGTGCTATGAACAGTCATCTGTGGAAAGGGCACACCAAGACAAGATCAGGCTGCCCATCGAAGTGTCAACTGTGGAGTCTTACAGACTACATGTGTTCTTTCCTCTTTTACTCAACATCTAGGCGACAGTTTTCTAGAATACCTGCTTTCACAACAGGTTAAATAGAATTATGGCAAGAGTCTGCATCTGCGCACTGCTTCCTAACTCACATAGCAAGTTCACACCCTCTTTCTCATTTGACAGGCAAAAAGGATTGTTATTTCATTTACCATCAAGTTTCCCATTCAGTAACCAACTAGGAGGTGGCTAGATGAAGAAACCTGGATGCTAGAGAGCTGGGAGCCACTGCAAACTAAAGGGTCAACAGTGAAGAGAAGTACAGTAAGGTAGATGTGAAGAAGGTCATGCTTGTTCCTTTTAGATATGATGCTCAAAAAGATGAAGAGGCACATGCATGTTCAGGAGCACATTTCCCAGTTTCTATTTCCAGCTTCCTGGTGGGCCCAAACCCTGCTGGCATTATTTTACCTTCTTTCACTTCATCTTAAATTTGTTGGGCGTACATTATTCTAGCTAACTAACCTACCTCTGTAGTTTTCAAGATAACTTTTTTCTTTATTCTACATATGCTGTGCCCTTACTCATGTCCTCACAAAGGAGAAAAATGTTCAGAGTGCTTAATGAAAACACTAAACCAGGTGCGTGTTCCCCACACCTCCATCACAAAGCCTGGGAGGTTAGACTGGAAAGTAAGAAAGCCACGAAAGGAGACTGAGATGAAAGAGGAAAGTACCCCACTGGAAGAGCACAGTAGGAGAAGATGTGGCACAAACGGAAAAAAGCAGCCATCTGCACTCAGGACAGGACTGGCATAAGGTTTGCACTTGGCTCTAATCTGAAAGTCTCCACCACTCCTGGGATAGAGGTTTATCTTGGGTCATAAAGTCAGTGTTTCGGGATAGTTTTTGGAATCTTTCAGAAAACTCCAAAGTTATTTATTACTAGTAAGGACACTTCCCTGAGGAAATGATGGCTTCTGAATCTAGCAACCCTGCACAAAGCAAAGGCTGGGCTCTGGTCTCAGTGAGGACATGAGCAAAAGCAGAGCTTATCTACAGTCATCTGCTAGCTTATCATGCCTACCTGCCAAAGAGCACTTTTCTTTGGGGACTCATCTTCATTTTGATCTTCCATAACTGAAGTATTCTAAAGGGGGAAAAACAGGTTATTTGAATTATGCCAAGTTCTGAAAAGCCTAAATGACTTCAAGACATAAACTCTGAGATCCCAAACTAAAATATATAGATGTAAATCAAAGAACTCTGGCTTGTGGCAGTCTTCACTTACACAGGCTGGGCCTGCCTGGAAACCAGCTAACTTGTAGGTAGGGCTGAAGTACACCTTCATCATCATTGTTGTTCTATGGCTTGTGGCATAAAGCTCAAGAGTCTCACGAGTTCCCAATGGCTGACTGTCTCCTAGAATGTCTGTTGCTCAGTAATGCATCCCATCCACCAGCAATTACAAATAACAAGGGCCTTCAAGTGCCCCACCTCCTTCCCTGCTCTCCCTCTATAGCTGCTCTGGCCTTGCCACCTCCCCCAGCAAGCATGGTGGAGTGCCCCAACCTTCCCCCTCAACAGGAGGATGCTGTTACTCACTAGCAGTCAGACTTGCCTTTGGAACACATTCTCTTTCTGTTTTTGTGTTTACTACACAAAGAAGCTCTGTGTAATAATCCCTTTGGTGACCTAGTGATTCAACAAATGCCCATTAACTGGAGATTATACATGACTGGGTTTCTCATTTTGAAGCTCCTACCTAACAGCTAAGTGGAGCCTTAATGAGAAGGGAAAGTGGAACTGTGCTCTGAAAGGAATAACAGCTCACTTGCAGTCAGGGGGCGCTCTAAGGTTCTGTCCTAAACCTAGAACTCTACTCTGAACACAAATCTTAAAATCCCAGCTGCCCTGCATTGTTTTTGGAAGGTTCATTACGGATCTATTAAAGTTACCAGCATTCTGGGATCTCTGCTTACATCTTCAGGGATAACCTTCTTTATCAAATTCCCCCTTTTTTTCCTTTAAGTCTTAAAAAGTTTGGACTCACCCCAGAGTACTTCCTAACAGAGCAATGGAAAATCCCCAGCAGTTGACAGTAGTCACCACCAATCATTAGTCACTGCTGTCTGTGTCACTGGCAGATAACAGGAGATCCAAAGCAAGAAGCTGGAATCTTGACTTGGTCACTCAGTGTGGGACCTTGGGCAAGTGAAGTCCACTCATCAAACAGAGCCACAGGGTATGATGAGACCACCAGTGTATCTCTGGTCAAAGATGCCCTTCTTCCCCTGCTCTGAACTACTTTCCCAAGGTTTCCTTGGCACATGTTTACAACTTCAGTGACCTGGACAGAGCAGAATGGCTCCAAGGGAAAAATTTTCCTAAATAGAATCTTAAAAGTCCCAAAAAGTCAGGGCCAATAACAGAGTACAGAAGGAGAAGGTGTGTGTGTGTGTGTGTGTTGCAGGCTGTGTTTCCTAGTATTTAAAACCAGGGGCAGCAGTGGACAATCCTAAAGCAGAAGAGGAAGAAGTGAACAAATGCTATGCTTATGAAGCTCCCCCTCCCCCACGTCACTATCCTTTACAGCTACCTATAATGGTCTTGAACTATGGAAGCCAAAAGTTTCCCTTAGAAAACTAGGCAAAATGAGAACGCCCTGTGTATGATAGTTGCAAAGTGGTATGTCACAGTGATGTCCAAGAATGGCAAGAGGCAGAGAAATCCCTAGATGACTACAGACACCCAGAGGCCCATGGCACCACTAAGATTTGTAGGTAAGTGGCGGAAGGATGGAAGAGAAAGAGAAGCAGAAGGATGTGTGTACAATGAAGAGAGGCAGAACTGAAGACCAGGGTAGAGAGAAACAGCCTGTGTGAGGAACCAGTGATGCACCTGAGGCCGTGGTGAGTTCCTTGCCCATGCTGCCGCTGAGGGCCTTTTCTGGGTCTGTGCCCTGCAGCAGTGGGGGTCTGGAGCCACATTAACAACTGAGGGATATGCAGAACAGGCCCACCCCTTAGCAGCTGCAGCACTAGGGAGAGCTGGCCCCACTCCTAGCCTGGGCAGTGTGGGACAGCAGGGCCACAGGGCATGAAATTGGGAGAACTGTCCTGCCCGTCATTGGATGCAGCACTTGGGAAAGTGGGCCCTGCACCTTGTCTGGGCAGCATAGCAGAGCTGGTCCTGGTGGAATGGGCATAGGGTAGCTGGCCCCACCACTTCTTGCCTGCCGTGCAGTAGCATGCAGTGATGTGGGTGAGAGAGAGATGCACCCCTTCCCCACTCACTACCTGCAGCAGGTGGGAGAGCTGGCACTGCCCCTTGCCAGATGCAGCACTGGAGGGCGAGGTGCAGGAAAGGAAAGCTGGAGGGGCTGACCATCTCAGCCACCACCCAGGCCCAGCTCCAAGGCTTTGAGTTGGTCCAGCCCAACATCTACCCCTTCTACGATCTGCTGGAGCCCATGACTCCACACTGCCGCTTGTCCAGGAAAGGGACAAAAATCACCCTGCTCACTTAGAAGGCAGTGCTCTAGGAGTGTACGCTGTGCAGTGGCCTTCAGAAAAGACTG
Source organism: Meriones unguiculatus (assembly GCF_030254825.1). Lineage (NCBI taxonomy): Eukaryota > Metazoa > Chordata > Mammalia > Rodentia > Muridae > Meriones > Meriones unguiculatus. The sequence continues at coordinate 36,792,252 of NC_083359.1, forward strand.
CAGTTCCTTCTGCCTGGCCCCAGGACAGTATTCGAGGCTCTTCAATATGGCTGTAGCACAGCCACACAGCTTCTTGTGCACTAAGTCCAAGTGGAAGAGCCTGTAATCCCAGGTTCTTAGAAAGCTGAGACAAGATCATAGGATCTGACCTTAGACTACAGGGTGAGGGTGTGTCTGTCTGTGTGTGTGTGTGTGTGTGTGTGTGTGTGTGTAGTCAAAGTGTATACATACCTGCCTACCTCCTGGGTAGGTCCTGCTTACCATCAAATTGTTTAGGAAACTTTAATAACAGGAGTTCTTAATAGAGGTCCATAGGCTTTATCAATTTTTTTTTGTAATTTGAGTAATTGTGATTTATGTCTCTGTTTAAATGTCATTCCTAAGGCAAAACGGTGTGGCTTGTGGCAACAGTAATCTAAGGAAGGAAGGCCCACTGATTCCATCACAACAAACCCAACCCAAATGCAAGAGTCCAGAACTGTCAAACGTCACTAGAAGCTAATGCACTGCTGGCATCCTCTCAAGCAATATCCTACATGAGAAGCATCACTCCACACCCTGCCTAGCTGTTCTACTAAGGGTGGAATTTTAACGACTATGCATGTGCAAGTGCCACGGCCCACACGTAGAGGTCAGAAGGCAGATTGCGTTGGCTTCTACCTGCCATTCGGATCCCAAGGACCAAACTCAGCCCACCAAGCTTTACCTTTACCCACTGAACCACCTCTCCAGGCAAAAAAGTTACCATTTAATGACTGCCCACAATAGTCAGACTTTGAATCTTGTAAGAAATTAAATGAATTCCCTCAGTTCCTTACACAACCTTATATGACAAGTGCACAAATTCTATTTTACCAATGGGAGAGAACAATGACTCAGAAATATTTTGCAACTGGCCTGATATTTTACAAGTGTCAGGCTTCAAAGGCAGCCTCTTCTTCCATGCATGCATGCCTCAGTAACAGGCACACACAGCTGGCTGGAGCCCTATGAAGATCCCAATCTTGTTTTAAAGACAACTTTTCTACCACCACAAGGAAACTACAGGCACTGAGGATGTGGCTTCAATAACACCATTCTTCACTGGGCCCCAGCGGAAGGACCAATAATCCCCAGTTCTTGGGAGGCTAAGACATGATATTGGGTCTGGAGCCAGCTTAGACTACAGAGTGAGTTCCAACTTAGCTAGACGATGTGTTTCAGAGCTACAGGTAAAAAGAGGCTGACACACTCGGGCAAGTGGTAGAGCACTTGCCTGGCATACACAGGTCCTGGCTTAACCCACAAAGCAAACCCACCCAGGAGCCTAAATATAAATCAAGCAGTATAAATTTTCATGTTGAGGAAGAAACATTGGCTTGATTAGTTGGATCACTCAGTAGGATCTTCATTAAATGTATCCAATCAAAGATAAAAGAAGAAATTCCAGGTTTTTTTTTAAAGGGAATTTTTAAAAGTGTCCTACGATACATGTAGTAGTCTGACAAAAGGCTCAGCAGAAGGAGCCACCTTCTCCCCCACGACTTCGTTAACACTTCTCCCAGACTGGAATGCAGAAAACTTCAGCAGACTGCAGCCACAGCCTGTGTAAAGTGTTTTCTGCCTTCTCATCCTGCCAGTCTGCTTCCAAATACCTCATCTCCATTTTCTTTTCCCTTGCAGCTGAGCAGTGAAGTTTCTTTGCCGGTAGGTGCCACAAACAGTATATATTTCACCCTGAAAATTCCCCACTTTCAGAATTTTCGAAAAGAAACAATTTTTACTTTAACTGCAAATTCTGCAGTGAGTAAAAGGTTAATCACTACGACAGTCTACCCTGACAATAAACTTTCCATACAAACAATATGTCTCTCAGGTGCTTTCCCAACTACTGGCTGTAGCCTATGAATCAATTTAATGGGTTTCAACCAACACGTTGAAATTTAAAAAGAAGAAAAAGAATAAAAAGTAAATGTAAGGCACTAGCCTATCCCACAAAGTAAGCACAAATTCACAGAAAAGGCTTTGGGCATGGGGCGGGGGTGGGGGTGGTTAATGGATGGGGACTGAAATTAAACAGAAAGCAAAGGCCCTGTTGCAAGCAGCACAATATTCAAACTCCTGAATAACAATGACTTTCCAGTCTCTGGAAAGCAAAGGTCACAAACAGGATGAAATATACTTTTATATGCTAAATAAAATTTCACAAGGGACACCAAGAAGTTATGAATATGGTTTTCAAGACATTTCTCTACCTCTGAGGGTAAAGGTTTGTTACTAGCGAGTTCTGTCTGTTTCTAGGCTCTCAGATGACTGCGGCCTGACACAGGTGCTGCATACCACCACACCCAACTCTCGCTGTGGTTTGATTGGCCCTCTCTAATGATTCATGGTGTCATTTCTGTCCAGAATCCCACTATATTAACTTTTTTGAGTCTGGCTTCCTTTGTTTAATATTGTATCACTGAAATTCTAATGTATAACAGCAGCTCATTCTTTTTCACTTCTGTATACTACTCCAAAAATTATTTATCACTGAGGACTGTAGCTCAAAAGCAGAGTGCTTGCCTACAAAAGCCCTGGGTTCAATCCCCAAAATTCCAAAACAAAGCTTTTTAATGCACACAGTCACTTCTCCCCCAGCTTCTCCCTTTCCCTTCCTTGGTGCTTGGGGTCCAGCTGGGGGCCTCGTGCAAGCAAGCCAAAACCCCAGCCCACTTTTCAGCACTTAAAAATAACTCTGCCATGTCTTCTGGTGTGCACATGTGTGATGCACAGGTCTCTTTACATGTGCATTTGGATCACTACCAATATACCGATAATCTCCCAAAGTATGTGCCTGGCTATGGTTTCCTAAGGGTCTTGTTTCCATGGTTTTTATTTTTTTCCACAGTCTATTCCTACAGTGCCATTGATTTTCCAGTCATAAGGTAATATATAGCTCCCTTTCTGACATATGAAAGTGTAATTTAAAAATATGTGAACTACGTAGAAGAACAAATCACAGTATGCAGATACAAAGCTGTCTCTATGTATCCATTCAGACCTGGTCTCAGGAACTTCCTCAGAAACCAAAATGGAAGAACAACTGCAGTATCTGCCCATGAGTTGCATACACCTTTAAGTCACCTCTAGACTCCTCACAAGCCTGTACATACAATGCTATGAAGACCAAGTAGCTGCCACACTGTCCTGCTCAGTAGATGATGACAGGAAAAGCATATATATGTCCATTACAGACATGGGGGGTCCTATTGTTTCTTTTTGGTATTTTTAACCTGAGGTTGGTTAAATCTTTTGGTGCAGGCAGGTGGCCACCTGAATATCACAAATTGTGAAGACAAGCCCAATTATTGCTGACTGGTGAGACTTTTTTTTTTCCTGAAGATTTATTTTTATTGCAGGAGTGCTGCCTACATGTATGGTTGTGCTCCATGTGCATGCCTGGCGCCTACAGAAGCTGGAGGAGGACTCTGGAAGCCCTGAAACTGCTATGTACATGGCTGTGCGCTGCCATGTGGTACTGAAATTGAACCTGGGTCTTCCGCAAGAGTAGCAAGTGTTCTTAACCACTGAGCCATCTTTCTAGTCCTGAAAAAACTAACTTGACAATGAAATGGGGATGAACCACACTAAATGGGTATCTCATCATGCAAATAAAATTAACTTTAAGGGCAAATAAATGAATGAATAAGTAAGTAAGTAAATAAATAAATTGTGCTTGGATATTTACTTAGGAAAGTGTCTACCTTAAAATAGACCATCAGGGGAGTGGACAGGAGCTCCACAAGGAGAGCAACGGAACCAAAAAAATCTGTACACAACAGTCTTTTCTGAGACTGATACTCCACCAAGGACCATGCATCGCAATAACCTAGAATCCCTGCACAGACGTAGCCCATGGCAGCTCAGTCTCCATGTGGGTTCCCTAGTAATGAGGACAGGAGCTGTCTCTGACATGAACTCAGTGGTTGGCTCTCTGATCACCTCCCCCTGAGGGGGGAGCAGCCTTACCAGGCCACAGAGGAAGACAATGCAACCACTCCTGATGAGACCTGATAGGGTCAGAGGGAAGAGGAGGAGGACCTCCCCTATCAGTGGACTTGGGGAGGGGCATGGGAGGAGATGAGGGAGGGAAGGTGGGATTGGGAGAGGCCAAGAGAGAGGGCTATAGCTGGGATACAAAGTGAATAAACTGTAATTAATAAAAAAATAAATTTAAAAAAATAAAATAAAACAGACCATCAGGAAAAGCAAGAGATCCACATAAAGAACACTGACACACATACCCTAAGTCTTAGGGAAACAAAAGCCAAATGCCTAACTTTCCAGAGGGTCTAGTCCTATCAAATGCCACCTCGCACTTCTGTGCCACAAAACAGGTGACAAGGATTTTGCAAAGGCTCTCACTTGGGGAAAATTGTCAAAGACAGTCCTAGCACTTGGAAGGGCTCCTTTAACCACTGTAGCTGGCACAGAATAGATATGGCTGGGTTTGTTCATTCTGCCACCTTAACACTTAGGTACTAGGTACCTCTTGGCATCTGCAGATGGAGAAGTAAATATATACCCACAGTAAATACTAGCTAGTAAATACTACTGCCCATCTTCCTTGAGATCACACTAACAGAAGTGCAATTTCATTGTCCTTACTTCTTTTCCGTATTTCCCATGTCCTTTACGAAACACACAAAAAGAAAAACATGCATGCCATTTCTGACCCTCAACGTACTAGAAACAAAGTCTTTTTATAAAACGGAGAAATCCTGCCTTGCTGATGGTGGAAATAACATGAAATCACCTATAACACTGCTCATGGGTCAAAATAAATCAAAGCCCACAAAATGCTTCTTTACTTTGTTTTGCTTCCACTAAAAGGTACTGTAAAAGAAAACAAAAAGCACCTACCAGTGACATCTGCCAAAGCTAGAAATACCATACCACATCACAATCACTACTTATGTTTTGACCAAGTATGGCTTATCAAATCCATAACACCAGAGCAATGACAGACTTTATCATGATGGTTATGGGTACAACGTGGTAGCTACCACTTGCTAAGTAATGAAAACGGGGGAAGTAAAACGAAAACAAAACAAAAGAAACTAAGTCCACCAAAAGCTTGACTTAAAGAATAAAGAGAAAACAGATAAAACACAATTGTATTCAAAGTACCACTAGGCTTCCTTGGTCAAACCTTCCCTGTCGCAACCCCCCCACCCCCACACACTGCTGCAACCCACCTGCAACACACACACTGAACTGATTTAAAAATTCATAGAGAAATATAAAGGGCCCAGGAGAATCAAAGCAATCAAAAGAACTAAGCTAGGGGAGTCCTAGCATATAAATATAATAAAGGATAGTCATGCAGGCCAACGTGCAGACAAAGGATCAATGGAAGGACACAGATCCAAACACAAATCCACACATTGGGTCTACCTGACTAAACGCTAGTGAGCCTTCAGAAGGGTCTTTTTAGCTAACAGACCATATCAACTGTTGCTTTAACATATCTCAAGCCTTCTCCCAGCCCCTCCACACCATCTATTCTATACCTGAGACAATGTAAATGACAAGCAATAAACTTATTATTATTTATCCTCAATACAGTCTCATGATCTTGGGATGGGCAAGTTTTCTTATAGCACACATTATTTACGGTTATGATAGATGTGATAAATTACACTACAGTTAAGTAATTCTGTTTATTAAAAGCATTGTATGTATTATGTGTGTGCATACATGTGGAGACCAACGATCAATGTCAGCTGTCTTCCTCGACCCCTGTGTAATTTATTTTTGAAATAAAGAAAGTCACTGAATTTGGAGCTCATGAATCCGGTGGGGCTGGCCGGCCAGTGTATTCCAAGGTTCTTCCTATCTCTGCCTCCCAAGGGCTGCAGCTACTGACCTGCAGTAGTGCCCCTGCGGGGTCCTCATGCTTGTACTAGCAGGGACTTAATTGAGTAAGCTATCTTTCCCAGTCCCTGAAAGAATTATTAAGTACACAAAAGAGTAGTTTGCAGCACCTGGGAGGCAGAGGCAGGGGGATCTCTGTGAATTCAAAGCCAGCCTGGTCTACACAGCAAGTCCAGGACAGCCAAGGCTACACAGAGAAACCCAGTCTTAAAAAAAAAGAAGGTTTTGCATATGTTGAAACCGTGAAAAAACATCATAGAAGTGACTGTGATGATGCTTCACCAAGAGCTCTAAGTATTCCAATGTTATAAGTAAATACAAATAAACATTTCTAACTTTAAAAAGCCTTCCGCAAAACAAACTAACAACTCAAAGAGTAAAAGCAATGTATCATGGATAGAAGCTAAGAAACACAGAAAATCCTAAAATGAAAATATCTGGGGCTATAGCTCCATAGCAAAATGCTTGCCTAGCATGCAATAAGGATTAGATTTAATCCCAATCACTGGGTTGGAGAGACAGAGAGAGAGAGAAAGAGAGAGAGAGAGAGAGAGAGAGAGAGAGAGAGAGAAAATATCCTGAAAATATTCTACACACATAAGTCTCAGTACCAGACAGCTCAAGAGGATAAAATAAAGCATAAGTGATGATGAGGTGGGTAGATCTGAGAAGTAGGTATCAAATTTTATGCTGCCTACTAAAAAGAGATTTAAGAAATCTGCTTCTCAAATGTGCCTAAAATTGACAAAAGCTGACCATATGCTAAATCACAAAGAAATAAGCTTCATAAACAAGAAAGATTAGAAAATAATAGTTTGTGATTTAAAACAACCTAAAATGAGGTAGGAATAATTCCCATAAAAAGTAATTCTTCAAAAACCAATGGGACAGAGCCAAAATGCATTCAGGAACTGTGTGTGTCTATGGACTGGTTGCTCTGTGGACTTCTCTGGGGTTTGCTTTGTAATTTGCTGTTGGAAACAAGAGCTCAACATTATAAAGATGTTTTGCCCAATTTATAGATCAGCACACTTCCAAAAATAGCACAAAAACACTCCTTATGGGGCGACACAAGTAGATACTCAAGTTCATGTGGAAATAAACCTGTACAAGCCTTTAGGAGAGGAGAGAAGCTCTCTAAGGGAGGAGCCTAGGGAGCACTCATGTAGAAGTTAATACTTGACCCTTTGTAGGCCTCGCTCTCTGTCTCAACCCCTCAATTTTCTGCCTCAGCATGAAAGGAACACCTGCATCAAGTAGAGAAATACCAGTGACTGTGTGACCATGTAACTGTATTTGCATAGCCACGGCTAGATCTGCTTTGCGGGTCAGTATGCCAAATTCTGGTCTAACAGAAAGGAAAGAAATAGTCCCTAGTACATGTGAGAACTCATCCAAGTTCATGGCAACAGCTGGCATGTCAGTGACTGGAGAAGTTCTCAGTAAGTACTGTGGGGACAGCATCAGCAACTTGGGGACATACAATCAGATCTACACATTGTAGAACCTACATCAACACGCTTCACAAAGACCAGAAACCTGGAGTGTGAACATGTAAGTACTGCGGGAAACATGAAATTGTTACAGCCTAGTGCAAAGAAAGGTCATGTGACAATGACTCAAACTCTAGGTACAAAGAAAAAATTACAAATAAGGTAAAAGTAGAGATGAAAGCACCAAAGCCCCTTTAAATCACAGAGGGCAGGAAAATACTAAACTTTCAATAGAAAAATGAAGAAATGGGAAAGATCTCAACAGGGGACTTTATACTTCACAGCAATTACACCGAGTAGGCTTCATTCTAACATTTCGTGCACAGTCATAACTCACCTTGGCACAACAGCATTTGTAAAGGCATAAACATGGCCCTTAACACGGGAACATGCTAAGACTTCCTTGTCATTAGAGAGGTGCAAACTGAGGCTACACATCTCTCCAAACTTACAAGCAGCTAGTCAGCAGTATAAAACATGGTTGTCAATAGAGCTGAGGGGCAGCAGGCAGGCGTGTTCACCTTCCGCTCAGAAGGCAGCGTGGAGGAAGATCTGGCACTATCTAGAGAAATGAAGTATGTACACCTCTTCATCCAGCAGCTCTGTCACTAGGAATTTCCCTAGCGAGACACTAAAACTCAACTGTGATGTGAAATGCTTGTGTACAACGCTGTTGAACGTGACTGCTTCTGAGCATCAGGGGCACGTGGCTGGCACCCTTACCAGCTACTCATCAGCTCACGCTTGTTCTTAATAGTAAAGAAGTTTCACTTAGTATTTACTTCTCAGTAACATAAGTCATTCTAAAACTGTTTCCTAGGTCCTCAGACTAAGCAAGTGAAAAAATGGAAATTACAAGTCATATTTCTCAGTGTTAGAAATGAAATTATAAACTGTGTGTGGTGGTGGATGCCTCTAATCCCAGCACTCGGGAGGCAGAGGATCAGGTGAGTTCAAGGCCAGCATGGTCTATAAAGTGAGTTCTAAGACAGCCAAGGCTACACAGAGAAACCCTGCCTAAATAAATAAATAAATAAATCAAAAAGAAAACTAAATAAACAAACAAGCAAAAGGAAATTATAGATACAGTAGGGGTTGCCTAGCTGGGTGTGGCATCTCACACTGAGGCTGAAGTAGGAAATCTGAAACCTGCCACAAGTTTGATGCCAGCCTGGGCTATACAGTGAGTTTGAAGAAAATACGGATGGTTTGGAGGCAGTGAGTACAGAGCAGCAATACAGCATATGCTTAGCATGCAAGAAGCTCTGCGAGCAAGCCCCAGTACCACTACATTAAAAAAAATAAAAATAAAAATCCCAAGTCACTATACAGCCCTGGCTGTCCTGGAACTCACTATATAGGCCAGGGTGGCCTCAAACTCAGAGATCCTCCTGCCTCCGCCTCCCAAGTGCTGGAATTAAAGGAGCACACCAGTATGCCTAGCTTAAATAAATATGTATAATATTAAATATATATAAATATTAAACATATATGTATGTTTGTATTTTGGGTTTTTGAAGATAGGGTTTTTCTCTATAGCCTTGGCTGTCCTGAAACTCTCTATAGACCAGGCTGGCCTTGAAATCAGAGATCTGCCTGCCTCTGCCTCCTGAGTGCTGGGATTAAAGATGTGTGCTACCACTACCCAGCTCTAAAAAAAAAATTTTTTTGAGAAGAAAAATAAACATTCAGTTCCCTAAAAAGATGTAAATTAAGACATCAACTTTTCTTACTGGGTCATTACCACAAATATTTCGAAGGGAAAAAAGGTTTGCTAAAACTCAGTCCTCATATATACTTAGAAACTAATACTCAAGCAACTGTAAAGCTAATGTGGTGACCATGTCAGTAACTCCCCACCTAAGGCTGAGACAGGAAGGCCTCACTGAATGCTGAATGGAGGAGTGGAACTACACTGATACCGAGGGTATGAACTCATGGGGTTTTCCAGCCATAGAAAGGTAGAGGTTTCAGAGAGAAGCAAGTGACACCCCAGCAACACTAAGCATGCACACTTGTCGCAGAGAACGGGAAACCCAAGAACGAGTTGCAACTGAAGGTCCAAAGCACCTACATGAAGATCAAACAGACACATGAGCTCACCTTGAAGCTGGCCACACCCAACAATTTGACCATCAAAATAATGACTAACAGCCTACAGAATAAAACAGGAACACCACCTACGCTGACAAAATAAATGAAAATGAAATGCCAGTGAAACACTTACCGCTCTACAGAACACTGAGTTACAAAGGGATAAAGAACTCTCCAATGAAGGAAGCCTGCTGGGCTCTACTTCAACCAAGCAATCACTGTTTAGAAGACAAATCAAAACCACGCTCCATCTAGAGGATGCAATGAAGAGGGAGCAAACCCTTGTGCTGCTCCTACCAAAGACGTGAACAGAAATCTACATGAAGACACCACGTAACAGCTGGTCTGCAACTCAAGCAAGTGGCAAGGTCACCAGAGTCCAGCAAAACAGAAAAGCTATCCAGACTGAAAGGGTACAAACGAAGTCAGAGCACCACTCCTACATGCGTGGCCCTGCCACACAGGACATTATGGAGAGCTTTGGTGAAACTTAGGTAGACCCTGGGGACTGCTCTGGACAGTGTGTGAGGAACTCACTGCTGAGTTCCACCACACTGCAGGAACACTCTCCCTGCACTAAGACAGCAGAGTAAGATAGCAGCCACCTTCTCCTTGAAGATTTTACAAACACATTTTTGTAATGCACTGGCAGCTTTTCTATAAGCCTGGGACCAGCTCAAATGGAGAAAAAGCAACCTTGCAATGACTCGATCACTTTAATACGCAGCACTTCAAATTATGGGATCATACCACTAAGAATGGATATAATAAAATATTTGAAACAACCTCCCTCCTTTCAGTTTACACAGAATCAGGTTTATCTATTTATTTATTTACTTGTTTATTTTTGCAGTGCTGGGGTTGAAGTCAGGCCTTGCACATGGTCAGCAAGTTAGCATCACATCCACAGGCCTAAGCACTCTCTTTTTATTATTGGTATAAAAAAACTTTTTTTTTTTTTTGTTTTTAAAAAAGTTAAATCCTGGGACTACAGAGATAGTTCAGTAGGTAAAGTACTTTAGTGGAACCTATATAAAAAGCCAGGCAGGCACAGCAGCCACCTGTAATTGCATCACTCTGGAAGTAGACACAGGGAATCCCTGGCTAAGAAGTAACTAGAGGAGCCAGAACCAGGGAGCATCAGATCCATAAGAGACCCTGCCTGCCTCAACAGAGTGCAAAGACACTCAACATGGACTCAGGGCTTCCACAACACATCCATACACATGTGAACACTCAGACAGATGTATGCATACATACTTAAATCCTTTCTACAATGCTTTCTTTTCTTTTTTTTTTTTTTTTAAACTCCTAGAGTCCTTCCTTGCCCCACCACCTTCTTCCTCTTCTCAACTAGTTCCCGGCCCATCACATCTTTTTCTTTCATTTTGTTTTTGGTACTCACAGAGAACACTTAGGGCTGATTACATGTACATGGACCCCTAACTAGTGGCTACACTGAAGAAGATGTCTCTCCCCCCAGTAGCCATTAACTGTATCTGTAGGAAAGAATGGGGCCTCATGGTCTCTCCTCTGGTTCCCTCTGACAGACACTGAAAGCCCAATGTTGTGCAGGTCTCACACTGATCATCAGAGATGCTGACAGCTCAAGATAGTGGTGGCCATACCATGTCCCTGAAGAAAAGTGTTCCACAAAGTCTGCCCCTATTCCCATCTCCTAGTTTCTTTCAGGACCCTCTTCTATGATGTTCCTTGAGCCCTGGAAGGGATGATACAGATGTCTCATTTGGAGCTCAACTTTTCAAAGAGTCAGTTATCTTCAGCAGTTTACCAGTGATAAGCCTCTGCAATTACCAATGCCCACTGGTGGAAAAAAACAAACATCTGTGACTAAATCTGATGAGAGCACTGATCCACGGACAAAAAAACTATTATGGAGGCACATCATGCCCAGTTAGCAAAACCACAGCAATGGGTTCCCTCACTGAGGCCCATGGCCTCCCCAGTCATGGGCTTCTGACAAGGTTTACAGGTGCACAGTGAATTCCCTCCTGTACTGCCAGCCTCAAATCCAGTTGGAGAATTAACTGGTTATCCGGGAAACCCCCCCACACACACCTTAAACTATTACTGTCAGATTATCTAAAAAGCATCTGGGGGCAGCAAGATGGCTCAGCAGGTAACAACGCTTGTTCTGCAAGCCTGATGAGCTGAATTCAATCCTTAGAACCCATGTAAAGGTAAGAGAGAACACCACAGAAGTGTCCTCTAACTTAAACATGGGGGCGTACACATGTACGCATACGCATGCGCGTGCGCGCACACATACCCAAGAAGCACCTCGAGCTAATGCTGACTGAGGACTCCAGGTTCATGTGTGCCCCGGGCCATCCGTGATAGGAAGGAGTGCATTCCTGATTCTTCCTGTGATTACTAGGATTCCTTCCTACTTGCAAAACAGATACTATCACTGTAACTCTAAATTTTTCATTCCTGTTCTTTTAAAGATGAGAGATTTTAATTTTTGTTTTGCTCTCTATTTCAAATTAAGCAACTAACAAGTATCTTAGAATAAAAGCAATTTTACAGACGTCAGTAAAGGACACCTGGTTTTCTCAGGGGAAGAAAGCTTCCTTATATAAGGTGGTACATGTTTACACGCAATCTGTCTGGGGCTGCCAGCTTTCTCTTTGTATTAGCTGGACATAGACAACATGATGGACTATAGAGGTTCCAAGGCTGATATATACACAAGATATATGAGAGAGTGTATAACTTAAATATTGTGGGTGATGCCATTCTAACCGAATCATCTCAACACTGAACTCTAGAGATGGTACCCAGTCAGAAAGCCTGAGCTGTCGCTGGCATAGCTGTGTGCTTAAAAATGTCTCTGAGGCACTTTCTCGTGGCAAGTGTATCCAGTTAGATCCTCTTCCATACGCTAAGATTTCACATTTACTCAAGCTACTTGAACTGAAGAGCTGCCATGTGTCATGATGTCTGTCTACTTTAACGCCACAGGGCAACAGGCTTTCCAAATTTCAAATATAATAATGTGCCACCTTAGTGAGGGTTTGGTGAGATGTGCTTGCAGTGAGAACCATGTGACAGGCTCTGCCCACCTAGACACTGAGCAGTTCAAATGAAGGCAAGGGCAGAGGTGAGAATGCATTTTGTAATAACCTAAAGCAAAGACCCTGAGAGCCTTGATAAGTAGCAAATTTTGGGATGCTTTTAAATTCTGTTATGAGAAATTATAGGAAAAGGTTAGTATAAATATCCTGAATAGGCCAGGACTGATGGTACACACCTTAATCTCAACACTGGGAGGCAGGGGCAGGCGGACAGCTCTGAGTCCGAAGTCTGCCTGGTCTACATAGTAAGTTCCAGGACAGCCAGACTACACAGACTCTGTCTCAAAAACAACAGCAACAAAACACCTAAGTAAGTTTACAAGGCATAAAGAGAAAACTGAAGAGTGTGTCAAATTATACACATAGAAAGTCTCGATGATGTATATATAAAGCATGTGCACAGACTCAAAACTAAAACAAAGAGGCAAAGATATGAAGTATGTCACCTCTTCAGTTGAGGGTTATCTCTCACTTTGCAATTGTGCTCCAATTTTCTGTTAACTTACTCAAAACGATTACTTTTTTCAGGGGGTGGGGTGTCTGTGCAGCCCTGGCATTCACTCTGTAGACCTCAAACTCGGAGAACCTCTGCTCCCAAGTGCTGGGACTACAGATATTGCATCAGTACTATCAGGCTAAAAGATTACTTTCTTACAACTAGCTGGCTTAGAGGCAAAAATCAATTTTCTTCCAAAATCACAGAAATACTTCAATTCACACAACTCAGAAAACCAAGTCCTAAGTGGCCCTGCTTATGCAAACCAGGGAAAGCCCAGCCACAGAGCCTTTCCCTCTCCTTCCAGCTGACCACGTCCACGCTTCAGTCAGTGAATAATTACTGAGTACCTACTACCTGCCAGTTTAGAAACAAGTGTGTTTACCAAGCAGTGAGCAGGAAAACATGACCTGTTTTTTCTCAGAACTTAGACTGGGGTGAGGTGGGTGCGGCAAGAAACAGAAAAAACAAACCTACAATCTCATTTCAGACATTGCTAAGTGCTATGAAGAAAAAAAAAATTAAACCATGAAGGAGCAGTGGCCAGGAGGACGTCAGTGCAGACACTCAGAAAGGCCTCTGAACAGACAGCTGGGTCTGCGAGCTACCGACAGTAACATAATAGCACTTCTCATGCATGGCAGACCTTTGAAAAGCCTGTTTACAACCTAGAACACAGACAAGTGCTGCAATGACTGTAAGAACAGAGACTAGCCTTCCTTCAGTCCTGGCGCCTTCCTTCCTCTTCTCGGTGGCAATTTTCTCACATGTAAGGCAGACCTAACGGTGCCTGGTTTACAAAGTTGTGCAGAGGATGCCAAGGGATGGCTTGGGGACACATAAGCAGGTATACATTCACTGCATTCCCCACACACTGAATGGACTTTCCACACATGAACTAGATTATGCTCTGAAGATTCTTCGTGAAGTACTGTCCCACTGTTATGAGCAGTTTCATCTTCAGAGACAACCAGGCTCCACACCCAATTAGCTCTAAATTCTCATCAATACGGGTGTTATAAACGGCAGGAGTTTGACCAGATTGACAGAATGTCTATAAACATTACTCTCCATTTCTCTTTTCATTGTATCATGGCTGTCTATATCTTTATTTAATCCCTTAATCTAACCTGGCACCCCTGACCTCAGGTCTGGTTTTGCGACTGCCGGTTTTATGTAGCTTCCTGCCTGGGCTATGGTGGCCACTTGCTCAAGCACTAATCCAGATACTGCTGGGAAACACTTTTTCAGGTATGATTAACACAGACAAGCAGTAAGCTTCCAGTAAATACTATACCCTTCACGATGTAAGGGAGCTTCATCCAATCAGTGGAAAGCCTTAGAGAAAAGGCTAAGGTTTTTAGGAGAAATTTGGTTCCTGAGAGCAACAGGGAAACCCTGCCTGCCTTGCAAAGCTCCAACTTGTCAGTCCCACAATGAAATGAACTAGTTCTTCACACTTTCTTTCCTGTCTACCCTTGATTCTGTAGCGCTGGAGAAATGCTGACTGGCATGCTAGAACTGGTCTCCTGACTCCATCTTTTCATCTCATTCTGACACAGCAGCCAGAATGGGCCTGTTGGAATGTCAGATGACTTGCTGTAAATTTTCTAGTGATTCCCTACCTGGTGCAGGAAAAAGCCAAGGTGCAGTGAGAGCTGACAGGATGTGCCCCTTCTTCAATCTGCTCTTCCTCCCTCATTCCACACTCAGGCAGATGTCAGCCTCTGCTGTTCTCCACCACACATGCTCCCACTTGGGCTGTATACTGCCTGTTCCCACAGTCTGGTATTCTCTTGCCCTTGCCCATGCTATAAGCCTTCTTACCTATTTCCTCCAGACATTCACTCAAACGCCTTCTCGGGGGTCTTCTCCTCAGCCCATGTAAAACCTGAAGCCATTTCCCAAAGCTTGCCTTTTCCTTAGCACTCACTCCCACTAAAATGAAGGTAGGTTTCTGGCTGGAAACATAGCTCAGTGGGAGAATACTTGCTAGCAGGCAGGAAGCTTCAGCTCCTTTCCTGGCACTACAAAGCAATAACTACTATAAAGTGTGGTTCTGTTTCAAACATTTCTGTTTTCTCAGACCCTATGATAATAATGTGTTCGGGGTTTTCTATTTTATGTGTGCATCGTTCTGTCTAAATGTCACAAGTGTGTCTATATCCACAGGAATCAGAACTGTGTGTCATATCCCCTTGAGCGGGAGTTACATACAGTTGTGAACCATCCACCCTGGGTGCTGGGAACTCAACTCAGATTCTCTAGAAAAGCAGGCACTGAGACATCTTTCCAGCCTCCAGCAAAGGGCAGTTTAAAATGTATTGTGCACATGTTCCGAGGTTTTCTAGTAGTTCACACTGAGTATTACTCTTCTACAATCAGACAGCCTTTCTTGCTGACCTTTAAACTTGCTGATATAAACTTTAGGAAAACTCAAAATTTCCCAGTAAATAATGTATCCTTAAGAACTAATCATGAGTACATACTAATGTTTAACAATCTCAGTGCTCACTGATAAGAGACTGATTAACTTATTATAACCTCTTAGATAATATAGCCAAACGGCTATTTAAGTATGGGCCTGGTGGGTCATGCCTGTAATCCTAGCACTCTGGATGCTGAGGTAATGGGATCAGGAATTCACACCCAGCCTGGGTTACATACTCAGTGAGACCCTGTCTCAAAAACTAACAAGATATATAGAGGGACTTACATTCACTAATACATAGCATATTGTTCCATTAACAATATTTAAAAGTAGTTTATAATTGAAAATGCAATATGAAGTATGAGCCTATGTCATATATATATGACATAAAAAGTCAAGGCAAAAACCACAGAATAAACAATAAAATGAAGTTGATATTATAGATAAATCGTTAATTTTTTTCTTTGTACTTACCTACTATCTAAATTTTGACAGGGAAAAAATGTTATTTCATAAACAAAATAAATAATTCTAAACCAATGAGAGAAATAAAATCAGCATTTTTACCAGCAACAACAAATGCCTTTAGTATAAGTTTTATGACACGGTTTTTATTCAAAAATGAAAAAAAATTTAATGTAGTCTTAAACCCATTTACCTATTTCCTTGCCTTAAGACTACACTGAAAAGCCGTGTCCACCATGTATTTTGCTCTGTTGACTATAACTAAAGAAAAGTAAGATGCAGTGTTCCTGGCTCATTGTCCCATGTACCAACATGAAGAGGTGGCACAGAGTTAGCTGCAGAGTGTACACAATGTGGCCATCTGCATTTAACCTGAAAGTAAAATGGGAGCCAGCATGTGACAAATGACAAGTCCTCAGTAAAACTTGGAGGTCAAGAAAACTGTTTAGTACTTATACATTTTTTTGAGTGGAGATACATGTAAAGGTCAAAGGACAACTTTTGGGAGTCAATTCTCTCCTTCAAAAAAAAAAACAAAGTGATTACTGGGAATTGAACTCTGGTCATAAGGCTTGGCAACAAGCATCTTTACCCCCAAAGCCGCCTTGTCAGCCCTATTTCTGGTTTTCTAAGTTAAAATCTAGGTAGTCCAAGCTAGCCCTAAACTCTCTATCTTTTGGTCCCTTCCCTGAGCACAGGCAAGGATGAAGCTCATGGTAAGTCCTGCAGGGCCCTTGTTTCAATCTTCGAACCAATGGGGGAAAAGGAAAGGAAAACGATTTCCACACCTTCCTAAGGTTTCTATACTTCTCAGCCTCCAGAGTACTGGGATTATGAACACACAACACACTTGGGCCATTTTATAGCCTTTAGTACCAACTGTTCCTTTTCGTTCTTAACTGTAGTTCTAAATCTTTACATAAAGACAGAAATCAGTGATTTGTCACTTTTTTCCAGTTACAACATCTTAGGTTTGTTTTTAAATGTCCAAGAAAACAGCAAAGCTGGAGGTCTGAAGACTGCGTGAGATTAAGTTGTGTGCTTCTCCTGTCTGCATATGTTTAGAAAGTTCCAAACCAGTTTTCAAATAAAATCCTCCAGAGAAAAGATCAACCCAGAGGTATTCTGGGTAAGGCAGAATTGGAGGGACACATGCCTGGGCTCTTCTATGCCTCTGCTGACTCCAAAAATCAAATTGAGGATCATGGGATAGTTAAAACACTGCATTATCATCAAAACTGCCCAGCTGCAGGATGACATAAAGCCCCTGGGTGCTGGCTGGTAATGAGGCAGCTGACACATTTTGGAGGGGCAGGGGAGAGGCAGATGGTATCTGCTTTGTTGTGACCTCCTAGGATTTGAACTGAAGGTTGTGCTAGGCTTGCTAGGCTAGTAGTGTTCTCCACTAAGCTACAACTCTAGCTACTCACTGTACTTTGCAAATTTTCCTATAGAAAAGAACGGGTGTGTGTTTTTAAAATATTTACATTAAAGGCTCTAAAACTGAGAAATACCAAAGGTCATCATATATATAGGCCTTCATATATTTAGACCTGAAGTGCAACAGAATAATCATTAGAAATAGCAAATCCTCAGTGTTTATCAGAAAAAAAGAACAAAGGTGTTCAGGAGAGGCCACTGTGGAGCCAGAAGCACATGCCCTAAACACGAGCAGAAAACAAGGGCCACCTCACCTGCCTGGTCTTCTATCTTCTCTTTAACACGCCCTAGAACTACAAATAAGATGACCTCTTCTTCAATAGAGAACTCCCTGCAAGCAAAGAAAGAAATGGATTTCCATCCTCTTGCAAGAAGGCCTTCAGCATGAGGCATTTGGTATTATCCTCTAGTTGGTAAAAACCCTGCAAGGTAAAGAACTACCTTCCTTTTTTAAAAGGGGAATGAGCTCCCGGCTCAAGCAGCCAGAAAATGAATCTGGGTTTGCCAGCTTAGAGACCAACTCCAGCTACCAAGCCATCTCACCCATACAGTCCCACCCTATCAGCAGCTACATCCTGTTGAAATGTAGCATTCCTAGCCCTCCTGCTCAGGCTCACAGTTGAGTTCTTTACAGCCCAACAAAACACAAAGGCAGCGAGGAGGAAAGCCCTGAAAGCGGAGTCACATGATCCTTGCGGTTGTTTCCAAAAATCATTCCTACCCTTCAAGGAACACTGTCACTTGTCAGTCTACTGCACTAAGCCTCTATACTCCATTTTTAGCTTTTTGGTTTTGACATTAAAAATAAAAGGAATTTGTTTCAACTCTAAAATGACCACTGTCAAGTTAAAGAAAGCAGTTTTCACTCCAGTCAGGGCAGCTGTGCAGATTTAGGTTCATAACCCAGTTGTTAGATAAATATATAGCCTCTGGCAAGTCAATCCAATTCTGTAATTTCATACACAAAAAAGCAACCCAGGTAATTTCTACAGAGGATCCAATGAGGGCAGGGGCATGACTCAGTGGACTCTCCTGCCTTATATGCCTGCCTGCGCACATAAGGCCTGGGATTCAGTCCTCAGGACCAAAACCAAAACCTAGGTCATAACACACAGAAAGTAGAAAGTAAAAGATACAGCCATCAGGGTTAATCTCATGCCAGAGTCCTGGAAAATCAGTGTTCTTGTATTATCTGATCTAAGAACCAACCGTCAGATCTGGGCTTGTGAAGCAAGCTCAGTTCAGCTAGATTCTGAGACACTGAGACACTTCAACAGAACTGTCATGAAACACGTGGAGAGTGGACCAGGTTTAAACTAGTTAACAAGATTCTCAAAGCATTTGTAGGTTTGGCTAACTTCAGGGCTTTATTTCTCGCGCGCGCACACACACGCATACACACACACACGCATACACACATACACACACGCATACACGCACGCACACACACACACACACACACACACACACACACACACACACACACTTCATCTGCAGTTCAGTCTGGATTTTCATCCATGGTACTGCTTACTACAAAAAGTTCCCTGACGGCAGGAAAGAAGTCTGGGCCTCTCATCTACACCCTGGAGAAAGGCCCATGCAGAGCATACCAGGGACAAACTCACGGCATTAACTTTTCAGAAATCCACTCAGGCTTCCTAGCTCTAAGACTCGGTAGTGTTCATTTTGGGCAAAGGAAATATCTGAATTTAGCAGGCTTTTCTTCTTTTATGTTCAAATACATAATGACTAAAGAAACCACACATTATATATCACTAATACAATTTCCACA
The DNA here is from genome assembly GCF_030254825.1 of Meriones unguiculatus. NCBI lineage: Eukaryota > Metazoa > Chordata > Mammalia > Rodentia > Muridae > Meriones > Meriones unguiculatus. The sequence goes on from NC_083359.1 coordinate 36,811,462, forward strand.
AGTGAAGCTATGCTAAAAAAACAGAAAGAAGGAAACTAAAAAACCAGCATAGGGACAAGAGAGGCTGCACCAGGACAGACTTGGATCTCAAACACCTGCTCCAGCAGTCACAGCTGTAGAAACCTAAGCCAGCCAGCACACATCATCTCAGGCTGGAGGCTACATCATCTGCCTCAGCTGCCACATAAGGAAAACTCCTGCATCTCACGGGTTCTCATAAACCTAATAGATGCGAAACATAGCAAACATAGCTGGTAAAAGACTCTTCTCCACTGGCAAAACCTGCAAAAGCTAAATCAACCTAAATACCTAATTACTATCGTCATTCCTGCTTTTTCAAAAACTACACACACGGCCACACAGGATAACAGGCTGAAAGCTGAGGTCATTATAGGGTCCAGGGTCAATTTCAGACCTCTACAGCCCAAGCAGAATCAACTAAGGCTCTATCCTCTTCTAGTCTTTTTAAATGAACGATGCTGAGGCATGGAACCTCTAGAAGAGCCATTTTCATAATAAAACATGGAACATGTCAACAGGTACTTCCGTACTGCCTGGAGACTGCAGCAAAGCACTGGTACCTGGCACAGAAGAGAAGGAGGAAAGGCCAAGGGGGTGGCTCCGTGACATGACACTTACTTAGAATACACAAGGTCTAGGTTCAATCCCAGCACCAAAAGTCAAAACAATAATTAAATTTGAAAAGAAAAGAATTAAACTCCACATACACATTTTTGTTTAAAAAAAAAAGCAACCAACAATAATACTTATATAAAACAAGTAAGCGGAAAGGGAAGAAATCTTCCAGGTTTGTTTTCACACAGAACAAAATAATGACTTCATAACTCCAATCAGCTAAGCCCTTGGTTAATTTCGTTAAGCTACATGCCTTCAATTCTAGGCTGGTCAAAGTAAAACCTTAATAATCAAAACTCCCAATGTACATCTAAATGCAATATTGCTCCCACTCATTGAAACAAGGTCCAATGAAGGCAACATTTCGTCTTTCCTCCTCAGAGGAAGTGACTGAAGAACTCTGAAGGCATCTCCCCGTTTTCAGGCGGAAGCTGTACTTTCTCCCACTTGCATCTCCAGAGAACCCACAGCCCCGTACAACACACTGCCTGGTGCTTTATGCTGCCTGATTACTTAAATGAATGCAGGAAAGAGAACCTCAGATTAACAATTTAGACTTTATAACTGCAATTTTTCCCTTCTTGTACTGCCAGCTCTGGCTAAAACTGGGTCAGCCCACTACAAATCAAGGGCAGCCCTCAAGACACGTTGAAGAAACAGACTTTTATAATGCAAATAGTCATTCCCTGGTACCAAGCAGAGAGAGCACATCAGCACTGCCTGCCCTTCAAGGCAAGGGGCTGGTATGAAACACTCAATTCTGTACCCCAGAGTTGGGACCCATCTTCCTCCATTGACCTAAGAACTGGGTGGTATGCCAAATCTAAACTCCAGCTAACTGTTAATGAAGTGCCGGCACAATTTTCTAAAGATAGCAATTTCAATCAATAACCATGCCAGTGCTACTCAGAGGCTGACCAATAAATAAGCAAATAAAGAGCTCAACATCAATATAAAAGAAACTTTCTTCCAAACCCCTAGTACTATTTAAAAACTGTACACATGAATGAATAGAAAGCCTTGAGAAAGAACAGTGAAATCACCCGTGGCATCAATATACCTCTAATCCGTTTCCTAAGATCTGAGCAGTATCAACAGGACACCAGAAATGTAATACTGCTTTTAAAAGAAAGTTATACCAACCTGTACAAACTATGCAGTAATAAAAGCTGATACCACTACTGACACATTTAATTAAACACACTCTCTAAGTAGACCTTCCCATGTAAAGCCATGATGGCTTTGGCCTTGGTTTTATCAGAAGCCATCAGAAGAAGATACCAACTACACTCCTACTGACAGTTTTATTCTGAGCAACCCCCACCCCCACCCATTCAAAACCCCCTCCCAATATTACTTTTATCTGTGGAATTCTCTGCCGGCCTTGGCCTGGAAATCTGGGTGGACCCTGAGGACAGGTATCAAATCTGGCCATTTTTTGGAGTTGGCTTAAACTGATGGTTCCCAGCAGCATAAAGCTGTGGTCTTTAAAACTTCAATTTGAGGTTTATAGTATAATCTTAACTGATTCCCTCCCCACTCTTTTTTTTTTTTTTGAATGGAGGAGAAAAGGTAAGCCAAAAGATGTTTCAAAATAGAAAAATCATCATTTTAATTATGAAAGCCTCTCAACTCAAAACTGTTAAAGGTAGCCAAATGGGAAATATCAGAGTATTTTGTTTTGTTTTTCAAAGGTTTAACTAATAAACATGAGAATCACAACTTTGAAGTGAGGGGGTAAGAATTAAAAGGCAGGAGCAGGTAAGGGGAGCAAGAAAGGACCCTTTAAGACCTGTGTGCTCAGAAGGGTCCCTCCTAGTGCTCCTCCTCCATGGGGGCATCCAGGCTGGAGGAAAGCAGAGGGTTACACAGAACATTTAGCAGACTTAACATTGGATTAAACACACTACTGCAAGTTTCAACAAATGTTCATGGCATACGTAAAAACACATTTACAACAAGAAAGAAGAGAGGCACCTGGAGACATCTGACACTGGGCATGCTCTGCAGGCAACTCAGTGCGCACATGCTCTCTACCAGGTTGGCGCAGCCTAGCCACAAAGACCTTGGCACAGAACACTGCAGGATGACAAAAAGGAAGGAAGAGAAGAAGCAGTTAGAGGCCGCAACAAGTCACTCCTTCACACAGGCAGCTTGAGTGTTAGTCAGGGCAGAGGTGCACCCATGCAGTTTAGAGGGCAGGGATGGGCCTACGTTTCCTGAACCCTGGGGAGCAGGCCCCTTTCTGTCTTATGGACAGGGATTGTATGCTGCCAACCACTCATTTCACGGATACAGTAAACAGAATCAAGAGGGAGAGAATGCTTAAATGACAACCCACTAGAGGGAACTATGAGCTTGAGTGTAAAGCAAGAGCACTTGAGAGAGCATAACACTTCCACGGAGTTAAGGGATTGGAGTCTATCTCACACAGTCTCCGTTGCTTAGGAAACTACTGTAGCAGGCTTTCTGAATGCATCCCCTAACCCCCATTACCATACCATAAAAAAACAGTGAGACTCAGTTGTTGAACACTTTGCACAAGGACACACAGCATAGTTAAGCTTCAGTCTGTTAGCTAGCAAATCCCACATTCTTTCAGTAAGACCAGGATGCCTTCTCTACTGAAAAGCTTTGGTGACCCAACAAACATTATGTGAAGTTTTGCATTTCTCTAAAGTAAAATTGCAGGAGACTTAAGAGAATGAGGCAAACAAAGAAAAGGAGAGATAAGTGATAGATACAGGTAACTAAGTACTTGAAACACACTTGTTTTCACTGTCATCAACATTCTGCATTCTCGGAGGAAAAACTTGAGAGTACTGTGATGTTCAAACTTGGTGACAAGACTAAATGCCTGCCAGGCAGTGGTGGCACACAACTTTGATACCAGCACTCAGGAGGCAGAGACAGGTAGAGCTCTGTGAGTTCAAGCCTGGTCTACAGAGTGAATTCTAGGACAGCCAGGGCTACACAGAGAAACCTGTCTCAAAAAAACAAACAAAACAAAAAGAATTATAAGCTTAATTCACTGACTCCATTCCACCCTTAAAAAAACAAAAAAACAAAAAACAAAAAAAAACTTGTTGCTTTCAAAGGAATTTAAAAAAAAATGTAACGTAAAAATGAGCATACAGTACAGCTAATAGATAGTAACCATCAGACTACGGCATTTAATAAATGTTTTTATTCTAACATCAATTAGTTTACAGAGGCAAAAAAAAAAACCCAATAATCACTATAAAAAATTTTAAACAAACAAACCCTGAAGGCAGGTGCTTGAGTTCTACTGAAATACTCCACAAATCCTAGACCCAAGCCATGTGTTTGTTCCCCCAGCTCCTTGGTTTTCACTAGGAAATGCGCTGCAATCAATACAAGTGTATTATAAACAAAGAGCTTTGCTGGAACTCAGATAGACCTGGGTTCCTACCCAGCATGCCTGCTCCTAGTTACAGTTCACTCACGATGTAGAGAATATTGAGGTTATTTGGAAGAGCCATGTATATCCAGGACACAAAATCAGATAAAGCAAATGGAATAAGCAACGGCATAACTCCCTAAGCAATGAAAAACATCACACATTTCCAACCTGAGTGTTTATTAAAGCCTCAGCATGGACAGAGGTAAAGCATCTGATTCTCCAGGATAGACTCTGTCACTCAATAGTTTTGCAACATGGAAAAGTAGCCACAGAAAGACCTGTGCACTTTTGTAAAATACAATGAAAGCAGCTGTCATTTCTCGAGCTCCTCTGACCTGTTCCTATTATGACAACTGTCACAGTAAACTCTCACAGTAACTCCTGAAGGGCAGATACTATCTTGGTCTACAGATGGTCTGTTAAAACACTGGCTTGTCTAAGCTCCACCGGAATGCCAGATGATTCTAACCACAGTGATTTCAACCCCCGGAGGTCCTGTAACAAACACTAACTGGGACAGTAGTTCTATCAACCTGTGTCAGAATGTGGTCAGACAAAAGACCCACATCACATGTTCATTACATGGATTATTTAAGTTAAATAAACTCCCAATATCCTCAATAGTTCAATTTAGGGTTCTCTGGGCATTTCTGTTGTTGTTTTTCCTTCCTCTTGGCAGTCCTGGAAATTGAACCAAAGACTACAAGTGATCAAAAAGTAGAATCCCTAGCCACAACTTTAGTTTTCTTTCTGGACTGTTTAGTTTGCTGACTCACAAAATCACTCAGATCCTAGGCAAAACTTGCCCTGTTGGTTTTTTTGAGACAGATTCTCACTAGGTTGGCTTCAAACTCATGATCCTCTAACCTGAGCCTCCCCAGTGCTAGAGCTACATGTTTGCCAGCATGTCCTACTCTACTGGGGGGAGGGGGGGGAACGACAACAACTACAACAAAAAACCTTTAAAGGACGCACTGATGGTCTAATTTCAAGAGTTTATGTTCTTAACACCCACAGTAGACAGACACTTAAAAATGGCAGTGTTGGGGGCTGGAGAGATGGCTCAGAGGTTAAGAGCACTGACTGTTCTTTGAGTGGGCCAGAGTTCAATTCCCAGCACCCACATGGCAGCTTACAACTGTCTGTAACTCCTCACACAGACGTACACACATTCAAAACACCAATGTGCCTAAAATAAAAAAGAAAAATCTTTAAAGAAAAAAAAATGGCAGTGTTTCCTAAAAGGTGACTATGTCTTGCCATGCTAAACACAATTCACCACCATTTCAATCTTTATACACATTACTTTCCAATATTCAGAATAAGAGATGCAATTTCTTGTCTAAAAACCACACAGAGCTTGGTCTGAGCTGGGGCTGATCCCACTAATCCTACATAAGAATGCCAGCCCCAGAGCTGACAGATCTGCTTGAGAACAGGGACTGTGAAGACAGCGGGTTCTCAGGCACCGCCCACCTGCAACTGTAAAGCAACTGCCAAAACTTGTCAGTCAGAAATCACAACTCTCAGCTCAGCAGGCCTACAATCTTCCAGGTCAAGATGAGGCTAAGACAATGGTAGTGAAAGGTGTTAGGACTGCTCCATTCCCACACTCTGAGTTATCCTCAGACAACTGACCAGATACACTGCTGGAAGTCTTTACTGAACAGAAAAGATTACTGTATGAAATCCATGTGCCTTGTAATAGGAAGTCCACACATACTGTCCTAAGCACAGGTCCTTTTGTCTAAAACAAAACAAAACAAAACAAAACAACCAGAAAGACATGGGTCCAACTTGGAAATAGGCAAAAACAAAAGTTCTGTACTCATTAATCTAAGAACATCAAATAAAATGCAACTAGGACCTAAACAGTAATTGATTCATGAAGCTTCTAATTTAAATTTCAGGACTTGGTTGGAAACCAACCAAGTTGTCATTTGTTTGCTTGTTTTGTTTTTCTTTTTTTTTTTTTTAACATTTTTATTTATTATTTATACAGTGTTCTGCCTGCATGTACACCAGAAGAGGGCACCCGATCTCACTATAGATGGTTCTGAGCCACCATGTGGTTGCTGGGAATTGAACTCAGGACCTTTGGAAGAACAGCCAGTGCTCTTAACCTCTGAGCCATCTCTCCAGCCCTCTTGTTTTGTTTTTCAAGACAGGGTTTTTCTGTATAGCCCTGGCTGTCCTGGAACTGACTTTGTAGACCAGGCTGGCCTCAAACTCAGAGATCCACCTGCCTCTGCCTCCCAAGTGCTGGGATTAAAGGTGTGCGCCATCACGCTTGACTAAATTGTCATTTTTTTAAATAATGAAAACTATCTTCTTGTCAGCTATGTTTACAATGTGACTACTCCTCCCTCCCTTCTTGTATATTTTTAAGGTAATAGTGAAATATCTTTATCTACTGTTATAACAGGTCTGAGGAATTTACCCTGAATAGAATATTTACCAGTCTTAACAAATATGTATCAACCTATTTAGTCAACAAGCCACAATACCAAGCAAGCCTTTCTTCTTGCAACCTGAGCTTCAAACCCAAAGACTCACACAAGGACCATCCCAGAGGCCATAAAATCTCCAATATACATTTGCTGCAAGTTCCTATTTATTCTAATTTAAGATTATTCATATCCATAGAAAACATGAAATAATTCATACTAGGTTCTAGTATTAAGGGCAAATACACAGTCAGGATAAATTCTTTTTCAACTCTACAGTCAAATAAAACACTGGCCAGGGAATCCAACTGTGCTTACTGTTTCTGCCACATTCATTACCAGCTGGGAAATACTTCAAGTCGATAAAAGACAAGAATAATAGCTTTTTGGCATTTTTCAAAAGCTGAAAGTTTATTAAAGGGGTAACAGAGAAATGTCCTAGGTTTTCTTTCGATTACCATAGGAACCACAAATCAAATGAAAAAGTAGTTGCTGCCACCTTGTCTCTCTCTCATCGCCCAGCCTGCAGAGCCTCACAAAGGCTGCCACTGGTCTATTTCTAGACGGGATTGCTCTGAATCCCCTGCCCTGATTCCTTCTCAAAGAGGTAACTCTTTTAAGGCAGCACGCAGAGGTATATTCTGTCATCTCTCTAATGTTTCCTGATTTAGAAATCTGCATTTTTACTGGTTTCCTGTAATTCCCTCTCAAGTTATTTTTCTTTAAACCACTTCCCACCAAATCAAATCACTCCCTTCAGCTAAGTCCTACCATGATGCTTAAGATGACCAAGCTGAATGTCTTCGACTCCATCTCATTCAATAAAAATATGTATCTGAACTTGTATCTATCTGCACAGAAAAAATAAAAAGCAAGACTTTCCCCTAGACACAGGAGGTTATCTGGACACCATCTAAACACACATCTATACCACAAACAGACATCCTATCCAAAGGAGGAGGCAACTAAAGCTAAAATGATTAGTAGGGGACATCTAGGAGAAAAGATGAATTTCAAGCAGAATAAGGAGCATAAGCAAAGCTGAAAAATTAAGAAATAGCACAGTAAGGGCAAAAGCCATCTGGGTATTCACTCTTAAACGTGAGGCCGCAGAGAAGGCTCAGCAGATAAGAGCACTTTCTGCTCTTCCAGAAGACCTGAGTTCGATTTCCAGCCCCTGTGTTAGGTAGCCCATAATCACCAGTTAACTAGAGCTCCTGAGAGACCTGACACCTCTGGCCTCCATAGGCACTGGCAGTTTTTGTGCACATAACCTTACCCATGTAAACACATACACATATACATGATTTAAAATAATAAATGTTTGGTTGTTTTGTTTTTTTTTTTTTTTTTTTTTTCTAAATGGGCCAGGGGTTCTTAGCCCAACAAGTAGGAGATGGGGCACACTATTAAACACACAAGATGAAAAGTCTATTAAAAAAAGAAGGAAAAAAAAAAAAAAACAACCAATGGTAACAGGTAGAAGTAAATAGTCAAAACCATAGATGTCTTTAGTAGATTACTATAAATTTTGTTTAAGCTCAATAAACATGAGTGTCTGGATCATTTAATTCTGTTAAGCAAGAAATTACAAAATGTAATAATCAGGGGCGGGAGTGAGAGGGCTCAATAGAGAAAATGCCTACTGCACAAGAATAAAAAAGACCTGTACTCAGAGCCCCAGGTAAAAAAGCTGTGTGTAGTGGTGCACACTTGGAAACAGAGAAATGAGTCCTGGCAGCTAGAGAAAAAGCACAATTTGAGGAAAAGCAAAAAGGCTATTTCAGGGAACTACAAACCATTCATTTATTTTAGGTTTAAACACTGCAAACTTCGCTCAGTGGATGAGGAGCCAGTACTTACCAACACTCACAGTCCAAGTCCTTTTCTTCCCCATAAGATTCCCATTATGCCCTCCTTATGAGATGGAAAACAAAGGCGTCTTGGTAATGTAATGGGGACAGCAGACACAGGAGGACAGGGCACTGGGCAATAACATTCTCTCCACTGAAAATCTCCAGCTGGCAGTCAGCTCTCTAAACCTAGGTTTAAGAGCCAGCAGGACCCACTCAAATTTCTCTGTAAGACTGCGCTCATCTCAAGATAAACAGAACAAGCAATAAAATTAATCAAAATTAGGAACCAAGCTATTGAATCTAATTACCTGTCCTGTCCCTTATCAATAAACAACAGTGTCTGTAATGGCAAAAGACCACGACGCTTTTCCACATCTCGGAAGACTTACAACTCGGAAGACTTACAACCCGTAAGACACAGCCAACATCAACAAAACAACTATTATTTTTAAGATAAAGCTTTGTAAATTGAGTTCAACACCCAGGTCCCACAATGGAAGGAGAGAACACACTCGCCAAAGTTGTCTTCTGACTACCAGTCACATCATAGTGTGATACCTCTCTAAAGTTAATTCACAATTTAATTGCATTTTCCATACCTTAAAAAAAAAAAAAAAACACAATACTGACCCATACCTTCATGTGTAACAACAATCTTCCTAAGAGAAGGACACTTCATTAAGAAAGAATTGGATAATAAACACATCATGTGACCATGACAGCTTCATTCTTAGCAACTGTACTTTAGAATTGCATTTTTACTTATCACTGATATTACACCAGAGTATTTTCAAGCTGAGATACACAATAAGGGGGAAAAAAATGACAAGAGGAAAAAAGGAGGGAGAAAAAAGGAAACAAAATAAGGAAAATGGAAATTTACTATTTGCTGAATTTCAGAGATTCAAACAAGGCCAAACAATGATAGAAACTTGATAAATTAGAATTCAAAGCTAGAGCCAAACTTATATACTATTCTCTCAGTTCTTTAATGTTTAATTACTTCATCTTGAGTGATGATCCAGGATAAGACACACAATCTCCAAAGCTCACAAAGCCATCATGATCTGCCTTAGCATCTCCAGTGAAAGGATAAAGGATAATTAATTTTCCTTTCCCCCTTTTCTCTGTTATTTGTTTGTTTGTTCACTTTACAAAGGCGTCTTGGTAATGTGGGGACAGCAGACACAGGAGGACAGGGCACTGGGCAATAACATGCTCTCCACTGAAAATCTCCAGCTGGCAGTCAGCTCTCTAAACCTAGGTTTAAGAACCAGCAGGACCCACTCAAATTTCTCTGTAAGACTGCGCTCATCTCAAGATAAACAGAGTGCTAGAATGTGAACTCAAGCCTTACACATGCTAGCAAAGTCCTCTGTCAATGACCTATGCCCCAACCCTTCTTTTTGCTTCATGAGTAGTACACCGCAGAGTTAAATGAAGGTTGCTACAGGAACTTGGGTGATAGGTTATTTAAGGGAGTATGTGCAACTACTGTGGGTGGCAACAGTAGTTGCCACTTAAGATAATGTTTCTTGCCTGGCAACCCGTGCCCCACAACCATGAAGTACAAGAGGATGAGGACCATCCTCTGCTACAAAGTGAGTTCCAAGCCAGCCTTGGGTATACAAAAGCCTGCCTTAAAACAAACAAACAAAGCTAGAATTCTCCCTGACTCCAAAACCCCTGCTTCCCCCCCTTTTATTAATTAATTTATTTTCTATTCACTTTACATCCTAGCTGTAGCCCTATCCCTCCTCCCCTCCCAGCCTCACCCTTCTTTTCCCTCCCTCACCTCTTCCTCAGAAAAGGGGAGCTCCCTTTCCCATCCACCCCAGCTCATCACGTTGTATCAGGACTGAGTGTGTCCTCTTCCCCTGTGCCCTGTCAAGGTAGTTCACCCAGGGGAAGTGATCAGAGAGCTGGCAAGTGAGTCCTTGTCTGATGCAGCCCCCACTTCCCTTACTAGAGGACACACACGAAGCCTAAGCCGCCCATCTGCTACATCTGTGCAGGGGGGTTAGGTCCAGTCCATGCAAGGTCCTTGGTTGATGCTTCAGTCTCAGCAAGGCTCTCCCTGCTTCCTTTTCTTATTTACACCACCTATCACTGTGTTTAATATTAAACTCTCCAAAGTGGCACACTCTCCTGGTTAATTCAAACTTCATCAACCTGTTGCTCGTATCTCAGTCTTAATGGAGTATAACAAGAAACTGACAAAACCTCCTAGGTGCGACTGCACAACATGGATTGAAAGTTTGAAAAGCACGTGTGTCACTGATTCAATTCACAAGTAAGATGTTATTTTAAGAGGAAAAAACAAAGACATTATCTAGGAACACAAAGATATCCATCCGATCTGATCACCATTCATAATGGCAAAGAAAACTCCCAGCAACAAGAACTAAGAAATACATTACAGACTACCCACAGAAGCATAATGTTTCTGCCACATAGGACTAACTAGCAGGAGCCCACTCATGACCTAGATAGACATTCAGAAAAATTCCAACACAGAGAAGTAATTCAAGGAGCTTTATGTGAATAAAGGCAGTAACTCAGGACTTAGAGTTATGGTTCCATTTTAATACACAGAGTAAGATGCAATTATTTTTCGTTTACTCTTTCAGCCAGCCACATACAATTGAGAACACAGCATCCAGGTTTCTGGATCTGATGTCCAGAGAACACATCATATAAAGCACTGGCCTTTCCCTCCTTACTCGGGGATCTGATCACAGCCACTTGTCCCCTGACCCTTAATGAAGCAGAGGGACAAAAGAGCCATCAGTTTAGCTACACTCTTAGTTAGCAAAGACACTGCTGTAGCTTCCACACCTATGGCTACCAGATAGCTGAGTTCTAGTCAGAAAGCCAGTGACCTTCCATCTAAGAGGAAGCGTACTGAACTGCGCTTTACTGTGGCAGCGCACGCTACACCATGCGCCCCACCAGGAGGACTTGCAGCTCGTAGGACGAGCAGCAGAGATAAGCCCTCACCGTCTGCTTTCTTCCTTCCTATTGGCTATGGCTCCATGAGTTTTCGCCCTCAGGGTTCCTGCATGCTGAAGAATTGCTGACCAGCCTGGTAGTACACTGAGATGGTGGACCTTTAAGTGGGGCCTAGAAGATGGTCATAAAAACATTGTCACATTGAGAATAATGTGGTTCATGGGGTCTCAATGAAAGACAGGGTATTATCCCAGTCTCTGTGTGATCTCTTCTGACTGTACTCTTACCATTATAAGCACATCTGTCACTGTCACAAGATCCTCATCAGAAACCAAACAGATGGAGCAGCAGATCCTGGACTGTCAGCCTCCATCACTGTTATCTACAGTCACCTCTCTTCTCTGTAAGCACCCAGCGTTAGGTATCTTTGTCACAACAGAAAATGGATTAATATATCACCTCAGGCACAGGTGCAAGCTTCATCCATTCCAGGTCCTTCTACCTCACAAGCCAAAAAACTTCAATCTGTCTTTGGAAATGTGTGCATAAGATTCTACTATCTTCTAGCATACCAAGTTTTCATGCAACAGAGTGCAGATTTTATCATGTTTTATATAGAACAACAGAACATATGGGAAGTAAAAACTTTTTCCCCATATAATAAATATTCTTATTTTTCCTAGGAAGAGATAACTATTTCAGGAAGATGGCTTGAGGACAATTAACTTTTTGATTCAAAAATATTTGCTGTATAATCCAGTATACTAAACGCTTCAGCAAGCACTGTAAGAAACCACAGACCAAATATTCTGATATCAGAAATTGTTTCTACAATTAAAGCTTTATAATTTTTCAGTTTACTGAAGGAAGAAATGTGGCTAATTCCTACAGTGCAAAATGTTGTACACAAACTCCAACTCACTGTCTCCTACAGTACTAAAATTAGTTGGTATCTGAAAAATCTTTTGTAAATCTACTGCAAAACTGCCCCATGCTTTCACCATCTAACTTGATTCCTGACTCTGAAAACTGTGAATTAGTGCTTAAAAAAGAAAATGACTCACACCTGTAACCCCAACATTCAGAAAGTAGCAGCACCACACTTTCCAGACCAGCCTGGGCTACACAGCATGTTCGAGGACAACATGCTATTTTAAGTTCCCACACAGCCTGGGCTAGACAAAGACAAAAACAAAAGGACAATCAAAAAACTAAAATGAAAACGAAAAGAAAATGGATTCTGCTAGTAACCCTGGGGTAGCCTCTGCTATCTCTAAGCATTAGTAACTTTCAGAAGTTAACCAGTCCCTCCCCCAAATAAGCACACACCCTAATGGTAGGGCCTAGATGCTGACATTTTCGGACAACAGACTTAGAAAGCAGTGGTGATAAAAATACCGCTTCTTCAAGAACAACAAGGAAGTGAAGAATCACAAGCTTGGCTACCAATGGGGCACGTTTTACTAGCCTTTAGTTTAAATTCTGTTTTCCATTTGTATTGACTGATTTTGTGCCTACGGTATTATGTGGACAGACTGACAACTATGCAGGAAGGCACAACAACCTAAGGAAGTGGTTCTCTCCACATGTGGGTCCTAGCATGGAATCCAGCTGGGCAAGAGGTGGCTTTCCTCCCTGAGCCATCCACAGCAGTCCTGTAACTTTATAGTTAAGTTCACACTTTTCTTTCCCATATGGCTACTGTTTCCACACCTTAAACTGAACTTGATTTTACATAAGAAAGCTGTTTGTTGTCCTGCCCACCAGGCACCCAACAACTTCTTTTGGACTGGCTCATTAAGAGATTCCTGCTGTTCTTTGTGAATCCCTCCACACACTCTATTTCCAGCAGGTAACCAGGTAAGGAGACTACCTGAAACCAGGGATTTCATTGCCATGCTGAGGCTGAAAGGGACTCTGTCTTTTCATTGCTTTTCCAGCCAGGTCTCCTACATCTCTAGACTTCAGTTCTAAGTATGTAGACATTCAAAGCACTAATCTTAACAGCAGATAATGGTAATATCAGCCTAAAGGCTAATAAGTGATTTTGCAGGTATGCACATGACTGGATGCACTGACATACTGTTCTCACACAGAGGAGGCAATGAAACTATGTAAAGGCCTACATAAATCTCAGAGAGCCAGGTGTGGTGGCACACACCTTTAATGCCAGCACTGGAGAGGCAGAGGCAAATGGATCTAAGTTCGAGGTCAGCCTGGTCTATCTGTCCCATGACAGCCAGAGCTACACAAAGAAACCCTGTCTTAGGAGGAAAAAGTTCAAATTAAAAAGCCAAAAATTGGTTTAAATATAACTCAAAAACTATACTTACTTGTTATATCCAGATATTTTATTACAAGAAACAGGAGATTATAAGCAATTGTCAAGACAATAAACCAATTTTGTTTTGTTTTGTTTTTTGAGACATGGTTTCTTTGTGTAGCCTGGGATGTCCTGGGCTTGCTCTGTAGACCAGGCTGGCCTCAAACTCACAGAGATTAGCCTGCCTCTGCCTCCCCGAATGCTAGACTACTTATTCATTTATTCATTTACTTCATGTGTTTGAGTGCTCTATCTGCAGGTACACCTGCATGCCAGAAGAGGGCATCATATCCCAGTAGAGACGGTTGTGAGCCACCATGTGGTTGCTGGTAATTGAACTCAGGACGTCTCAAAGAGCAGACAGTGCTCTTAACCGCTGAGCCATCTCTCCAGCTCCCAACAACAAACCAATTTATAGCTTAGTGTTCTCAAGTCCTTATAGTACTTGTATGCAACAAAAGCTCAATAACTACCAACTAAGTAAGCAAATAATCAGCAAGTTGACTCTAGAAAAGTCTACAGGATGGACCTGGAGAGATGGCTCATCAGGTAAGAGCACTGGCTGTTCTTCCAGAGGACCAAGCCTCAAATCCCAGCACCCACATAGCAGCTCACAACTGTCTGTAGTTCCAGTTCCTGAGAATCTAACAGACAGACACACAAAATAATAATGCACATTAAAAATTTAAAAAGCCTACAGGTAAAGTAAAAAGCTGACCATAAGGCTTGTTGAACAGCCGTAATTTTCTGTCACATCATCCAATCACAGTGACTACTCCAGTGTGCTCACAACAATCCAAGGTGGAATCAGAAGACCTGTGTGGGAGCCGGAAGAGAAACCTCTTTCCCACCAAGCTGGGCAACAGAGCCGAGAACGGGCTGCTGGAGATGCCACACCCTAGCCTGGAAGCGCACACACACCTTTCTCCTCAAATTACAGATGCCCTTTCTTGGCTTTACACGGTTTGATGTTTTCGATGACTTTCATCTAGAAAATCCTCACAAACCTTTACTATTTAGTCCAAAACAAAGACAGGTAACTAGGTGTAGTGTCACACACCAGCGATCCTGGCATGAAGAAGTGAAGGCAAGATAATTACAGACAGCTCAGTTACATGATACTCCCTCTCCAAAAAGAATTTTAATTAATTAAATTAAAAATAAATTTTATAATTCCAGGCTGTAAAGATCTGGTATTCTGCAGCTGAAACATTCTTAAAGCTTAATTTATCTTCCTATGGAGTCCTTAATTTGTTGACAATGTTTAAAACTAAAGAGTCTAAAACATTCCATCTACACTAGAATTGCAGATAGTAGAGTAGGAAAAAGCAGGAAGAGACTGAAGGAATACAAACTGTAAAAAGACTACAAAAGAAAGCACAGCAGAGCTGAGTGGTGGTGGCACGTGCGTTTAATCCCAGCACTTAGGAAGACAGACGGTGAGTTTGAGGCCAGCCTGCTCTACAGAGTAAGTTTCAGGCAAGGTTACACAAAGAAACCATCTCAAAAAAAAAAAAAAAAAAAAAAGGGAAGGAATTGAAAAAGGGAGGAAGGAGGAAGGGTAGATGATAAGGAAAAGCAAGCAGCATAGCGAGCAGAACAAAAAAGCAAAGTCAGCACTTTTCAGAGACACCTCTCCCCCCCCCCGTGGAATCTACACAGAGCAACAAGACCTACAACTTTACAAGCAATGAGGCTACCAACCACAGATGCCACATAAGGTGGTGTCCTCAGAGAAAGAGGACATTTACCATCTAAGACCCAAGAGTACTACTGACAGAGCAGCAGTATAACAAATACACATTAAACAAGCTGGCCCTGTCTAACAACCTGCCCTGTCTGGGCTCTCACTTCACCACTGACTTCATCTCACCAGTGACCATGGTTTCTTTCTCCCACTGAGGTTTTATCCTCGTTACATGATATGTTTTTGTAATCAGGCAAGTCTTTTCAGCACACACTACACTACAGGTTAAGTGTTACTAACTAGTAAGGGTCATTACATTTGTGAACCAAGAAAAAGAAAAATACTTAAAAGCAAACTATATAACTGGAGAGATGCTCGGTGGGAAGTGAGCCTGCGGCTCTTGCAAAGAAACCAGATTCGGTTCCCAGCACCCACACCAAGTGGCTCAGAACCACCTTATGATTCTAGACTCATGCCCCATTCTGGTCCTCCTCAGCACTGCATGCTCATGGGGCACATCCATATACTCAGGCACACACACATACACATTAAGTAATTTTAAGAGAGTTTTAAAAACACTGTCGGACTAATTATTACTTATTACCATTGTTACAAGTGGGTCATGACTGAGTTAGTAAAAAAACAATACATTCCTATCATGGACTAACTGTACAGATTTTGACTTAGGCAGTTCTACGTTACTTCAATGACCACTTGCTTAGAAAGAATATAGGGTACCACAACTCAGAAAGCACCACAGCCTGCTGAAAGCATAAAATATAAGTGGCTACTTCTGTAAAAGAAAACATAAATAAAGTTTAGTAAATAGTATGGGAAGCCACTGTTTGGAACTAAACTCTTGCACTGGGCCACACCAGATCAGACTAAAAATCAATATGGAGTCGCCCATGCTAATGTTCCATGTCACCAAATTAAGTTAGCGTACCTTCCTAGGTTTTGGGGAGAGCAACCAGCAAGCTTTCCAAATAGGCCAACTGGCATGACAAAGAAGGTCCCTCTGGTCCAATCTTTAAATCCTCTATCCCTAACGTAACCTGAAGTGACCTGGTATTAACACATCAGTTGTTTTTCTATTATTTATCTCCCTGCTCACAAGGAAGCAACTCTGACAAGACCAACTGCTTCAGCCCTCTCACCATGAAACAAACCTCCTCCCCTCGCTCACTCAATACTATGAAAGTACTGAGAGTAGTACAATGTATGCAGTGTGTGCAACGAAGTGAAGCCTGATTCTAGACACACAAAATAAGACCAATCAAGATCTCTCAGTTAGTCTGGTGAAATTTTGTCCTTTTACACACTCAAGTTTTGGGTTGTTCTGCAAGACACAGTCTTACTACATAGCCCAGGCTGTCCTGGAACTCAGAGATCCACCTGCCTCTGCCAGCCAAGCACTAGGATTAAAGACGTAAATGTGGCACATCTCTCACAGGACACATAGGTAGCTGACAAGCACATAAAAACTGAGTAACTTCAGTAGTCACTCTGTAGGTGAAACCACAAGGTTAAACCAAAATTAAAGAGGATAACAACAAATGCTCACAAGAATATAAAGCAAGTGAAACTTTCATATACTGCTTTGGAGAAGATCCAAGGTTTATTTTTCTAGCTACATGTGCACCTTGTGGTATAGTACATACACATTTCATTCCTGATTCTCTGCTGTACCTGCTGTCTCCTTCCAGGAACAACGGCTTCCAAAACTTGGAACTCCTTGAGTGTAAGGGGTGAACTGACAGCCACTTACTGTCTATAATCAGCCCTTTCAACTCTACCTGAGCTTGTGTGAGTAAGGTAACTTTAGGCTGGGGCAGGGGAGTTGACAGAACAATCACCTCTGGCAACGTGATCACATCTCGATCTGATTATTCATTTGTATTCTTTATCATATCTGTTCATGGGCTAAACCCATGGCTCAACAGTTAAGGGCACTGGCTTCAATTCCCAGCACCTACATAGCAGCTCACTACTGTCTCTTACTGTCAGTCCCAGGGGATCTGGGGATCCCGCCTCTGGCTACCTCAGGCACCGCACATACACGCAGGTAAACCACTCAATACTTGGAAAATAAAAATAAGCAAATCTTATGATATACTTTCATAAAACTAGTAGCCCTAAGTAAAGTGTTCCCCGAATTCTCTGCGCCACTATAGCACATTACTAAACATGAGGAAGAGGGTTGTGGCAACTCCCACAGCAGAGGACTGGTAACTGCTGCCTGAAGTAGGAGCAAGCTGGGATCTAACACAAACTCTAGGTAGCACTGGAACTCAACTAATGACAGGATGTCCAGGAGGAATATGCACATAACTGGAAAACTGCTGATGTAGAATCAGTGTCACAACTCTTAGGAGTACAGAAAAGGGATTTTTAAGTCTTTGAATTTGCACTGTGCCAATAATTCCACTCTTAGTATATCCACCTGAAAAGAAACACCCCTAAAAGTCTACATAAGTGTTCACCAACTCTATTTCTAAAAATCCAATAATATAAACAATCTAGCAATAAAAAAGGACCAGAACAAGAACAACTCTTGAGGCTGGAGAGATGGCTCTCAGCAGGGAAATATGCTGCAAAATCCTAAGGACCACTGTTCTAATTCCAGCACCCACATAAAAAACTAGGTAACCCACACATGTCTATAACTCCAATGCTGAGATCAAACTCCCTCTTTCTGGCCTCCAGGTACACACTTGTACGTATGCATATATTCACACAAAAGATCAAACACACAAACACTCAAAATCTCTTTTTAAAGGATTGAGTCTTAAAGCTATGCTGAGCACAACAAACCAAACATAACAGAGTACACAGTGTATACAATGACTTTAACTGTGAAATTCCAGAACACATTGAACTAACCAACAGTTACAGAAAGCAGGACACTGGGGATTGGGATGGGAGAAGGTTGATGACTGCAAAGGGAAGTGAGGAAGTTTTTTGAAAGCACAGAAATGAACCATATGTTGATTATGGAGGTGGTTGTATGAGCATATGTATTTCTGGAAATTCAAACACTACACTTAAAATAAGTAGTGCATTTAACTGAACATCAACTCTACTAAGTTAATTAAACAAAAAGCAAATAAAAGCTACAGTAAAAATACCAGCACACACCTATTAAGCTGACTGACAAGGACTGGAGAGCCACCAGGTGATGGATTACACTGGAACCCTACCTTAGCGATTGAAGCTTAAACTGTACTAGTACCTGCAATCCACTCAGAGGACACCTGAGCTGTCTAAGTTCCCTACGCTCACCCAAAGCCCGACTCTTTTATCTCAATTGTCTTATCTAAGTTCCCTATGCCCACCCACAATCCAACTTTTCTATCTCAGAGCTGTATACCCAACAGAAAAATGGGATTCTGTCTATTCAGAAGTATTATCCACACGACTAACCAAAAATTGGAGGCAATTCCATTAATTATCAACAGCAGCCAAGTATTCAACTGTTCAAGCGACCTAATAAAAAGAGCAATGAACTAAAAACAGAAAATGCAGAGGGGCAAAATAGGAGAACTTCATAAACATAATCATGGGCAGAGTTACATGAACGTATGACTGAAAGAGACAAAGCTAACCTAGAAATCCTATACCTTTGGAGGAGTTGGCTGACAGTGGTAACTCTTTGAGGGTTTTTTGTTTTGTTTTGTTTTTTTGAGATAGGGTAGAAGTGATCTTTATCACGTCCTGAATAGCAGCCAATTTCAAGAAATGTCGTTAGTGAATATAAGTATCTTAGCTGTAAAAAGCATTTTTAATCTGTTTTCCTTTTGTTTGAAGTACTAAGAACCCAATTCAGAGCCCTGACCATTTAGGCAAGAGCTGGCACTACTAGTGAGCTAAATCTTCAACCCCAGGACTTTGTGTTTTAAAGTTTTAAGAACTTACAGGTCTGGCTCAGTCGGTAAGAAGCACTTGACCCCAAAGGACCTGAGTTCAATCCTAGAAACCACGTTAAAAAAAAAAAAAAAGTTTGGCTATCTACAGTGTAATTTAATCCCATCTCTCCTACGGTGAGATGGGAGGCAGAGAAAGGCCGGACAACCAGCCTGACTCTGCCTTAAGGAAGCAGAGAGAACGACCTCTGGGGGTTGTTCTCTGGTTCCAGACACATGGTGGACGTGACCTTCCACACTCACACAGGAAGACTACGGCTTTTTCTTTTTACATAAGAATTATACTCTTTTGTCAATCCATAGGCACACCATGCTCACATCCACAAGTACACTCTATCCATTCTATATCTAAAATGACTCATTTCCTCCTCTTCCACCATCTGTTACTAGCTTGTCATTTCTTCCCTAGAATAATGCAACAGTCTATTAACTGCTCCAATTTCTCGTTTCAATGCAGCCTCCAAACTGGCTGCCAGAATAATCTTTGTAAAGCACAGATGCTGCTCAAATTTCCGTAATCCACATCTACTGCACTCATCCTCTGTCTATGCAATAACCACAAGCTCAAGTGCACCAGCAGGTAACATGAAGAGGGCATGATGGGCAAGGGTGGGCAAGAAAGCACAAGTTCTAGTTCAAAAGGCCTGTAACCACCACACTCCTGTCTTCACACAAAACCAGAAATGGATGCTTTAACATACAAGGTCCCAATCCTTAAAAATCTATGCAGATCAAAAACTGTCTGTAGGACTCCTGTCTATATGTAAACTAGTCTGTAACTTGTGACCTAAGATTTATTTATAATCTACCTTTCCAAATTCATATACCTCAGTTGCTTCATTCAAGCTAACCTACCTAAGCAATTCATGGAGCTACTTACTCATCCCTCCTCACAGAAATCACACACCCTTTGCCAGGCATGGATGACACATACCTATAATCACACCCCTCCGGGAGGACAAGACAGAAGACTGTCGTATGTTCAAGGCCAGCCCAGGCTACATAGCTAGGCTGTGTCTCATAAAAACATGAGAGACAGCAGACACCTGCACTCATGCACACATGTTGAAAAATTAACGGAGGTGGAGAAACATGTCAGTGTTTTAAGAGCAGCTGCTGCTCAGAGGACCAGGGTTCAGTTCCCAGCACCCACATGGTGGTTCACAACCACCTGTAACTCCAGTTCCAGGAAATCTGAAGCCTTTTTCTGACCTTCAATGGGCACCAGGCACACATGTGATGCACACTCATTCGTGCAAACACCCACACACATAAAATCTAAAAATAAAGAAATATTAAAAAAAAAAAAGATAGAAAGCCTTTTAGGCATTGTCCCCTGATTATCTTTGCTATGGCAGGCCTCTGTCCCAGTACATCTATGTCCATGTCTACTTTACTGCAAGCCTCAAAGAACAGCTTTTAAAATGTGCTTTATGGAGCTGGAGGGATGGCTCAGTCTTACTGTGTAAGCATAAAGCTGGGACTTCACATTCCAGCAACCACGTAAAATCTTGGTGTGTCCTGCATGTGCTTTTAATCACAGCATAGCCTAGCCCAAAAGGCACAGGCTCCAGGCCCATTGAGAGACCCTGTCTTAAGGAGGCACAGCAGAGAGTATACATAAAGACACCCAACACCTTTCTTAGGCCTCCTGAGCACACATACATATGTATATATACCACACATATAAATATTCACACACAAAACAAATAAAACATCCCTTAAGAAACTGCCTTTGTTCTAACTCCTGAAACAAACAGATTCAGTTCTCCATGAGAATGCAAACCACTGAAGCAACATATACATCTGATTCTATTCTATATTCCTCATAATACCAAAGAGGACATGCCCAATAACAAATGAATAAACTACTTACCTACTTACGTAACAATGTGCACCTCAATTTGATGGCCATTACGTTAGCAAGATCCCTTAAATTTCTCAGTAGCGAGATTATCAAGCGCAGAGGGGGGAAATTGTAATGTTAAATTTGAATCAGAAATAAGATGAACTCAGGGCTCCTTTTAAACATATTTCCTAGTCCTGTCTACCTCCATGGTCTACAAACAGTGACAACAAATAGCTTCTAGAAATAGCCCCATAAAAGCCAGTGTCAGACAACATAGCTCTGAGACAATCTGATCCCACAAAGACTGGTGGGGCTACAGCAAAAGAAAGTGGGAGCTACTAGAAGGGGCTCTCGCTAGCCAAATCTGGGACACTGAGAATCAGTAAGGATGGTAATTGACTGTTAACTCACCGAATAAACAAAAGCCCACGAGAGTACAGTGGCACAGATAAAAAGGTGGAGAATCAGGCTATCTCTGTGAACACTAGCTAATAAACAGAAGAATGACAACTAGAGCACAATTTTGTAACCCTACTGTAATAAAAGACTTCAGGGTTGAAAAGCTGCGAGTCTCTAGGTGAGGAGCTATAAGAAGACTGTTATAAGGTGTCAAACAGTGCCCTGCAGACAACCTTGCCAAGAGCAGAGGGGAAAACTGCAATTATTTTAGAGATCTGGCTGCCACTTTCACCAAGGAACAATGTAGTACTAATGCCTCATGATGCGATTCGGTGTGAGGGGCATTTCTCCTATGATGAAGCATTCCTACCAAAAAGCTTAGCTTGGATGCAGCTCACCAAAGCTCCAGTATACAGGAAATAGAAGCTAAAGAAGCTAAGTTAAATGACACCATGAGGAAATATTCAAATGAATGTGGAATGTTGCACATCATTGCACATGTATAAGGCAACTAAGCAAACTGGGCTCTTCCAAGAAGTCAGTGGGGAAAAGAAGTAAAGATACATAGCTTATTCTAAATTAAGACAATAGAGAGACAACTAAATACAAATTTAGGGGCAATAATATCAAAACGTTTGCAACTGACTTTCAAATTTTTTTTGCAACAACAACAAAAAGATCTGTATCAGGGTAAGAGAGAAGGGAGAACTAGGGAGGAAAATAAAAGGAAGAGAAATAACACAGAGAACACCTCTGACAAGGCGGCTCAGATGATTGCTGAGTCCAGGTGAAAAGAATGCTTCCTTCCACCTGTTTGACTACCAGCTCTATGTACATATGCTATTTTCATGTAAGATCAAGGGATTTAGTTCAATGCTAGAACTAACTACCCAGCAAGCAGAAGGCCCTGGGCTTAGGGACTGGACAGAGAGGACAATGATTTTTAAAACTTCCAGTTTAAAGTCCACTTAACACCACTAGAGAATCAGGAAATAAGTGCAGACTGAGGCAAAGCTTGTACAAGATACAATACTGAGGATCAAACTCAAGACCTTGCACATGTTACACAAGCCACTGAGACAAACCCCCAGCCCAGAGCCAGATCTTTCAAAGTACCTACCTAGACCACCTCCTCCTTGGAATCTGCCCTGAAGATATAGTACTTTATATGTGAAATGGCGTATATACAAAATTATTTTTTATAGCACTATACGTTATAGTTAGACTGAAATGATCCACATACCATCCATCAGTTCAGGCTAGTCACACAAATTACAGCCTATTTATACGATAAATCAGCTTGCATTTTTAAAAAGTACCCCTCAAAAAACAAGGGCCCTTTGGGAATTCATAGGTAAGATGATCACATCATATTTCACATTAAAATAGGTAAGATTCAAAGGATGGACAAATGGCAAGGTGGTTAAGAACACAGGGGTCTGGATTCAATTCCCAGCACCCACATAGCGGCTGACAATTGTCTGTAACTACAGTTGCAGGGGATCCAACGCCCTCTTCTGGCTTCAATTACCAGGCATGTGTGTATGGTACACAGATATGCATGCAGGCAAACAAACAAACAAAACACTCATACACATAAAGTAATATTAAACAAAATGATTTTTAAAAAAATAAGGTTCAGGCCATGCATGATAGAGCATGCCTTTAATTCTGGTACTCGGGAGGCAAAAGGCAGGCAGATCTCTGTGTATTCAAGGCCAACCTGGTCTACACAGCAAGTTCTAAACTAGCCAGGACTGTATAATGAGACCCTCATCTCAAACCAATAACAACAATAATAAAGCGTTAGTAATAATAAAGATTACAGGTGCATATATAGAAGGTTATGTGTGAGTGCAAAGAGTCTTGCACTTTCTTTTGCATTGTGTACCTTATGGCTCATACCACACATACATATAATTTACTTTAAAATGTGGCAAGTACTGATGGCCATCTCTGACAGTCTTAAGGGTTCAAGGTAGAAATAGCATGTAGTAAAAAAGAATTGTGTTAAAAGTCCCTTAAGGAGGGCATGAAGAGCTAACTCAGCAGTTAGGAGGACTTGATGCTCTCACCCAGATCTAGTTCCCAAGTCCCACACCTCTAACTCCTCTTCTGGCCTCTTTGGGCACTGCACACATGTGGTACACATACATAAAAGCAAAACACCCATACACATAAAATAAAAATAAATAAATCTCTCTCTTTTTTTTTTAATCCCCTAAGGCAGTGGTTCTCAACTTGCGGGTTGAAACCCCTATGGTGTTGCATCAGATATCCTGCACATCAGATATTTACATCACAATTTTTTTAAATTATTTATTTATAATTTATATAGCATTCTGCCTGCGTGTGTCCCTGCCCACCAGAATCTTATCATAGATGGTTATGAGCCACCATGTGGTTGTTGGGAATTGAATTCAGGACCTCTGGAAGAACAGTCAGTGTTCTTAACCACTGAGCCATCTCTCCAGCCCTTTACATTAGAATTTATTACTGTTGCCAAATCATGGTTATGAAGTGGCAACAAAACCTTTTATGGGTAGGGTCGCCACAACATGAGGAACTGTATTAAATGGTTAAGAAGGCCAAGAACAACCACTTAATGGGGAATCTGAGGTAAGCCTGAACTACGCAGGGAGACTGTCTCAAAATTAACTCCCTGAAGGAAGTGCTTCACTAGAGACCAACAAACACAGCATCTCAATTATCCCAACACAGCTAATTTTGACTCCAGCAATGGAACAGCTGTTTCTTTAACTGACACATAGGTAAAATAGCTGACTTGTATTTAGGCTTCATGTTGTGATATTTAAAATGACTTTAAAATACTGCAGTTTCACTCCCCAGGGGTAGGTGAGACACATTCAAAATTGAGGCTGGCTAGGAGGGCAGATCTCTCTGCTGTCTTTGTCAGGTTAGCTTCCTCTTGTTTTAGGAACCAGATGTAGAATTCACATTGTGTGAATGAATAAGGACGTACAGTGAGCACAGTGACTTTTTGAAAACACTCTTTCAAAACGGCGCCTCTACTGACTGGAGTGAGAGAAATGGAAACTAAGTGCACTGATCTCATCTGTGCACTGGAAGCAGGAACTGGCGGGCTGCTGGGAAATCAGGGGGAGAGACGTGCAACCACACCTCCTGGCCAACATCCCAGCCCAGCCCGTATGCTGCCACTCCCAGACACCGTCAGTGTTCGAGTGACCTCGTAATTCTACCTAAAAAGTCAGCTACATGAAGGCAAAGGCTCCCAAGTTTCCCTATTTGATCAGGTCAGACTAATGTTACATATAGATACCTCTACCCTTAGATTTTTCATCTATGGGTGAATCAAAATCTTTTTTTTTTTTTTTTTTTGTCTAGACAAGGTTTCTCTGTGTAGCCTCGGCTTTCCTGGACTCACTTTATAGACTGAGGCTGGCCTTGAACTCGGAGATCCGCCTGCCTCTTGCTCCCAGAGTGCTGGCATCACAGGCATGCGCCACCACACCCAGCTTCAAATTCATTATTAATCTCACCCAACATAAACTCATCCTTTCTTCCCCCCAAATCTCATGTTCTATTATAGTATAACCCATCCTAAGGAAGAAAGCAAACATCTAACCAAGGGTTCAAGGCAAAAGAAAAAAATATAAAACTCATGATATTATTCCTCAATTCTCCTACTAAAACCAACCCCTAAACTCTGTAGGTCCACCACCTACAACTTTCACAAACCCACAGCACCCAAGTTGGCCCTCCTTTAAGCACTCTAGCTCACTTTTACTACTGTTCACTGAGCCCAATGGATCTCAGTCTTCAGTTTCTGTATCCTGCATTCACTTGTCAAGCTAACTCCCTGAAATACCAATTCGCTGTTACCTTTTCTACTTCAAGAACAGAAAGAAAACAGCAAAATGAAAGTAATGACACAGTAGGCAGGCTGAAAACAAGCTCCACTGAACAGCATGCTGTAATGCAGGGAGAATGTACCACTGAGTATGTGGTCCTCTGAGTATGTTCCTATTTACAGCATACTATATGACCGAGTTATATAAGCTTAGTAAGTCAACTATCTCCTTAAGAGTGGAAAGTGGACAGAAAATGGGTCACAGCAGTGACAAAGTAACTTGATGCAAAATCAGGGGCCAGAGCTGGGGAGATGGCTTAGTGGGGGAGGGCGAAGCTCTTGTCCTACAAGCTGGAGGAAGGAAGTCTGAATCCCAGCACAAGGATTCAGGAGACCCTTGGTGTGGCCTCCCAAGGCTAGGGAGGTAAAGATGGAGCAAGCTGGCTAACTACACTAACCAATCCATGAGTTTTGGATTCAGTGAAACTCACTGCGATGAGAACTCAAGTAAATAAAGTGGAGAAAAATGGAGAAAGACTGCTGGGCTCTGCACGAACACACATGCACATAAACACATTTACACACACATACAAGCATGCATATACACATGAATGCTTAGCACATACACATGCAAAAAGAAAGAAAAAGAAGAGGAAGAAACAAGGACTTCTCAGATTTCTAAGTCACTCAGGCTGAATATGCTAAGTGACCTAGTTACTCTGAAGCAGGTGTGGTGGCACGCAGCTAGAAATTCTGCAGTGAGGAGAGTAAAGAAGGGCCACATACAAAACCCTACCTCAAAGCCAAAAACAAAAGAAAGGGAAAACAGAGGAAAACTCAAAACACTGAATGCCTTAATTAGAAAAGTATTCGGAAAGTGAGGTTTTGTCATCAAGAAATCTATCCACTCCACAGGAAACAAAACAAAACCAAAAAAGCTTCTTTCTACCCATCCTGCAGATATCGTACTTAAGAGACTGAAGACTGAATCCATGATATGATCTGCTAGGCCAATGGTTCTCAACTTTCCTGTTGCTGGGACCCTTTAATACAATTCCTCATGATATGGTGATCCCCAACCATAAATATTTTCATTGCTACTTCATAATTGAAATTTTGCTACTGTTATACATCATCATATATATCCAATATGCAGGATATTTGGCACGTGAGCCCTGTGAAAAGCTGTTCAATCACCCAAAGGGGTTGCCATCCACAGGCTGAGAACCACTGTGCTAGGCAAAGTTTACCTACAGAAAGAGAATGTTATAGTCATTCGAGGTGGAGTCTGCAGGTCCCTCTGAATTAAATTAGCATATAAATTAGTACCTAGCAAATCTTTTTCTAAGAGAATGCTTGGGCTGGTGTTGTAGCTCAGTTGGTAGAGTGCTTGCCTAGCATGCACAAAAGCCCTAGGTTTGATGCTCACCATCAAATAAAACAGTATACTTGTAGATGCCGATAATTCTCAGACTCCCAGGTAGATGCGGAAACATCACAAGTTCAAGGCTATCCTCAGCTATACTGTAAGTTCAAGGCCAGCCTGAGAGCTACATGAGACCCAGTCTCAAAAGAGGAAAGAAAAATATATACTAATCATGTCAAAACATACAAAATCACTGTAAACTTATAAATTAGTTTCTGGTCTTACGGTATTGTAAAGCCACTGATGTTAGCCCATCCGTAGGATAAAGGCACACTTTGAGCACACTGAACTAGATCAGATTTCTGAGGATGTTAAAGGCATTGCCTTGGATGATAACAAATTCTAAAATGACATGTGGCTATTGAAATATAAATTTAGTTACATTTCAAAATTGTCACATACACCAATACACTGACACACACCTGTAATTCTAGCACTCCAGAGGACTACAAAGCTCAATGTAGGCAGGGCTACGAGACAAGACTCAGTCTCAAAAACAAAAAGCAGAAGGCAAACACTTTGACAACTGCTGACGACTGCCATAATCAACAGCCCAGATTTCAAACATCTTGATCATGGCATAAGGGTTACCATACAGTTCTGAAAAATTATCTCAAACTCACACTACTGTGGTTTGCTTAGAAAGACTGAGAGCCTGCATGGCTGATGGAACCTGAGAGGTAGCCTTTTTCAAGAGCAGAGACACTCAACAGCTGTTTCCTCTTGGGTTTTTTGAGACACACTCTACAGCCCAGGCTGGCCTGGCAACTCACAGCCAGCCTCCCAATACTGGGATTACAGGCTCATGAGCTGCCCCACCTGCTTCAATAACTTCTAAAAGTAAGAAAACTGTATTCGGTATTGGACAAATTTTTGTCATCTCTGCTCTCGAGCAAATTATTTAACCACTCTATCCACTGGTTCCCTCAGCAATGAAGAACCAAGGGCTCTTACCTTACCAGGTTATTGGAAGAACATATGAGTTCATATCTAAAGAGTTCCTAGACTAAGCTTCATAGAGAATAAGCGTCCAGTAACTATTATCTGATCTTCCTTCTACTACAACTAACACCCAGAGCTCTTAAGGTGGTATATTAGCAAATTCAAAGAAATCCAATTCAAACAAGTCAGAATGGCAGTCTATAACAAAGTTTTCAAACAGTATAGGGTGTAGATAATCTAGAAGGAATGTTAAATAATGAAAAAAATTGTGTTTTTAAGAATTACTTGACAATGTCTGTCCTGTGAGGCTGTTGGATGACAGGTCAAAAGAAGTGTATGCATTTGAGCTGTAAGCTATTTAAGTAAAGCAATAAATACTGAGAAGGAATGGAAAAGATACAGGTTTGAATTCACTGGAGTTCCCTGTATATAGCACACTGCATTTCAATGTAGTGTGCCTCTCTTATGCTCCTTAATTACTTTCACATTCACCTGAAGAACTGACTAAAGATCTACTGAATTTTCACAAAGCAAGCAGAACACCAGAAATTACCAAAATACTGGGTTGCTAGTTTTATGTCAACCTGACCCAAGTTACAGTCACTAGACAGGAGGGAGCTTCCACTGAGAAAATGACTCCATAACATAGGGCTGTAGGCAAGCCAATAGGGTATTTCCCTAATTAGTGATTGATGGCAATGGGCCTGGCCCCCATCGTAAGTGGGACCACCCTGGGCTGGTGGTCCTGGGTTCTAAAATGAAGCAGGTTGAACAAGCCATGAGGAGCAAGTCAGTAGGCAGCACCCTTCCATGGCCTCCGCACCAGCTCCTACCCTGTTTGAGTCCCTGTCCTGATTTCCTTCAGTGATGAACAGTGATGTAAAAGCAAATTGCTTTTGATCATGATGTTTCATCATAGCAATAGTAACCCTGACTAGGACAAATATCATGTCCAAAAGGGAGCTAGCATGTGTTCCTCGAGAGAAAACCCACTGTGAGGGTTAGGGAGTCTCAGTCAATAAAGTGCTTGCTACACAAGCATGGGAACCTGATTTGATCCTCACCCACAGAAATTAAAACAACAACAACAACAATAAATAAATAAAAATCACCTCAAAGGCTGAGGTGACAGACACACCCATTATCTGAGCACTGGTCTCCCGGACAGTGTAGCGAAACCAGTGAGTTCGGGTTCATTAGGAGACCCTGTCTCAAAAATAAGGTATAAGAGCTATTGAGAAAGACACTCAGGGCTGGAGGGATAGCTTAGCCATTAAGAACACTGGCTGTTCTTCCAGAGGACCCAGGTCCAATTCCCAACACCCATACGGCACCTTACAACTTTCTGTAACTCCATGGGATCTGATACCTGCACAGAGACATGCCATATCACAAAGACATGTGGGTAGACACCATGCACATAAAATAAAAATAAGTTAAAAAAAAAAAAAAAAAGGAGAAAGAGAAAGTCACTCCTTACCAACCTGGCCTCCGTGTGCAACTCTCACCCTTGAAACAGACACCATGATCATCTCAATACACCTTAACACATACATACACACACACACACACACACACACACACACACACAAACACACGTGCCCGTGCGTGAGCACTCCATGAGTCCAGGACAGCCAAGGCTACGCAGAGAAACCCTGTCTTGGAAAACAAACAACAATAACAAAATCTAGCCTAGTATCAGCAATTAATCACTCAAGAAAACGTCTCAAAATGGCCACTTGTTTTAGAAGCTATCCCCTCAGAGCCCCCAAAATCCCTGTTTACAACATTCTCTGTTGAGATTCTGACTAGACAATATTTAAGCCCATAACTGTACATCTTACATTTACACAGTTTTTCCTGGTAATTGTGCCACAGCCCCTTCAGGGACTCACATACACACAACACTAAGCACAAATATGCAATCAGTCTTTCTAGCATATCCTGTGTCTTTCCTAGCAATGGGGGAAAAAAGTTTGCTGTTGTTTGAAACACAGCCTCACTCTGTAGCCCAGGCTAGCCTCCAACCTATAGCAATCCTCCTGCCTTGCCCTCCCAAGTACCTGGATTACAGGTGAGCCACAATATCCACCTTTGAAAAGTTGTTTGTTTGTTGTTGTTGTTTTTTAAAGTTTCTTTCAGTGAGGTGAGTTCCACAAAACAAAGGAACGCAGGGCAATGCTTACCTGGGAAGCATTTTGCACTTCAGATCCACCACTGAATGAATGGGGTACTCCCTTCAGACTAGTCTGAGAAAAGACAGCAGTCAAGCATCTTCCAAGATTCTTTCCGTTTACTGTATCCAGCTTTCTTCAACAAAATCCCAAACATGCACTTCGGTAACTGTTGAAAGACAGAGAGCAATCCATACACCCACCATGGCACCAGCGGCAAACAACAGCCACCAAGAATGAAAGAAGGGCCAATGGAATAGTGGATCTTAGGCACAGACCTTGGACATGAAGGGCCTGAGACAGTACTCCTCACTCGGCATTGAGAGGAGTCTACATGAACAAGTAATGAAATACAGCTAATATTAATAGTTATACAATCTACAAATGAGAGCAACTAAAAATTCACTCAACCATCCACATAAACTGTCCCTAATCATTCAACACAATGAACTTCCTGTCAGGTTTCTAGGACAGCTCATCCACCTTTACAAAAGCAATCTGCCAGCCAAAATGAAAATAAGTGAGGGTTCAAATATCTCCCAGGATTTATTGACATACTACCTAGCAAAGAAACCATCTGGTTTGCTGCTGAAGAGACATGAAACCTACATATATCACTCAAATCCTTGATGTTCATTCAAGGGGAATACAGAACATTCTTACACACAACAATGTAAGTGTGAGCTCACAGTTCAATAAAGGCCAATACCCTGCAACAGCTAACTAAGAAAACAAAGAAACAATAAAGATCACTGATCAATAATTCACAAAACGACACCTATAAACACTACAGTAAATACCAATTTTACTAACATTATTTTTCTGCTGTATGAGTTTTCCCATTAGACTGCAAATTCCAACAGACTATAACAAAAAGAGAAGAGCCACTAACCAGGACGAATGACCAGAGAACATGAAGACTGAGCGTACTTGTCACACTACTAACAAAGTGCTCCTGCAGTAGTCAATGCCTCTGGCTGCTGATGTGCCAGGCCTTGTCCATCAATGACCCATATTTAAGACAGGTGGTGGAGGGGCACACCTTTAATCCCAGCACTCAGAGGCAGAGGCAGCTGATCTCCGAGCTCAGGCTAGCCTGGTCTACAGAATGAGCTCCAGAACAGCCAAAGCTACACAGAGAAACCCTGTTGAGAGAGAGCGAAAACGAACCCATATTTAATTCTCAAGTCCCCCATCTACAGGAGGTAAAGCCTATGCATGCCATTTTCACAAAGCACAGCTGCCTCCTAAGTACAAGGGTCAGAAAAACCCATTATTCTCGGGACAGAAAAACAAATTCTTTCAAAAGGCCCAAAGTTAATGAGAACTACAAAAATACAGAAGGGTGAGAACTTCAGCCTGGTGACAAAAAGAGCAAGCTACACCGATTATTCCGCACTAAAAGGCACCGCGTTACCAATGAGCTATGCGCTTCCAAGGTCCCAAACATTAGTGTCACAGCAAAGCGTATCCTAAAGGGGTGTTGAGTCCTCTTCTGTGTCAGCAGCAAACTAAGTTCCCATCTCAACTCAAGTGTCTTCTCAGATGCAGCAACAGTCCACAGGTGACGAGGACAGGTGTGCTGACTTTCACACTCTGGGCACTGAGTGGCCGGTCTGTAACTACCACAGTGACCAGAGGCAAACACCACAATCCTCACAACTTGAAGAAAGCATGCAACAAAGTACCACACAAAAAGAAAAAAAATCAAGCTGTTCCTCACTGGCCGA
The DNA here is from genome assembly GCF_030254825.1 of Meriones unguiculatus. Classification (NCBI taxonomy): domain Eukaryota; kingdom Metazoa; phylum Chordata; class Mammalia; order Rodentia; family Muridae; genus Meriones; species Meriones unguiculatus. The sequence goes on from NC_083359.1 coordinate 36,843,062, forward strand.
TGTCACTGAGGCGAGAATGTGGCTCAGTTGGCAGAGGGCTTGCCTAGAATTCAAAGTCCCAGGGTCTGTTCCTGGCACTGCATTAACCAGGTGCATATCCTTCTAAGCCCAGCACTCTGGAGGTGGAAGCAAGAGGATCTGTGGAAGTTCAAGGGCATCTGTGGCTACACAGCAAATTCAAAGCCAGCCTAGGACACATGAAACCTGTCTTAATTAATTAAACTAGAAATCCAAGTGTGACAAAAGTATCCGGTCAACTATGCTAGCAGCTAGCTGCTAAAAGAATATACTCTGCTTTCTCAAACTTCAACTTACGTCCAAACTGCAGGACAGAACACACCAAACAACCACTTATCAGACAACTCGTTTCTCACCCTACTAAATCCTCTGGCCTTTCCCTGTCCTGGTGAGTTAATTTTTCACCCTTCCTTCAAAGAAGTATCTCACCAATGCCTAACTGGTGGCAAGCTTTGCAGAAGATTAACACACGGAGGCTAAGAGAGTGAGGACTGAGTTCTGTCTCTTCAAAAACAACCAAAGTATACAAGTATATTTTATTATCAGTTCTTTTTTTGTTTGTTTTGGTTTTTCAAGACAGTTTTTTCTGTGTAGACCTGGCTGTCCTGGAACTTACTCTGTAGACCAGGCTGGTCTTGAACTTATAGAGATCCACCAGCCTCTGCCTCCCAAGTAGTATCAGTTCTTAAAGTAGCTAAAGGTTCTCAGCTTAACTTCTTAAAAAGTGAACAGGTTATGTAGGGCCCGCACTTGGCCTTCCCTTCTGGAGAGCAGGGTCCTTCTACTGGAGACCAGTTCCCGCATTCACTGTATTTACAAAATTCTCTACTCACAAGCAGGAATTTTTCTTTTTTCCCTCCATTTTTCTTGTAAATGTCCCAATTTCTACCCCGATGCACTCCGGCCTGTGAAGGCCTTTATGTTGCCTAACCATGAGAGAGAATTTTCTAAACAATCTTCCTGCTGACATCACAAACCTCTACACAAAAGTTAACATTTATTAAAACAGTAAGGCCAAGGTTAGACACCCAACTGGATTGTCAGGTCCTCCTAGTCTGTCTCTCATTTGCCTACAAAGACAGGCTTCCGGTTAAGCAATCGTGATCAAGCAGAAACTTAACAGGGGGGAGTTCCTTCTTGACCAACAGGTTTTCCCCCATTGTCAACAATTCAACCTGAAATGAAACATGGCTTATTCAATTAGTGGTCAAAATCACCAGCTTTGCCAGGAATCAAAAATCTTCATTTCACAGAACACCCTAAACCAATGAAACTAATCAGAATATTCACTGCTCTCACACACTAATTCACAGTGTCTTTCTACCCAACACAGGGCTGGGGAGGAGGTAGGGGCTCTCTCTGTAGCTGCAAAGGTCTGATCAGACTGATAGTTCCCACTAAACATCATGGTACATCCAATATTTTCCAAACCACTGTGGATACTGTGAAATGTATCATTTCCCTCAGAGAATGACTCACTATAACTATGGGCTAAAAGCAACTGAGTGTTAGACCTCTAAAATAAATGCATACACATGCAAATAGCTTTACAAATAAACACATGTACAACTCATAAGGAAAGAAGTTAACTTTTCCACACCATCTGTCCTGATTTCTTTTTTCTTTTTTCTTTTTTTTTTTTTAAACAAAATGCAGGTCCCCAAAGGCCTGTCACAGTGGCACACACCTATCCTAGCAACTGGGAAGGTTGAGGCAGGAAGACAGTGAGTTTGAGGTCAGCCTGAGCTAGTGAGTTCAAAGCTAACCTGGGTTATGAAATGATATCCATCTCAAAATTTTTACAGCACTTTTAAAAACATTTTCTAAATAAAAAAATTAAAAAGTTGGGTTTGCAAGATGGCTCCATTGGTAAACAAGACTGTCATGTAAACCCAGCAATGCAAGGTCAGTTCCTGGAACCCACAAAATGTGGACAGAGAAATGACTCCACAATTTGTCCTGTGACTTCCACATGACCACCCATGACACTCACAACACACAAACATACACATACACACACAAATACACGCTTCAAGCATATGAATACACAATTAAAAAAATGTTTGTTTGTTTGTTTTAAGCATCAAGCCAGGAGTGCACACCTTTAATCCCAGCACTCAGGGAGCTAGAGGCAAGCAGATCGCTGTGAGTTCGAGACCAACACAGTCTACAAAGAAAGTCCAGGACAGCCAAGGCTACACAAAAAAACCCTGTCTCAAAACAAACAAACAGAGCATCAGCCTTGTCTGTAATCCTAGCACTCAGGAAGCTGACACAGCCTGGACACCTTGGCAATGCTCTCAAATATTAAAATTAAAAAGGGTCCCTGCACTTTTAGGTACAGTTCATAAGGCTGTCCCTCTGTAAAGCCCTTTCACATACATGTCTCTTGAAACCTTCCCAATAATTCATGTCTCTTGAAACCTTCCCAATAAGTCAGAATATCCTGGTTTCTTTATGTGTACAGCTCAGCTGCCTTATTAGGCTTCCTTTAAGGTCATACAGCAAGTGTAAAGATGGAAAATTAGGTGTTTTCCCTACAACCTATGTATATTCTGCTTTTTACATCCCACTTTCTAATTTCTAAAGTCAGGAAACTCTTGCAGCTTTCCAACTCGTCTCACCCACAGATATAAAGGGAAAGTAGCTTCCTCAATTCTTGGCTAATCGATGCTCTATACGGTATATATGTAGGTCTGCATATGAGATTAAATGTCTATGCTTGTCATGTGTGCAACACATTTTCCCCACCAGTCTTTTTCTTCTATATACACCTTTGTGTTAAAGTTATCAAAAGAAAATCTAAAAAAGGTATCATGGTATTTTTAAAAAATAAACCTCAGCTGGTGGTGATACCCGACTTTAATCCTAGCTCTTGGAAGGCAGAGGCAGGTGGATCTCTGTGAGTTTCAGGCCAGCCTGGCCATCTAGAGAGCGAATTCCAGGACAGCCAAGGCTACACAGAGAAACCCTGATTCAAAAATACAAAAAAAGAGAAAAGCAAAGCAGAGCAAAGCAAAACAAAACGCTAACATTGAATAGCCACTGAGCACCACACACTTGCACGTGTGAAGCAGGAATAAGGTCACTGGCTGCAGCTTCTGGCACAGGTGTTTAGACACAACTGCATTCCTGTAATCAATGTTAAGTCTCCCTAAAGTTAAGACGATGAGAATTAGGAACAGGTGAAATTCCCCAGACATGAAGATGGCTAAGACACAGAGAGTAGTCCACCACTAAATAAACAGCTATTGTAAAAGCACACTGCTTGTGAAGGCGCTGTGGCCAGAGCAAGAGAAGGTGGCCTGTCCTCCCCGAGAAGGCCTTCTCATTTAGCGGGGCACACAAACAGGTAACTACAGCATAAGCACAGACTCTGCTAAGAACCACTAGATAAGTCAAATGTTGGGATTCATTTAGGAGTTGTTCCACAGAGGTAGTGCTGTGCAAATAAGTAAGATTATCTACCACCACCATGCAAACTGACATCAAAGAAGTGGCCTCTATTACATTTCCTGGGCTTACAGAGGTTTATCGGCGTAAGTAGAAGAGATTGCTGACATGACCTAGGCCAACTTGGCCAGAGGCTGCTCAAGGATGGACACCTTTGGTAAACGGCAGTCTTCAATAAATGAACTCAAGGCAGTTTATACCACTGCTGACAATAGAAACAATGTGAACATATGCGGGACTGTGTCCCCAACTGGACACAGCTGGAGTATAGAAAAGAAGAAAGGGGGAAGAAAGAGCAAAGAAAGGCAGATTTCAGAGAGGAAAAGGAAGTGGCAGGAGGGAACTAGATTGGAAGAAGAATGAGAAGCAAGCCTGGAAAAGCTTCCTCCCCAGGATCCCAGTGTGCTTAGAAAGTTCTAGAACTCACAGCTCCCACAGCACACATATGTGTGGGTCTAGGAATCTGTGTCAATGGCCTAGTGAGTATGTTGGTCAGATCCATCCTTGTCAAGTCTGAAGGGCATTCAGCCTACTACAAATTCTCAGGCAGATAGATTATATATCTGAGCCACGGCCTCTTTAAACAGGTCAAAAAGTCTATAAACACATGTGGTTTATTTCATTTGGGCCCTGCTGAAACCCGCATCTATTTATGCACATTTGGTGAGTTAGCAGCCGCCAGAGAGCAATGAGGAGACGGCTGCAGACATCCAATTTCTTGACGGACTCACTACACAATCTGACTTGCCTCACTAAGCCAAAGACAGGAAAGGAGGAGGGAAAAAACTGAACCAAAAAGAAGAGAAAAAACAAACAATAATTTACCTTGTTTCTTTCATCTCCTTAGTTTTGCAGCCTGTCTATACTTCAATGGCTCTAAAAATAGCATTTATATTGCACCTTCTTAATAAGGACCACTATATTTCAGCCTTATTACTTCATCCACTTAAAGGATAAAAACAAAAAGGAAATGACTGACTTAAGGTCTCTTAGCAGAGGGGGATCTTTCAACAGCTAATAACTCAACAGAAGTGTAACTATGCAAGTTTTGTTCACATCCATGAGGTAGAATTGTCATCCTTAAACTTTTTGGTGTTTTTTTTTTTTTTTCGAGACAGCGTTTCTCTTTGTAGCTTTGGCCATCCTGGATTCACTTTGTAGACCAGGCTGGCCTCAATCCGGCTGCTTCTGCCTCCTTGAGTGCTGGAATTAAAGGCATGCGCTACTACTCCCACTTAAACTTCTTTAACATTACATTTATTTATTTATTTTTGAGTGCATACTAGGGTGGCGGGTGTTCCATTCCAAAGATTTCTTCTATTGTTCCTCTACGTGAGTCCTAGAAAATAAAATTTAGGTAGTCAGGCTTGGTGGCTAACACCTTTCCCTGTTGGCCTGTGTCCTTACAGTGCTAGAAGCATTTTGCTATCTTTTCATGGGAGGAATTAGCCATCCGTCAATCTGCAGCTCTTGTGAGTGCTTCCTAAGGAATGCCTGTATATCACCTCATGCTCCCAACTCAATATGATGCATAATACAGCTTGCATTCTTTCCAGTGAAATCCACCAGACCAGGCATCAACACGATGAACTCTAAATATTCCCAAAATGGATCACTGCTGTTCTATCTCACTCATAATAAAGTTGTTGGTTACAAAGAAGTTTAGAAAACAGGTCCATAAAGCTGGCCCAGCACTGGGCCAGTATAAAGCCATGAAAGCCGCATGGCAATTAAATTATTCACTATCAGCAACTATAAATTCACTGTCTCTATCAAGAGTTCATTTACCACCTTGCCGAGGACAGTGCTATGAACCCATAATTCCAGCACTTGGAAAATATCTAGGAGTTCAAGGCCAACTTCAGCTACAAAGTTCCAGGCCATCCTGGGCTACATGAGACCTTAGAAGAGGATAGGGAATTGGAGAAAATTCAGAAGAGAGAGGGAGAGGAGTAAGAAGAGGGAGTAAAGAAAGAGGAAAGAAAGGAGAGAGAAGAGTACTTGTACTATAATAAACTATAGGTGTAGTCTCCACTTTTGGTATTTCACAACAAATGCAAAGTGCTTCTCAAAGTAATACTTTAAAATGTGTAAGTATGTTGATTATAAATGAAACCAATCATAATGAAAAACAAGCATCAACAATTTGGAAAAACTGTAGCTACAGAGTTTATAAATGACTCAAGTAACATGACATATGCATATACACAGTAAATCAGATCTAGCAATTCAGGCCTAGTCACTACAATTTTGTTGTTGTTTTGGTTTGGTGGTGTTGTTTGGTTGGGTGTTTTTGAGACGGGGTTTTTCTGTGTGGCTCTGGCTGTCCTGGAACTCACTTTGTAAAACAAGCCAGCCTCAAACTCACAGCGCGGCACCTGTCTCTGCTTCCCAAGTACTAGGATTAAAGACGTGTACCACTCTGCCTACCACATTTACTATTATTACATTTCTAAGAATCCTACATTAAATCCCAACTTACGTCTTCACTGGGTGACATCTCTTCAGCTGAACAGCAAATATTGCCACACAAAGTGTAAACCACCAGCCAGAGCGTCATAGATGCTAACTAACTAAGCATGTCCTCTACCGCTGAGGTGCACCCCAGCACTCAAACCAAAACTTCTTTTAGTTATAAGCTTGGAAAACCAGTAAATGTGGGCCAGAGTCTTTCTTTAGTCATATACCAGAAGGCCAGGCCTGGGGTTAGTTACACTATTTCTTCCAACGCTTTTGAAAAATGAAGACATTTTGGTTGTTTCACGTGATGAAGCACTGGTCACAATGAAAGCAGATACATTGTTTATCTTTAAGAAGATGGGAGCATGTATGAAGACAGTTTGCCAATATAGAACAAGATGGCTCAGCCAAAGGCAGCTGACCATACAATCCTGACATGAATTCAGTTCCCAGAACCCATGTAAAGGCAGTAGAGAAGTGACTCTACAGAACTGTCCTCTGACCTCCATATGCCCTTTGTGGTGCATATGCTCATTCACAATAATACATAAATAGCAATTTTTTAAAGACAGTTTGTCAAAATAACCCACTCTAACAGTTTCCCAAACTATTATAACCAAAAACTTGATGGTGAAAAAGAAAAATTCCTCAGTACCTGAAATGACAGAATCCCTTTGAAAACACGCGCGCACGCGCACACACACACACCAGAAACTACCAGAAGGTTTTTTTGCCCCTAATTTTCAGTAAGTCCAGTTCCGCACAGTTGGGCATTGGCTAGCAGACGTAAAACTACCTCCGTATTTATTTTATACTACTATACTTCCATTTTAAAACGTTTACCTCAACTCCCTGGATAACATCATCCGCAGAAACCATGAGGCTATCCAACAGACTTTCAGTATCACCATTTATTATTTATAGCATTAAATGGGGGAAGTGGCTCTGATGTCACCAACCCTACCCAGTGGAATCACTGACTCAATAAGTACTTCACACTGGAGGAAAACGCTTTGCGAAGTTCAGTAGATCTTTCACCTTTCCTCGATACTGTGGAGCAGATACTGGTTGTTACTGTATTAGCACAGATACAAAGAAACTGTCAAGGTTTTTACAGGAAGAAGCCCTTTGTCTGTCCATTTGCAGAAGCTGATTTCCTCCCAACTCTCCTGGGCCCAGTTAGATTTGCCTCACGTTCACACTGGCAGGTGATACCAGCCATATTTTATTTCTTCCACCAATAAGCAAATTCTTCACTTTCCCAGCCACTCACTCATGGTCCTGATTCCAAAAACCCTAGCACCAAATCTGAGGTCAAAAACGTGTCAAGAGTGCCCGGGGAGACCTGACCAGCCTGTCTACTAATGGTTTCTTAACAGTAAAGGGATCGCTACTTCTCCGTGGGTCAAGGATTCCCCCCCACCTTTTATTATTATTATTTAAAGAAGAGCGGTGGCAGTGATGAGGGCGACCTCTTCCCCCTCCCCTCTCATTTCCCAGATGATAAAGTTATGGTTTCCCTTTCCTGGGGGATGGAATTCAGAGTACCTAGGGCCTTGCTATACAAACATCCTTCAGGGCAGGGTAGGAAACCCTTTGTCCAAGAAGCCTGACACCACAGGAGCCCGGAAAAGAGGGCCCTTATCCCGCACAGCCTCAGACTGGAGGGCACCCCCAACATCCCAGCCCTGAGGGGCCTATCCGGGCATCCAAACAGCCGTAGCTTGGGGAGAGGGTTCTGAGACCCAGCCCCACCCCCACCCACCCCACCCCCCCGCGCCTAGGTTACGGAGGCCGAAGCGGCCCCAACTGGTCTCGGACTCCCACCACCATCACCCTCGGCTCGAGCGCAGCCGGGAAGCGCGAGGCAGTCCTGGCCCGAGGAATTGAGGGAAGGGAAATAAAATTCCCTTCTAAAAAAGAGAGAGCGATGGCAAGGCGAGAGTGAGCAGAGGCTCCGGGAGGAGCGAGGCAGGGGCACCCAGACTGGCCGGAGCCCGGCGAAGGCGGGGGGGGGGGGCGCGGGGAGCGGAGGCCGGGCCGGCCCAAGAGCGCGAGGCGTCAGCAACGAGCCATAGCAGGGGGCCGGCCGGGCCCGGGCGGCGGGGAGCGAGGGCCGGCCTGGCGCGGACGCCGAGGTGGGCAGGCCCCCAGGCCGCCGGCCGGCCGGAAGAACGGAGAGCCAGCGGGCCGCACTCACCATAAGCTCGATGGTCTTGTCTTCAATCACCGAGTCGGGCTCCATGGCGGCCCCGGCGGCCCCGCCTCGCTCTCCCCGCACAGCAGCGAACGGCCCGGGCGGAGGAGGCGGTGGCAGCGGCGGCGGTGGAGGCAGCTCTCGCACCCACTCTAGCTGCCAGCCCGCCCGGGCCGCCGGCAGCTCCGCCCTCCCCCTCAGCGGACGCAGGACGTACAGCGGGAACTACTACTCCCGGCAGCCGCCGCGACCCGCGCGGCCTTGTGGGAGAAAGAAGCTGCCCGGCCCACTACGCCAAGGGCCCGCCCCTGAACGCTGCGCCCAGGGGAGCGCAGGGCTGGGAGTGGAAGTTGCAGACCTGGAGAATCTAGGGCTTACTCGGGGTAGGGCCTCGCGAGCGCCGCAACTACTTGTCCCAGAAATCCCCGCGCGCGAGGTGTTTTTCCGGCTGGTCGTTCCTGACTTCCTGGCAGCCTGGGGCTGCCCGGACCCGGACGGAAACTCCGAGGCAACTCCTCACTTGTCTGAGATCTTTGCGGTGCGACTGATTTCCGCACATGCGCAGTGGATGTCTGCGGAGCCCACTCTGTGTGTATTGCGTTTGGTAGGGACAAGTGGATGAGACGGGTGAGTCTCAGGTGCGCTTGGAAATGTGGAAGGGAGCCCGCGAGGCCCAAGGACACAGCCGAGGGAAGATGGACATCTCAAGAGGAAGACTTTGGAGACTGAGTTGGGAAGCAGGTGTATGGAGATCAGTGTAGCATCTGTGGGAGGAGCTGAGCCATGAGAAGCTGTTTATTCTGAAGAACATTTCTTTTTAAGCATTCAACTTCTACTAAGTACTAACCTAAGCACTGGGAGTCAACTTCGAACATGACAGGTGAGATCCCTGTTCTCGTGACTCGTAATTCTAATGGAAAGACAGCAGACATTAAGAATTGGAGATACTATGAAGATAAACGTCCAGATACTTCCAGTGAACTGTGCTGTGACCTTCAAGTCTGTCAGTACCCTCGAACCAAAATCCCCCAGGAACACGCTGGTAGTTGGTCGAGGTGGGTTTATTTCTAGCAGAAGAGAACATGATCATGATGAATCATGGACGTCTCAGTAAAGAGACCATAGATAAGGTAGAAAAGGATTTGAAGAGGCTGTGGAGCAGGTACTGTCAGGAAGTGGGGTGATAAGATTGGACACCTCGGTCTTATCAATGGAAAGTTGTATCAGATTGAAACTAATGTATGAATTGGTGACGGCCCCTCGTGTTAGTCAGATTCAAGTGTTTTGTCTTGTAGCTGTGTGTGTGTGTGGCTTGGACAATGTTCATGTTTTATCTGTGTTCACAAATGATTATGGAATGGTCTTGTTTTTGTCTTGATCCATAAGATAAGACCACAGAATGGCTTTGTCTAAGGTTGATAGTCTGTGCATTGTTCGTGTTTTAGAGGCCTGGCTGTAAGTCTCTGGCTATTATCAAATATCTCGAGGGCCTGGCTGATTGTTCCAGGCCCTTCCCAATGGCAGAGACTGTTTTCCTGCTTCTCAGGTGTTCTTCGAGTCTCTGCCCCAGTGAAGTAGATGACATCTTCATTGTTTTCAAAATTGTTACACACATGATGTGGTGGCACATGCCTTTAATCCCAGCACTCAGGAGGCAGAGGCAGAATGAGTTGCTGTGAAAAACCATCTTAAAAAAAAAAGAAAGAAAGAAAAGATACTGATTTAGTTCATGGCAAGAGCATGGTGCCAGCATCTACTTGGCATTGGTGAGGGCCTTCTAAGGGTTTATGGCAGGCAGTGGTCATCACATGGCAAGACAAAGCAAGCTAATCAAAGAAAGCTCCTTTCCATAGCCAAGTAACTCCCTTATTAGCCCATTAATCTATGAAGGGGTTAAATAATTTATGAGAATAAAAGCCCTCATGACCCAAATACCTCTTAACCCTCACAATGGGGATTCCATTTCATCCAGTGCTTTGGTGGGACATTTTCATCATAGCAATCTGCATACTTCTCATTTGAATGCTAAATTCCTTTAGATACGAGTATAGATACGAGTTTGCAACCCCTGGCATCAGAAAATATGAAAGTTTCAGTCCTTTAATTAAAATCATATATGCCTCTTGAAAAGAAAAAAGAAAACTAACATTATTGGCTTGAATTCCGAAAGCTCAAAGAGATTAAAAATTCATGTTTTTGACAGAAGTCTTATATAAGCTGAGCCGAGGCTCACCTCCTTGCTCTGACCTCCTTGCTCTGACCTTTTTGACAAGAACCTGGGTGTGCAGGTATCCTTATCGCTTCAGGCTTGCTGCCATTTGGTCATCAGATCTAATCATAAAGGCAGAAAGTCTTCAGGCAGTTTCTCCCCACAGCGTCAAGCTCTGGGCCAAGGTCCGCAAGGCATGCTGACAACGAAGATGCTGGTGCAGATCCACAGCCCTCAGCATTGGCACTGAGGCCCCATAGACACCTGAAGTGCATAGCTCACACTACCAAGGCAGAAGGTGCACCTATCACACAGCGTAAGGCTAACCACCAAGGGGTCTAGCGTCACATTCCGGAGTCAAACATTCGTTTAGCTGCAGTAACCTGTATGGGTGCCTGTTGGCAGTCGGCTGCAAGCCCCCCCCTTCCTTGCCATCCTTTGAAACGCTGGAGGACCTGGGCTCTGCTTTACCTCTTCAGCGGAGGGCATGCGCACAGCAGAATGAAGGGGCTCCTGTCCCTGCCTCTGGTGTACCTCTTCTCCTTTTGGCTTTGGTGACCCAAGCAGCAATTCTCCTATAGACTGTCTCTCATGTGTTCATTCCAACCCACTCTGTGTGTGCATGTGTGTGTGTGTCTGTCTGTCTGTCTGTCTGTCTGACGTGTGTTCTCTCTCCCTTTGTGTGTGTGACTGGCACATATGTTTGACTGTCCCACGTGTTTGTTTTCTCTTCCTCTCTCCCTCTTTCCCTTTCTCCTCCTCCCCCCTTTCTCAATATCAATGCCGCTCTTAGCTGAAATGATTAGCTCAGTGGCTCCTCAGTAAGTTACCAGCTTTCCAGCCCCAACTTGTATTCCTTCAGCAGATTTTAACTGAACTTGCCCGACTCCTGAATTCCTGACCCTTAGAGACTATACGCGGTCATATTTGTTATTTCCAAGCTGTTCCAAAGTCGATGTTACATGAGTACAGGTAGCTGCGGGGCGAGCAGGCCAGCTCATCTAAAGCAGTAGCCTCCCTGAGATCACTTTCAATCGAAATAACACAGTCTTGATAGAATTTATGTCTTTCTCTTTTTTGTGTATTTTCGTTTATCTATCATGTGTATTATAGTCACATGTACAGGTGTGTGCCGCACACACACAGAGGCCAGGGGAAGATGTCAGGTGTTTTCCTCTCTTGCTCTCCCTTAGTTTTAGGGAGACTTAAACTCAGGTCCTCTCACTTTACTATGCAGCAAGCACTCTTACCCACTGAGCCATCCTCCCAGCCCTGTTCCTTTCCTGTGACTCCTATGGAAGGTGTTCATAGGAAGGCATTTTAAAATAGTGTATTTTGATCCATGGTCAATTCTCTAAATTCCAATAAAACGTGATCATACAGAATAAGATTTTGATTCGGTTCATTTCCAACTAATATCTTTTGAGACCATTAGCAAAGAGTATTGGTAAGACAGATTAAAAGATTAATACTCTTATTTTACCCATATGATAAGATTGTGTATCTTTCTCCATTTATCTATAGAATTCGGGAAGAAGAAAGATGACTGTGACAAAGATAGTACCTAATCTGGCTGACGAGTGAGTTATGTGTGTGAGTATTTGTCAGTGTGCATCCAAGTGCAGGGGCCTGTGGAGGCCAGAGGCGCAGCACTAGTCAGAACTCAGTCCGAAGCTTGGCATAACAGTACATGCCCATAACCCAGCACTAGGGAGACAGAAGAACCTTAAAGCCATGCTGCACACCCTCAGCTACAGTGTAAGTTCAAGGCCCACCCACAGCTACACAAGACTTTGCCTAGGGCGGGGCAGGGGGAATAGGGGCCATTAAGATGGCCTCAGTGGGTAAAGCCATTTGCCACCATCCCTGATTTCAGTCCCCAGGATCTACATGATAAAGGAGAGAACTGACTCCTGCAACTTCCATATGCGCATCATGGCACACAGGGACCCACGCACAAATAAACACTAATTATTTTATGAGTATTTTGTCTGCATGTATGTATGCCTGCTTCATCTGTTCATGCCTGGTGCCCAGGAGGCCAGAAGAGGGCATCAGCTCCCCTCGAACTGGAGTTACAGTTGGTTGTGAGCCACCACACAGATGCTGAGAACTAAAGCCAGTTTCTCTACAAGAACAGCAAGTGTTCCTAACTGCTAAGGTATTTCTCTTGCCGCAATAGCATTTTACTTGGTTTGGTTTAGTTTGGTTTGGTTTGTTGAGACAGTGTTTCTCTATGTAGTCTTGGCTGTCCTGAAACTTACTCTGTAGACCAGGCTGGCCTCAAACTCAGAGATCTGCCTTCCTCTGCCTTCTGAGTGCTGGGATTAAAGGTGTGTGTCAACACTGCTTGGCCCCAATAACATTTTAAATGGAATAAACAAAGAAAAAGAAAAAAAAAAATCAGTGAATCAGAAGCAACAAGAGTGTATTGAGGAGCTTTTTAAACAAGGAACTGCCTTGGTGTCATTGTCTGGCCCAGCAAGTGCTCTTAGTGAAGCTGTTGCTTCACAATACGAGCTGGGTCTCCGGGGGGAGTCATCAAGAAGGGGAGATGATGGGCAGTGGCACACTGGGTCATCGTGTCTTGCCGTTGGTGGGCATCTGTTCTATCCCAGGGGCCTTGTCAAAGAGCCAGATACTCACTCAGGCCCAGGAATCAAAGAAGCAGAAAAAAGCTTAAAGGAAGGTGTGGGACCGCAGATCCAGCAGATCACTAATAGTGTACATGAGCAACATAGGACCAGCCCTTCCCTCCCGTGCCCCCAGTCCTGCTCACAGATCATTTTTGTGTCCTGTCCTAAGCAGAAACATAGAGGAACAGAATTCAGAAAAACGTCTTAATGTCCTAGGCAAGCTGATGTGATTCTAAGTTTCCATAGCTAAAGCATCCCACTGATAAATAAATCTTGTTCATATGAATCTGGTAGCAGTAAGCTAACCTTGATCTGAATGATGCACAATCCAGAAAACATGGTCTCTGGTATTACAGGGAGGTGACATACAGAGGTGGCTCACTAGCCAGTAACTACCGTATCTCAGAAATGCACCCTTGCTGTCATCGTTCATTGGCCAGTACTTGGTCACATGGCCCCAAGAAGCTGTTAGGGAGCCTGCACACATGCTCTTTGAGTACAATAAAAAAACAGGAAACAAAAAGAGGGTACGGAAGGAACTGGTAAACCATTTAGGTGATGGTTAGCAAGGTGATGGTCCCTGCTATACAACAGATACTTGCTTAAAAGCCTTAGTAATTAAGGTACGAGGTTGTTGGCCTAATTCTCACCACCAAGAAAACGAAAAAGAGACAGAAAAGAAAAAACAACAACAAAAACATACCTCCACGCTCCATGGTTTCTAATGCTTTGCTGTCGGCAGCATCAGAGCAAGACCAAACCAAGGCTAAAAGAAACTTAATGCTGGACATGGTGGTACACACCAAGAGTTAAGCTGTCTGGAAAGCAGAGGCAGGAAGACTGCAGGAGCCTGGGAGCTTGAGGCCAGCCAACACACCACGCCAAGATCACATCCCAATGAACTGACACCAGGTGCTTGAAAGATGGCTCAGCAGTTGAGAGCACAGGCTGTTCTTCCAGAAGACCCAGGTTCAACTCCCAGCACCCACATGACCAATTATAATTGTAACTCAAGGTCCAAGGAACCCAGTGCCCTCTTCTGGTGCACAGGTATACATGCATTCAAATCACCTATACACATAAATTTTTAAAAATTAACTATGTGGGCTGGAGAGATGGTTCAGTGGTTAAGAGCACTGTCTGCTCTTCCAGAGGTTCTGAGTTCAATCTTCAGCAACCACATGGTGGCTCACAACTGTCTATAATGTGATCTGGTGCTGGCTCCTGGCATGCAGGTGTACGTGCAGCTGGAGCACTCATATAAAATAAATAAATAAATGTTTTAAAAAATAAAATGTAAACATAAAAAATTAAGTGTAAAAGAAAATGATTTTGCTGGTAGGTTGCTATGTAATTTTTTTTTTTTAAGTCTGGTAGAGAAACTTAATTTGAGAGCACTGACTCCTAACCCACTAGACCACCAGAGAAACCTAATTTGGGAAGTGAAAGGTTACATTTAGAGGAAGGCAGATTTTGTGTTGACAGGTGTGCATGCCAGGCTAGTCTGACAGCAAAGGAGGTTCTCTGGACTCCCCACTTTATACCCAGTCAGAGTCAGAGTTCAGCACAGAGCTGGAGAATCTACATGTCCAGCAAGCTGCCATCTCCAGGATTCTTATCCAGGGCACAACAAAGAGCGAGCATTCTGCCAGTCCGCTGCAGCTCGGCCAGCGCCATTCATGACAGGGCAGTGCTGGCGAAGAGAAAGTCCAAACAGGCTGGGCATCTGCTTTGCTCTGTGGATTGATCTGTACTCTCATGCGAAGGGCTAGGATGAAGCCAAGGAAGAAAGAGCTAAAGGGAAGGTGCCCACAAGACAGTAGCTGAACTACAGGGCTCTGATCAGCAGTCTATATCGGAGACAGGAATCCAGTATCATTAGCACCTGTGGAAAGGTGCTCAGCTACTCCAGGAACCACAAGATGCCTGACACAGACAGGACAGACACAGCGCAGTTCCCACTGTGTAGTTTTTGACATAACTTAGGCTTCCAAGAGGTCTCATAATGTGGCTGTGAGACAAGGGACACTCATGTGAACAGGTTTTCTCAATCCCAACAGAAAAATAGGAACAGTGCAAATTCAATTCTGTCAGCAGCAGCAAGTGATATTCATGCACAGAAGTGTTAGGCAAATGATTTTTAATGAATTAGGAATTTAGAAGATATAATTCCAGCAAAATCTGTACTTAACAATATTAACGTGCTTATTTGACCAGTTGTGCTTAATAATTGTAATCACACTTTAATCCAGAAGGTTCTCTTGAAGCCTGTGACCATTCAAGGTTAAAAAAAAAGTGAAGACACTCTGGTGAAAGGAACAGAGTGGAAGAGAGTGACCCAGCCGAGCACACAGCCATGGCACAGCACAGTTCAGGGGTAGAAGCAGAGGAAAACAGCACAGGTCTCAGCACCATGCTGAAGTGCAGCCTAAAGAGACAAGGGCCCCAGAACCTGCGCAGTACGTGGCACTGGGCAAGATTGCTCTTCCCAGCATGTAACCCAAGTACAGTGCCCAAGAGCCATCTTTAAACGGGCTTGCCTCTGCTTGCTGCTTTAGGAGTCAAGGGTCATCACATTTTCCTGTCTCTTAGAACTGTAACCAGAGTTGACCCACCAAATGCAGTCTCGCCTGTGTTAAGGGAGTCCCTCCTCCTTCAGGGCTGATTAGTATCCCGCTGGTTGTGCATCTAGACTGCCTTTTCTTTCCCCATTCATCTATTGATGGGCACTTACGTTGCCGAAAGAAATGTGATAAGCGTAAGTGTGGACATCTGTTTGACAAACTGATGTCAACTCTTTTGGTTGACATCAGGTGGCATTACTGGATTCATGATAGTCTTTTTAAAGTGGCCGAAAAGGCCCTTTCACTTCCACATCCTGCCTTAAATTGGGGATTATCAGACCTGAGCCTGTTTTGTTGTTGTTGTTGTTTGTTTGTTTCCAAAAAATAAAAGCAGTAGTATCCAGCAACAACAAATTAACTTTGTAGTCCTTTAAATCACTGTTTCCTGTGCACAAGCCAGAGCGACTCCTTCCAGCCGCAGCCGGCCCTGGTTTACCACAAGGGCGACTTTTGCTACAAGCATTTAGGTGTGATGACACTCCGCTTACCATCAGTGACGGAGTCCTGCTGTGGTCTGGCCAGTGTGATCTGATTCTAAAACCTCACCCACCCAGAGTCTCTTTCTTAGATGGACCAGCTCCACGGGTCTTAAGGAGTCCTCTGAGAGCTGGGTGCAGGTGATCGAGAGAGGCTGGTAACTGAACAGAAGCCAGAGAGGGAGAGGGAAGGCAGAGCAAGAAGAGTGGGGGTGCCACAGCCTGATCCCTCGGGGAGCTTAAGAGTGTCAGCCACGCCTTGGGGTTTGTCCTGACTTGTTGCCTTTCATACTCCCACTCTGCTGGGTCCCTGGCTAAGACTCATCTCAAGGTAGGTAGATGCCAATTTCCAGGCACTTGGTCCCTGTGGGCAAAGTGGTCTTGGTAGCCCCAAAGCAGCCCTTTGGGGAGTCTGGTGTGAGCTGCAAGACAAAAGAAAAACACATAAGTGGGTAAGACGAATTGCAAAAGGAGATCTGGGACACTTATGGCGGGGGGGGTGTGTGTACAAGGCTCTGGGCTCTATCTCCTATACCATGAGCTGGGGAGCACCCACCCCACGCTCCTTTCTTTCCTTCACTCCTTAGCTGCCTCTCTCATCTCCAGTCACAGGGGTGTCAACCTACAAAGAAGTACAGCATGGACTGCTATCCCGGCGGGCTGGGTGCTCTTTGGTGACCAGCAGCCCTGAGACCCCCACAGCTTGAAGCCCACCCTTTGAGCAGGCCTCGTGTCCTGTGTAAGTCTCAGGGGGCTGTGCTCCCTGAGGTTAGGAGAAAGTGAATTTGGAAGATCTACTCTCTTGGAACACGGCCTCCTCCGAGGTCGCTTACTAGAAAGGGAGGACCATATGTCTGCTCTGCTGTGTGCTTCCACACAGGTGGGACAGTCATATGCCATCAGGCAGACGGACAGCCTGTTCTTGCCCAGTGACTACAGGGCCATCAAAGTCGTAAGGTTAGTCAAGTATTGCTGAGCCATGCTTTTCTTAAGGAAAAAAAAAAAATCAGCGCAGGGATGCAGCTCAATGCTAGGACACCATCCTGCCACTAAGCTTCCACACACAAAACTGCTCAGCAGTCTGTGTCGGAGTTATATCCCCAGCTCACGCTTTCCTCTCACACTGCAAGCTTCTCAGTCTAATTCAAGCTTGAACCAGGAGAGGAAACGTTTCAACTACAAGGGTAAAATCTGGAAACTGGATTTGACTATTATCACCATCACAGTTTCTGACACTTGGACTTTGTGGGGGTTTTTTGTTTTGTTTTTAAGATTTATTTATTTATTATATAGTACTCTGCCTGCACGTGTGCATGCACGCCAGAAGAGGGCACCAGATCTCAGTAGAGATGGTTGTGAGCCACCATGTGGTTACTGGGAATTGAACTCAGGACCTTTGGAAGGGCGACCAGTGCTCTTAACCTCTGAGCCATCTCTCCAGCCCTGACACTTGGTTCTTTTTTTAATCTTTTTAATCTTTTAGTTTCAGCCCTCTCCTGAAAATTTCAACTCAACCTCTTATCTCCTTCAACACAGGGAGTACAGCGGGCGCAGTGAGTTTGTGGGAGTCAGGTCAGTCCAGTGCCGAGAGCATCTATTAGTCTGTTTCTCTTCCCTCCCCTCCACGCTGGTCTCATCTTCTCTCCCCTACTTCCCATCTCTCTCCCCTCCCCCTCTTTCCTTCCCTTCCCATGCTTGGATGAACTTCCACCACCAACCTCCAGCCCAGACCCTACCTACGGTTCTGATTCTTCTGAGGTCTGAGTTCAAGAGATGGCTTCATGGGGTTCAAGAGTTGGCTCAGTAGTTAAGAGTACTTCTTGCTCTTGCAAGAGGGCCTGGGTTCATTTCCCAGCACCACATGATGGCTCACAACCATCTGTTACTCCCGTTCCAGGGCATCCAACACCCTCTTCTGACCTTGGTAGGCATCGTACGTGCATGCAGGCAAAATTCTTACACACACAAAATAATAAAATAATTGAAAAAAAGAGCAAGAAATGGCTCCCCCTGGATCCCTCCCACTGCCCTTGACTGGCCATGGTTCCTGCTGGGGACAGCTAAGAGACCCCACTGATAACTCCGGGGTTGTTGCCCGCCTCCATGAAGAAGGGAAATACTTAATTTCAGGCAGCAAAACTGAAGTCCACATCTTGACAACCAAGCGCAGAGATGGCCCGGATTCTCCCCGTGGGTCCCAGGGTAAGAGCTCGAGTGATGTTTTTAAGAGGCACAGGCAGACGAATATAAACTCTATTTCTATTTCTTCTCTTGAATTAGAGATGGATCCCGAACCTTGCACATGCTAGGACACACTCTACCACCAAGCTGAATCTGTCCTGATCAATTCTTTTAAAATACCAGTCAAAAGAGGCGTAGTGGCATCAGCGGCAGAAACTTCAGGGCTTGGATTCTCAAGGCGTCACTCAGCACTGCCCCTGCGATTATCCTGACATTGAGTCTGCCCACAATCCCCTTCCTCATTGGAGTTAGGGAAAGAATTCAGTCCATTAACATGAAAAGTGGGGTTGTTTGTCAATCAATGTTCACCTTTAAATTAGAATGATACTGAATGAGAGAATGTGGTCTCGGCCTCTTTCCTTTCTCAACTTAAAACAGAAAGCCCTAAGTTTGACCTGCTGCCTATGGAGGAGGCTCCTCCGTACTCAGAGGATAAACCCTTCCTTCTGTCTGGGCAAACAGGAAGCATGCCCGTTTTCCCCCTCCAACCAGAAAGAACAATAGCACATGCAAATTACCTTGTTATTTTATTAGAAGCATATTTACATTTATTTTTTGTTTGCAGAGAACAGTTTACAAAAATTATACATGATGGTTGGAGAGGACATACACACTACTTCTATCCTTCATGAAGGGAAATATAAGTTAGTTATACTTGCTCTGCTAAAACCATTTCTGCCTGTCCCTACACAGAACATGTTAGCACAGAGCACGAGGAATACTGCATGGGCCTTGTCAGCAGCAGGCATTGCACATATGCTAAAGTATGAGGCTGGGAGACTAGGCTAGACCCCACTCAAAAAGGCACAGCCGAGCTACCACGGCTCAGGTGGCACTAAGCATGGAAGCAAGAGTCACACGATGGACCAGGACAGTAGGAATGATAAGTCAGGGAATGGCCAAAGACTTTTTACCTGAACCACAAAACTGGCATTTTGCCTAATAGCCACCATCAAGTCCCCTGGATGCAAAAAAGCAGAGATTGTAAACAATGGCAGACGCAGCCCTGCCCAGCCATCTGCCGGTGTGGCCTTGCCCTCTTGCCATCTCTGGGTCCTACAGGTACACTCTGCCAGTTCCTGTTTCCCAGCCCTCATGCACCAGCAAGAGTCAACTGTTCCTCGAGACTGCTTAGGCGAGGCCTGAAGGCAAGCTGATGCTCCCTACCCTGAGAACTACCACCTTCCTGGGGCTCTGTGAGCTTCTTTACTGACACAACATCTGGGGGGGGGGCTAAGACCTGTTTTCCTACCTTCCCAGCCCACTCCCTCCTAAACCCCCAGTTAGCATCGGGGGAAACTTTACGGAGAATCGCCCCAGCATTGGGCAGTGATGGAGAAATCCTGCTGAAGTCTCAGCCACTTGCCAGACCCAACTGCCTGAGTCCCCATCACCACCCCACCCCACCCCACCCCACCCCCGGAAGATGGAGCACTTAGGCATCAGAGTCAAGAAAGGCTTGCTGGGTGGAACTGCTGCTTTTCTGGGCTACACAGGGAAGCCTGTGGGGCTTGGCATCCTGGGTGGCCACCTGAGCAACCCAAAGGCCCAGAGCTGTGGAGGCTCACATGTTCCTGAGCTCAGCATGTTCCTGAGTGCAGGAAGCATTTCTTCCTGAAGACAGAAGTCCAAGAGACCACCAGGCTTAGTTGAAACATATGGTGGGACCCCAGGACAGGACCAGGGCAAAGGTCAACAGCCTTCCCAGGGTGTCTGCAAGACAAGTGGGCAAGGATGCGATTGGCATGTGCCAGGCAGCAGAAGTCAAGTGCGGAGGGGAGCTTACCCCTCGGCACAGGACCCTATGTGCAGCCAAATGAGTTGCAGGCTGGCGGTACAGCCTGTGCCTTCTCTGGGCTCTGGTGCCAGCGCTCAGCATGTCACCACCAGCTGCTCCGCCTGACATGCTCAGTGGTCCAGGCTCAGGCTCAGGAGGCAGCAAGCGGGTTCCAATCCACCTGGTCATAGGAGGTCAGGGCAGAGGCAGCCTGGGTGGTGGAGGCGGGGGGCAAGTCGTGTATGCGTTTGTGTGGGTGTGGGTGCGTGTGTGTGTGTACATGTGTATGCATGAACACAGGGAGGGGTAAGACAGGATAAATGCCAGAAACCAGCAGAATGAACATTTCTGCCCTCCATTTTCCCATTCCTAATCCCCCACACGCGCGCGTGCACACACACACACACACACACACACACACACACACACAGCGCCTGGGTGAAGCAGGGGAATGAGGACACCCCTGAGAGCTAGCTGCTGAGAACTAAAATAGCTGTTAGGGATGTTTTCCGACACTGTGGGGAATTGCTGAAAAAAAAAGACCACAAGGATTGCAATAAGGATGAGTTCGAGGTGATATCATCAGTAGGACTTATGCCCACAGACAGTAGTAGAGCTGGTGTTTTGGCAAACAAGAGGGGTATACTCATCCCGCCTGGCCCTTGACCCCAACAGCCCAAATCACTTCCAGGTGATGGTCTTGATGAGGTCATCCATCAGAAGCACCAGGTGGCGCTGAGGACAACTAGGGGACTGCAGGCCGAGCGGTGTTTGGAGCTGGCACAGAAGCAAGAGGAAGAGGTCCTGAGTCACTTGTTTGTAGAGGCCTGGAGGCCCCAGGGGCCAGGCTGCCACGTTGCCCACCACAGCCCAGGGATGTGGGCGTTAGGAAGTGTCCCCGGAGCTGTAGGGGAAGAACTTGCTGGCTCGGTTGGGTGTGGTGGGTCTGGGCTCTGCCTCCTCACTTAGTTTGAAGAACATTTCCTGTTCTCGCTTCTTCTGGTTCAAATCCTCTTCCAGGGCCTGGGAAGAGACAGCAGAGGGTACTCAGTGGGATGCCAATCATTCAATTATAGAACAACAGGGCCTTCTCTGGATAGCTCCCGCCCAGGCATCAGGGGATGGGTGGAAAGTCTCCCCTCCCTTTCCCTGAGGTAAGCACCCCCTCCACTTGCCAGGCGCCTTCTGAACTGCTCACAGGCCCAGGGCAAATCCTGAGGAAAGGCTTGTTAAGAAGAGGTCTGGGACATGGACAGGACTCTCCTCGTGGCAAAGGAGCCAGGTGAATGAAGAAAAGCAAGACAGTCAGAGCTGGCAGAGTAACAGCTGCCTGCTGGGAAGCCGTGTGCCTCTGCCCCTCTGAGCATCCGGGACTAAAGATACGTGTGGGGGCTATGCTCCTCAGGTAATGGGGGATTATCTCCAGCTGTCAGGCAGCTGTCAGGCACCCCCACTCCGAAAGTCCAAGATGTTCCAAAATTTGAAAACTCGGAAATGCTAGTTTGATGCCATAGCAAAAAACACCATTTCTGAACTCACCGAACGGGTGGCGATCAAAAGTGGGTATGCCAAAAATACCTTCTGGCTGTATGTAAGGACACAAGCGAGTCTGTCTAGACTTGGGTCTGGCTATGGCCTGAGTGTGAAATGTCCACAGAGGCTCCTGCACCTGGACATTCAGTTCCTCAGGCTGGTGGGGTGGGAGGCACAGCTGCTGAAGCTAGAGTCGCTGGGCAGGAGACCCGAGGGTTAGAACTCAGCCCTGGTTCCTGTCGCCTGCCTGGAGCCAAGGCCAGCTAGTGGAAAGTTACAGCTGCAACAAGGTCGTAGGTGAGAGATTTACGTTTCCGGAACCTATGAGACACCTGTGTGTCAGGCTAGACATTCTGAGCTATCTTAGCTGACATTCTTGTAGTATCTCTTTTGGTAAACGTTCTTGCGGTGTTCTGCATCATCATTAATCACCCTGTTATGTTTTGTAAACTATACTGCTGACACATTTTCCCTTCCTGCCTTCTCCCTATAAAGTTGTGTGAAATTTTTCAAATAAATGAGAGCGAGATCAGACTATAGACTTGCTCTCATTCTTCCCGTCTCTTGTCGCCTCATTCTTTTCGCCCCTCCTTAGGAACTCATTGAACTCCCGCTGGACGGGACAGTCGCCTGCCTCTATAATGTGACCAGCGCCTCAAACTCCAGTGAGGTCAAAATAAACCCCCTTCCTGGTGTTCTAGCACTGACACTGTCTCCTCCCGAGACATCTCTTTATACATACACAAACATCCCAAACTTGGAGGAGGATCTGAAACCCAAAACACTCTGGTCCCCTCTGAAGGGCTCAGCTGGTAGTGTGAGCAGGGACGGAACGAAGCCTGCAACTCAAGCCCGGCTGTCTCCTGCCCACCACAAGCGTTCCCCAAAGCCTTTGAAGGTCACAGGCAGCCGCCTGTCTCCTGCTGTGTGCCAGACAGGAAACACTTCAAGTTTTGAGACTTTAATATAATATTTACTCGTGTAAATATAGTACCTAAGTACTATATTTACCTCATCTCTTCCACGTCCCCACCTGCTTCATCTCAAATCTACGGCCTCTTCTTTAAAGTCATCATGTGTATGTGTGAAGACGGCCTGCTGAGCCCACTTACTGTTTGTTGCTCAGATGTATACATGTTAGAGGTTCGGGGTTAGACACCTCAGGTGGAGCTCTTCCCCGGAGAAGACTGAGAAGACTGAGTCTTCTCTCAGTGGCCATTTAATTACCTCTCACTCTTCATCTGGAGTGAGGCTGTGTGAGGCCTCCCCCCTCCACACACCCACGCTGGAATGTCAACTGGTGTCGTCAGCATGCAGGCCTTATTTAATACTTGATACTTCCCTGTCCTATACGGAAGGCACTGTGCTTTGCAGGCCAGAGTTTCTTCTGCAGGACACAACTGCCGTCCGGGGCGAGCTCGGCCACAGGGAAGGTAAAGGAATGAGTTGTTCTCTAATCAGACTTATTTACAGATGGGTAGGGGGGCAGGCTTAGCCCACAGGGAGCAATGTGCTGACACCAGCTTCCACTGACGCGTTTTAAGATGCAGATACTATTTCTGCGTTTGACAGTCTAAAGAGGCAGATTGAGGAGGGAGGGCGGACCACTCTGAGGCCTTACTCTGTCCTCGGTGACCTCAGCAGGTTAGGAAGTCTGCAGCCACAGAAAAGGAAGCCTTCTGAATTCTTCTAAAAATACTCCATAGGACATGATTTAACGGGGAGACAGCACTCAAGGCTGACAGAGGTAACGCAGAGCGAAAAGGACCATCACCTCTGCAGTAACTCAGGCAGCTGGGACAAAGGCAGTCCCACAGGAGGGGGTGGGGAGTGAGGGGGGTGTGGATAATAGAGCCAGCTCTCCAAGCACACACCTGCTTTGGTGCCTCCAGAGCATCAGAGCCCAGCTAAGGTCACAGGCAGCTAGGAGGAATGACGGCTCACTTCAGACTCTTAGAATGTGTCCAGGAAACAGCCTCCCTAATGTCAGAGCCAGCAGGGACACTAGGTACCCCTGGGTTTAGTGTCAGAAGTCCCAGAAGGCCACAGCTTGCCTCCTGTCTAGGTAAAAATCCCTCAGGATGTCAGGCCACCTGGGGCACAAGGTCAAGGGTAACAAGGGCACCTCTTTCCTCAGAGTTTAAGAATGGCTGCGCTGGGTGGTGCATGCCTTTAATCCCAGCACTTGGGAGGCAGAGGCAGGCAGATCTCTACAGGACCAGTCATACCCTGTCTCAATGAATGAATGAATGAATGAATGATATGACTATGCCTTTGATATCTGGTGTGGGTTAACAACTCTTCAGTTGACCCTACAATCTCATGGCTGCCACAGCCACACCTAAGTCTCCAATGATTCACTGTGCTAGTCACTTTCTCATTGCTGCAACAAAATACCGGACAGAAGCACTAAAGAAAGAAGGGCTTTGCTTTGGCTCACAGTTTGAGGGTGCACAGCCCATCATGGGAAGGCAGGTGGCAGGAGCACGAGGGACGTAGCCACACTGCATCAGCAGTGAGGGTTCTGTAAAGACCTCACTGACCAGGAAGGGTTCCTTCCTCACAGCCACAGCTAAGAGCCCAGTCCAGCCTGACTCTGGCCTTGTGACACCCTGGAGAGAACCCTAACTTTTGAATCCTACTCCTATAGCGTTTGATAAAGAAAGTGGCTCAAGCTGCTGCGTGTATGGCTGTTTGTTTGCTTTGGTGCAGGTGCTCTACCCGCACCCCAGCTCCACCCCAGCTCAAGCACAGAGATTTACACTTTAGGAAACCAATTCAGAAAGGAAACAAGCTGGCACTGGCCTTTGATCCCACAGGGTGACTTCCCACAAACGAGGCTGCCAGCCTGCCGGCAGGACTGACTGATGCCCACAGCAGGTCCTCTGCTTCCACAGGACATGGGTCCTCCGTCTCAGGTACATATGGACTAGCATGGGAGGAGGATGCTAGCCCCAGGGGTGCGGAAAGCTGCCAGTGTTCAGCACAACGGGCAGATGGGTCCCATCCCTCAGGAACAGACCAACTTTAGGGGATCCACGAGGCAAGGGTCCCCAAACAGGGAAGCTTCAGCTGTCCTGGGCACCCAGGCATGTCACCCGCCAGCCCAATGCAGTACCTTTTTGCGGGGCCGAAGCTTGTCCCGCCATTCCTTCAGGCTCTGGTTATGGCTCTCATCCAGGGCCTTCAGCTTCTGGGTTTCATGCTCTACCAACAGGTGACACTTTTCATTCTAGAACAGGCAGAGTAGGGGTGAGAGCGAGGTGGCGGAAGCCTGGAGAGCCAGACCCACTGCATCCCGGAGGGCACTGCCACCACGGGTTTAATGCCACCGAGGTTGATGCCCAGAACCCACTGTGGAAGGACGGCAGAACTGGCTCCCAGAAGTTGTCCTCCGAACCACACACGTGCGCCGGGTATGCGCTTGCCCAGACTCACACACATATGCCAACATACCATAAGTAAATAAACAAACTCCAGCCTGCAGCTGCTGGTCCTAAGCCATCCTCCTGCTGACACCTGTTGAGTACCAGGACTACAGGCGTGCAGCGCTGCAACTAGCTATAGTGTCGGGTTTTTTTTAAGGTAGTCCAAGCGGACTAAACCCGTGTGTGTATTTCCTGACCTACAGAAATTACATGTATAATGGGGCCCTGTGTCTAACTACATATCATATGATACATGTAGTGTCTCGTGTCCTTTCCTCAGGAGAGATCCCTGGCTAGAACGTGGCTGAGGCTCTCCCCACGTCTGCTATATGCTCTGAGGTAAGCTGTCGGCTTCATAAATTTTACCTGAAATCTATGTGGCAGACAGGAGTGAGGTCTCTGTTCACTCCCTTCAGGGACTGAGTCCTGCTACAGGAGCCTCTAGGGCAGGGGCAAGGCCTTTCTCTAGATACTACAGCCCTCCAGGTGGGGGAGAGCCCCTGCCTGGCAGCCTCCACTGCTGGCCATTTCTGGGGAGCCTCCCTGCCATCCATCCCAGCCCAGTGGCCGGAGGAGCTTGCCGAAGTTCTGAGACACGGGAGTCTGGCGCCATCTGTCAGGTGCAACGCCTCACTCTTCCACAAGGGGGCCCCAGGTACCAGCTCCCGGAACGGTCCCTCAAGGGCTCTGTTACTGAAGTCCCTGGGGGCGCTAGCACTTTGCAGGTCCTCATGCACAAACACCTCCTGCTTGTCGACAGCACAGATGCTTGGGGCCAGACTAGGACACGCAAACGGGGACACTCGAAGCCGGGATCCCCACCCAAGCGAAGGAACACTGCAGCACAGCAGCCTCCAGGCCCTGGAGTGCAAAGCATTCAGCTCCAACAAATCTACAAGCCAATCCTGCCAAACAGGAGTCCAAACCTCCACCCTACGGCTCTTTAGAGAGATGAAGAGTATAGCTAGGAGGGTCACACGACTTGTCCAGTATAGCAGACTTCCAGTTGCACAGCAGGCTGCAATCAGCTCGCCTGGGCTTGACTGACTGGGATGTCGCCCTGCCGTTGGAGCCCCTGGCCTCTGAGCACTGATGGCCCTGGGGAAACTGAGGCACGACGCTGAGTACCTGCAGCTGCTGCAGCTCGCTCATGTTGCTCTCGCACTGTGCCACCATGTCGCGCATCTGGTTTTCATGTTTCTGCTGCTGCTGGAGCCTCTCGGCCTTCTGCCTCTTCTCTTCCTGCTGGGAGAACTGCACAGAAAGGGCGCTGCTGTGGGTGCTCCTCGCACGGCTGGGTGGGGGCTCTGCCTACCTCAGCCTGAGCCTGCAGGGCCCGACCTGGGGAGGGGGCCACTCTGCTCAGAGCCAGGCCCGCCTCAGGCTGTGTTCTCACTATTGAAACTCCATCCTGCCTGTGCAGAAACCCAGCCTCTGCCTGTCCTCACGAAGGTAGGGACCTGACATGACCAGGTGGTATGTGTGAGGACAGTATGTACAGAGATCACGGGGGGGGGGGGGGAGGAGCTGTGTCACACAGGGGACATGACTGAGACCTGGATGAGAACAGAGAGAGCTGTGCATGTAAAAAAACACGGGGGCGTGAAAGGAACCGAGGAATCTCCTGGGCTCTCGAAGCTTCCAGGCCATGACTGCCTGACACACTGTGCCTTAACTGCTATCTTCCATCCTCCAATGCTGCCGGAGGCCAATCCTCACCCTGCTCCTCCCTGCCCACGCCCACAGCCCGCCGGGCACAGCCCCACCTGCTTGATCTTCTCGCGCTGCTCGGAGGCACTGCCCGCGCCACTGATGTGCAAGCTCTTCTTGTACATGGCCATGCGTGTCTTGCCGTCGCTCCTCTGGATCTTGGGTAGCCGTGCCTTCTCCTGCTGCTGCCGGATCTTCAGCTGCTCCATCATTCGCTGGTTGTAGCGCTGCATCTGTTCCCGCTCCTGGAGGGACACTGGGCAGAGGTCAGGGGAGCTCTAGATGGGGGGGGGGGGCAGGAGCCGATACAGGGGCCCAGGTGCCAACATGGAGAAGCTGTTCCTTCACCTCTACAGTTCAACACCATTATCTTTAAAATTGCCGGGTGTGGTGGCATGTGCCTATAATCACAGCGCTGGGGAGGCAGAGGCCTGCAGATCTCTGTGAGTTTGAGGCCAGCCTGGTCTACAAAGCGAGTCCAAGGACAGCCAGGGCTGTGACACAGAGAAACCCTGTCTCATAAAACCAAAAAGAAAGAAAGAATTCTTTTTACATTTATTTACTTTGTTGGGAGCAGGAGGTCTGACACTCAGAAGACAAGTCATGGGAATCAGTTCTCTTGTTTCCCTTCGAGGGTTCTGGCACTCGAACCCAGGTCACCAGGCTTGGTGGTAAGCTCCCTCACCCACTAAGTCGTTTCGCCAGCGCTGGGCTTTGTTCTTTTACCACTACATGTCTCTGACTTCTCCTGGTTTGAGTCATGGCTTTCTGACTTGGTAGTGGGGTGAAAACAACAGGATTCGGCTGAGCCCATGCTTTGAATTTAAATCTTTTCCTGGATGAACAAAATCTAGTACGATATTCTGAATACTGAGCAGTGGCATCGGGCCACAGCTCTGCTTCGCCACATACTCCTGAGAGGAAGTGCCCTCGGGCTCATGTTACCAAGCTAGGGCCTGTGGCTCAAGGGCGTTTGAAATATGTTATTTTTAATTTAGGACAGAAGGATAGACGACAAGGAGCATCACCCTCTTCCTCTCTTATTTCTTTTTTTTCTTAGGGGTGGGTGGGACATAGTTTTGAGTAGCCCAGGACTGGCTTTGAACTGAGAGAACCAAGCACTGAGGTGTCAGGGTGCGCATCCCTCACACAGGTTCCTTGATTCTTGTCCCTTGAGCAGGGCCCTGGCCACAGCAGGCCCTCCTGGGGGCTGGCAGCACGCTGTCCCGCATCCCGCCCTGGCCTCCTCACCTTCTCATGCTTCCGAAGCAGTTCGTGCCGCTGCAGGAAGTACTGGTCCTTGAGCTGCTGCTTCACCAGCTGATGCCGCTCCTGCAACTGGTGCTCCTCCATCTCCCACAGGGCTGCCTCCCGGTCTGCGGAGACCACGCCGCCCACACGGTGAGGAGCGGATGAGGCCCACGGGTCTCCCATCCCTCCTCACACACCCTGCCAGGCCTTCGGCTGGGACTGAAAACCAGCCTGCTGGGCTCAGAGGAACGGGCACCTCGACTACCTCAGTAGACCACACTGCCTGTCTGAACGGAGCCTGAAGAAACTAAGACTAAGAGATGACAAGCTCCAGCAGCCTGGGAGCGTAAGAGGCTGGAGGGCAGGGAATGAGCTGCAGCTGGAATGGCCCCAGCTTCTTCCTCCACCAAGTGGCACAGGTACACCCCAAAGAGAGGATGCTCTTGGGAGACATTATTAGGGAAAACCTACATAGCACCCCTTCTTTTCGGAGGGGCAGACGAGAAGGGTTCGGACGTGGAGATGACTGGGGTGAGAAATCCCACCAGGAGGCAGGTCCTCACAGACAGTGAGGCTGGTATAGCCTTGGCCTTCATTGCCCTTCTGTTGCTTCTAAGTCGTTCGGACTGCGGAAGCCACTTATGGTGGCATCAACGGACCAAGGAGCACAGCAACCGTCCCCAGTGTGGTTGCCTCATTTATACACTAACACTAGGATCACGGGAGGTGCGTCTTACGGGGAGAGGATGACGACGGCATGAGGTCAGGTGTGAAAGCACACAGTGGGGCAAGCGGTGGGCACGGGAGCCGCCGCTTCTGCGTGCTGTGGGAACTGGTTCCCTTGCCTCATTGCTGACTTCCCTGGGGAAGGGCGGGGCGGGCTGTCTCTAGTTCCACCATCCAGGGGAAGCCGGGGAGGGCTGTCTCCGGACCCCACCTCGGAGGAGCTCCTGCTTCTTGCTGAGGCACTCGCGCTCCTTGTCACAGATCTCGCGCCTGTTCTCTGCGGTGAGCTTCTTCATGGCCAGCTCCAGGTCCTCCTTCTGCTTGGCTACAAAATCCCGGTCCTGCAGGGAGAGACAGCGAGCCTTTACCCGGAGGTGGCTTGGGTGACTTCGCTCTCTCCCTCTCTCTGTGACGAGGAGGGCCTGCTGGCCTCTCTCACCAGCCTTGGTTTCTTTAAATTGTCTATTTTATGTGTGCGAGTGTTGGTTGCCATGTATCGCATGTGCCTGCAGGGGCCAGCAGAGGGCGCTGGATCTCCTGGAACTGGAGTTATAGGTGACTATGAGCTGTGGGTGCTGTGAACCAAACCCAGGTCTCCTGCAATGGCAGAAAAACACTCTAACCACGGAGCCATCTCTCCAACCCCTAGCCCTGTGTTTTAAAAAGCTATTTGATCCTAAGAATTGAATGGCTGTCTGGGTACTGTGCACCATTTCAGAACGAGGGTGCCTCATGTACCTGGTAACTCTGGGGGACTCACAAGCCCATAACCTCAGATATTTATCATTTCATTGTGGCAAAACATTGAAGACCCTCTTCTTGCTGTGTTGAAAAATTCACATTACTGGGTCTGGTCACCCTTCTGTGCTACTGAACACGATACCTGCTTCTTCCACTAATAACCAGTCTCACCCAGAGGAAAGAAACAGGTCATGATACACCGGAAAGAATGGGGAGACCGGGGTCAGGTCAAGTGCTAGGCCTTGCCCTATTGTCATGAACTCTGCAGTGTTTCCTTTCTGGCTTTGCTTCCTTCTGAAAACGGAAAACCAAGTAACTCCTACCCAAAGGTGCCCCGAGCGCTTGACTAGATTTCATGTCGAGCATCTGTAAACACTGGCTGCCTGCACCCAAGGCTGAGGGGGCAGGTGTGCAAAGAGGAGGCAACAGGAAACAGCAAGCGGGAGAGCCTGGACCAGGGGGTATAGCCAAACCGAGAGGGGCTGAGAGGGCTGGGCAGCAGCAGGCGAGTGAGGAGGTGGGCCTCAGCTTATGGACAAAGGGTTTTAAGGCCCAGGGCTGAGGGACAAGTGGGTGACAGGGCCAGATTTAGATTTCATCTCGATAATACCTGCTGGCTCCAAGAGAAAGAAGTGCAGAAAAACAGGAAGAGTGGGGGGGGGCAGCTATGCAGCTGAGAGAGCTGCGACCGTGCCAGGATCCTGTAACACTGACAAGTTCACAGGTCCAGAGACTGGAGAAATATGAGTGGAAGGATGGATGGAAATACGGAGTTGTGTATATATGTACAGGCGGGAGTAGATCTGTAGTAGTGTTTAGTATGTATGTATATTGTATGTTATGTGTCAGGGCATGTGTGTATGTCTGGCATGTGTGCGTGTATGTGTGCGTGCATGCGCGTGTATGTGTGTGTGTATGTGTGCGTATGTGTGTGTGTGTGTATACCATTCTCTAGAAAGAGATGAAGGAGAAGGGAAAGGATGGGTCAGAAATGACAAAGGTTCTGGCCTGCCAACAAGACGGAGGCAAGTTCCTTCTCAGGACCTAAGAACAGAGCCAGGTCTGGGAGAGCAAGACTTTGATATCTTTTCAGCACCGAGGCAGTCAGATGACTAATCTGGGTTGACAGGCCGTGTGACATATCAACAATCTCACAGTAAGGCAGGCAGGACTAAGGCAAAGGCTGCAGTGGCCAGAGATGACGGGGCTCACTCTGGGGGCGTGAGGGCAGTCAGGGAGGATGGTCACACAGGCCGGATTTAGGCACTCTCAACAGGAGGCAGATCTCTAGGCAGCAGGTGAGAGGGGGGCCAGCGGTCACTTGGGGTCCCGGGGCTGAGTGACCGAGGCTGGGGACTCACGAGCAGCTGCTTCTTCTGCGAGTGTTCTTCCATCTTCTGCCTCATGCTCTCCTTCCGCTGCTGCCTGGGCAGTTTCTCAACCTCGTTCTTCACCTGCAGCAGACACAGGGAGGAGAGCTTGCACCACGGCCCTTCCTTCTCTGGCCTCACTCTAAGTCTTGGTCACTCTCGACCCACGAAGTAGCTATTGCACAGACATGTTGTCAGTGTCTAAGGTCTCCAGTGTCAGCATCAACTTCGGTTCCTGAGATGTCTCTGCTTCTGTGGGAGCCCTGACCGTGTCCGTCTGCTGTAGTCTCTATGGTGCAGGTAGGACTCCCTCATGCCACACCCCTGGCCACAGGGATTGGTTTGGAGGGAGCTCCTGACCCTCACAGGGCCGGGGGAAGGTAGTCTCTTCCCCGGAAGAGGATGTAAACGTCCCCAGAGTAGGGTCTGCCCAAGATGATCCCAACACAGGGAAGAAGCAGCTCCTTCAACCTTTTCCCAGCATCACACTAGCCCACTGGAGTAATACAAAAGGCAGCAAAACCTGCCCCAGGTAATCTCAAGTTTCTGACCAAAGAATCAGGAAATGGATCCTAGGTAGGCCAGAAGATGTGGATCAATATCACAAGAAGAACATTAAAAAAAAAAAAGAAATCCTTATTTCTAGGAATGAGACTCCCAAAAGCCTCAGGTTCAGTCCTGTGCACTGGTACAAATGCAGAGAACTTTAGAAAAGCTTTGGGAAGTGAAGCTATCACCCACAGAAGGTAGGTCCTGTCTTAAATGAACCTAACAGGGCTGGGTACCTACTGAAACAAACAAACAAACAAACAAAAAGGGTTGCAATATCCATCCTAAATGATACTGAGTGGCAAAGTATGAACATCACATTACATGCTGAGAGAAACCACTAAGCACATTACACAAACAGGCAAATATTTAAACCAACTAATGAAGTACTAAAAATAGCCAACTACTCTAAAAAAAAATAGGCAAGGAAAGGGAAAATAAGGAACAAAAACAAGAGGAACAAGCAGAACACAATTCCTTAAATGTAAACAGCCCCAACTAAAACAACTGACTGAACTATATACAGTCAGCAACTATATACAGTAGAAGGATAAACATGTTTCTAAAGACTTAGTTTATTTTTTTTAATTATGGGCATGTGTGTATGTGTCTGTGTCGGGACATGTGCAGATATACCCTGTCTACACAGTACTTCCTGTACTTCTCTGTGCAGGTGCCTAAGAAGGCCAGACATGGGAACCAAACTAGGGTCCTCTACAAGGGCAGTCAGTATTTTCAAGAGTTGAGTCATCTCTCCACCCCACAAAAAATATTCTATGTAAACACTAGTGAAAAGAAGGCAAGGGCCAGGCACTGGTGGTCCATGCTTTCAATCCCTGAAGAGACAGGTGGATCTCTGTGTGTTCAAGGTCAGCCTGGTTTATAGAGTGAGCTCCAGACAGCCAAGGTTACACAGAGAAACCCTGTCTCGAAAAACAAAAAAACTGGGCACGGTGGTGCATGTCTTTAATCCCAGCACTTGGAAGGCAGAGGTAGATGGATCTCTGTGAGTTTGAGTTCAGCCTGGTCTACAAAGTGAGTCCAGAACAGCCCGGGCTCTGTTACACAGAGAAACCCTATCTCAAACAAACAAACAAACAAACAAACAAACAAAAAACAGCACCACCACCACCACCAGAACCAAATCAATGTTCTTGTGCTAATATCAAGCTTAATGAGGAAATACTGAACATGTTCCTCTTGAGACTAGGAATAAGGAGGAACTATTTCTGCTATTTCTAGCCAACTTCCTGCTGGGACCTGAGCCAGCATGATAGGGCAATAAGAGGCAGATCAACTGAATAGAAGAACTGTTTCTGTCTGTAGAGAAAACCTCAAGGAATCTACAAAAAGGAATATTAGAATAAGACAACAAGGCCAGACACAAGACCATTGCACAAACAGCAATATAATTCTACCCTCCAGTAATTAGCTAAATTGATACTCTAATTTTTATTACGGGTGTTTTGTTTGCATGTAAATCTGTGTACCACTTATGTGCCTGGTGCCGACAAGGGCCAGAAGAGGGAACTGGGGACCCCCAGAACGGGAGTTACAGACAGTTGTGAGCCACCATGTGGGTGCTGGGAACTGAACCCAGGTCCTCAGGAAGAACAACAACTGCTCTTAACTGCTGAGCCATCTTTCCAGCCCCACTAAGGTGATAATGTTAAAGTATCCTATGAAAGTACCTTCCAATAGACATAAATATAATTCTGACAAAACATGGATGGTTTAGTGTAATTCTAACAAAACAAAGATGGACTCATATACTAAAAATTAAAAGTCACTAACAAAAGTTATCAAAGAAAATGTAAGTATGGAAAATGTCAGGGAATAGAAAGCACGGTGTTGCTCTAATGGTCATTCCACCCAAAATGACCCAAAGTCCTGGCAAGGCTTCTCTACAGTATCAGCGGGGTGATACTACGATTGTATGAAAAGGCTAAGAGGCGGAAGGGCCAACAGCTACAGGACTCACACCCCCGGGCCTCGCCTCGTAGACACGAAAGTACTGATGAGGGACAGACAAATGAACCCGTGTGGCATACAGACCCAAAGTGCACCAAACCAGATCCGCTTACATACAGTCGGCTCCTTTCCCACAGACAACTTAGCAGAGGAAGGCGGATATTTCCAGCACACAATGCTGGGACAGATATCCCAAAGCCAATGCTCAACCCGGCCAGACCTTATCCGCTACAGAAACTCAACTCAAAATGTTCTCACTGGGAAATACAAAGCCAAACACGGTGAACTGCTAAAAGACTCATTGGGCTGAGGAAGGATTCCTTGGCTTCTTAAGCAGGCCACTAAAAGAATCACCCCTAAAGAAAACAATTAGCTTGGCAAAACAAGCCATGGGGGAGAGTGAATATTTGCAAAATAATCTCATAAAGTTCTTGCAGTACAAATACAAAGAGAACCGTCAGAACGCAATAAAAAAAGAAACCAATTTCCTAGCTATGTAAAGGAGAAAAAAAATGTAAACAGACACATCACCAGAAGTGACATATGGGGTGGCAAGGAAGCAAGTGAAGAGATGTATGTCACTAGTCCTCAGTGAAATGCAAACTCTGAGTAACAGTGAGATGTCACTTGACACCTGTCAGGGTGGCTAAAATAAAACAGTGACGTCGACATGACCAAGTGTTGGGGGAAATGAGCAACCGGACAGCTCATGAGTCGCTGTGGAGAAAGACGGGATCCAGAGCATCTGGAGGGGCGTGAGGTCATCGACATGAGCTTACTGCCTGACTTCCAGAGCCCACCAGCTTAGCCAGTTTCACCCTCTCTTCCATTTCCTAGGTTTTTGCAGGTTGTTTCCTAGGTTCTGCAGGCTGAGTCTGGTCCCCTGTTTCCTGGCCTCCCTGCTTTCGGTGGATTTCCCATCTGCAGTGTTACTGACTCTGTGGACTTGAGAGAGAGGAGGTACTGTCCTGTGCATTCACAGGATGTCAGTAGCGCTCCTCGCTACAAGATCGACAGACGGCCCTACTCCATCCCCCAGCTGCAACACCCCCTAAGATGTTTACAGACACTGCTGATATCCCAGAGAGCTGGGGACAGAAGACTCCTGGCTCAGAATCACAGATGGATATAAATTCCTAAAGGAATAGTTCATCTGTGCACCTCTGTTTTAGGTATGGCCCCCAGTCCCAGCGCAGTGGCCCTGAGCGCTACCATACAACCAAAGAGCTAGACTCCGAACTGTGCTTTTGCAGACCGATTGCTTTAGTTTGGGGGACGGGAGATTCAGAGCAGCAGCTGAGCACAGGGTCTGAGTTTTCTGTCAAAGGCATGCAAGACGCCAGAAACATTCTTACATCTGGTGATGGAGGAAGGAGGCAGAAGAAGAATAAAATCGAAGTCCTCCGGGGCAGCTTGGCAAAGAGGCAGGCCCAAGGACTCATGGGACCATGTACAGGCCAGCAGTATTCTCTGGCAGGCATGGCAGGGCGGGAGAACGGGTTCCACCAGATGGCAGATAAGCTACATTCCGGGGCACTGAAGTTACTGGCTGTGTTGGCATCCCATTTTCCCAACCAGAAGAACAATCTAGTTTTTAACTAAGAAGTCCCCAGGGCTCCATGCAGGGCTGGGGAACCTTGACCCATTTAATAGTCTCAGCTTCATGACGGGGACACATTCTGAGGAACAAGCCATTACACAATTTCATCAACACGCAAACTGAGCAAGAACCTTCAGGGAAAACCTAACGAACTGACTTTCCCCTCACCACGGCTCGCTGGTCCAGGGCAGCAACCACTCGCACAGCAGTCGCATTGCACTGGAAATCGTGAGTGACCCTGAGGTGACTGAGTGTGCGCGGGAAGGTGTGTGCGGGTTACATGCAGCACACACCGCCATGTGGACCCGTGGGAGCCCCCGAGTGAGTCAGTCCCTGAATTTCTATGTGGCTCACGAATCTCAGTGCTGGGACCCCACTGAGCTCTGGAAAGAGTAAGTGTGAGCCCACACTGCAAATAGAGTCGCCGCAAATAGAGCCATCCCCAGACCACGATAATCAAGCTGCTCGCCCCAAGCTTACTAAATGGCAGAGGCCTCCTGAGAAGCTAAAAGGACACAGAAGTCAAGCCTCTTCTTCCCAGGAAAACGTTCAAATAAAACAAGCAAGAAAAAAAAATAAAACATGTAAAGATAAACCAGGACTTTGGTGTAACTCAGTGGCAGGGAACCTGGACAGCAGGCACAAGGGGGTTCGTCCCCAGGGGAGGGAGGAAGTCCCATCTTAGCCTGCCTCTACACAGGGTACAGGGTCTCAAGAGCAGCCCAGAGCTGGGCACAGGGGCACACGCCTGGACTCCCAGCACTCTGGGAGGCAGGCAGGTGGAATCTCTGTTAGTTCAAGGCCAGTCTGGTCTACAGAGTGAGTTCCAGGATAGCCAGGGCTACACAGAGAAACCCTGTCTTGACAAAACAAAAAGCAGTAACAATAAAGAGAAGCTGACAGAAGCTGATTACAGAGGACCCGGCTAGAAGGAAAAGCCAACACAAAGTGGCCCCCAAAGGACAGGGAAAGGACTTTATCATGTGTCATGGCTTTGTGGCTGGGACCCTAGGCCCCCAATGTGGCTGCCTCCAAAACTTGGGGTAGTGGGCCTCATGTGGCCCCTCCGTTACGAAGAGAGGCTGTGATGGCTAGTTTTTATGTCAACTTGATATAAGCTAGAGACAGCTGGGAAGCAGGAACCTCAACTGCAAAAAGGCCTCCACCAGACTGACCTACAGACAAGTGTTTCTTGATTGATGACTGATGTGGGAGGGTCCAGCCCACTGTGCTTGGTTCTACCCCTGGGTCTGTGGTCCTGGGTTCTATAAGTAAACAGGCTGGGCAAGCCATGAGGAGCAACCCAGTGAGCAGCACTCCTCCTCGGCCTCTGCATCAGCTCCTGCCTCCAGGTTCCTGCCTTAGCCTCCCCGATGAAGGACAGTACAGCGGAACTAAAGCGGAAACAAACCCTCTCCCCTTCCCAAACATGCTGGTCACGGTGTTTTGCCACAGCAATAGAATCCTTGCCCTGACCCGCCCCAGGCCCTTCTCCACCTCCTTCTTCATCTGCTTGAGCTGCTCTTGGAACTTGGCGTAGTCCCGATCCTGCTCTAGGCGAATCCGCTTGGCCTCCTCCCTGCGGCGTACGCTGTGGTCCTGCTCCATCCTCTCCACCTGCTGCTTCTGCTGCCGCTCCAGGTTCTCCAGCTCCATGTCATAGAATTTCTTCTTGGCCTGGAAGGTGCACAGATTCAGAGGCATCCAGTGAGCCAATTTACACCTCAGAGTCTGTACGAGACCCCGACCTAAGTCCCTGCCCTGCTAGCCTTTGCTGTGTGACCCAGGGCAACTTAACCTCTCCGAGTCTGTTTCCTCATCTGACCTGGCCAGGACCTTGGTGTGGCACTCCACAGAGGGGATTTCCTCTAGAGGTGTTCCCACAGCACTCAGGATCACTGTGACCTAATCATCCTTCCACCACACCCCACGCCTGAAGAAAAC
Organism: Meriones unguiculatus; assembly: GCF_030254825.1. Taxonomy (NCBI): domain Eukaryota; kingdom Metazoa; phylum Chordata; class Mammalia; order Rodentia; family Muridae; genus Meriones; species Meriones unguiculatus. Next base: position 36,879,976 of record NC_083359.1, read on the forward strand.
GTGGAGGCCAGAAGCCCCTGGTCTCCTCTCACTCACGTTGATTTCTTGCTCAAAGCGTTTGTGCATTTGCTCCAGCTGCAGCTCGTGCTTGTTGCTCAGCTGTGTCTGGTTCCGGTGTTCTTCTTTCTGCAGAAGCCGGAGCTCCCGGAGCTCCTGGCGCCTGAGGATTAATAGGCACAAACATATCCCGGTTAGAAGGGGGCCCCCGAGACCACAGTATTCACAACCCAGGCCATGGAGGGATGGATTATGGAGTAGAATCCCACTGACTCAAGCAGAGACATGATCAGGATTCAAACAAAAAGGGGAGCATCCTCCACATATAAAGAGCATTTCAAGATCAATTAAGAGGGAGGAACTAACCATCACCCTCAAAAGTGGTACAAAACACGAACAGACATAGAGCAGACAAGTGCAAAACAAACCCTCTCCCCTTCCCAAACATGCTGGTCATGGTGTTTTGCCACAGCAATAGAATCCTTGCCCTGACCCGCCCCAGGCCCTTCTCCACCTCCTTCTTCATCTGAAGTTTGAAGTTTCATCTTCAAACTTTATAAACTATATCTATATGGTATGAAATGCAAATATAAAAAACATTTCATTAAACAGACATGCATATCGGGAAATTCATACTCATAATATCATGCTACTGATATTAATTAATGGGACATTTTGGAAGATGCTGGCAGCTTGTTTATGCCTTTTGGCATCCTGGTTTCACTTCTGGATTGAATAAGGATGTTTTTAACAATGTCACTTATAGTTGATTTTCATTCCACTGGTCTGAGATGAAGGAAATGTCCCTAGAACATCCCAAACGATTTCTGTGATGGAGAAGCTTCCTCCAAAGCTATGATTACATTGGCAGAGCCCTAGCCTCAGGTGCTCTGAGCCTCCTCAGTGCCTGGCGACCAGCGGTCTTGGGAAGCCACAGCCCATACTACATCTCCACCCTGAGCCTTGTCAACTAAAGCCCCAGCGCGTGCAGCACACCTCCCACGAAACGCTGTTTCCTCAGGTGTGTGTGAGGAATACGGTCCCGGGGCAGGGCTGTTAGAGACAACTGGAGCGTGGGAGGCTGTGCCAGCAAATGGCCTTGCCCCACATCTTCTTTCTCTGTCCACACCCTCTCCTTCTCACGGGCTTAGCTCTGAGATGCACACTGAGTACTATCCCTTCTCCCTCCTGGAGGGAGTGGCCCAGCCCGAGCCGGAGTCTGGGGGTCTTGGACTGTTCTCCCACTTCCCAAGCCAGTGTTATGTTTCTACAGCCAAGACCGATACAGTGGCCAGGGAAATGTCCAGACAGGACATCAGGGCCCCTCACTATGCACCATTTCCCTTCCTGCTGTGCCTGGAATCCTCCACCTTTCCCTCGCAGCTGGCAGACCTCCATAGCCTGGGTCCTGCCCCAACACAGACCACGATCCCACCCTCCTCCCGGCCCGACATTCCACACTGAAATCCTTTTCTCTAAGACCCTTACGCAGGTCACCCGCCAGGGCCTCAGATTCCTTCAGCACCTCCCCAGATCTGGGGCATTCACCTCACATTTGAAGCTCGGCTCAGGGCGGTGATGGTGAGGGCCCTAAGAACAATGTTTGCTCAGCCCAGGCACTCACTATTGGGCCACCTCCTCCCCCCTTCGCATCGTGCAGCACAATCAAGAATTACTGTGTTTGAGACCCAAGGGCATATATTCAACATGGGGGATAGTTTCATGTATCAGGATTTCTGTTCTGTCCCACCTGGAAGGTGATGCACGCATGGATAACTGGGTGGACGTGTGGACAGATAAACGGTAAGTGAAGAGGAGGCTGATGGATGGATTAAACGGGTGTTTAGACAGATAGATGCGTAGGTGAGTACAGATAGGGGTAGGTGGGCTGTTGCAGGATATCTGATCACACTGTGATCCCCAAGACTGTATTATTTACTGGAAAAAAAACCTGTTTGGAGTTGTGGTGTGGCTCAGCCCTAGCACACACCTTTAATCTAAGAACTTTCTGCTTGAATTAAATAAAATCAACGGTAGGTCAAGAGGCAGAACAAGCAACCAGTTGACAGGGAGTTAACAGGGGAAAAAAAAAACATAGGGAGGAAAAGGAAGTCAGAAGGATGGACAGAGAGATGTACAGGAAATAGAAGGGAAGGACATTCAGTTTGAGGGTTTTTGTTGTTGTTGTTGTTGTTGTTTGTTTGTTTTGAGATGGTGTGAAGAAGCTTTCCTTTTGGGACATGGCCTGAGGAAAAAGGTCAGTGAGGTGCTTTCTCTGCCTCTCTGGATTAACAGGCTTTCACCCCAGCATCTGGCTCCTGAGTCTTTATTGGTAAAACTGAACAATTGAGATTTTGTTAGAAACAACAACGGATGGACAAATGGATAACCGGGTGGACAGGTGGGCGGGCAGGTAGATACATGGGTGGGTGGACCGGATGAACAAATAGGTAAGGGGAAGGAAAAAATAGGTGGTCTGTGGATGGGTGTGCAGGCAGATAGCTGGAAGAATGCGTGGATAGATGAGCAGGTGCGTGGGTAGGGATTAGGTTGCTAGGCAGAGGAGTAGCGACATGGATACAGGCATAGAGGTTGGGTAGATGGATCACTGGGTGTGTGGACGAGAGAGGAGACAGGCAGAAGGGATGGGTGACAGATAGACATCTGGATAGACGGATGTGTGAGTATATGAATGCAGGAGAAGGTGTCTCAAGCAAGACCACTTTCCTTTTTCCTCAATCCCCCACTGTAGACAGACAGCCCTCCCACCCACAGGGCCAACGCCTAAGCACTCTCAGGGCACCCCCCCCCCCCCCGTGCCCACACTGGCGCCTCCTCAGACTTGCCTGAGAAATCTCATCTCCTCGTCCTTCTTCTCATCTTCGCTGATGATCTTGGAGGTGGTGATGCTCACCTCCACACCATCCACCACAAACCGGCGGGTCCTCTTCAGGGTCTTATTGTGCAGTTTCGAGCCCTGGCAAGGAGAACATGCCAAACTCAGCTAGAAATCCACAGTGGAGAGACAGGGTGAGGTCCACAGCCTGGGCTCCGGAAGGATGCAGCCATCCACTGTCCCCTTCCTCAAGCTCCCCAATCAAGGCCTAAGCGCCTGGCCTCAGGCAGATCTCAGGCTTCAGACACCGCTTGAGGCTCTTGACGTCCCCCTGAGGCCTTCTTGCAGAACTAAGACTGGACATCAAAAAGGGCTGTGTGTTCTTCCTCACTGCTAGCTTTATGACCCTTCAGGCCTTGTGCTTGAAGCTCAGCTGTCCAGGGAGTATTAAAACAACTTGCCTCCTAGGCGGCCATGAAGACTGGATGAGACGCACAAGGGGCACACAGTGGCACAAGCTCCCTGGCATGGGGTTCACTTCTGCCAGTCATGACTGCAGACCACAATCCCTCTTACATTTGGTGGCCTCTGCTGACCTAGCTACAGCCCATAGGCAGCCGTGCTTGTCTGGAGCCTGGAATGGGACCATTCCTCTCTCCGTGAATAATTGCACAGGCCACAGGGGCTGCTTAGGGAGGACCACCTCTCCCTCTCTGAGGTGGCACGGTGGCACGGTATATGGTGGCCGTTGGAAGTGCTCGGGTCTGACACAGATGAGGGCTCAGGGAGGGGCCTGTACTGGCTTTGTTCTGCCCACTGCCCTGCCAGCTGCAAAGGCCCTTCCTATTAGAACCTAACCCTTTGCAACATGGCTCAAGGGCCTTCCAGCCCCTTCAAGATGATTGGGCCTGCCAGCATGGCTAAGAGTTGGTTCCTCGGTCTGTATGCTTCTGCCCAGCCTACCTCACCTGGGCTCTGGGCACTTGGTACCTTTTATTTTATTTTTTTAATGGTTCTGGGGACTGAACCCAGGGCCATCCGTGTGTATGAGGCAAGCCTTCTACCATCGAACTCTATCTTCAGCCTCACATAGTGCCTTTTTGGGAGGAAGAAGTACAAGATCCTGTCCTAAACAAGATGATGCTTCTACCTAAAAACCATTGGCCACAGCTGGGCAACTACAATTTATGACAATGGTGTCGGTTCTGAGGAAATGAATAGAAAAGCTGCCAAGGACACTCCCGCTTGACCGAACATCTTTCTGCTCCAGCGGCCACTGCGGGGCCTCTTGGCTGCTTCCTCCTTTCACCATCTTGCACTTCGGAAATGTGTGAACTTCTACTGTGGGTTTTACACTGAGTAAATCTCAGGAGGCAATAAAGAGATGTACAGCATCACCCCCTTCTCCCCCAGAACCCCTTAAGTCAGCCTTGTTTGGGGGTTCAGGTAGCCAATGGGAAGTTAAACTGTATCTATAGCAGAACTGCTGGAGGCAGACAAGGAAGGGGGTCACCCCTCCTGGCTGCTGGAGGAGGAGAGGGCTAAAGGCACACCAGGCCAGGAGCCCAGCCTGAGGTCTGACCACTTCCTACTTCTACCCACATGGCCTTGTGCCAACTGCCAGCTTCTTTGAGTCTCTGCTGCCCGTGTGGAAGAGGCAGCCCTTCAGCTCTGCGTAACGCACATTTGCACAGGGTGCCTACAGTCTCTTGGTGTCACTCCCTGCCAGACAGGAGGCCAGAGGGGACAGTGAGGGTACCCTCAATGAGTCTACCTGTCAGCCACTGGGCACAAAGCTACCCCCAAGCAAAGCAACTTCCACTTCTGGAATGCTCTTTCCCCAACTTTACTAGACCCTTTAACCAAACTTCAAGTTTTAAACCCAAACCAACCACAAAACATTAATGTCTTGTATGTCCTAAATATGTGTGTCAGAGGAAGGTAGTCTAGGAGGTGAGGTGAGCTGAAATCTTAAGATCCAAACTCATGGGCCATTTAAAACAAGAAGTAAGAGACTGTGTGTGTGTGTGTGTGTGTGTGTGTGTGTGTGTGTGTGTGTGTGTGTATGGTGGTATGTGGTGTATGTGAGGTGTGTGTCTGTGTGTTGCTTAGCATGCATAAGGATCTGTGTTCACCCCTAAGGCCTCTTACAAATAAACACACAAATCAGCACAATGTAAATAGCTTCTACATGCTTTTGAGAATGGAACCTGAGCATGGCACATGCAACAAGCCTGCTCTGGCCCCCAGGGAGACAGGTGACCTTACCTTGAGAGACAACGAGCCTGTTTCTTTGTTCAGTGCCAGGTCAGCAGACAGGGAGGTGCCATAGTCCACACTCTCTGAGGTAGACAGGTTGCTACAGTCCGAAGCCCTCTTAGCATGGCTTGGAGCTACAGAGCTGGAGAGTCCCGGGCCTCCATTGGCTATCGTCTCCCCACCCAAGGTCTCCAGGGCGCTGCTGTTAGGTCGGCTGTGGTTTGCCTTCTGGGACTTGCCATTTGCAGGACTGAGGCCCTCCACCTCATCAGTGGCTTGCTTCTCCTCGGCCACCTGAATTCTGGCATCCATGGACAATGGTCGGGACTTCCGGAGGGAAACAGGCACCTTTAAGTCACTGTCATTCTTGGGGACCACCTCAGCGGGGATGGTGGTTTGGAGGGATCCGTCTCCTGAGGGTTGGCTACCAGGCCCGTTCACAGGCTCCTGAGGTTGGCTGGGAGACAGAGGAGCAGAGGAATCCTGGAGAACCTTGTCAGGGTTGAGGCTTGGCTGAGTTGCATTGGCAGAGTCCTGAGTGTGGTTAACCAGGGCCTAGAAAAGAGTCAAGGCTGAGCTGCTGGGGCTCTGTGGCGGTGGTGGTCAGGCCCCGCAGGTGACAGGCCAGCAGAGTGGGGCAGGGACCACTGAGCCTGGTCTCCACCACTCCCCACAGCCTCTCTTAAACAGGCTATCATACAACCAGGGTGAGGACTCGCCTAGTTGCAATTTGACCTGATCGCTGTGCTTGTCCCATGAGGAAAACAGACTGGGGATAGCCGTGGAGAGGTCCAGCCAATTGTCACAGAGCAGGGAATGCCCCTTTCTCACCCGAGGCCAGGCCTGCTAGTTTCTCAACACACATTGGCAATCTGATTTTTGGGTTTGTTTGTTTTTTTGAGACAGGGTCTCACACAGCTCAGGTTGGCCTCAGACCTGCTCTATAGCCAAGGATGACTGTAAACTTCAGATCCTCTTACTGCATCGCTCAAGTGCTGGGATTACAGGTGTGCACCGCCATGCCAGTTTTGTGTGGTGCTAAGACTGATCCTGGGGTTTTGGGCATGTTAGGCAGCATTCTATCGACTGAGCCACAAGCCCATCTCAGTAGTTTGCATTTTCTCATGAAATCTGTTGATTTCTACATGGCAACTAATTCACATTAAAGAATTACATAAAGTGCTAATCCTGGATTCAGCCTGCCCTATGTCCCTTGTATTTTCGTTTCTGTGGGGTGGAGAGTACTGGAAATGTTGCTATAATGAAACCAAACATTCATTTCTATGAATAGAAATATATGTCTATATGTGGTGTGAAGGTGGAAAGAAGGCTATGGGGGGTCCAGTTGAGGGTAGGAGGGGGCCAGGGACCTCTTCCATCCGAGAGAGAACCAAAAGCAGATTTTTTTTAATTTAAATTTTTTACAATAAAGCCTAATTCTGTTTTTTTCTTTTTTATTAATTATTATTATTATTTATTACAATTTATTCACTTTGTATCCTGGCTGTGCTCCCCCCTCCTCCGTGTCTCCTCCCAATTCCACCCTCCCTCCCTCATCTCCCCCTATGCCCCTCCCCTAGTTCACTAATAGGGGAGGACCTCCTCCCCTTCCCTCTGACCTTAGCCTATCAGGTCTCATCAGGACTGGCTGCACTGTCTTCCTCTGTGACCTGGTAAGGCTGCACACACACCCCACCCCACCCCCACCCCCAAGGGGAAGTGATCAGAGAGGTATCAAAGCAGAGGCTGAGACTCAGAGCCAAACTCTGGGCAGAATGCATGAAATTTTATAAAAGAAGGGAGAGAGAGAAAGACCTGGAGGGGACAGGAGCTCTAAAAGGAGACCAACAGGGCCATAAAAACTGGGCCCTGGGAGCCTCCAGAGACTAATACCTCAACCAAGGACCATGCATGGGGAGGACCTAAAACCCCTGTTCAGATGTAGCCCATAGACTCATTCTCTAAGTGGGTTTCCTAGCAAGGGGAGCAGGGGCTGTTCCTGGCATGATGCCTAATTCTAATTAAATTTTTTTAAGTTAAAAAATAAAAAGAGCTGGGTACAGTGATGCATACCTTTAATCTCAGCACCCAGAAGGCAGAGGTAGGCAGGTATATGAGTTCAAGGCGAGCCTGGTCTACATAGTGAGCTCCAGGATAGCCAAGGCTACATAGTAAGACTCTGTCTCAGAAGCCAAAAATCAATAAATGAAAAGAGAATAACTGTGACGGGCCTGGGGTTCAGCTCCATGACAGCTCAGCCACAATGTACCGGGGATCCTCTAGGGTGAGCAATCCCCCAGGAGGCTGAACTTTGAGACCAGGGGCCCTAGGACAGCTCTAGATCCTGCATGCTCAAGAACCAGGATCTGACCAACATTCACTCGGCCTCATCCTGAGCCGGAGTGTTTGGAACTCCCAGCCACTTGGCCCCAAGGGGCAGAAAGAAACCCTTTCCCAGCCTCCCTCCAAGGAGTGGCTGTGGCCCTCCCTCCTTGACCCCCAGACTCACAGAGGCGGCATCTACAGCTTCCTCCTCTTCTCCATCTTCCCTGGCATCATCCCTGGCATCCTCGATCTCCTCCATCACCTCCGCCTTTGCCTCGGCCACCAGCTCCCGAAGAGCCTTGTTGCTGGTGACACCACTGACAAAAGGATGCTGAGGAGAAGACACGCTGTGTTAGTGCCGTTTGGGGCCGGTTGCGGGGCAGGAGTAGTTGTGAGATTTGCTCCTTGGTGGTCCCAAGGCAGCGCATGAACTTGAAGTTGGAAGGGGAACTCAATCAGAAACCCTGCAGCAGATCAGAAAGTCCTGCATGTCGAGGGAAGAGAGTAATCCCCACCTCCGCTACTCAAGCTGTGTGACTCCTCTGTGAACCACAGCCTCTCCATTTCCAAGGGACAGACAGACATAAGGCCATGCTGAAACCATAAGAAGTTGTGAGGGTGAAATGAGACAGTTCACACCTTGGAAGGTGCCTTGTGAAGTCAAGACTCAGCCCATGTTTTTCCTTGGGGTGGGGGTTGTGTCATGTGTGTGTTTATTTTCTTTTTGACCCTTGCTTCGACTCTGCTGGCCCTCCCTCGTTCAGCTGCTTCGTTCCATCCAGTTCTGCGCCTTTAGAAAACCCTCACTAATACAGACTAAATATGGCTTGCATTCTGACATGGCCATGAGCCTATGGGGGCCAGGAAGTAGAATCGGTGGTTTGGGTGAGAATGGCTCACATAGGCTCATGTTTGAACATTTGGTCCTCTGTTGGTGGAACTGTGTGGGAAGGATTAGGAGGCGGCGTCTCATTGGAGGAGGTGTGTCTCTGGAGCTTTGGAATTTCTTTTCTTTCTTTTTTCTTTTTCTGTTTTGAGTGGGTTTTTTATTGTTTTTTGGTTTTTTTTTTTTTTTTTTTTTTTTTTTGATGCAGGGTTTCTCTGTATAGCCCTGGCTGTCCTGGAACTCTGTAGACCAGTCTGTCCTCAAACTCACAGAGATCTGCCTGCCTCTGCCTCCCAAGTGCTGGGATTAAAGGTGTGCACCACCACTGTCTGGCTTCCTTTTTTTTTTTTTTTTTCAAAAGATTCAGTTATTTATGTACTTTGGGTATATGGGTGTTTTGTTTGTGTGTGTATTTGCACACCAGAGAGGGCTTTGGATCCCATGGGACTAGTTATAGATGGCTGTGAGCCACCATGTGGGTGCTGGGAATTAAACTCAGGACCTCTGGAAGAGCAGCCAATGCTCTTAACCGCTGAGCTGTCTCTCCAGCCTCGCTTTAGACTTTCTTCCTGCTTCATGCTTGATGATCAAGACATGAGCTCTCAGCTGCTGCTCCAGCATCATGCCTGCTGTGCACCCCTAATCGATGGCCATGGACTCTAGCCCTCTGAAACTGTAAGCCCCAACAAACTCATTCTTTTGTAAGTTCCTTTGGTCATGATGTCTTATCACAACAACAGAAAAGTAACTAAGATGCTGCTCCCCACCCCACCCCACCCCCGTTACATCATGTACCTACAAAGCCTCTTCGAGGACAGGATTCTGTGGATAAGGAGTGCACCAGCAGCACATCCTGGCCCTGATCTAGTTGCTTCAAATCATACATGCAGCTATCACTGGGGTCTCAGCTATGTGCCTCTCACAGTCACATGACTCTAAGTAGATAGTGTTATCTTTCTGCTTAATCAGTAAGCTCACTAACAGTGTTTCACTTTGATTTGTCTTCTTTTTTTGTTTGTTTGTTTGTTTGTTTGTTTTTTAGGTTTTCATGTAGCCCAAGCTGGTCTCAAACTCCCTATGTAGCCACAGATGACCTTGAACTTCTACCTCCCTCGTGTAGAACATAAGCATGCACCAATATACCCAAGTTATGCATTGCCAGGGGTTGGACCTGGGGCTTTGGCACGCTAGGCTAGCAGTCTACCAACTGACCTATGCCTCCAAGCCCCAGAATCCTTTTCTGTGGTGGATGTGAAGATCCATCCACGGCACCGAGCAGAGCTCCCGGAGCTCAGCAGGCTCCCTTCAAGGCTGCATGCTTCAGTGCCTGGGCAGATGCTGAGCACAGCTCTCTGCCACTGTGCTCCACCCCTGTTCCTCTCAGACTCCAGGGCACTGGACCACTGAAGGAACATGTCACCGTCTGTTTAACCATCCTGCTGCTGTCGGTCACGTGGCAGTGTTTCCTGCTCTGGGTGATCAGGAAGTAAGCAGCTAGGGACAGTCCTGCATCTGTTGTCTTTGGGCAGATATATATATATATATATATTTGGTTTTCAGGAGGGCACTGTAGAGTTTCCTGGCAGGGACTGGACTCTATTCTAGGCGTTTACACAAATGGCACCCTTCAAGAGTGAGTATTCTTCTACAGAACTTCTAAAACCCCAAGGCAAAAGGTCTGGGGATATGGTTCTGGCCAGCCTGAAGCACCCTGGAGAAGCACTGTGGAGACCCCATCTGCAGAGGTTTCCTCCCTGGCACAAGCAGTGGCCGTGGTGGGATCCCTCAGCCCTGACGTCGTGATGGGTTAGGGAAAGAATGCCGGAGGCTTAGGACTCGGTTGGAATCGGCTCACCCGAGGCTCATGGGAAGGCTCTGAAAGCCACTGCTGTTACCAGAAATCTTATTTGTGGATGGGTGGTGTTGGCAAAGCTGCTGGGGAAGTCTGTCAGTGACTGAAAACTACATTTTCCACACCTTAAAAAGCATATTCAGGAAGCCAGACAGATGGCTCAGCAGTTAAAAGCACTGGCTGCCCTTCCAGAGGACCCAGGATCAACTCTTTGCACCCACAGAAGAGCTCACAAACATCTGTAACTCCAGTCCCAGGGGAGCTGGTACCCTCCTCTGGCTTCCATGAACACTGCACATGACACACATGTCGGCAGAACACCCGTACACATAAAACAAAATAAAGACAAGAAAAGACATATTCAGAACTTGGAAATCCCACGAGAAAGAATTTCCACCTGTTTGTAGGTTTGAATGTACCTAGGGCTGGAGAACCGGCTCAGTGCGTAAAGGCACTTACAGACAAGCCTGATGACCCTGGTTTGATCCCCACGTCCCAGCCGATGGAAGGAGAGGCCTGACTCCCGAAAGCTGCTCTCACCTCCTCACTATGTCATAGCACACACATGCCCTGCCCTATACATACAAAGAATCAAATTAAATAAAAACTTCCTGTGGGTCTGGGTAGAGAGCAGGAGCAGAGGCCTTACCTGGCATGTGTGAGGCTCTGAGTTCAATCCCCAGTGCCATAAAAGTCAAATAGGCAGGTCACTGGCAGACAGCCAGCAGGCCACTCCCTACCCAACTTGTTCCCCAGAAAGCTACAAATGTCACTTCTTTAAAGAGCTGTGTCTGCCATGTTTTCTTATGCCTGTCTGACCTCAGTTCATCTAATCTACTGGAGCTGTGAAGAACGGAATTTTCCCATCACTCCCTGCTTCACTGCACAGCTACATGGTGACCCCAGGTTGTGACCCCATGTGCTAGGGCCAGGTCGGGCCTTTCACCAAAGAGAATCAGAAGGCCTGTGACGGAATGACAGACAGGAGGCTGGAGGAAGTTTTACATGGGGCCTTTCTGAGAGGGGAGGTGTCAGAGGAGCCGTGAACCCCAGGGACAGCCTCCAGAGCATCTGAGCTAGGCTTGGGTTTGGGGGGTGGAGGAAGAGCCGAAGGCCAGGGCCGGTGCCTGGTAGAAAGGCAAAGGGAGCTGGAGGAAGCCTGGCAGCACGCACAGGCCTGGCCAGTGGAGAGCTGCTGTCAGAGCCCTGCTACTCACAGCACGTTACTCTAGCTGCTGCATGTTTCCAGAGGTCACAGAACTAACCAACAAGTCACCAGGATGTGCAGAGTTAAGTGTGCAGACCAGGGGACACAGCCAAACCATCTAGGATAAAATCCAGCTCCCACTGCCAACCCGGGCAAGTCAAGAGACCCTCTCGGTGCCTTCGTTTGTTCACCTGTGGGGTGGGAGTAACAGTATGGCTGTTCTATGTGCTATATCAAGTTCAAAACAGCATCATTACCACTCACATCACCACCATGATCACCATTACCACCATCACCACCAACATCATTACAGCCACCATCACAACCATCATCACCATTGCCATCACCAGCACCACAGCCACCATCACCAGCACCACAGCAAGAGCAAGAGATCAGTCCATGCAGCCACTTCGCACTTCCAACCGTTCCTTTGCCAGAGCACAGTTCTCTGGGGCTGAGAAGACCCAAGATCCCCAGAGCTCCTAGCTCTGTAGCACATGACCTGGGCAGGGCACCACAAGACACTGCTCTGCAGCAGCTAAAGTGGACGTGGCAGAAACCAGCAGTGCAGGCCCAGGCTTCTCAGAGAATGAGGCTTTCGTCAGGCACCTCACATATTGAGCAAATTAGCAGCTCTTGAGGAGAACCATCTGCTCTGCCTGCCTGCCTGGAGCTCAAGGTCCCCAGGAGGAGGAGGAGGAGGAGAGGGAGGACAGCCTTTCACGGAGGGCCAGCTAAGCAGGGCAGTTCCCGGCAAGGGGCCTGGGGCAGGTGGCTGGCGTGTGGGCAGCCCTGCCAAGGCTGACCAGGCCTTGATGTGTGTCAAAGCTCTGGGAGACGTGGAATGGGCAGTGTGGCCACACTGCATCAGTCCCCCACCTCTAGATGGGCCTGTGGAGAAGCCTCTCCATCTAACTCAAATGCTGAGGCCCTTAGAGAGCTGGACCTGGGAAGCTCTCAGCGTGGCCAAACACTGGGCAAACACTCCAAATGCTTCCCAAGGCAGGCTGGTCCAGGCATTCATGACCCTACAGAAGGCCAGGCCGGAGATGGCCTCACTGTCCATCCCTCCAGAAAGAGGGATGGCTGCTCAGAGCCAGCTCTACTGAGGGCTCCAAGATGCCAGCATGGAGGAGGCAGCACATAGCTTGCCAACTGGCACCTCTCTTTGGCCAGGATCTCTGCTGCTACTGAAACAGATGCCCTTTCCAAATGAGCTTATTTTCCCTCTAAGCCCTGAGAAACCACTGGGGGAGGGGTACTTAAATATAAGCCCCCCTACACCCTTTCTCTTTCTGTCTGTCTTCCTTTCTCTTTTTAACCTTTATTTGTACTGTATGTGTGGCGGTGTTTGGCCTGTGTACGCCTGTGTATACCATGCACATCCAGTGACTGTGGAAGCCAGAAGAGAGCAATAGACCCTATGGAACTGGAGTTACAGACAGTTGTGAGCCGCCATGTGCGTGCCAGGGATTGAGCCTGGGTCCTCTGGACAAGCAGCCAGTGCTCTTAACCACTGAGCCATCTTTCCAGCCTTTCTTTGGCCTTTTTTTTTTTCCCTCCATTCACTTCCCGGACTGGTCAACAGCCCAGACTTCAGAGCTGAGTCACCGGAATGAGGACACTAGCTGTCACTTGCAACTGTGTGAGCTTGTGCTGGAGGGGGCTCTGGTCTTGGCTATGGTCACACAGAGGGAGATGTCACATGGCAGTAGCAGTCGGGGAGTCACACCATGAATGGGTGGGTGTGACCTTTCCAGGGATACCCCTGGTATCCCAGCACACTGCCCCCCCCAGGGTCCCAGAGCTTTCACAAGACCAAGACCAAAGCCCCAGGCCTTGCCCACCGTGACAGACTGAGACCCTCTGCAACTCTGAGGCAAAAGAAATCCTTCCTCTATGAATGCTTTACCTGGCATATAAGAAGGGTGAGTGCTAGCCACATTAACTGAGGAGCTGTGTTTAGGGGGAAGGGCTCATGCTGCTTACAGGGTTCCTCTGAGAACAGATTGAGGATTGGCACAACCGCCAGTAAGGAAGCCATCGTGTGAATGAAGGACAATGCGTCTGACAGTAGCCGCAGGGAGGTGGTGCATTCTGGGCCTGCTCTGAAGGCGGAGGGAATAGACCTTATGATGGGAGAGAGGTGGAGGATGAGAGAGGGTGCCAGGCTGCCAAGGGAAGGGGTGGGCAGCCACTGCAGAGTATGCCTGAGGAGGGGTCTGAGTGCTCGGTGTGGCTGTGGCCAGGCTGAAGTGGCTCTGTAGAAACGAAGGTATGGGGTCAGGGGTGGACTGAGCTGGAGGCACGAAGCCAGCCCCCTCTCCCCCCATTGGCTGGCCCTGGTCATCACAGCAAGTTAAGGGAAGCAGAGAGCTCCAGTGATTATATGTTCATCAGCTGTGCGGTGGGGGCGGAGGGAGGGAGGTCGGAGAAGGAGACAGAGGAGTGAGCAGTGGGAGAGGAGGGGCAGGAAAGGCAGATGCCGGCCAGGGTGGGATGACAGAGTGATAAGGCCTAAGCTCCCTGCTGCCTCTAAGACCAGGAAGACTGCTGTTGGACCGTTTGGACAAAGCAAACAACGTCCTGCCGGGAATGGTTTTCACACAAAAAGCATTACCCGCAAGCCCTTACGAGTTACCCATCTGACCAAGAAAGAAACTGAGGCACAGAGAGAACCGTCACACCCCTGGTTGGAGGTGCCTAACTTCAGCCCTGGGTTACCACTGGCTTCAGGACACTGGCCCAGAGACAGCGTGCAGATGAATGACTGAGCCACCGGTGACCAGGGCCAGGAGTGGCTTAGCCACATGAGATACAAAAAGACAGAAGCACCCCAGAAGCAACAGACACAGGGCCTAGTTGCTCAGTCAAGACCTGGGTCAACGCGAGCATTTCAAACAGTGTCCTCAGGTCTGGAAGAGCCGTGTGTTCCTTCCATCCTAAACTGAAAACAGGTGCTGGACAAGCCCCAGCAGGTCTGAGGGCACCTGGGTAAACTGAGGGAGAGCCTCTCCCGCTCTGCCTTGTGCTCTGTTCTGCTGCACACAGAGACTCTCCTGGCAGACACTGCTTCAGCTAGGAAATGGAAATTCCTGGCTCCAGCCAAGGCTCCTGGCTGCCATGTGGATGGGACAGCTGGTCTCTGCCCCTACAATGTCAGGCGGGCCGGATGCCCCGGCACAGGAGGTGCCGTTTGCAGGAAGCAACTGGCCCTGAGTGGCTTGGAGCCTTCACATGTGACGAGGACAGCGGGCCCATCCCCCAAACAAACAGGACTCACTGAAAACGGGCCTTGAGGAAGGCCACACATTCGATTTTGAAACAGAAGTGTGAAAGGGAAATCAAGAGTCCCCCCACACATAGGCCCACTTCTGATTTGTTTCGTTTCGCTTTCTTGTCTTTGAGTCAGGGTCTCTGGATGTAGCTCTGGTTGGCCTGGAACTTGCTATGCAGACCAGGCCTTGAACTCCTCCTGCCTCTGCCTCCCAGGTGCCAGGCTTACGGGTGTGGCCGACCACCTGCATCTAGTCTCCTTCACGTTTTAATAACGTATTGACACATCAAGCATTCCCTGAGCATAGTACTGAAGAGCCAGGCTAAGCACCTGATGGTCTGTCACTTTATCCCCACGACCACCCATCAAGGGCCAGTGCAATTAATCCCCACTCACCTCCAGCAGCTGCAGAGCACTGGGCCGGGTGTCTGGGTTCTTATCCAGCGCTTTCTTCAGAAAGTCTTGGAACTCCACAGACCTGGGAGGAGAGGTGGAAGGAGTGGGCCACAGTGCGGGCACCATGTGCCCAGCATCGGGCATCTGGAGACAGGGTCCACATGACACCCTTGGTCCACATCAGGACACAGAAGTCTAAGAGGGACACAGACTGGCTAGGGACCGAGCATGGCAATGTCAAAATCTGAACCCAAGTCCCCATTCCTGGCCCGGAGCCATTGGCTTTTGGGGTTCTGTTTAGGTTCCCAGAGGACATAATGAAATCTCATCCCGGATCACTGGCCTTGCTCTCACATCGAGTGGGCAAAGTTCAGAAAGACCGGGACCCCCACCCCACCTCCAACATCCCTGACTTTAGAGTCTGCCATGCCGAGAGTCAGACGCTGTGCACACACATGCCCCACGTCCTCACTCGCCCTTGCAGGGGCCTCAGAACCCTCTACAACTACCCAGCTCTCCTCTCTCCTCACCACTTGGAGGGTGCGAGCAGCGTGGGAGGGTCCGACTTGGCGATCTTGAGCAGGACCCGCATGGGGTTGAGCTCGTGGTGCGGAGGCTCGATCTGCGCCATCTCGATCAGCGTGATGCCCAAGGACCAGATGTCAGCCTTGTAGTCATAGGGGGCATCCTTCATGGTCTCACAGAGCACCACCTCAGGGGCCATCCTGAGCCAACCAAGGAACAATAAGGGCTAAGAACTGGGGCCCCTGCGAGTGCCGCTTGTAGCCTCAGGGTCTGGAACACCACCAGCACCACACTGGAGGTTGGCAGCGTTTGAAGCCATGATTTGAGTAACTGGCATCCCACTTGTCTTCCTCAAGGGTCTTCACGAGCCCCCGCCACAGCCCGCTGCAGTTCCGGGAGCCTGCCACAAGGTGGCAGCAGCAATCCAGAACAGAGTCCTGGGGAGGAGGCAGGTGGGTGAGGGCAGAGGGGGAAGGTTCCAGCAGAAACAAACAGGGTGGGACAGTGGGCTACACAGAATAGGACAGCACAGAGAGAAGGGGGCGTGGGAGAGAGGAGAGAGGAAGAACGGGTGGGATGGGAGAGAAAGAGTTAAGAGTAATAAGCAAGCAAGACGGGGGCTGAACACCACGGCGAGTTGTAAAACAGAACACAGAGTGATCAGGTGGGAAATTGAGTAAGAGAGCTATGGGCTTGGGGAGACGCCTGCACTTGTGGGAGAGGGAGTCCTCAGCTCAACTGTCTGTAGACTAAGGTCAGAGGTCACCTCTACCAGAGAGCTTCCTCCCCTCCTCCCCCTTCAAGATGGGGTTTCTCTATGTAGTCTTGGCTGTCCTAGACTTACTTTGTAGACCAGGCTGGCCTCGAACTCACAGAGATCTGCCTGCCTCTGCCTCCCGAGTGCTGGGATTACAGGCACGAGCCACGGCACATGGCTGAGAGCTTTCTTTTTATAGGTGTTTTTATGTTAAGTTATGGTTTTGAAAAAGGATGAGACACAACAGGCTGGAGAGGTGCAGGGAGATGTCTCATGAGGTCAAGGAGTGAATTTACATTGCTCTCCTGCCCCCACCTATGCCCAGCACCCAGAACTCAGCACAAGTGTTAAATAAGCCAAGAACTGAAGCACCTTTTTAGTTTATTAATGGGGTGCTTTCCACTGTAGCCCCGATTTATGGATGAGGCGTCAGGAAGCTAAGCCACTTGTGCTAGGCACAGGAGTACCCAGAATTAGAGCTGGACCCACACTGGGAGGGCTGACTCAGAGGCCCTGAACTGGCACCCGGCTCCCCACACACAATCCACCCAGAGGCGCCCATGGGGTGCCAGGCTGGACATTTAGCCGGATGATCAACTCCAACTCACCAGTAAGGCGTTCCTATGAAGGAATCTCGCTTTTGCAGAGTTTTCAGATTCTTGGCAGACACCCCGAAGTCAGCTGCAAGACAAGAACCTCAGATAAAATCGCTGAAGGAGTCTTCTCCGCCCACACCCCTAGGTGTGGACTCCGGGATGCAACACTCTTGCCATTTACCCAGCAAACTGGAGTTTTAAAGTTAAAGTGAGCGTGTTGCCGAGATGGGCCCCTTGCTACCAGGTGGGAGTATGAATCGGCCAGACCCTTCCAGGAGAACAATTTGACAATAAATCACCAGGAGAGCCTTTTAAAAAGGCCAGACCCAGGCAGGGATGGTGGCGCACACCTTTAAACCCAGCACTGGCAAAGATCTCTGTGAGTTCAATGCTAGCCTGGTCTATACAGAGAACCTCCCCCCCCCCACACACACACTCTGGTTTTCAAGACAGAGTTTCTCTGTTTATCCCTGGCTGTCCTGGAACTCACTGTGCAGACCAGGCTGGCCTCAAACTCACAGAACCTCTGCCTCCTGAGTGCTGGGATTAAAGACATGTACTACCACTGCTGGCTTTGATCTCTCTCTCTCTCTCTGTCTGTCTAGATAGTGAGACCCTGTCTCAAGGGGGGTAGGAGGCAGACTCATTTCATCTAGTAATCTATGCATTCACTGAAACAATACAAAGTGCAAACAATTATGATATTCATCAATATCATATGATTATGATATTATTCATCAATATCATTATGATATTCATCATATCAATTATGATATTCAAACACACATTAGCAACCTGAATTACATAGCTATCATTTAAGAAAATAAAGTTTTTAAAGGTATTATCTGTAATCTTAATCTTTTTCTCTTTTCATTTTGGTGGCCTCCTGGTTTCACCTTATCAGGCTCTAGTTCCATCCAAGGCATGGAAACTCGACACAAGCTGGAATCATCTTGGAAAAGGGACCTCAGTTGAAAAAAAAAGAATGCCTCCACCCATCCAGATTGCCTGGGAGGGGGAGTATTTTTAAATTATTCACATATGCCACATGTAGAGGTCAGAGGGCAACTTCTGGGCGTAATGGAAGTTTTGGTGTCTTTGTAAACCCTGCTATGTTATGTAAGTATGTTTTTGTCTTAATCCCAAGTGTGGGAGTTTAGCTGGGCCTTAGTTTGTCCACACCTGAGAACTGTCTCATACGGAGCGTGGCTTTTGCCAGCTGGTAATGGCCTTCCACATGTGGCAAGGTGGGGGTCGTGGTCTAGAAGTATAAATGTGAGAGCCGAGAAGGAGAAGGTGTGGCGTGGCATTTGGTGTGGCGTTCTGTGTTGGTGTGTGTCATGTAGCAGTTTGGGGAGACCAGAGACGGTGCAGCACTTTGGAGCAGACAGACAGAGAGAAAGGCTTCAGGGCGCAGCGGCATGGAGGAGGCTGCTGACTGTGTCTGCGGTTGGTGGAGATTGGTTCAGAGCCCTAGAAGAACCCCTTGACCCTTAATAGCCAGGAGAAGGAAAGGGGTCTGGGCCCTATCTACCCCTTTCTCCTACTTAAGCCTGGAGGTTGGTGGAAGGGAGGTAGAGGCCTAAATACCCCAAATAAAGTAGAGTTTAAAAAGACCCCTCCAGGTGGCTTTCTGCTACACATGGGAGTCAGTTCTCTTCAACCAAGTGAATTCCAGGAGTGGAACTCAGGGCGCCAGGCTTGGTGGCAAGTGCCTTTACCCACTGAGCCATCCCCTAGACCCTGCTTCTGTGTCTCCTTTCTCTTGCCTCTCCTGCTGACGCCACTCTGAACCAGCCCTATAGAATCACAAACTCTACTGCACAGTCCTGAAGTTCTTTTCATCACAGAAGCCAGAAACCCCAGTTTGTCCTGCAGAGGCTGGTTGTTGGTGGGGGTGGGGGGTGGCATAAGCTAGGTGGAGGACCACGATAGCTGTGGGCCTGTGGTAGCTTTCACTCTGTGACACAGGGGTGCTTCCTTGACCCTTTACGGTTCATTGAGGGGCTGTCCTCAGGATTAAATTGACACATTTACAAAATGACTCTACTCCCAGCCCAGGCCACCCTGAGTTCTCCATTCAGGAAGCCCTGGTTATTCCCAAGGACAGGCCCACCCTGAGAATCAGAGGCCTCGAGAGGCCAAAGTAACAAGCCTCTTCTGGGAACGGCCATGTCCTAGGCAGTGGAGACCGGACAGCGTTTGTGTACCTGAGAGAGGGGCTATGGGTTGTGACCTCCCAGGGCAGGACCAGGGCTGCTAAGGTTAAGGTTCAGGCACGGGGAACCCCCAGCCTGCCTGGAGAGTGGCCCCTCAAGGGTTCCTGTGGGGACTGGGCTTTCCTTCCTGCTGGGTCAGCCTGGGTACCTGTGAGCCTGTTTCCCCACAAACAGTCACTGTGGGCAGGACACTATTCCTGTCTCCTGGGAAGACACTGGTTGAGACCTTGGGGTGAAGCTGCCAGAAGTCCATCACCCCGCTCCCACCCCGTCTCTCCCGGCTGGCCCTGCCACACCTTCAAGAGGCAAGGGTAAATGGGACACCACCAGCTCCCACAATGCCCAGCTGGCCCCAGGCCATCCTGGAAGCAGGCACCAAGACAACTTTCAGGGTGGCTTTTATTCCTTCCTCTTCACGTAAGGGGCTCAGTGTGGAGGTGGGGTGTCCCCTCCCGGCAGCCCAAGGCCTCAGGCTCTCCGTGGACACGCATGAGTGACCGTGCTGGAGTCCATGAGAGAGTCCCCTGAGGGGGTGGACAGCCATCTTGAGTGAAGCATTTTGACCAGCCTCTTCTCATAAAAGCATGATTCTCTTCTTCCGTTTTAGAATAAGTAAGAAACGGGACAGCAGAGTCAAGGGACTCTCCCTGATAGGCTGGAACGTCTGTACAGACACCTTTGCTCGGCCCACAGCTCTAGCCCCGACAGCAGCCCAGCAGCAAGAAACCGACAAGTCTGATGGAGGAACATTCTCATACTTACAGCCAAGGGAGCACACTCACAGCCAAGGGAGCACACAGCAAAAGAGCACACTCACAGCTAAGGGAGGACAGTCACAGCTAGGGAGCACATTCACAGCTAAGAGAGCTTACTCACAGCTAAGGGAGCACACTCACAGCCAAGGGAGCACACTCACAGCCAAGGGAACACACAGCGAAAGAGCACACTCACAGCTAAGGGAGCACAGTCACAGCTAGGGAGCACATTCACAGCTAAGAGAGCTTACTCACAGCTAAGGGAGCACACTCACAGCCAAGGGAGCACACTCACAGCTAAGGGAGCACACAGGCTTTGCAGAAAAGTCTTTGCTCCCACAGTCTTGCTCCCCACCCTACGGCTTGGATTTCCCTGGTTTTGGTTACCTGCTGTCAACCCCAGTCTGGAACTGTGACATGGGACGTTCTAGAAGTCAAGTCCTAAGTCTTAAATAACATCTATTATAGCACACTGTTATCCTTCTAAACGTTGTTATTAATCTCTTAGATGCCGAACTTACAAACTTAACTTTGCCATCAGGATGTATGGATAGGAAAAATGGGTAACCCCTGTGGGTCTTGGACTATGGATAAGCAGGGACTACTGGGCGTATGGCCTTTTAACTTTATTTTATGTGTACGAGTGTTGGCCTGCATGTATGTATGTGCACCCTTGCATGCCTGGTGCTTGTGGAGTGAGAAGCAGTTCCAGAGGACCCCCTGGAACTGGAGTTTCAGGTGTGTGTGAACTGCCGTGCGGGTGCTGGGAACTGAACCAGGTCCTCTTGCAAGAGTACTGTGTTTGCTCTTAACCACGGAGCCATCTCTCCTGCCCCAGTTCTTTATTACATTTTCTTATTTTTATCTTTATGTGGGGAGAGGGTTAAGTGTTATCGCGTGCATGTGTTGGTCAGAGGACAAACTGGCAGGAGTCAGTTCTACCGTGTAGGTCACCGGGATGGGCAGCAGGTGCCTGCAGCAGCAAGCTGTCTCGGAGGCCCCACCGCATGCTGCAGCGGTGACAGTGGTTCAGGCTGTACATGTCCGCACACGGGGTTAGTATACGGACAGACGCTTCCAGAAGCGCACCATCCAGAAGAATGACAAACTGGAGGCGACTGGGCTCACTGCTGGAGCTTGAGGGCAGGCGGTTAAGTTATGCTGTGAGACAGAACGCAGCCCTAAAAAACGCTTCTGTGTCTGGGTGCAGCCGGCCAGAAGTTCCCCTGTAACACGCTGAGACAGACAGCACGCACAGCATGATTCCAGCCTCCCCAAACTCAGCTGTACCCAAGCAGTCACCTCCCAGATGTGGGGTTTTGGTGGGGGCAGAGCACAGAGGTCCTTGACCTATTTGTTCCTTTTCTATGCACAGTTTTATTCTTTAAAACATTTCTGACGGACTGTACTGTTTTTGCGGTTTAGAAAACAGAAACACTTCTAGCCATGCTACCGGTTTGGGTTCTGTCCCTCTTATGTAAAACACAGGATGTGGCGAGGGAAGACTTCACAATCTGCTGGGGGGGTGCACATGGTGGGAGCAGGAGGAAAGGGGCCCCCACGGCCCAGGAACTCTCCACAGGAGGCTCCGGGAGCCAGGCGCTGGCACGCTCCTCCTCGAATGACTGGCTGGCTGGCTGGCTGGCTACATGGCATGATACTATCCAGCTCAGGGCTATCACAGGTTACCTGTTTTGCATGTGTGTGAAATGATGATGCCCAGGAGTAACACCCGAGGATACGGGGAAATGGGCGGACACGGTGTGATTTTAAATGGCAGAGGAGAGCCACTCTTCCCAAACACTTGGAGTACTTTTTATACACGTATAAATATTATCTTCTCTCGAGGGTCAAAACATTTCACGTGCACACACAAAAACAGTTAAGTTGGAACATTTGAAGATATGTTTGAATGTTTGAAGATACACGAGCAGCTCTGTTCCTTTGACCCCACGCGATCAACACAGACACAAGACACAACAGACTCCCCTCAGAAGCCAGGAAGCATGGAGAGGATTAGGTGCCCCCACATCAGCCTGGCAGCCACCTATAGCCTGAGGGCACCTGCCACACAGCATGGTGAAAACCATCTCTTCCAAAAACCATGTGACAGTAGCCAGGCCCCTTGTAGGACCACAGGGAAGCTGGCCTAGAGAAGGCTGTGATCTGCTGGACCCGGGGGTTGGAGAAAGAGAGTGGGAAGCACCTGCCCTGCCCAGGGCTGCCAGGAGCCACCTTCCTCAGGATCCCAGACAGGGCTGAAGCAGCCAGTGCCCAGCTACACTCATTAGCAGGAGTGTAATTCTCCTAATTACAGGATGATCTGCCATGGGGGAGGGGATGAGTGTCATGGCAGCAACAGCACCAGGAAGGGAGGTAACACACTGCTTCAGTTCTTCTAGGCCTCAGTTTCCTCACCTGTTAAAGTGCCGTTGTTATCCAGACAACAGACCAAAAGGACTACTCCACCTCGGCAAGCTTTCCATTTTATTGTCTGTAGGTTTGGGAGCAACTACACCTGGCCTCTTAACAAAGCCTGTTTGCTCACAGACTCCCCGTTACCTTCAACTCCTTACTGTTGCTTTCTATTTATTTATTTATTTATTTATTTATTTATTTATTTATTTATTTATTTTTGCTTTCCTCTCTTCTCCCCACATCACCCCAAAACCTCAACTGCAAAAGCAGTCTCCTGAGCTTGCTTCCTGCTCTGCCCCCTCCTTTCTACATCAGTCTCACAGGCTGAGAACAATGACTTGGGTCAGGTCCTCTCTTCCTCTGAAAAGGCTATCTTGCCCCCCCACACACACTAACACTGAAAGGAAGGATCTCCATATTGGCTCCCTGACCTCTCCCCTTCCATGCCAGAGACTGACCACAGGCTGGGCCAATCACAGCATCTACTCCATACTGGCAGAGAGCCAGGCTGGGCCAATCAGAGCCTTTCACTAGTATTACCGACACCGCAGCCCCCAATGGTTTCTGGTTTATCTTGCAGGAGCCGATGGGAAATGTAGAACTAGATCTTGTCAGAATCTACCAAGTTTGGGGTTCCCTAGAAAGGCAGGGTGACCCAGCAGTGCTCTATATGGCTCTAACCAACCACATACTCCTAACTGCCTCTTTTTCTCAATCTGGTTCCAAGAGATAAGCATGTGTTGACTTCACACACAGGAGATTTTTTTTTTCCGTGCTTCCCCAAAAGAGTCTACAAGAGGGGAGCGGCTTACATGTCAGCCCTGAAGCCAGATGCCTTGATTTGAACCCCAGTCGTTCCTCTTGCTAGCTGTGTGACACTGGGTCAGAGAATTAACCTCTCCGGGCTACAAAGTCCTCCTCTGAAAATGCCGTCAGTGGCCTTTGAGGATGAAGAAAGCGGCCAGGAATTCAACAGTAGCCCTCGGTGTGGCCGCCACCCGCTTATTGCAATTCAGCTTTTGTGGTTTCAGTTTGCTACTCGTGTCGGCCCAAAACATTAGCAACCTTGCTCTTCTCACTCATGAATCACACATACACCCGGGGGGTGGTGGGGGGAGAGAGGGAGAGAACAAGTGAGCATGTGCTCGCTGGTTTTATGTCAACTTGATGCAAGCTAGAGTTATCTGAAAGGTGGAAACCTCAATTGAGAAAATGCCTCCGTAAGGCCAGGCTGTACATGAAGTGGCCTAAGAGTGAGAGTGATGCCCTCTGCCCCCTGCCCTTGCTTCCTGGGGCAGTCAGGATTGCTGGGAGAGCAGGGTCATGACAGTGGGACAGCCAGACCCCACACCTCGCCCGGACAGCACAGAAGAGCTGGTTCCTGGTGGAGGAGGCACAGGTGGGCTGACCAGCCAGCTACCCATCTGCCGTGAGGTGGAGTGGGCACAGGGTGATGCCCTCCCTCTCCTCGGCCCTTGCCATCTGCGGTAGTCAGGAGAGCCAGTCCCGAGGGCAGGAGGGCAGACCCTGCCTCCTGCTGATGGTGGCACAGGATGGCCTAGCAGGAGCAGTGCTAGAGAGCTTGGCCTGGTGGTGTGGATTAGGGAAAGCCTGGGTGCTGACCAGTTCAGCTACCACCCAGGCCCAGACCCCAAAACCTATACCATCGTGAAGTGTTGGGGAGTGTGCAAGGGCCAGTCCTCTGATCCAAAGCTGCAGGATCTCCATGACACAAGCAATAACAGGATTACTGGGAAGAGTCCCCAGGAGAATCCAATATATTGATGGTGTGACGGAAGTCAGAGACCTCGAGCCAGTCCAATGACTCACTGCAATGAACATTTGCAAGTGAAGATGTGTGGACAGAAGGATGCACTGTGGAACACACTGCGACACACTACAGCTTCCATGATGAGATGTTTCCTATGCTTTGTTTTGTTTATGTGTGTGTGTGTTATTTTGGGAGGAGGTTGCAAGGTTGGAGGGAGGATAGCGGAGATGAGGAGGACTGGAGTGCATAATGTGAAACTCACAAAGAATCCATAAAAAGTTTAAAAAAAAAAAAAAAGACTCAGTGTAGGGCATTTTCTAATCAGTGATTAATGGGGCAGGCCCAGTCCATTGCAGGTTGTGCCATGCTTGGGCTGGTGGTCCTGGGTTCTATTAGAAAGCAGGCTGAGCAAGCCATGAGGAACAAGTCAGTAAGCAGCACTCCTCCATGGCCTCTGCATCAGCTCCTGCCCCAGGTTCCTGCCTTGCTTCAGTTCCTGTCCTGACTGACTTCTGTGGTGAGCAGTGATGTGAAAGTGTAAGCCGGATGAACGCTTTCCTTTCCAGTTAGCCTTGGTCATGGTGTTTCATCATAGCAATGACAACCCTAACTAAGACAGACCACATTCACGTAACCTTTGTTACAATAACCCTGTGATAACCCTTGTTGTAACATTTCTTGTTGTCACCGAAGTCCACTGTCTAATATAAAGGAAATTCCGTGGTACGTGTGTGTGCAGGAGAAACGCAGTCCACAGAAGGTTTGGTGCTATCTGGGATTCCGGGCATCCCCAGAGGGTCCTGGCAAAGACCCCAGACCCCAATTTGCTACATCAGAAGTCAGGGGTGCTGGGCTGAGGCGCAGATGGGGACGAGAAGCAGGTGACTGGCTCCCTGCTGGGCTTTAGCCAGGCCCCCAGCACAGCAGAGGCCTTCATGAGTCAGGCTCCTTAGGTAACCAGGCTGAGGGAGCCATGGCAATGACCGACATGACTGTCACCAACTTCCAACTGCTCTAAGCTCAGGATCCAGACTGCTGAACCATTGGCCCTTCGGCCAGGCACTTGAAAGGCCTTGGGGGTTGTAGGATTTGCTTCATCTACTCCAAGGAGCGCCTGGGTGTGAGGTCTCAAACAAGGGACAAATCGCACTTGGTATGCTGTCTCTCCCCCTCGCTCCTCTCAGGGTCTGGTTTGGTCTGCAGGCCATGCCCAGCGAGGACCCTTCCCGCCGCCTGCTTTCTCCCTGGTGTCTACAATAAAAACCCTCTCCATACATTACGACTAGTCGTGTCCTCCTTTTCATTCACTGGGCAAGGCATGCATGGTGTGTAGAGGGGAGCAGTCGGCCACGTCCGCTGGCCCTCTCGGCTGTGCGGGCCCACTGGGTGAAATGAAGTCACCCCCAGTCCACGCGGCAGCACTCTGAGTGCGGCGAACCGGGCTCAAAGCGGGTGGGTGACCCAACTCTTCTGGGACAATGCAGATCTTTAGTTCCAGAGGCCACACCCTGCCAATACCCCAATGTCCTAAGGCTGCAGATTTTCTTTCTGCACAAACACAATCCAACTGTCAGTCCAGAATGGGGCAGCTGGAGCCATGCCAGACTAGACAACAGAGGAAACCTCAGAGGAAGGAAACCCGAGACAGTGGCAAATACTCATCAGAAGGCAGGAACAGGTGCCCACCACCTGCCCAGTATGACACTGCTGTCATTTTACCCTCCCCACCACAATCACCCTTCAAGAAGGATCCACCGTTACACCCACGCTGCTAATAACCGCTAACACACAACAGAAGTGGCAGAGCCAGGGTTTGAACCAGGCTGGTCTGAGTCTGGTTTTGCAGCCCACCTATTCTTCTCTCACACGGTATGTGCACAGATGTCATCTCCCACATCCTTGCCTGGGAGAAAGAAGGGCCAAGCAATTCTTTCAGGAAGCTCTGAGTTGTACAAAGATATGGGGGTAACGAGAGAGGTCTCGAACAGTGCCAAGTCTGGGCGGGCGGGGGAAGACCCTGGCTCTGTTCTTGCTAGCTGTGTGTCCTGGGGCTGGCTACGTGTCCTCTCTGAGCCCTCTGACAAATGCTGCAGGGCACACCTCTGACTGATTGTGCCTCTCTGCCCTACCCTCATATTATACGGCAGTCCTCATGGGGGCCCTAGGGTACAGCCACTAGCGGAAGTAAAAATGCTGACACTTCTATACTGGAAGGACAGGCTGAGAGTGGGGAATAGAGCAATGAACGAGTATCAGAGCTTACTGGGCAGTGGAGCTGAGTGCTCCCAAATGACAGTAGTCCCTACTGTCACCCCCTCTGAGCTCTCTCCACCCACATAGGGAGCTCTCCACCCCAAATCCAGCAACCACTAGGGTAAACACATAAGCGCCAACAGGCACCCCCCTGAACCAATGTGGTGGACATGTCCAGATAAAGAGCCTGGAGGTACTTCCAGGCCCTCTCTCCTGACCCCTCCTGTGCTGGAAGACTGTACGATAATCATGTTCTGTCCATCAAATGGCAGAATTACAGACACATCATTTAATGGTGCTGGAGGAAAGACGAGGGGCGCTCAGAGCCACACCTCTGGAGAATGACAATGGGAGTAAGGAGAAGCAGAGGGTACACAGGTGGCATTTAGCTACAATATTACTAAGAACACAAAGAAAAAGGAAATTTAATCCCAGCACTCAGGGAGGCAGAGGCAGGCAGATCTCTGAGTTTGAGGCCAGCCTGGTCTACAGAGCAAGTTCCAGGACAGCCAGGACTGTACAGAGAAACCCTGCCTTGAAATCAATCAATCAATCAATAAACAAACAAACAAAACAAAATCAATTCTGATTCTTGGTTTACCTTCTAACATACTTATGTGTATCTGAGGATTCGATCAATATTCAGGGGAGAAACAGCAAAATGGGTCAGTGGGTAAAAGTGCTTAGATACAGGATCTCTCCATCTGAGTTTGTCAGAGTGGAAGCTAGGGCCAGGCTCTGGCATCATGGGCTGTGGTGAACTCCACACGGTGCTGGCCAGCATCCCTGGTCTCCATTCACAAGGTTTAAGACACGCCTTCACCCTGTTGTCTCCATGCTGCCAAATGCCCCCTGATCCCAGCTCAGAAGCATCAGAATAGCCTGTGGTCCAAGGGTGGGCAGAGCCCTGTTGGTAGCTTGTGGAGGGGTAGCTGTGTGAGTGAGGACTCAATATCTGCCCCCTTCTGCTGCAAAGGCCAGGCAGCACCAAGCCAAGACCCCTGCAGTTAGACACTGCCTGCCCCCCAAAGCCCTTCTTACCCAGCCTGATGTCCCCCTCGAGGGTCATAAGCACGTTGCCGGCTTTCAGGTCTCGGTGGATGATCTTCTTGCTATGCAGGAAGTTGAGAGCCTCCAGCATCTGGCGGCACACGACCTGAATCTGAGGCTCCGTGAGGCCTCGATCCAGCTCTGGAGAGGAGAAGCACTCTTGTCAGCTGAGGCGCACCTGCTAGGCCAGCCCCCGGCCCTTTTCTGGTGGACACCTGACCCTGCACAGTGCCAGCCCCGGGCTCCTGCCAGATCTGCATCAGACCTTCTCCAGGCCAGCAGTGGGGAGCACCTCCAGGAGCCTGTTAGCCTATAGACCAATCCTGGCCCCACAATACAACCATGGGGCCAGCACGGCTGTTCTCCCGTGGGCACAGATGTAGCTGAAGGTCACTTTAGAGATCCAAGGCTTCACAATTCAGATTCACAAATAGCCACTGAGATGCAGGGCGTGTGTGGCAGGACTCGGGGCGCCTTGGTCCATTTTTGCTGTGGTAACTGGTACACAAAAGGTAGAAAGGGTTCGTGGTTTTGTAGGCTGGAAGTCCCAACAGCACGGCCTCACCTAGAGGCCCTCCTGCTGTGCCACATGGTGAGGCAGCAAGTGAGCTAGCGGGCCACTAATGCCACCACAGGGGCTGGCTCCCTCACAACCTCACCTAATGTCCTCCCACAGACCCACCTCCAAACTCTGTCTGTGGGTGAATCTGAGAGTTAAGTTGCAGCCCCTGGGCTTTTGGGGTACACAATCAAGTCACAGCACAGTGGGTGCTTCCCATAGGTCAGCGTTCTCTCCATACCCACAAAGAGGCAGGGGGCTGGAGGGGATGGAGGGACAGGTCAGAGCAGGTAAGGAGTACAGTGCAGGGCTCCGGGCACTCAGGGCAAGCCCCACAGTCCCAGCAGCTAAAGAAAGACTTACCCAGCATGATGGCATCCACAGCTCCCCCGGGGCAGAACTCGATCATGATCTGGAGGAAACAAGGCAGAGCCATGAGCTGGGGCCACACCATGCGCGGAAGTGCCTGTCCCACCCACCCCTACTGTTGGGGGCGTGTTCATCTATCTCCCCCCCGACCATTCCCACATTCACAGGATCCTCTGCCACCCAGGGAGGATGCCATGGGCACTTTATCTTTTCAAGTTGCCAGCGAACGTGAAACTTCAATGGAGGCTTCGACAGCCAAGTCCGATGTCCCACGTACCCTTCCAGCTTGTCCAGAGTCAAATCTGCATCCCACACCCGTTCTACTTCCTGTGCTCTAAGTCCGAGAGCTGCAGAGAACCTCCTCACCAAATCCAGATCGGCCTTGGCCTCACAGAACCCTACACCAACACCACCTGCCAGAGTCCTGTCCCAGCAGACTCAGGCCATCAGAACATCAGGGCCTTGGAGGTGGGGACTCAGTTCAGATGCAACAGCCAGAGGCCCAGAAAGCACTGTGTCCCACCGAGACCATACATATTGGTGGCAGATCCTAGACTGGAGAGCAGGTTTTCTAACCCCCGGGACACCTGTCTGTCCATCCGTCCATCCATCCACCTATCCCACAGACCTAACTGCACACCTAAGAGGTGGTAGGCCTGAGGAAAACTGGCAGCAGCTAACGCAAGGGACCAAAAAGCAACGCACAGGTGAGCTCTCCCTAGACTACTCTCATCCCGCTCCTCCTGGAGCACTCTCACCCTGCTCCTCCTGGAGCACTCTAAGCACATCTCTGTCATCTTCCCTGAGTGGAGAGTCCACCGTCACGAATACTCCAGAGCCACCTTTCAGCTTATAGCTCCAGTCCCTGTGATGCAACTCAGCGGGGCAGAGCAAACACCACGCGCTGACAAAGAAGCTAGGGCTCTCTACACAGGAGAGACACGTTCATCCATGACCCAGGTGGCCCCACCAGCTCTCCCACACAGAGGGAGAAGGCACTGCAGGTCTATGATGGGCCCCTAGTCCCACCTTCTAGAGGAGTGGCTCTCAACATTCCTAATGCTGTGACCCTTTACTTCTGTTCTTCATGTTGTGGTGACCCCCAGCTGTAAAATTACTGCTACTTCATAACGAACTTTTTGCTACTACCCTGGAGTTGTAATGTAAATATCTGTGTTTCCCGATGGTCTCGGGTGACTCTTCTGAAAGGATTGTTCGATCCCCAAAGGGGTCATGACCCACAGCTTGTGAGCCACTGTTCTAGAGGCTTCTGGGTGCTGTAAAGATGAGGATGAATGAAAAAAAGGCTTTGGAGACAGCCACAGCTGGTCCCACACCCCAGGCCCACATCTCCGCACGGCACCTTCAACCATCTGGACTCAGCTCTAAAAGGGACTGCTGCGGTTCCTGCGCCCAACTGTGACCAGCCACAGGGTGGTACTGAGGGGTGAACCATGCTGGGATGCAGGGAACCACTGAAGGTCAAATAGGGCTGGGCTGCACGGAAGGGCGAGAAGTCCTAGACTATTAGGTGGGGCTGTGATCTGCGCTGGCAACATGAGGGGTACCGGGTTTTAGAAGCGGCAGACAGTCCTGACCCGCCAGCCCCACCACATGCCAAAGAGAACTGCCGTGGAGAAAGGGCACTTGCCTGCTTGCACAACACTGCCCACAGGAAGGGAGGATGTGGCTCTGAGACAGCTAGGTCACCCTGCCCGGCCATCAACAAACCGTCCTCAGCTTCCCCAAGACTATTCTCATCTAACAATAACCCAAGGAAGTATTCCTTTGTAGAACCGGTATACCAGAGAAGGAAGGCCACCATCACTCACTGGTTCTCTCGCTCACTCACCCACTGGCTCGCTCACCCACTCACTCTCCTCCTAGGTACCAGAAAACTGCAGGCTGAGTTCACTTCTCAGCACTGCACAGCACCCTGCCTGTAACCCTTCCCAGCTCCACAGGAGTCCTAGGGGCTCTTGTCAGTCACTAGGAAAGTCAACCATAGAACGCAGTGGTGGGAAAGACACAAATCCTTCTCACCATGAGCATCAGCAGGTGAGTACGCCAGGTGGACAGCACATCCTGGCCCTCTCCCCCTGCTTGGGGCTCAGCCAATATACCGGGACTCCTCGGTGGAGCTTGGGGTCTGTTTCATTCTACTTGTTTTCAGACACGGTCTCACTGAGTACCCCTGGCTGACCTGGAAGTCACTTCGTAACCAGGCTGAACTCACACTCACAAGGATCTACCCGCCTCTGCCTCCCAAGCGCTGGGATTAAAGGCGGGTGCCCCTAAGCCTGGCTGCTTGTTTTTGAGACTCCGTGCGAGCTAAAAGTGACGGCTGGTTTTAGTGATCACATGAGAATCGCATGGGAAGAGGGTCTCAAGGAGAGATTGTCTAGATCAGGCGGCCTGCGAAAGACTGTCGCGATTTCGCTGAGGTGGGAGGCCCCGGCTCACTAAGGGCGGTGCCATCCCCTCGGTTGGTCCCTGCACTGTAAAAGAGCAGAGGAAAGAAGCTGAGCGCAAGCACGCACTCTGCTCCTGACCAGCTGCTTCAAGTTCCTGCTGCTTTAACTTCCCTGCAGGGATGACGTGGAACCTGGAATTGTGAGCCGAAATCAACCCTTTCTCCGCTAAGCTGCTTCGTCAGGGCGCTTTTTATAGCAGCAATAGGAAACAAAACCAGGACACCATCCTCTTTCTTCTTACCCAGAAAAATGCAAAAGAGGGCAAAGTCTGCTGGCAGTCAGGCTGACTCCCAACATTCCTGAGGTGCGGGGCCTCCTCTCCACTCACTGGCAGGACAGCCTGAAGCCACCTGCCGGTCTCTCTGTAACACAGGTGACTATCGACTGTGGATTTATCACAGGGATTGAAGGGGTCTGACACGCTGTGCATAGCAACAGGGCCGGACACCCCTCCCCCCTGCCAGGTATCATCAAAAGATTAAAGGTGACAGTCCCTTTAAGTCCCCCCCTTAAGAGACTATGATAGTGGGGACCTCTCCCAGCGTGTTCCCTCGTCCGTCCATACAATGGCATTGAGCTCTGCTTCCACCATCACCAGGAACACTACAGCAACCCCTGGCTGGAAGGCCCCGCAGGAAAGCACACTGCTGTGACACTGCTGTGACACCGCTGTCACACTTGGGTGACACCTCGAGCAAATGAAATCAGCCACTGTCCCCCAGGGACCATGGCCGTCCATAAACATAGGCTTTCCCAGAACCACCAGTTATTGGCACACCCTCGGGGTTATCATGAGCCAGTGTGAGAAGTGGCCAGGCCTGAGGCGCGCCCTTTGTCTTCAACTTCGACATCCCTTGCACAACTCCATACACACCAGCCCTGGGATGGCAGTGCACGCTGACAGCCTGGCCTTCTTCCTCTTCTGCAGTTCAGAGCCCTCAACTGCTATGCTTCCCTTTCATCTGCATTTTGCCTCAGCTGCTTCGACACTCAGAGCAAGGCCAGCCACCTTAGCTCTAGCCTTACTTGGGTTTTCAGCCGGTAGGAATGCAGGGCTTACCCTTCAGCAAGGGGGATGCACTTGATTGAATTATCAGTTCCCCTGGGCTTTCGCACAGTTACATGGCGTTTAATAAGAAAAAGAAACTTAACAAATCAAGTTTGCTCTCTAACCTACTGCCTGGCATTCACAGAACTGAACTGAGTCCAAAACATGAGGAAAAAACATGTCTGTAATGATCTTTTTTTTTTAATCATGGTTCAATACATCATAACAAACTATTCACTCAGTATTTGCACAGTGTTGGGGGCTTATGAATTATGGTTATATACAAACACACCACTACAGATTGACGTCTTTGGTGAATATTGTTGCAAAAAAACACTTAAGATCTAGCAAATGACATCCAGCACTTACAAGCTGGACTAGACCTCAGCCAAACAGCAGTTACTCTAAGAGTGGAAGGATGGTTCAACACACAATAATCTATCAATGTGCTATAGCGCATTAACAGACTGCAGGGCGAAATAACACATGGGTGACTCAATGGTGCAGGGAAGGCTCTGAAAGACTAGACAACTCCGTGAGAGACGTCCAATGTGCGTAATGCAGAACACTTCATCACAGATGTCAACTCAGAGTGACCTTGTCCTGGAGGGCCACGCATGAGCCTGTGCCGGAGGCCAAAGGTAGAAACACGGAGGAGAGGAACACTGCCTTAGGACAGAAAAACTCACAGCTGAAAAACCATAGTTGCAGGGTATAAAATCATGTGAAAACCACAGAATGTTGTTGAAGATAGGAAAGATGACACAAGGAAAACGGAAAGGCATCCGGGTTCACTGATCGTAACCTAGCCTTGTTAAAATGTAACAAAACCAGTGCTGTCCACAGGCTCGCCACCCACTGCCATCACAGGCCCCGGAATCTCCACCAAGTCCTAACAGTATCTTTAATAGAAACTAAAAAACTCAGCCTCAAGTTCACAGGGATCATCAAGGAGTCCTCAGCAACCAAAACAACCTTGAAAAAGGGAGACCACAACTAGAGGTCTCACACTTTCTGAACTCAATCTCAGCTAAACAATTGAGAATCCAGAAGTCTTACAATTTTAAAACATACTACAAAGCTACACAAATTGATACAGTCTGGCAATGGCACAAAACAAACATAAAGATGAAAAAGTAGTGAGCCCAGAAATAATGCTTCATATATATGGTCCAATGACCGTCAGCAAGGATGTCAGAGTTAGGGTGTACAGTCTTCTCAACAAATAGGCTTGTAAGCTGGATACTCACAGGAAGAGAAAGAAAGCCAGACTCTTACTTTACACAAGCATTAATGGAAAGTGGATGAAAGGTTGGACATACACAGAAACTGTAAAGGGCCTGAGAGAAATCAGCAGGAAAAGCTTCATGACACTGGTCTTGGCAGTGATGTCATAGACATGACACATGATACATCGTCTCTGTAATGCAGAGGACATAGAGTGGCCTGCAGCCCAGGGACACACCTGCCAATTATCATCACTTACTCACAGGCTCATCCCCAGATGACCCAATGAGTTCCTAGAAACTCCAACATCCCAACCAGCACTGGCTAGGTCAGGAATGGACATGCCTCCAAAGGCAAACACGTGTACAAGCAAGCCTGTCATAAACATCAAGACAGCCTGCCTGTCAGACTGATGTCAATGACATCAGGTGCTGTCGAGAGGACACAGAGTGGCAAGGCTGCTACAGAACACAGCATGGATTCCTGTGGTAGCCAGAATTCAGGAGGCGGAGGCAAGAAGATTGTGAGTTCAAGGCCATGCTAGGGTTTCTGAAGAAATCTAAAATAGAACACAGAATCCAGTTATCCAACATCTGGGCATTTATCTGAAAGGAGCAGAACTAGGGTTTCAAAGAGCTGTTAGCACTCTCAAGCTCACTGAAGCGCAATTCATAAACGGCGAGGTGCGGAAGCAAGCTCTGCGACCGTGATGGACGGGAGACACTCATGAAGTATGTCAGATAGCAGAACTGCTGGCTTCCAAAGGAAAAGGGTCTGCGGTGTGGTGGAAGACAAACATGAGCCCTGAGGACGCTGCACTTGAGGGAGAGAAGCCAGAAGCAAACAGGCAGATACTGCAGACCCAGGGATCCAGCGCGGACAAACACAGACCCCAGAGTGGAGCCGGCTGCCCAGCCAGAGAGCAGGAGCTACTGATCAACGGGCCTGAAGCTGTGAGTCAGCTCTGGAGCCTGCAGTCCACACTGTAATGACAATCAACAATGATGTATCCTACACTCAGAAATCTGTCAGGAGGGCAGGTCTCATGTGATGTCTCTAACGCCAACAAATAAATAAATAATGCCTTAAAAAACAAGGAGGGCTGGAGAGACGGCTCAGTCAGTAAAGTGCACGCCATGCAAGCGTGAGGAGTGACGCTCAGATCCACAGCACCCAAACAAAAAGTGGGGTGCGGTGATGACTGCCTATAATGCCAGCACTGGGGAGATGGAGATAGGAGGATACCTGGGGCTTTCTGCCTAGACAGTCTAGAAGAATCAGTGGGATCCATGTTCAGGAAAGATCTTATCTCAGAAAAAAAAAAGGTGTGTGTGAGTCAGGGGTGGGGTAGGGGGAAACGCCTCTGACCCTCATGAGCCTATGTACAAGAACACAAGCACATACTCACACATACGCCCACACACACACACACACACACACACACACACACACACACACACACGCACGCACACACGCACACACGCAGGCAGCAGTTCTGGCGGGGGAAGCCCTTGCTGACCCTGGTCCCTCTTGCTGGAGGCTTGTCCCCTGCACAGCTGGCTTCCTTCCTCAGTCTCTAGGAGATCCTTGTTTCCTTGGCAACATTGCTTGAGGGCACCTATTGGAGGACGTGACAGCAGCCTGGTGTCACTGGCTTCCTTGTTGGGCCAAAGGCCAAGGAATCTGGGGACCACACTGCCCTTGGTTAGGCTAAGCAGCTATCTTAGGGCCAGGTTCTGGGGTCTCTGGGCTCTACTGCTCTGGCCATTTGTGAATGGAATGGAGAATCACAGGACTTGGGCCCTGTAACAGGCACCATTTCAGACACAATGACAGAACAGAAATAGAGCAGGGAGGGGCCATGCCTGCCTCACTCCTAGGTACACTCTTGGGCAATCTCATCCCTGGCAGAACACCTTGGTACCCAGGGGTCACTCTAAAAGACACCCTGCCTTCCCAGACAGCATCCTCTCTGCTGCCCAGGAGCCAAACTTCTCCAGAGCTGTGCATCTGAAGTACTGGCCCAGTAATTGTGCAGGACTGAGGGATTCAGAAATGAAAGTTCTCACATCTCCAACGTCGCTCGCTTCCCAACTCAACGCTCACCCCAAGAAGCTGGCCAGCTAAGTCACAGCAAGTTCCAAGTGTGCAGGCCTTCCACGGGCTGTGTCACTCCATCCCAGCTTCCAGGACACCTAATGCAGCTGGAGTGCTTCTCTGATGCCATGCCCTAAGCAAGTGCTCTGCATGGACCTTCACACTTCAGAAGGTAACTGACAGATGCTGTCATCTCAGTTGGAGGGGGAAGGGGTTGCTCACTGTAGCAGGGACCCAGGACACATTCCTGAGACACGGTAGGTAGGTAGGTACTGATAAATGCTATCTGGCGTGACCACAATTAGGTCAGTCTCAGAGTCCAGTCACGCAAACAGTAAGTGGCAGAGGCAGGACCAGGATGGGGTGAGGTGGTGGGTTCTGTAAGAGACAGAGTGAGCACCCATCCCCCTCCTCTGCCTCAAGGAGGAAGCCACAGGAAGCTCCAGTCACAGGCCCTAGGTCAGTGAAACAGGCCCCTCGGCCTCCTGGCTCTAACTAACCCTTGGGCCCTTCCACTACACACATGGACTGAGGAGGCTGCTCTCCCAGAGATAAGGGGCCAGGATGTACCGGCCCAGATAAGAATGGCCTGGCCAGCCCAGAGCTTAGACATTAACTTTTACAGCACCCAGACAGCCCTGCCAGGCACTGCCACATCCCTAACCATCTCCCCCTCCCCCCCGGAGACAACTAAGTCACACACAGTCCAGCGTGAGCCACCACCCCACTGACCTGCAGGATGATGGGCCTTGATACTCCACCCCTAGCCTTTCCTGAGGCCACTACCATACACTGGCCAGGAATAGAAGCTCAGCTGACCGATACATGTGAATCTCCTGAGCACAGCGAGGGGGTCTGAACGTGGCCCCACTGAGGGCCACCCTCCCACCACAGGCCACCCTAACCCTTTTCCTGCCTGGTTCTCTGTTTTCCCATCTGGAAAGTGAGGTTCTCAAAAATCTGTACGACCTTTTGTGGCATCAACATTTTAGGTCTCAGTGTGACTGTAGTCACTTTTTCGCAGAACAAGCGGTTTGAGTTTGTGAAAGGTTGCTGTCACCCGTTTGCAGAGCCTGGGCCTCAGACAATTGTCCATCAGTCTGTGGGAATCTGGCCAGGCCCCAACGGATAGAAATCTACCAAGGCTAGAGTCTGTTACTGAATGGCATCATGTCCACAGAGAGCCCACACGTCCTCCCACACATCTGAAAGGCTCTAGAGAGTGACAGCACCAAATTCAATGGAAATGCCGGATGAATGGCTGTTGTCTTGTACCGCTTAGGCAGCACTGACAAGGAAGACATGAGACGTCCCTGTGTGTTCAGGACAGATGACGTTGAGTCCATAGGCACAGAGGACTAGCTGTACATGATTAACAGTGTTTGTTGAATGGCTTGAAGATGCCCAGAAATGGGGGCTGGAGACACGGCTCAGTGGTTAAGAGCACTGACTGCTCTTCCAGAGAACCAGGGTTCAATTCCCAGCACCCACATGGCAGTTCACGGCTGTCTGTACCTTGAAAATCTGACACCCTCACACAGACATACATGCAGGCAAAGTAAGCATTTTATAAGCATTCCTTAAGCCACAAGCAGCCATCTTTACCCCTATTGTGCAGGTGAGAACACAGAGAGGTCTGGCAGGGTAAGGGGCTGCCCCAAATCCACTCTGTACATTAAGTGGAGAAAAAAGGAATAAAGTCAAATTGGCTGTGACTCTAGGACACAGGGACGGCTGGATCTGCGGCCAGCCGTGGACAAGCCGCCTTTCCTCTCTGGATTCATTTCTTCCTGAGGAAGCAGGGCTAGTGGCTGCGGCTCATCCCCAGATGGAGGGCTGGGGGCCTCCAGGCTCTCTGACATAGTGCAGAAGACAGAAGCTCCTGCTTAGTCAACCAAAGCCTGAAGGAGGAAGTCATGAAGGCGGCCTTCAGAGAAAAAAAAAAAAAAAAAAAAAAAAAGCAAGCGTCAACATAAACCCAGCTTAGTTGTCAGCTGCCTGTCTCTGTAGGTGGAGAGTCCCTGAACCTCCCCACCTCTGAGTAGCAGCCAAACAATGCGGCCATTGAGTAGGGCGCCCACACCCACTAGGCCTCCTAGGGCCAGCCTTGTTCCTCCATGCCAGTTCCGCCCACCACCTTGCAGCAAGCCTGGGTCAGGAATCCAGCTTTCCCCGGTCCTGGCAGCCTTGGAATGAGGCCTGAGTCAGAGGCAGTAACCTGAGTTCTTGAATGCAAGCAGGGGTGGAGGTGGCAGTTTGGTGATGCCACTCTATCCTCGGCCACCCCCACCCCAGGTCCATACCCAAAGGTCCATGCCCAGGCCCAAGGAGATGGAGCTGAGGTGACTCAGCTGCAGGCATACCTCACCCCTAGACTGTCTCTCCCAGAAGTCAGGGGTCTGGCCTTCCGGCTCAGAGTCCCCTGAGCTGCAGTCCTGGCCACTGTACAGGAAATGTTAAGTCAGAGCTGGCCTCAGGCTCTCTAGGAAGCGTCAAAGGAGTCTCTTTTCTAAGGGGAGGATTTAGTCTGTCTGTCTGCCACTTCATAAAGCTAGCCAGGAACAGTACTGGGCATAGAAAGGAATAAACCAGGGCTGTTCTCAGGCATGACCACCAGGGAGTGAGGAAAAGGATTTGAAACCCTTCAGACAAGGCACACAGGGCGAGCGTCGCATCAACGCTGTTGGAGATTCCTGCTCAGAGCTGGCATTCCCAACTATAGAATTTACTTCACAGCACTGAGTCCCCCAGAAGTAGGCAGGGCTGGAACCACGGACGGGTGGTAACATGGGGTAGTGGGTACAACAAACAGATGACACTTGCCAGCTCATAGAGCCAGAGAGGTATGCAGTGGCAGGGTACCCTGTCCCACCGGTGAAGAGGGGCGTTCCCGTAGCGCACAGTCCTCACACAGCCAAAGCATCTGTGTGGCCAGGATGTGCCTAGACCTCCACCTGGAGCGTGCCAGTCTGCCACTAGCTCATCTCAGAAACTACAACCTCATCTGTCAAGGTTGGGTAACTGCAGAACCCACCTCCAGGTCCTAGTCAGATGGGTGACACAGGGACACCTCTATCTAGATGCCTAGTGTTTGGTAAGTGTACCAGATACAGACATAGCTGCTAACACATCCCTACAGGATGCTTGCCGTGACCAGCCCAGCTCTGAGCCTGTGTCCCTAGCACTTAAAACTTCCTGGCATGCTGTGGTTGATTCTGTATGAATGAATAACGGCTCCGCCTGCTCCAGGGGGCGGGCATCAATCCCAGGAGAATGGCCTATGGCATGTCAAACCCACATAAGAAGTTTTACAATGGGGCAGAGGTCACAGGGACCACAGGGTAAAGGTTCTCTCTCGGATAACTCTGTTGAGTTGTGGAGTGGCCAGCAAAAAGGGGAAGTCCCAAAACACAGGAGAGCAGAGGCAGTATCACCTGCCTGGCTTCCTGCCTAGGGTTGTAATTACGGGTCTTTGTCAGGGCCAGCAGGAGCCCTCAGAGTGAGGGCAGATAGACTCAGATGGGGGACCTTATGGGTACTAGAACCAGAATCCTTGAGCCAAGCTAGAAATCTGGGTGCTCCTGCATAAGGTGCTGTCTTTGGGAAGGTTCATGCCAATTCAGAGAGGTGGGACAGCTAGGCTCACGCTTCCGGTGGGAAGGTACACTCTCCAAGGCCAACATAATCCTTCTAGAGAGCAACGGTGAGGGCAGGGCCCACAAGGGCCCACTCAACTTTCGACAGGACCTGCCTCTTTCGGCTTCTCCCACATTTTACAGTGTCACCCTTGGGACCAAGTCCCAGCACACTGGAGTCCTCAGGGGGACAAAACCTCATCCAAACCACAGCACTGTCCCTGAGCCTCCGGGGTCCATATTTAAATGTGGCTGGCAGAAAGAAATACACCTGCCTCAAAGGGCAAAGGGGGCCTGTGTGAACACAGAACATTCAGGAAAGGGAGGGCAGGGGGGAGAGGGAGGAGAAGGAGAGACAGAGACCCAAATGGTGAGAAGTTAGTGACTGTCAGAGAGCCCAGGAGGAGCAGGCCCTTGGAGCCCACACCAAGGGCAACACACTCTTGAGAAGGACTGCCCTGGCCATTCAGCTGGTTAGAGATCCAGAATGAAGAATTACAATAACAGTGCTGGTCGGTGGTGACGCATGCCTCTGATCCCAGCATTCAGGAGTCAGAGGCAAGTGGAGCTCTGTGAGTTCGAAGCCAGCCTGGTCTACAGAGTGAGTTCCGGGACAGCCAAGGCTACAAAAGAATTACAATAACAGAAGGAGTGGGTTCATAAAGGGGTGGGCTCAAAGAGGCAGTCCCAGCTGCCCAGGGGCTGGGGGAGGGGGTTAAAAGGACATCACTCCTTGCCAGGTCCTTGATAAGGAAGTAAGGAGACCTTGAGGGTGGGAGTGGGACGCAGGAGGGTACTTGTCAATAGGCCCCACGTCCTGGAAGGCACCCAGGGCTCCTGCCTCCAACCCCCAGCATGCCTTGGGCCATATGGAGCATCTCTCTCTCTCTTTGGCGGGCTTCCTTCACTTCATTGATACTGGGGACTGCTTCATTGATACTGGGTGTATACGTCGATCATCTCAGACAGTTATCCCTCTCTGTGCGTAGAACATTCAGAGTCCTCTACTAGTGATCCTGACACGTGCATGCGCAGATGCATACTCACACACATCCCCAACACGCCCAGAAAGCCCGTGAGCTGTTCACAGCCTAGTTGGGACTCCCTGAGACAGGCATCCTGGCTTCCGTGCATCCAGGCCTGAGGAGCGAAGCCCGTGGGAGGAAATGGCTCCTGCTATTCTCTTCGGGAACTCTGTCCTCTTAGTCATCTTCATTCACCTCAGCTTTGGCAAAGACGTGGGATAAAAGACGTTTCATTTCCTCCCAATTCCACCCCAAGAGAATCAGTGCTGGAGCGGCCTCAGCCTTGGAACTGGAGCTCGCAGAGTATCCTGAGGCCTAACTGAGGGCACATCTCTGAGGCGCACGCCAAGCAAAGTGTATCTTCAGGCCATGTGGCCTGAGGCTACCAGTCTGTGCCCTTGCTCAACAAAAGGTTGGTGTCCTCCCACCATAGCAGCACAAGGCTGTGTGTGGGAGGGACTATTGGCGCTCACCCAAGGTCATCTGTCCAGGGACACTTGGCAACATCTAGAGACAACCTCGGATGCTGTATCTTAGCCGGAAGGTGACAACATCCTCCCGTACTCAGGACAGACCAGCAAGGCTGTCTGCTCCAAACTGCCTCCGATAGTCCCAGCCAGAAACCAGGGTGCAGACTAAACTGCCTCAACTACTCAGCTCCCCAGGAGCCACACAGGAGGGAAGGAGTGGCCGGGTGGCTTCCGACAGCCAGTGTCCCCCTTCCCACATGGGTGTCTCAGGAAGCTTCGTCAGGAGACGCCACAGCTAAAAACACAGGATCCATGACGCGCAGTGAGAAGGGGGCTCCAGGGTGGAAGGGACAGTACCATGCCTGGGCTCTGTCTGTCCACCCCACAGTGACACAGCTGGTCACCAGTCCTTCACCCTGCCACCCAAAGAGAGAAGCTCTGCAGACCTGGTATGGCTTGGTCTGGCCTGATGTCCTTTCCACACGACCAGCCACGTGGCAGGGGAGGCCGGCAGGAGGACGGAAGTGTCACCTTGCACTGGGGCTTTACACTTTCTTTCCTCAGTGTTTGCTCGCCCTCCCAGGGGACCTTCAGCTGAGGCAGGACCAAGGGCAAAGGGCTTGGCCACAGAACATCTTTGTTTTATTTCTATGGCAACAGACCCAGTTTTTTCCACTTAAGGTGGTGACACGAAAGCTTCTATTTTGTTTGGTTTGGTTTTTGAGCCAGGGTCTCTCTGGGTAGCCTTGGCTGTCCTGGAACTCTCTCTGGAGACCAGGCTGGCCTCAGACTCACCTGCCTCTGCCTCCCGAGGTATCTTTTTAAATAAACTGCCAGAATTTGCACTGGGAACATGACTCGATTGGTAGTGCCTGCCATGCAAGCATGAGGACATCCTAGCACTCATAACAATCTGGGTACGAGAGACATATACCTGTAACTCCAGTGCAGGAGGGCGGATCCCTGAAGCTCAGAGGCCAGCTCAACTGAATCAATGAAATCGGTGAACACTCAAAAGTAAGGTGGAAAGTGATTGAGGAAGGACGAGACACAATACTGACCTCCGGCCTACACACACACACACACACACACACACACACACACACGTGTAGGCACTGTGGAAATGAATGGACTGCCTACTTCTTAGCTGTTCTCCCTGCCACCAGGCTGCCTGCCTCACGGCTGAATTCCCAGCCCTTAGAACGGGTGCAGGCACTCGTGGCCAAGCCAGCCCCATTTCAGTTCACTTTCTGCTCGACTCCAGCTGAGGCAGCTTCCATCTGGTCCTCGGCAGCTCCTGCCTCAGGACCTTTGAACTTCCTATTGTTGCTACTTCAGCTTTGCTACCAAATTTGCAGAGGTCTGCCTCAGTCCAGCCTTCGGAGGTCAGTTTAAACCTCTCCTCGGAGAGCCCACTCCCAGAGACCTCGCTCGGCAGCCCTTCCCCACTGGATTTCCTCTCCCTGGCTTACCATTTATTTATTTGCTCAAGTCCTCCCACACAGCCTGTGTTTAGAGTGAACTTCCACCCCCAGACTCTGACTCCGGGAGACTGTGTTAGCGGCACTGTAGGGCCTCTGATACTGACCCATGGTGAGAACAGAAATGAGCATTAGCTAGAAGCCAGAGCTTTCCTCCTGAGAGCCTTGAATGAACCCCAGGGCACAGCTTCTCTCCCCACCACCCCACGACCCCGGCAAGTACCCCTCATCCCCCATCCCCAACCCCCCAGTGTTCTAGCCAGTGTGTTTTGGAAAAGAGGCCTGGTCCTGCAGAGACTGACATCTGTCTTAGGGGTGGGGTGGGCAGGGCTAATCATGAGGCCAAGGCTACATGGGGTCAGTCCAGGGTAGATGAACTGGGAAGTCCAGGGCCTATCAATACAGTAGCCACTGACCATCAGCCACTGTACTCACTTCTAGCTCAGTTAAATGTTCAAAGCCACTCCGCTCAGCTACTGGGCACGCTGAAGAATGGAAGGTCAGTTGGGGTTGTGAATCTTATGGGAATTTTGTAGCATCTGGCTAGAAAAAGGGTCCGATGAAAGTTTAATTTTTTTTAATCTTTAAACATGTGCTTTAAGAACAGAACACACAGGATTTAAAGACAGAATAGAAAAGGAAAAATGTCTTGCTAAAACACACATGTATATATATATATATGTATGCACACATGCACACACACACACACATATTAAGGCTTTTTTTTGAGACAGGGTTTCTCTGTGTACCCCTGGCTGTCCTGAAACTCACTTTGTAGACCAGGCTAGCCTCGAACTCATAGAGATCCACCTGCCTCTGCCTCCCGAGTGCTGGGATTAAAGGTGCGCACCACCATGCCTGGCAATAACGTCTATATTGATCATATGTCAAAATGACCTCTTACACTAGGTTAAACATATTCTCAGTGGGGCCTCATGCCCCACCCCAACCACTCCTGCTTTTTGACCCTTCAAAGCCAGCTATCAGCGCCGTGAAGCCATCAGGAACGGCACGTCCACAACTCTCACAGGTCTGTGGCCCTCCAAGGCCCGTGGAGCCGGGGGACCTGCTCACTGCTCGCACCATTTAATATCTGAAAGCAGAAGTGGAGGTGAGGGTCCTCTAGAGGGATTCTGCTAGGATTGAGAACTCTGGAAGAATTCTTAGCTGTTCTCCCTGCCATGAGGCTGCCTGCCTCACAGCTGAATTCCCATCCCTTAGAACGGGTGCGGGCGCTTGTGGCCAATCCATCCCCATTTCAGTTCACTCTCTACTAGACTCCAGCTGACCTCACTTTGTAGGATGGCAGGTGCAGGAGTCACTGCTGGGAGGAAGGTCCTCCCGGCCTGTGTGGGATGCGGGAGCTTGGCTAACAGCCAGCTCCTCAGTGCCCATCCCTAGGAGCAGCCCTGACAGGTTCCCTTATACACCTACATGGGAAAGCTGCCTCCTGAGACCCCCACAGGAAGACTGGGCCTCAAGCCACCCCACAGCAGTGACACCACAGGCACTGTGGCCTCCCACCTTCAATCTCAGAACCACATGGCTTCTCACTTCCACACAGGCAGGCCCCTGCACTTAGCCAGTCTTGCTTCTTTCCAACTTCTATGCATCCTGCAAGACACTTCCCCTAAAGCTGCCCCTTCCCCTGAAGCTGGTCCGTGTTCCACATCACATCCTTAAGGCTTCTGGCCAGGTCTACTCTGAACTGCTTCTGACTGGACCCAGTGCTTTACCTCTTTACCTGACCTTTTTCTACAACACAGAATGTACTTCCTCTGAGCAAAACTGCAACTGGGTTGCCAAGGCCTAAAATAGATGTTTTCAAACTTAAACCACCATGACTCACCTAGAAGGCTCTCAAACTACAGGCAGCTCGGCGGCATCCCAGCTTATGGTCTGGGAGGGCCCCGGGGGGCCCCATCACTGACCACAACTGTAGGTCCCAGGAAGTGCTGAGGCCGCCGACCTCTACAAGGTCAGGTCTAAAATCTTCACCTTGGCATCCAGGCCTTGCACAAGATGGCTTCCAATTATTGCACCAGTTGTGCCTCTCCCCAGTGACTGTCCCAGTCCAAAAGCAACAATGACTAAATGCACTGAAGTTCTCAAAAGAAGCTGCATCCACACTAAGCATTCTACAAAAGCTGACTGCCTGACGGAAAGGGAACGTTGGTGAATGGGCAAGTTTGAATGTTGCAGTTCCAGAGCCAAATTATCTTAGGCTATCTTGGCCCTCTTAAAAAGCCATTCGTTCCCCATCTCTGCACGTGTGCCTGTGTGTGAGTGTGTGTGATCTAATACCCTGTGACTACTGCACAAATCCTTTTGGAATGATTGTATAAACAGGTCCCAGAGCTAAGAATATTGTCAGACAGCATCTGAGGTCTATAGGAGCGATTTCCATAGTTGTTGTAATTACCTACCTGATGTTTCCACCAATGTGTGGAGAGTAGTTGGGGGTTGTGGATGGAGTGATGGTGGGGAGGGAGGTGTGGATGGAGTGATGGTGGGGAGGGAGGTGTGGATGCAGTGATGGTGGGGACAGATGCAGTGATAGTGGGGGAGGGACATATGCAGGGATGGAGAGGGACAGACTAGTGATGGTAGGGGAGGAGCAGATGCAGTGATGGTGGGGACAGATGCAGTGATGGTAGGGGAGGGGCAGATGCAGGGATGGTGGAGGAAGGGGCAGATGCAGGGATAGTGGAGGAGGGGCAGATGCAGGGATGATGGGGCAGATGCAATGATGGTGGGGGCAGATACAGTGATGGTGGGGACAAATGCAGTGATGGTTGGGGAGGGGCAGACTCAGTGATGGGGAGGGACAGACTCA
This sequence comes from Meriones unguiculatus, assembly GCF_030254825.1. Lineage (NCBI taxonomy): Eukaryota > Metazoa > Chordata > Mammalia > Rodentia > Muridae > Meriones > Meriones unguiculatus. The sequence continues at coordinate 36,924,576 of NC_083359.1, forward strand.
GTGATGGTAGGGGAGGGGCAGATGCAGGGATGGTGGGGACAGACTCAGTGATGGTAGGGGAGGGGCAGATGCAGGGATGGTGGAGGAGGGGCAGATGCAGGGATGGTGGAGGAGGGGCAGATGCAGGGATGGTGGACAGGTGGGTAGGAGGATGGTGGACAGATGAATAAGCCAGCGGAACTTCAGCGCACATCAGAAGTTGCTGGGTGATGCCAGTTTGAAAACAGACATTGAAAAAATCTAAAAAATTCTCACAAAGAAATTCCCAAGCAGGAAAAAAAGAACCCACTAAGCCACCTTTACAGAGCTGCATGGCAGCAAGCACCCTGCGCTGGAGGGCGGGGCTTTTCTGGATACAGAGGAAGCCTTGGCCTTCTTCACACAGTTCGAAACCCTCCCTGCCTCTCAACTAAAAGGGCAAAGACACAGAGGCAGGCATGGGGCTCTAACATTTTAAACCTCTAGGCATGAAAATATCTAGAAAATGCATTTTGAATGTTAACAGTGGGTCCTCTGACGCACATATACACACACGTACACACACGCAAAAAAAAATCAAGTCATTTCACTTTTTGCTTCTCCAATTTTTTCCATTTTTTTTTCTTTAACTAACCTAGTGATGTCAGTCTAATTTCTAACTGCTTAAAAACAAGTATTAATACTATTATTAGTATGATGATGATGATGATGATGATGATGATGTGTGTGTGTGTGTGTGTGTATACAGTCAGTGCACATGCCACCATGCACGTGTGGAGGGCAGAGAGTCACTTCTCTCCTATCTGAACATGAGCTTTGGGGACTGAACTCAGGTCGTCAGGCCTTCGCAGCAAGCACCACACAGCCCTTAAAAGACAGTTCTCAAAGGGGCTCCAGGACATTAATGGCATCTGTTGACTCTCTGTTGAATGTCTGATGCCTTGGAACAAACACAACGACAAAAAACTTGCTCTATGGAGCTGGGCAGTGGTGGCCCACACCTTTAATCCCAGCACGCCGGAAGTAGAGGCAGGAGGGACTCTGTGAGTTTGAGGCCATCTTGGTCTATACAGCTAGTTCCAGGCCGGCCGGCCAAAGGTACACAAAGAAACCCTGTGTCAGAAAAAAGGGGGGAAAATAGTAGCTTCATGAACCCAGACAGAGAAAGTATGTAGTCTAGCTCCGCCCACTTTAGCCCTTTGGCTCTCCGGGCCTGCTTCTTCCTCTGGAAAAAGGGAGACCGCTTTTGGATTCTCCTTATCCTGTTCCACCTCCCGGTTCCAGGTGACAAGGAACAAACAAGACTTTAAAATCTAAGTGGCGGGCTGGAGATATGGCTCAGAGGTTAAGAACACTCACTGTTCTTCCTAAGGTCCTGAGTTCAAATCCCAGCAACCACAAGGTGGTTCATAACCATCTATAGTAAGATCTGGTGTGCAGGCAGAATGTTGTATAAATAATAAATAAATCTTAAAAAAAAAAAAGAAAAATTTATAAAATCTAAGTGGCTCCCCCAAGAGAGGGCGGGGGGATGACAGGGGCCATGGGAGCAAGTGACTGCGACAGAAACCTGGGGGTGGGGGCGGTGAGGGGACAGAGCGGGGGGGGGATGTAGCAAGTGACAGGAGACAGAGTTAGGGGAGAGCAAGTAACAGGGACAGAGCGATGGGTAGCAAATGACAGGGGACTGAGCCAGGGATGGGGATGGGTGGGCAGCAAGTGACAGGGACAGAGCCAGGGAGAAGCAGGTAGCAAGGAGAGGGAATGGAGGGGTGTAACAGCAGTTTTGGTTTCTCTGCAAACTCAGTTATGTGACATAGATATGTTTCTGTTTTAATCCCAAGTGTGGGATTTTAGTTCGGGCTTTAGTTTGTCCACAGCCGATAATTGCCTCCTGTGGGGTATGGTCTTTGCCTGCTAGTAATGGCCTGCCTCCTGCAACATGAAGAGAGAGGGGCGTTGTCTAGGGCTCTGAGGGATATAAATAGGAGAGCCCAGGGAGACAGAGTGTGTGCTGTGTGGTGAAGAGCAGTTTGGAGAGATCAGGGATGGATGGAAAGATGGAACGTTTCAACCTAGTGGCTTGGAGGAGACTGCTTGCTGCTTGTGCTTTTGGTGGAGAACTGGTATAGGCCTAAAAGAACCCATCGACCCAAAACAGCCAGGAGAAGCAAAGGGGTCTGCACCCCTCTCCCTGCTAAGCTTCTCTTTCCTAGCTAGGGTTGGGGGATTGGAAGGGAGAGGCTTGAAGAAACCCCAAATAAAATTGAGTTTTAAAATAGGCGCAACAGAGGGGGGTGCAGCAAGTGACAAGGCACAAAGCCCTGGGTAGGGGGAGCTATGCCATGGCTTGGGTTTGTCCCCCAAGACTTTAAGCACTGGAAGTTTGGTCTCCACTGTAATGGTGTTAGCAGGAGGTAGGACCTTTAAGAGTGGAGACTAGTCATGAAGTCACCAGAGACATGCCTGCAGAAGGAACCAAGTAATGAGGTCCTTTCTGGGACCTGAGGAGCTCCCTGGTTCATACCATCGCCATGAGACTTTCCGCAGCAAAGCCTTCTGCGGTTCTGACTGACCTGAGCCCAGTCAGAGAGCCTATTCTGGCACCACAGCCCTGAACCTCCAGAGCTATATGCGCCCACTAAACAGCTCATGTTCAAGAAGTTCCTCCTCAGACACCTCACACAATGGGCACTAGGCTAACACAAGCTGGGGGAGGGCCAAGCCCCTGTCCCTTGGCCACTGACTTCCTCTTGCTGGCTTCCATTCCTGTCCGGGAGGTGAAAGTTCACAGGGCCTTCTGAACTTTCCTTTTTCCTAAGCAGCAGGATCTTTCTCCAGTGAACCAGGTTTCTCCATATAGCACCAGTAAGTCAAACCTTCTGTCATTAAAAGCCAAGACTCTGCTTCCCACTGGGCACGCAAGATGACAAACCATCGCTGGCCAATAGCAAGCTCCAGGTGCTCTGAGACTGAGCAGATATGGAAACCCCCCCCCCCAAACACACCAGACCACCACAGCGGTGTGTACCGTGCCTAAAGCATCCCTTCTGGTCAATGGACGCTTCTGAACCACCCCTCCCATCTGCGGTGGCAAGACTGGAGGAGATGTCACATGCATGGGGGCCCTCAGCCACGTCTCCAAATGTCTGCAGGATTCTGACACTGCCAGATACTCCTGGAATTTACTTGAGATTTTTTTTTTTCCTGACACATAAGTTTCCTCTGTGTAGCCTTGGCTGTCCTGGACTTGCTTTGTAGACCAGCTGGCCTCGAACTCACAGAGATCTGTCTGCCTCTGCCTCCCCAAGTGATAGGATTGCAGGCCTGCACCACTGTCCCTGGCTGTGATATTTCTTGCACACACATCACTTTGCTTCCTATATGCCCAGAGTTTGAAGGGGGATTATTCATATGTGCGTGTGTGTGTGAGAGAGAGAGATATACATATATGTATATAAACATATATACATATATGCACACATTCATATACTATATATTTTATATATACATGATATAATATATAATATATATCTAATATTTATTATATGATATATGATATTATATATTATATATAATGTATATATATGCTATATACATATATGCTATATACATACACACACACACACACATATATGCTATTGAGCTGGGAATATAGTTCAATGGTAGAGCACTTACCTAATATACACAAGGCCCTGAATTTAATATTCACCATTGGAAACACACACACACATGCACGCACACACAAAAGAGACAGAGAGACTTGGCAGAAAACAAGTTTAGCAAAATGCACATTCTAGGCCATCTGAGTTTTGCCAATTGAGAGGTAGCAACATGAGGTATGCTGATGACAGGGGTATCTGCAGGGCAGCCAGTGAGGTCTCATGACCCTTGGCAGGAGCCAAGGGTGATGCTCAGGTCGGAAGAGCATAGAAATAAGAGATGCGTGAGTCCTGCAAATGTCACCAAGATTAGTACTCAGGCGTCCTGCCCATGCCAGGCTTCTGGACACTCATCCAGAATTTACTCGCTCAGTCTTGGACTGCTCCGTGTCCAAGGCACCACAAGGTGAGAACTCCTTATGGGGTGCTGTGTTCGGGCTCGAAAGGACATCAGACCTAACACACACAAAGGCTTCACTGGGGGAGCCGCCCCAAGTCTCCCCAGCTGGCAGTATGAACCGGGAACATCCTGAGCATCAACACAACCTCTGGACTGTTTCGGATTTCTCGATGATCGAGACGCATCCCTCCACTCACAGACGTGTAACAGACAGGCAGGCCCAGCCTTCTCTGGGTTGTATGCTACAGCACTTTTCTGCTTCTGCAGCCTTGGCCGGAGTGTGGGGAGGGGAGGCCATGGACTCAGAGCAGCCGACTTCACCCCCTTGCTGCAGCCCTGGCCCACACAGCAGATGCTGAGCAAGCATGGCGGGCATCGGTGGCCAGGCTGCCGTGCTCTTACCCACAGCTTCCCGTCATAGTAATAGGCCCCCAGGAGCTTCACAATGTATGGGTGGTCGCAGGTGGCCAGGATCTCAATCTCCACGATGTAGTCTTCCAGCTCCTCCTCGCTCTTGGTCTCAATGACTTTGGCTGCTGCCAGGGCACCAGTCTCCTTGTTTTTGGCCTGCAAAGTGGAGACATGGAAGGTTACAAGGAAGGCCGGGCAAAAGAAGGCTTCCCAGGCCCCCATACAAGTGTGAGAACAGAGGCGGATGTCCAAGGGAACTAAAACACTGTCCTGACACAGACAGTTAACATCCCAACCATGGCCAGGGCACATGAGGTGTCAACACAGGGGATCTCAGACCAGAAAGAACATTCTTTGTGTTTAATAAGAAAGTAAGATATAACCATACTATAAAATAAACTATGAAGTAAATACAAGAATGGGCTAGTGCATTCACACACAATAAATAAATAAATAAATAAATAAATAAATGAAATCTTTATAGTATAAAATGAAAAGAACACAAAACAAAACAAAAAAAAAATCTGAGGGAAGCTCTACCCACGATAGCCACCCACAAAAAGCCTGAAACAGAGGGCTCATGAGCACTGGCACTGCGTCCCATTGTGGGAGAAAGAGGGGGAAGGCGGGGGTATACCGAATGCATCATATTAAAACTGGGCAGGACACTGCTTCTTATCTGATGAGAAAGAGAGAGAAAACCTTAGCCAGCTGGGATGACACAGCCAAGAAACCAAACTTAACAGGAGCCAGGGAGGTGTGGAGGAAGGAGTACTGGAGTGAGGCTGGACGGTGGTGGATGGCCACTATAGAGCTCCCTTCTCTGGGGACCAACACAGGCAGACGCTGCCATCCCACAGCTTTAGAGCCAAAGGAGCACAAAGCAGGGATTCCGGCTGCACTATACCTACCACAGCCAAAGGTGGGACACACCTAAGGGACCAGAGACGCATAAGTGCAATGGCTATTGTTCCACCAGGAAATGCTGCAACGGTAACAACCGAGCCTTGAAAACACGGGTCTCTGGCCTAAGTGAAATAAGCCAGGCACAAAAGCTAAATACTGCATGATTCCGTCTGACCGAGCAAAGGCAGTCAGTGACAGAGAAAGAAACTCAGAGTTTACCTGGGGCTGTGTGGGGTAGGGTGGCCGCTCAGAGGATCCCGAGTTTGTTGGAGATGATTTAAAGACAAACAAACAGAAAACTCTTGGGCTAGGCATGGTGACACAGGCCATGACTCTATCTCAGTACTCAGGATGTGGAGGCAGGAGGATCTCTGAGAGCTTGAAGCCAGCTGGGTTTGCATTGCGAGTTCAGGCCTACATAGCGAGACAGGCAGGAACAGTGTCTCTAAACTAAACTAAACTAACAAACTAAAAACCTTGAAACATATACAACAGTGAAGACTCCATGGCTTATGGACTTTTTTAAGAACTGTAGGCCTTGGAGAAGCTAATGGGATAAACAGAATATTAATGCTATTTTGCCAAAATTAAAAAAAAAGAGAGAGACAGAGAGATAAGCATGTGAATGACAGAGCCGATGGAACCATTCCTCCTCATAAGACGCCCCAGAAACAGGACACAAGAACCACAGCTCCCTCGGTGTTCCCAAGCTGCTATAACCCTCAGCCTCTCTACCACAGCGACTCATGAGGACTGAGGTGTTGGCGGAGGACACACTGTGGGATGACGTGGCCCTAGAAGCCAGCAGCTAGCTGCTTGTCACCAAGCACTGGGTGCTCCGGGGCTGTGGGCATCTGTGTTCCGCCCGTGCCTTCCTGAGGGTGCCGTGCCTCCCGCCTACTCTGACCAGCGTCAGGGCCTGGGTGACAACACATAGTCACTCAGAGGATCAGAGCACAGAGGGCAACCGGCAGCTCAGATTCTCCCATGGCAAGACTGATAAAACAAGTCCAAGTTCAGAGAGGAGACATGCCTGGAATTCGCACCTGGGTCCTCTTCCTTCATAGATCCTTTACGTTCTCTAGACCAGTGTTTCCCGGCCTTCCCACTGCTACGACCCTTTAATACACCTCCTCGTGGTGTGGTGACCTCCAGCCATAAAATCATGTCGTTGCTATTTCATAACTATAATGTTGCTAGTGGTATAAATCATAATGTAAATATCTGTGTTTTCCGAGGGTCTTGGGCAACCCCTCTGGGAGGGTCCTTTGACCCCCAAAGGGGTCTCAACACACAGGTTGAGAACTGCAGGTCTAGATAACAAGTCCACACAACCCCCTGCACCAGAAAACTCTATAACCAGAAACAGAGTGACTTTTGCTATGCCCTAGGCGAGGCGCATAGAGGATGGCTACACGCTCTGACAGCTGCCCTCTCCCTGGCCTCAGGATTTAAGGTCTGGATGGAAAGGTGCTGCATATCCTGCTGAGAGGGATCAGGTGGCTGCTTAGGCTGGGCGTGGCCCCAGGAGGCACCAACCTGAGAGGGAGCCTTGGAGAAGGAAGTGGCGCGGAGGATGCAAACAGCATTTTCTACTCTACTCTCAACTCAGGTGTTCTCAACTCAACTAGCTAAGCTGCTAAGAGCCACATGTCCCCTGCAGTGATTACGACAGTTCCACGTTCATAGGGGACAGAGTTTGCTCACCCTTGGCTTACACTTCTTAGGTGTGTTAACTCAATTACTACCTCAAGCATCCTCCGGGGCAGTACAGCTACCGGTCCGTGTGCAGAGGGAGAGACAGAGGCTAAGCCCCGTGAGCAAAGTAGCAGGGTGTGTCTAGACTTCTGGAAGCCTGCTTCCAAGCCTGCACCTTACGAGTGACCGTCTTCCTCCACCGAAGTTCTTTTCAGATTAGAGGTCATGAGACCTCCAGAACCCAGACTAGGATCTCAGATCGGCAGGACGAGTGTGTGTATGTGGGGGGGGTGTCCTGTTCCCCTCAAACTCAATTTTGAATGCTTGTTCAGAACACCTTAAAAAACCTTTAGAGCTAAGCAGTGCTGGTGCACGCCTTTAATCCCAGCACCAGGAGGGCAGAGGCAGGTGGATATCTGAGTTGGAGACCAGCCTGACTCACTATGGGATGAGTTCCAGAACAGCCAGGGCTACACAGAGAAACCCTGTCTCCAACGCCCCTCCCCGGCCAAAATAAAATCCATGAGATAAGCAGCTAGAGTCTCTCTCTCTCTCTCCCTCTCTCCCTTTCCTTTGAAGAGGCAGAGAGGAAGCGTGGGGGTTGCAGACTCAGGGTCAGGGGACCACAGCACCTCTTTGACCACAAATGAGGTAGGCAGAAGTCATCCGCTCATCACGGCCTTTTTGTGCTGAGGGGAGAAGGCTATATGTCACCTTTTCCTGAGTTTCCTGAAAAAAAAAAAAAAAAAAAAAGATGTTTTCCTGTAAATGTGGAGGAATGGGGACAGTTTCTCAGGAGTGCACAGAACCTGCTTTGCCCTACACTGTAAAAGCAGCATTGACCAAAGGGCTGGGCCTCCAGCAAGGAGCCAGTGTCAACACCAAGACTGCTTGGTCGGTGCCCAGTGCCTTACTCAGATTTCAGAAGCCAGGGCCCACCAGGGAGGGGCCATGCAGTGACTGTGCCAAAATCAAATTCCTTAAGAGCCTGGCTGAGGCAGCAATCCATTCCCAAAAGGCAACAGAGGATGTTGCAACTGTGGATTAAAAAAAAAAGCAACAACTGGTCAGTGCTGACCAGTGCCACCCAGACCTGGAAGGCAAATTCCATTCGCAGTCAACAGAGGAGTCTGAGATTCAGACAGGCTGTGAAGGCCAGCTCTGTCACACGCCTGGGTGCTCCGAGCACCAAATCACTTCCAGAGGGTTCAACTGACACGAGCTAAAGAAGAATGGCACGCACAGCCAGTACCAACCAGTCACAGCCAGGGGGCCTTGACAGGTGCAGGCAATGAGCCTCCCACAGACACCGAGGCAGGCACTGGCCACATGCCTGCTTCCCAGACAGCAGACTGAGGCCTGGAAAGGGGAGAGAGTGGAGTCTAGGACCGTGGTCTTGACTGGGCTCTCAGGTTCAAAGAGAATGCTGTGCTTTCCAGAGGCTGCTTGTTTGTTTGTTTTATGTGTAAGAAATGGGACAGTCAGATGTGATGGCTGTAGTACCAACTGCTTGGGCTTGAGCTCACTTGAGCTCAGGACCTCAAGCCCAAGAAGACCTGTCTCAATAAAAAGAGAAGCCATATGTTCAGAGCGGTGAAATCACGGTCCAGGGCCACACATCTGTAACGAAGAGGACTTAGGCCCCTGGTGTTTCAAAGTCCTTGGATCTAACTGCTTTCCAAAGGTGCCTATACAGTCAGCACCAGTCCTGCCTGGGCTTCTGGTTCCCCTCTGTACAGATGGAGGGTGGGGCACGATGTCCGAGCTCTCTCTGTGCTATGGGGAAAGCCGGGAGAGCTGAGGGTTGGAACAAATGAGGTGCACACAGAAGCAAGCAGGCAGAATTTCCATAAACATACAGCATCAAGGCTTCAAAAGTCCACGTCCACTAGTTCTGAGGCGAGGCCAGGGATGAGGGGGATCCCCTGCCCTGCTCCTTGCTGGCTGTCTCTAACCTCGAAGCCCACACCCTTGAGAGCAGACACAGTGGCCACTTGTGTTTTCTGGCCCAGACACTCTGTGGGAACAATCCTCTCCCTTGTGACAGCCTGGGGCCCAGCCTAGAGGAGGTGGGGCCAACCAGCCCAGCCCAGCCAGGAGCTCTGCCCTACCTCAGGGGTGCAGCAAGCCAGCTCAGGAGCTGGGGCATTACTGAGACCTGGTAACATGAAAGCCAGGCAGAGGACAAGCCCCAGACCCTCACTTTCTTTGGCAGCCAGCTGACCACTTGGTCCCCTCCCTATCAGGAAATGCCTGACAATGCAGAATGCAGCCAGGCCTTCAGCCACATCTCCTGAACTTCAAGTCCACATTCTCATTATCCAGACAGGGAAACTGAGTCCACGAAAGACTGCAGAGACCCAAGCCTGAGCACAATGACTGAAGTAGAATGGGGTGTAAAATACAAGGGCCTGGAGCCTCTGTAGCTGCCTGGAAAGAAATCCTGGGCACCCCATTCCCAGGGTTCACGCAAAACTCTACTCTCTTTGGGAACCGTCTCACGTTCAGTCCAAGGGTCCAAAAGGGCTGACCCCACCACGGTCAGGTGCACATTCAGGCCCAACCAGCCAGAGCCAAGCCTTGTCATAGCCACTGCTCCAAGGTGGTCAAACTGTTCCTGAATGGTTTCTTGTCTGCTTGGGGTTTGTTTGTTTTTTAAGGTTACCAGAAAAGCAGCTTTAGCTAAACTGCAGAGTAGAAGGGTGGGGAACTGTGGACACCATTCCCACCTTCCCGGCTCCTGTGCTGGGGCTCCGATCTAAGGCTCATGCATGCTGGGCAAGGGCTCTGCTACTGAATCCCATCCCCAGCCCTGCATTTTAACAAGTCTAAGGCGGGTCTTGTTCTTTTGGTGTGTATGGTGTGTGTGCCTGTGTCTGCACACGTACAGACACACGTGTTTACATGAATGTAAAGGTCTAAGGTGGACATTGGGTGTCTTGCTACGTCACTCAGAGCACGTGATTTTAGCTAGTCTATCTAACCAGTTTGCCCCAGGGGACTGCCTGGCTCCAGCTCCCACAGGCTGGCATTACTGGTTTCCCCTGAGTGGTGTAGACCCAAACTCTGGTCCTCGAGGTTGCACAGCAGGTACCCACACATGGAGCCACCTCCCCGGCCCTGCTGCTGTTTTTACGTCTGGTGGCACTACAGCTCGCAACCAAGGCTCGCATACGAGGCGAGTATCCCACCATTGAGTGCTGTCCTCATATGGGATAGTCCACCTTGTCTCTTCCGCCCGAGAGTGAAAGACAAGAGGCAGGGTCTGCAGAGAGAGGAGCCAGAGTGCTGAGGACATCAGAGCTCTGGAGCCAGCTGCCCCCAACAGTGCTCACTGCCCTTGGATTTCTGGGTTATGTAAGACAATAAGTTCCCCTGGGGACTCAGCTTCATTTGCTACCAAAAAGGAAATGAGTCTCCCATCTAGGGGTAGGGAAGGGGGTGATGTTCCCACAGAGAGCAGGCATGTAAGGAAGTGTTTTAGCACCAGCCGCACATGTAACAAGGGCCATCTCCACTCCCACCCTGACCACAGAGGGACATTCACAAGATTCCCAAGAGAGATAACCTGAGACCTGGGGACCAACATGGAAAGTACAACTAAGACCACAGAAAAACAAATAAACCAACAAATAAATCCTTTAAAAAAGTGAAACGGATTGCTGTACACTCAGTAAATTAGCAAAAACAAGCAGTAACAACCAGATTTTGGCGACTATGTAGTAAAACAGAGGTCCTTATTACAGGAGAGGACATAAATAGCTTCAGTCTTCCAAAGGTAACGACTGACCAAAACTGCCCTGTTCTGTTTTGGAGATGGGTTTGAAGTATCTTTTAAGCCCATTATCCCTAATTTCTGGGACATTAAAGCCAAGAAATAATTCAAGAAACGCAACAAAAGAAACGTACAGGATCCCACTCATGGCCCATAATAACGGAAACGAGGTAGGAGCGGCCTAAATGCCTAATGGTGAGACAACTATTAAATTGCTTTAATGGGACATTAGCAACCCTTTAACACGGCGAGTGAACAATCCAGCAACGAGGGCAACCAGCTAAGCCAAAATAGTAACGAGGCAGGATAATGAAATTGCCCTTGGGAAGTGTGCACGCCTACAGAGAGACGAGCTGGGGATAGGCCACGGAGGACAAGCACTTTCCATCCAATGCCAGCTGGCAAGTGTGCACAGGAGTCCCGGGGAGGGTTAGGGAGTGGAAACCAGTCTCCTGGACAGAAGGTGAGCATGTACCCAGATCCGGCCTTACAGGGTCTTACAGGCTAGCAACTGGAGCTGTCCCGTCCAGATGGCTGCTGCTGGCTGCCTAGGGAGGTGTACATGAATCGGAAGAAAATGAAGCGAAACCTGAGCTTCCTCAGTGGCATCTGCCATGTGGCAAATGCCTCCTGACCAAGAAGAGGTGGCTGCCACACTGAACTCGGCAGACACTCCGAGCAGCCTCACGTCTGCACAGCGTTCCAGTGGGAACCACACTCGGGCTTTAGCTCCCTGCCCTCTGTAGTAGAAAAACATCCTCTCAGAAGCGGGGGGGAATATCTTCAATGCCCCAGGCTCCAGAAGTTTGTTTGTTTGTTTGTTTGTTTTCAGAAAGAGAAAAAGGAGCTGGGTGGTGGTGGTGGTGAAGCATGACTTTAATCCCAGCAACACTTGGGAGGCAGAGGCAGGAGGACCTCTGTGAGTTTGAGACCAGCCTGGTCTACAAAGTGAGTTCCAGGACACACAGAGAAACCCAGAGATAGAAAAGGGAGGGAGAAAGAGACGGAGGGAGGGAGAGAGGGTGAGAGGGAGGGAGGAGCAGACACTCCCACCCCAGACACACAGCTGTTAACTGAGGTCTCCTAGCAACCTGGCTAGGGCTCAGGTGTGAGGAAAAGGTTCCAGCTGACCTGTCCGTGGAATCGCATGTGTGGATAACGGCTGAAGTCTGGAGCGGGCAAGGCTAAACGTTTCTGCTTTTTCATCTCTGGATGCTGATGATTGTGCTGGGCAGGTGTCAAATGAGGCTCAGGCTCCTAGCATATTGGGTCTTAGTCTGTGTCACACATAAGGACATAGGGAATGGTGACAAGTGCCGCCAGTCATAGGAGGGCTTTGGTTCAGGAAGTAGGGAGAGAGGCATCTGGCTCTGGAGGGAACCAGGCCACAGAAGAACTGGTTATATGCAAGGAAAAGACCAGTATCCATTCAGGAAGGGGACCAGGGGCAGCAGGGCTAGAGGCTGGTGTGCAGCAGGAATTGGGATCAAAGGCTGGCAAGCCCAGTAGGCAGGAGGAGGCAGGAGGAAAAGACCCAATGGGAGTGGCAGCCTTGTGGTCTCAGGATAAGATAATAAGCAGGTCCTTGGAAGCAGGACACTGAGCACTGGCCTTCACCCAGCAAAGGCTCAGGCAGAGTAGGAAGAAAAAGGAAGGCCGAGAGAGAAAGAGACCTGTCTCAGGTCACACAGGCAGACGGTGACTGCCAGGGCTTGAACTCAGGCAGGTCTGGCTCTCTGCCCAAGTCTTTGCCTTAGTAGCCAACCATCTCCGGGGGCTCCAGACCAATGGCACTGGGACCCAGACCTCCCCCAACATCTCTTGCTCCACTGCCTACAAGCACAAACACTTCCTGAAGCTGACCACAGTGCCTAAGCGCCCCGGCCAGCACTCCGGCCCCCTTGTTAGCGTTTCCACTATAGGCGGCCGTTGCTAGGGTCATGGGCAACACAGATCTGAGTTAGCTGTGAGCTATGAAGGTCAAGCCCGTGTCTGATTCCTCTCAGCCTACACCTCACAGAGCCTGGCACGGAACGATCAGGGAATGGGGTGGGGAGAACAGGGAGGGAGCCTTGAAGACAGACATGAGGGAGGATGGACGGATAGGTAGATGAGAAAGGAGGAGGAGAGATAGAAATGAGTAGTGTGGTGGCTTGGGTGAGAATGGCTCGTATGTTTGAATGCTTGGTCTTGAGTTGGTAGAACTGTTTGGGAAGGATTAGGGGGTGTGGCCTGATTGGAGGACGTGTGTCACTGGGGGTGGGCTTTGAGGTTTCAAAAGACCACACTGTTTCCGGTTAGCTCCCTCTATCTCTGCCTCCTGCTTGTGGGTCAGATGTAAGCTCTCAGCTATTGCTCCAGCAACATGCCTGCCTGCCTGCTGCCATGCTTTCCACCATGATGTTCACTTGACTCTTAACCCTCTGGAATTGTAAGCCCCAGAAATTTTCTTTCTTCTGTAAGCTGCCCTGGTCACTGCGTCTCTTCACAGCAGTAGAAAAGTAACTGAGGCAGGTGGGTAGGAGGATGGTTAAGCAGACAGATGGCTGAGTAGGTGGAAAGGCCAGAGGAAAGCTGTGTCTGTACTCACTACAGAATAGTGAGATAGTCCACTTCAGAGAAGACTGGAAAGTGACAGGAGTCCGTTTCCTCCTGGCTCTCCAGGCATCAAGCTCTGCTTTTGGAAGATGCCACCTGTTTGCCTGACAGAAGCCAAAACCCCTGGCTGGGCCAGGACATACACAGTTAACAAGTCCTGCCAAGTAGAGAGAGCCACTTCCCCGTCAGTAAGTGCCCTGCCAAGCTTTAGCTCAACGACAAACGAGAGCCAGCCAAGTTTCAGAAGTGACACTTGAGGACAGCAAAGATTATGCGGCACAAAAGCAGAGAGGAGGGACAGTCCCACAGATGTACATTCAACATCCCCAGGAGGAGAGGCCTGGTGGGCCATCCTGGCACAGCCAGGAAAAGCTAAGCCTCCAAGACCTTTTGGCTTGGGACCAAACCCAAACAGGATCAGCCTCAAAGATACCAAGCCATGGCCTTGGCCAAGGAGCCCAGCAGCCCGTCCAACTTGGCCAGGCATGTGGGAATCTTTGGATCCCAGCTTTTCGAATGTGGTGAGGAACCCAGTCCCAAGATATCATTGATAGTGAGGGGAAGACAGCCATGGGTTCTGCCTCCTGGGAGGCAAAGCTCCCTTCTTTGCCAGGCTGCCTCCCGCCTGAGGAAAGAACACGGGGGAGAGTGTACTGTACTTTTATAATAACATCTCATTTAATCCCTGCAACTCAGGGGTCCTTTGACTTCACATTATTTTCCCATCACAGACCTCTAAGAATCATAGTCAGCATGTCGTTGTTGTTTTTATTTGTTTGATTTTGGTTTTCGAGACAGGGTTTCACTGTGTAGCCCTGGCTGTCCTGGAAGTTGCTTTGTAGACAAAGCTGGCCTTGAACTCACAGAGATCAACCTGCCTCTGCCTCCTGAGTGCTAGGACGAAAGGCATGCACCACCACAATCCGGCCACTGCTACTTTTTTTTTTTTTAATCAACAATACCTTCCCTGTTATTTTTTTAAACTTATTTTTATTTTATGTGCATTGGTGTTTGCAGGTATGCATGTCTGTGTGAGGGTGTCTGATCCTGTAGTTACAGACAGTTGTGAGCTGCCATGTGGATGCTGGGAATTGAACCCAGGTCCTCTGGAAGAGCAGCCAGTACTCCGAACCTCTGCGCCATCTCTCCGGCCCCCATGTTATTTTTTATTATTCTAAAAATAACACAAGTACTTGAAAAAAGAATCTTAAAAATAGAATGGCACAAAATATAACAGAACCTCAGAGACACTGCTTTCTGCATCTTGTATGTTTGCGTCTCCGTATCCCTCCATGGCACAGCCGTCCCACGCTGATGCTCTCAGCTGCGTAACCACAGCAGGCTGGAGTGGGCACTGTGTTCCTTACCCTCTGCCTTTCTACACTGAGGGCATGAAGGCTCCTGCCGGACAGTGTCCGCTGAGCTAGCCTGAGAATGCTTAGAACAGGCCCTGCCCAACTAATGAAAAAGGAATAGACGGTACATTCCTCTACATTTTAGTTTCTTTACATTCTAATTAGGGCGTAATAATTTTATGTGTTCACAGGGCTCAGGGAGACTTCTCATTACATGCAAAGTATGTGACAATCCCAATCCGGCAGCCTGCGTGTCGGTCACTTCAGCCACTTAGCATGGCTGTGTGTTGGCAACACTCAAATGCCCTCTGTGGAGACAGGTGTGGTGGCACACACCTCTAAATGCAGCACCCAGAAGGCAGAGGCACGTGGATCTCTGTGAGTGCAAAGCCAGCCAGGTGTACACAGAGAGATCCGGGCCAGCAAAGGATTATAAAGTTAAACCCTGCCCAAAACAAAACAGAATACAAAAGAAAACAAAACAAGCAAACCCTACAAAACCTCTGTGACTACTTTACAAAGTACAGCCAACTGTGGTGCTGCCTGTACAGCCTGGCACTGGGCAAGCAGATGCAGCTAGATTATGATGCGCGAGCCCGTGCACGCACGCACGTCAACACCTCATTCTCCACTTCCACCGCCTCCACCGGAGCTGCACTGAAGCATTACAAGCCGGCTCTCCTGTCCAGCCTCTCTATTTAGCCATTAGCCATCCTCTCTCTCCCAGGCTCCCAGGCACAGGTAACCACTATCCTTCCCTCTCATTCTAGATCAAGTCCTCTAGGGTCCACGTGCCCCTCACCAATGTACACGAAGCACTCCCACCATCACCTCCAGCCACTGCTAGCTGTGCACTGGGCCAATCCTGGCATGTAGGGCTCTAAGCTCCCCACTAACAGTGGTACCCAGCCATGCCCTTGGCCCACTTGGATTTCCTGCTGCCTCCAAAGATAAGGGGAACTATAGAGGAGAAATCCTTCAGAAAGAGCCCAAGGCTCAGAGAAAAGGTAGGAGGGCTCCTGAGGACAAACAGGGCGGCATGCTGGTACAGGGGGGCCACCATGTCCCAAGATATCCGCCTGGACAGCGACACCCACTTTGGAAGACCAGGAGTGGGCCTGGCCCCCAGACAAGGCATAGCTTTCCAGAAAGGAAAGCAAGATCCAACGCTGGTTCCTACTTCCAGGAGAGTCTAGCTGCCTCTCTGATATCCAGGGTGTCCTCAGCACCCCCAGCATGGGGCAGCCACAGAAGCCCTGGCATCCCCAAGACTCTGGTATCCCTCTGGTTTGCTGTGCCAGAGATGGAGGCTCAGGCCTCAGGAACACCCCACAGCCCCGGGGTGGCCCTCTTTATCTCTGGCAAATCACGTTTATCTTCATACCACAGAGGGCAGTAAACACAGGCTGACCCTAGGAACCTTCCCACGCATCTGACCAGAGCAGCCTCAACACAAACAGGCAATGAGGGGCCTCCAGAGAATGCGCCTGTCACCCCTGGGAATCCACAATCACCTGAAGTCTAGGCCCAGACTCAGGACCACAGCACTGACAGTTGTCTCGCCGGCTCTCTCTGTGCTCGGCAGCACCTGCCAGACTGGTCCCATTGCTCCACAGAGCCAAGCCCTGCTCTGACTTATAGTTCACAGCTTCAAATACTGAGGCCACAGGGCTGTGGAAAGGCCATGGAAATGGTTCAAGGGTTAAGAGCGCATCCTGCTCTTGCAGGACCCCCAAGTTCAGTTCCCAGCACCCACATCAGGTAGCTTACAACCAACTATAACTCCAGCTCAAGGGCATTCAATGTCATCTCTTCTGGCCTCCTCAGGCACATGCACTAATGTGCATATACATATACCTACACACACACACACATACACACACACACACACACTTAGAAAAATAAAAATACAAAGGCTAGAGAGACTGTTCAGTGATTAAGAATGTTTATTGCTCTTGCAGAGGACCCAGGTTCAATTCCCAGCACCCACTTGGTGATTCACACTCATAACCTCAGTTCCAGAAGAGCCAACAAGCATGCAGGTGGTACACAACATGCAGGCAGGCAAAGCATTCACACACATAAAGTGTGCATGTGTATGTGTGAGCACGCGTGTGCTTGTGTGTGTGTGTATGTGTGAACATTTTAAAGCCTCTTTTTAAAATTTTATTTAGATTTATTTGTATTTATTAATTATACTACATTCTGCATGCATGTGTGTCTGTGCCCCAGATCTCATTATAGATGGTTGTAAACCACCATGTGGTTGCTGGGAATTGAACTTAGGACCTTTGGAAGAACATCTGAGCCATCTCTCCAGCCCCCTTAAAGCCTCTTTATTAAGGGCTCTGAAATATACTAGTAAAATCAGCCACCATGGCCAGTGTTGAGCTTCAGTCATTAGAAGTCATTCCTTAAAAATAAACAAACAAACAAACAAATAAATAAATCCCTTCTCCAGTGACAGTTGTAGAGTACACCTTTAATCCCAGCACTGCACTCAGAGGGCAGAGGCAGGCAGATCTCTACGCTTGAGGCCATCCTGGTCTACAGAGTGAGTCCAGGATAGCCAGGGCTACATAGAGAAGCCCTGTGTCAAAAATCAAAACAACAACCAACCAAACAAACAAACAAACAATGCCAAAGAAGTCATTCCTTCTTATAAGCCAGGAGCAGCGGCACAGACCTATAATCCCAGCACTCAGGAGGCAGAGAGGCAGGAGGATCTCTGTGAGTTAGTTCTAGGCCAGCTTGCTCTACAAAGGGAGTCCAGGACAGCCAACGCTACACAGAGAAACCCTGTCTCAAGAAACAAAGCACAAAACAAACAAACAACAATAACAAGGAAGTCATTCCTTCTACCCAACTGCTTCCTCTCTGGTTAACAACCCTCTCTCTAGCCCAACCTGTTCTGTCCCCAGGGACTTTATATCCCCTGGAGAGGGAAGAGGCAGCCCTACGCTCAAGGCAGCCCGTTGTGGTTCTGAACTCTGAAGGGCAGAGCCCTGACTGAGGTGAAGGTAAGCAGTGAAGGCTGCTCTGAGGAACAGTAAGGGAGGAGCTGGCTGCCAGCACATTTAACAGTGAAGCAGCAGTAACGGGGCGCCCCCTGCAAAACCCTGCTTTCCTTCAGTACTTCTTGGGGGCTGGAGACTCCCCCAGACATCTTTTCTGTCAGGCCAGACGGAGCTAACCCTCTCGTTACCAGTCCCTGCCTCAAAGCCCCATCTCTCCACCTCCCCTTTAGTCTTGCTCTGATAAGAACCATGTTGGTTTAAACAAAAGGTATGGAGGTAGGAAAAAGAAAAAAAGTGCAACAGGGGGAAGCAGAAGTGAAAAGGGAAGGGAGAGAGCAGAAGTGGGAGGTGCCTGTGGAGGAGGGGCAGGAGGCCCCTTGGGGTGTATGTCCCCATGACAGGTCCTGCCTCCCACCCACCCCACCCACCCACCCACCCACCAGGGCCCAGGAGGGTGACAAGAACCTTCCTCATCTTCTGCCCTCAGAGGCCCCAGCCACTTCCTCTGCAGTCCTGCCCATCACCACTTCCTCTGTAGGGGAGGCCACCATCAACACCCGCTTGAAGCAGGCGCAGAAAGAAGGTTGTGTTTCTAGACACAGAGTCCAGAAGACCATGAGAAGCCACTACGGTTCCGGAAGCAACCTTCTCTGCCTAACCTGACCTCTGGCTTTCCTTCTGTTCTCTGCAGGGGAAAGTTGCAGGGCCCTGGCCAGGAAGACCTGGGGTTAAGTCCCAGTCCTGCTATGACACTGAAAATGTCACTGGACATCTCTGGGCCTCCACGTGTAGAGTGAGGGGACTATCCCCTGCCTTTCTGAAGAATGAGAAGAAAAAATAGTGGACAATAAAAACTAGTCAATCCTCCCGCAAAGATTGAAATACAAGCATGGTCAAGAAATTATTCTCCGAGTTAACACTTGCTTGAGCACTCCTAGCAGTCCAGACACTGGCCACTGAACACAGACTGTCATATTTCATCCTTCAAGGACCCTGTTATGTCTTTGTGGCTGCCTTTGCAGTGAGTGAAGAGCAGGCACGGGAGAGCCATTTTCTCAGTCTCACACAACCCAGAACTAGCGGAGCCAGGCACTGCCTCTAGCTCCAGTACCATCTTCAATCCCTGGCAGAAGTCCCACCCCCATCCCATCCCACCCTCTCTGCTCTCCTTTCTCCTCCTCTCCCTCAGCACATATCTCCTTTGCAGACAGGTCACCCTGCGCTAGACAGTCGCCAGGCCTAGTCTCTGACCTACGACCAACCACACTTCAGGGGGAGATCCACCACCCCATCAGGCTGCTCCAGTCTCCACACAGTGGCCAGGCTGACCCAGTCTTCATTCTTCATGGGCTACCACAGTTGGGACCCAGGGGACCTGGCAGCCTCCTCAGGGCCTTGTCCCCTTTCTCCCACCCACAGACGGGTCCTTTCTGACGTTATATAGGCTGATTTGGAGGCTGATGACAGCAAAGACATTATTTGAGATCAAAACTGCCATATTTAACTCCCCCAGTTTGTCACAAGGCCCTCATGACTCAGTTTCCGCTATGACCTGACTGTCTATGTCCCCCTCAAAAATTCATCTATGAAAATCCTAACTCCAAGATGACGGTTACAAGATGGGCCTCTGACCCGGTGATTAGGTTATAGGGACAGGCCTTTGTAAACAGGAGTGGAGTCTTGATAGGAAAAGTAGACTCAAGGGCATTGCCTCACCCCTCCACCACATGAGCACACAGTGAGAAAGCAGGTCCTTGCCAAACACTGTAAGAGCCTGGCCTTCCCAGCCTCCAGCACTGTGGTCCTAATCGTCTACATTTTACATAGCCACAGGGTACAGCTGTGTAGACCAAGGGACTAGCAGACATAACCTTGCCCTGACGGCACCCAGGCCTGCCCAACTCAAACGCTCAAACCCATGGGCCACTGGGAAGAGAGGGAAAGCCCAGTGGCCTAGAGATGAAGGGACACAGGACCAGGCCAGTTGTATTCTTAACATGAGTACAACTGAGCACTGGAAATCAAGTGCGTCTGCACCGATGCTGTCTGTCAGGGCTAAAATGACCACTGTACTACACAGTCACTCGTCCTAGTAGCCCTGTGCAGCTCCTGTGGTCTGTGGGACATTTCTGGGAACCGCAGCCAGGCTCCCCTGCTCCTACAGACGTGGCCCAGCAAGAACACAACCTAGAAGCAAGCAGCCAATGAGATGCTTCCAGAGGAGACAACCCCCCTCCCCCCTCCCCCCAACACACACACTGGTCTTCTATGAGCAGCTTCCCCAGTTTCAAAGGTTTCAAATGCAGAGATCAAGTGACATCCTGTTTAGCCTGGGGGAGACCACACAAACCCACCCTCAGGCCACCACACTCAAAAGCTGGCAGTGGCCAACCTGGATCTCCATACCCACCCACTCACCTACCCAGCCTCTTCTTGATTACTGTGTGGCTGCCCAGCCCATAGGTAGCTTCCCACCCACCACTGCTCTGTGGTCCCTGCTCCCGCTCTCTTGACAGGCAGCCCTAGCCTACTGGGACTGCTGGAGGCTGCCGTTCTCCGAGCACGTGCTCAGACCTCCAGCTGACCTTCTGTGCAGGCCAACTCTCAGGAAGGCTCTGAGGGTGGCTATCTTATCAGTTCACTCACACATGGGGAAACTGAGGCTCAGAGGCAAGCCTCTCACTTCTCTCATCACACTGTGGCTAAGAGAGGCAGCCAAGATTTGAACTCTTATCTCTCTGACGTCAAGGACCAACTCTTTTCTTCTGGAATACACCGAGGTGGCAGAGGCAGTTAGCCCCCCACTTCTGTGGCAACCAACCTTGGGTTAAGAACTTTTTTTTTTTTAATGGCATTTGTACTGAACACGCACAGACTTTTTCTCTGGTCTTGTGTCCCCAGTGATGCAGTGTGGCCACTTACTCAGAAACGTCAGTGTCACAGGCGGTAGGAAGAAGTTATCCAGAGATGATGGAGAGTGGATGAGAGGCTGTGTCACTACCATTCCCACTTTAGGTGACATTACTGCCAGCTGAACTCTACGCAGCTATGGCCATCTATTTAACTGGAGGGCCCTGCCTCCCTCCCCCCCCAACCAGGGAGCAAGTGGCAGGGCTCAGGATGGTCTCAGTGGACACACCGACATGTGGAAGAGAGTGGACTGAAGCTGGGGATACTGAGGACATCTGCAAGGCACAGGACAGGCCCACAATTGTGAACTGAAGTTTCGGGGGGAAGGAGTGGGGAAAGTAGGAGGGAAGGACTGGCTGTGCCTGTGTTAAAAGAGTCCACAAGACCAAAGGACTAAACTTACAAGTTCGGGAGAATTAAAATGTTGCAGACGAAAGACAAATTTTCTTGGACTACTTTTGAGTCCCTTTGAGACCTCTCCACTGCCCATCGCTGGGTCTAAACTACATCGCTGCAACTACCAAAACCTTAAAATGTCTTCTTAGCTGACTGCCAGATTCCCCAACCCCAAACATCAAGAACACCTCAGAAAGCATCTGAAGCCTACAGCAGAGTCACACACACACACACCCCGCCAACCCTGGCTTTGCTGTGGCCCACCTACCTGTGGCCCCACCAATACATTGATTATGACATAGAAAGACCTGGATCTGTGTTCTAGGCACCAGCGTTCATATTTGGTCCCAGGATTACTTGTTCCCTCTGAGGTGAGAACAGCGTTTTTGTTTTGACACAATGAAGACTGACCCTGACACCAATGTCAACAGTGCCCAGGCAGGAAGCCCAGGGGACACAGCTGAGCTGCAGGCACTACAGTCGTTCTGCCTTGTTCCCAGTTAAGTGGCATTGACAGGCCAAGACCTTCTCATAAGCAGCACCCAGAGTGTCAACAATCATAAACAATCCTGGCCCGGCCTAGGAGGGGACCAGGGGTAAAGCTATTCTTCTCTGTGGATGCCTCCTCAAAGACATGGCTGAGACTCGGAAGAGGCACTGGCTTGGAGAACAAACGGGGTCACTATGAAACAAAGATCCTACTGCCTTCCATAGCAGCTGCCCTAGGATACCCCCAGAGGATGGCCCTGGAGATTTCTTCCTCATCTGGGTAACCTCAAGAGACAGGGGTTGACTGAGCATTAGTCCTCCTCCCATCTAGCCACAACCACACCTACCCTGGCCTACCCAGAGACTGCTGGAAACTAACAGTGTGACTGAGTCGACCAAGGCCAGCATCAGTGTGGGCCAATTAGCAGACCCTTGCCAGGTGTCCTCTAGGGACATCGGTGCGGACTGAAGAACTGCTCACAATAGCTTGGACTTGAGTTTAAAAATACAAGGCTGAGAGGAAATAAGGTTACTGCCTAGGGGCAGATCTCTTTCCGGAGTAGGAGTGGAAGGGGCCAGTAGGGGAGGAGGAGGAGGAGGAAGAGGAGGAGGATACAGGAGGCCTTGGGCAGCCCCAGGGGAGCCAGACGGAAACCCAGGCTTTCCAACTCTGAGGAGCAGCAGACGGGGTGAAAGGAGAAGGGAAGGCCTGGCCTGGAGGGGTGGAGGCCTCTGGCACCGCTGGCCTGGTTCTCAAAGCCAGCAATGCTGAGGGCACCTGAGGTCTGGGCACAGCTGCCAAAGTCCCCTCACTCTCTGGGGATCCACAAGGACTCTGGGGTTGGCTGCTGGCAAGAGAAGGCAGCACAAGGCCTTCCATAAATTTACCTCGTTGTGTTTTCAAAAATTACCCTCAAGCTAGGCATACCCTGTAACCCAGTCATTCCTACCTGGGAGTCTGGCCTAAAAATGCATTTAAAACATAGGAAGAGTTCTCCAAACAAGCCGTCCATCAGCCTAGCCAGCTCTGCTACAATGATAACTTTCAAAGTGCTGAGTTTTGTTGTGAGGCCATTGACATGCCAGGGAGCAATTTTATCTTAATGCTAAAGTTGACTTAGCTTATGCGTAAGGGGGAAAAAAAAAAAGAAAGACGGGTAACAGCGTAAAGAGTCAATCCGAAGAGTGTAAAATGCATGAGGATACCCCCAAACACACTGGGACATACAGCAGACCATCCATCCCGTAGCACTCTCAAGCTATGACCTTCCTGCATCCCCAGCTAACTGCCAGATTATGGATTTCCTACCCGCACCAGGTCAGCCAGCATAGACTTGGGCCTCTGAGGATCTGTGTCTTGTGTCACAGAATACACAAAGCTCCCACCACCATCCCTGACAGGATGGGAACTAACCACTTCCATTTATTCACCTATTCATTTGGCTGGTTGGTTGCTTGGTTCGGTTCTTCAAGACTGGATTTCTCTACGTAGCCCTGGCTGTCCTGGAACTTACCACAGACCAGGCTGGCCTTGAATGCAGAGATCCGCCTGTCTCTGCCTCCTGAGTGCTGGCATTAAAGGCATGTGCCACTACCGCCCCGCAAGAATTGATTATGGATTGATTTTAATTTGTTAGTAGTTTTACAATAAAATGGGAAAAAAAGAGAGCCAGGCATATGCCTGTATCACCAGCCATGTAGAGGACTGAGGAAGAAAGATTGCTTAAGGCCAGGAGGTTGAAGCCAGCCTGGGAAGAACAGCAAGATCCCCGTCCAAAAAAAAAAAAAAAAAGCAGACACAAGAATTCAGACTGGGGGCTGGGGATACGGATCAGTGGTAGGATGTTTGCCTGGTATACACAGGCTCTGGATGAAGAATATAAACATAGTAATCTATGGGACCGAGGGTGCCTTTTTTTTTTTCTTTTTAGTTCTTTTACTCCACCACACCACCATTTTGATTTTTACAAATTAACCTTTTAAAAGCTTAAAGACCCAAAGCAATCTGCAGAAAGCAAAGTTACCACCTCACACTAGCCTGGCTTTTTCAGTTCTATTCCCTGTGGCCCCTCAAAGCACGGTGCCACAGGATTCGACAGCACCTCTGCACCAGGCTCTGCTGACGGCAGTGCTCTCCACAGCAGGGACCAGGCACTTCCTTTCCACCCTATGCCACCACAGAGAAGATGATCGTTCACGATAAGGACTCTGAAAAATGTGTCACCCGTGAGCCTGATTTTGAATTCGAGTAATGAAATAGAAATTATTTCCTTCAGAACCAACCTTGCATCACATAGGAACAAGGTGATAATGGCCTTGATGCTAGACTCAATCAATCCTCTTCTCCCAAGGAGACAAAGGAAGAGGAGGGGAGCCTTTAAGCAGGCAGAAGCAGGAAGATCTCTGAGTTCAAGACCAGCCTGGTCAGCAGAGTGAGTTCCACGACAACCAGAGCTACACAGAGAAACTCTGTCTAAACTAACCAAGAAAAAAAAAAAAGAAAAGAAAAGAAAAGAAAAGAAAAAGAAAAAGAAAGCTGAGGGGAAAAGGCTTCCCATCTTGGAGACAAGGTCTCTGCAGCTCACTGATTGGTCAATGGGAATTCTCTCCTCACTGGGAGGACAGGAGCCTTCTAAGACTTCACCGCCTAGGGAAGCCCTAAGAAGCTCCCTACCACACCACAGAGGGCTGTGGAGAGAAGCCCTGCTCTTCAGAGGGCAGGGGTGGGAACGGCAGCTTTCCCCATCCACAGCCAACTGCTTTTCTGGTGCCCAACTGGCAATGGCTGGGCCCCAGTCATTTAACCATGATGGAACTTCTTTCTCATACTGTCTCTGTGATCAGGCCAAAGAACCAGGAAGTGGACAGAGGTCATGGCCCTTGATTTAAGGGGTTCTTAGTTTAATTAAAAAAAAAAAAAAGGCCTATGTAAGTTCTCTGTGAGGAACCATGTTCCATGGCACATGCCTGTAATCCCAGCACTCTGGGAGGCAGAGGCAGGTGGATCTCTGTGAGTTTGAGGCTAGCCTGGTCTACAAAGTAAGTACAGGACAGCCAAGGCTACACAGAGAAACCTTGTCTTAAAAAACAAACAAACAAACAAGGTCTCTGGGAGGTACCAAGGACTGCAGGACAGGCAGGTTGGTGACAGGGCACTGTGAACAGGGCATACCTTCCTGAGTCAGAGACTAAGGAAAAGGTATTCAAGACCTGGCATTGTGCCTTCTAGTCCCTTCCACCCTCTGGACTACAGTAATCCCATGCACGGGAACCTTAGTTAGAATGGCATGACACATGCTAAGGCCAAGGTGGCAGCATAGGCATGTGTCACTCGATGATGGGGACACATTCTGACAAACACATCATCGGGTGATTCTGCCACTGTAGGAGGTACAGCATGCACTTACACAATCCTAGATGGCTTCCTTCACCTGGGCTCCACAGGCCATCTATGTATAATACACACACACACACACACACACACACACACACACACACACATGCACACTCACGCATGGTATAACCTACTGTTTCCAGGGTTGTGTTGAGCAGAACAGCCCAAAAGTAAGGACTGGAAAGGTGACTCCATTGGTAAACGCTTGCCTCCCCAGAAAGAGCCTGAGGTCAGATCCCAAGATCAACACCATTCTGAAAAAGCCAGCTGGGGCAGTACAGAGTCTGTGACCCCCAAATCTGGGGAGGCGGAGGCAGGAAGATCCCTGGGGCTTGCTGGTCAGGGAGCTTAGTTCAATCAGTGAGCTGCAGGCTTAACAGAGACCCTGTCTCCAAAAACACTGTGGAGGGTGATCCAGGAAGAAAGCCAGTGTCAACCTCTATGCTCCATACACACATGTGCACAGATAGCTGCACACTTGTGGTCACACACACAATTCCCCCCCCCAAAATAAACAAAACAAAAACTTTCCAGGTGGTGGTGGTGGTGGTGCGTGCCTTTAATCCCAACACTCGGGAGGCAGAGGCAGGCAGATCTCTGAGTTTGAGGCTAGCCTGGTCTACAGAGTGAGTTCCAGGCCAGCCAGGACGACGGGACCACATGGAGAAACCCTGTCTCAAAACAAAACAAACAAAACCCTTAAACATAAAATGAAATGATACTCAAGAGTCAGGGCAAAGTAGAGACAGATGAAGTCCTGCCGGTCTAGACAGGACTTAAACCGCTCCAGTGTGCTCTGAAATAACAACAGAGACCATCACATAGCACACAACCATGACAGTCAGTCACTTGTTGGCCTCACCAGGCATCCCACGCTGTAAGTCACCTTTATATTTCACCATCCATGCCACATTTCTCTACAGTGAAGCGCAGGTTTGCCTATGTCAGCATCACTGCAAACACGTGAAGAATGTGTTGCATGCAAGGCACAGCACTGCGCAACAGGAGCATTTCAGCTCCTTTACAGTCTCCTGGGACCATCTTTGTCTGTGCAATCCATCACCGACCCTGACAAACTGTCCAGGACACCAGCTGTCACATGACCCTGTTGGTCTCCCATTCTCTTGTCTTGCCATGAAGCAGGCTCCCTGCTTTGGGAGCTAGGGTCAAACTTCAAAGGGGTCTATATGCTTTGGAGGAGCCAGAAGCAATAGAATAGCAAGGGACTGGAGAGCTCCCTTCCTTGGAACAGAGAAGTTTTGCCCAGCCAACAGAAGTGACAAAGGAGACGCTAACCCCCTGGAAAGCAAAGCTCTGCATTCAAGTTTAAATAAAAAAGAACAGTAGAAAGCCAGAGCAGGACAGCTGTGGACGAAGGGCTAATGAGAGACGGAGGAGGTCCTGCCAGCCTAGCCGGACACTTTACGACTTTATGACGCTGGAGGATGACCTGAAGTAATGGTAGGGAGCAGCACATAGCAGGTACACAAGAAGGTGACGCAAAGTCCTTAACAACAACAACAACAACAACAACAAAGCATTATGGATAGCCCTGGCTGTTCTGGACTTGCTTGGTAGGCCAGGATGGCCTACCAAGAGTTTGCCGGCCTGCCTCTGCCTCCCTGAGTGCTGGGATTAAGGCATGCGCCACCACGCCCTGGGGAAGTCTTATTTTCTAACAAGTTTCCCAGTGATGCTACTACACCTCTCTTAGGGAGCACACTTCTCGGGGGAGGCTCTAGCAGATCAATCAACTTCAAGTAGAGGTGAGCAAGCCCCGACTTGGGGAGCTGGAAAAGCCCTTTCTGGGTCCAACATCCTGGAAGGATCAGCGAGGTCTCCAACTACAGAAGGCCCAACGGCAGTGGAATATGGCTTAGGGGGGCAGCTAACGGCAGCTGAACTATGGGAGTCTCCCAACAGAAGTAAGAGATGCCAGGTTGCGGGGCCCAAGCCTACCGTCCAAGCTACTCCAGAGACTGAGGCAAGCAGATCTCAAGTTGGGAGACTAGCCTGAGCAAAAGGATTCCCTAAGGGGGTAAGTGGGAGGGGCGAAGACTTTTTCGTGGAGGAAATGAGAAAGGGTGGAGTCAAGATGTATGAGTTCGGTACCTTGAACAACAACCCACACTCAGAACTGGCTCAGAGGACCAAACCCCAGGAGCTGTCCGCCTGCACACGTGTCTATGCAGAATCGTCTCCACCCCACCCACTCCTCCGCACAGCCTCTGCCCTGTCTTCCTCCAGGGGAGAGGTAACTGCAGACAGGGAGCCTTTGGTGACTCAGGCGTCCAGAAGCCAAATCTTTGCCCTGCAGCTGCAGTCACAGGACCCTGTGCTGGCCTTCCGTTGAGCCCTCTAGTCTCACGCTTGTCCTCGCTCACTCCGGGGCTCCTCTGCCCTCCCTGCCGTAAGTCCATCTTCAGAAGTTGTCCCTAACTTCCGATCCTCCCAGGCACAACCCCGAACCTAAATATACCAACGTCGGTGCAGCCCCACTTTAAAAAGATGTGCCCCCATCACCGTGTGCCCGGGGATGCCTCGGGTAGCCTCTGGGACGCTGAGGTCCTACAAACGCCCCTTTGTGTCCTGTGCGGGGCACACAGGAAGTGCTCAGAAGCGGCTACGCGGGGAGTCAGGGGCAGGCAGGACCCGAGAGGCACAGCAATCCGAACCCCTTACCTTGTAGACTTTGCCGAAGGCGCCGTCCCCTAGCTCGCCCACGATCTCCCACACGTCGTTGGGGTCCAGGTCCCGGCGGACGTGCTCATATTCCCGGGATTTTCTCTTTTCAAAGGTGGATAAGCGCAAGATGCGGCGGAAATTGGCGAAAGCCATGATAGGTCCGGAGCGCAGCGGGAGGACTCGCGGCTTCGCAGAGCCGCCCTCCCCACAGCGCAGCGCCGGCCGAGTGCACTCGCGGCCGCCGGGAGCTGCCGGAACCGCGACCCGCCCGCTCCGCCCCGCCCCGTCCCGCCCCACCCCCTCCTGGACCCGCCCGCAGGACGCCCGACACCCGCGCGCGCTCCCGGCCAGCCCGGCTCCACCTGCTCCGATGCGCCCCGAGACCCCTCAATTGGCTGCGGGAGCTCGCGGCTCCGCCCGCGCCGCGGGGCACTCTGGAGACTGTAGTCCGCCGGGTGGCTGGCCCGTGGGCCCGCCGCTCCTCCCGGAACCCTGAACCACCGGGGTTCGGTTGGCGCCTTGCAATCGTCGTCGTCGGTGCCAAACTGGTGCATCAGCGCGCACGATGCGCCCGCAGCGGGACTGGCTCGCCAGCTGACCGTGCGGGATGCCCGCGCCCCTCGCCCCGGGGCTCAGGCCGGTTCTCGGGGCTCCTCGTCCCGAAGTTCACGGGATCCCAAGGGGGCCTTTGCCACGCTTCCTGCGCGGGTCTTGGGCGCGGTGCTGCCTGCCTCCCAGCGCGCAGGAGGCAGAGCCCCGCCGCTGCGCGCGCCCCAATCCGGGCTTTACCCGGGGCTGCCAGCCACAAACGGCCAGGACTCGGGACAAGAAACAAGAGTCCCTTTAGGACCTATTTGGCTTCTTGATAGGTTAGCAGATACATTCCTTACTAAGTAAAACTTTCTAATTCTTTTTTTCGGGGGGGGGGGGAGGGAAGCCCCGTTATAGGTAAAACCGGAGATGTCTCCGGGACCGTCCTCCTCCATCCTGGCAGAGGGACTGTCATTGCTCGACCTTAGCAGCGGGCGTCCAGCAGATGGCACGGCGCCTTTCCCTGGTGTCAGAAGGTGGGTTCTGGTATACAGTGCTCCGGGCTGGGTGGCTGCAGGGCCGGTCAGGGTGACTCCCCTCCTGAACGAGTGAGTTTCCCACTCGGGCACCCTTAGTTCGAGAGAGCATTTAAGTTGCTGTTCCCTTTCCTGCGCAGCCGCGCAAGCGCTAAGTGCGTTTCCCTCTCGGAAGACCCGCTGGAGAGTGGATGCGATACCCCGGGGAGGGGATGCGTGAAAGGACGCCCCGAAGAAAGGTTGCCCCAGTTCCGATTGTTCCCGCCACTGAATGAGTGCGGAGAAATTTTATAATGAAAAGAAGGAAATGTCATGCAAAACTGCCCTCGCTCTCGTTGAGTCAGCGTGTGGAAGAGCCAAAGTTTTAAGTCCGTGGTTCAGTGGACCTGCTGAAGTCTGTGCAGCTCTGCCGGGTGGACCGAGGGTCAGAATGCGCTCCCCAGACCCGGGAGCTCCAGAAAACAAAGTTAGAATAAAAATAGAAAGGTCCGTTAAGAAATGTCACGCTACGTGAAGGAAGCCAGACCCAAAGACCGCATGACGGCGTTTGTGGAGTTGATAGGACCGGTCCAGAAAAGGCAAAGCTGTGGAGAGCCGGTTAAGGGTTGGCTCCTGCTTCCAGACATGGGAACTGACTGGAGAGATGAGGAATCTCACCGGGCTGATGTAGACGCCCGCAACAACTACAGGGACAGTCCTACAACTCCGGAAACTTGCCCCAAACCACGAGTGACTTCTGTTTTTGTAAGGTGTTTTGTTTTTTTTTTTTTTTTTGGGGGGGGGTGTAAGTTATATAGCAAAAACGCGGCAGTCCAAGGGCTCAGTCGGCCCCGGTCCCAGCACTGTGGGGTGGGGGTGGGAACAGAGGCAGGAGGATCGTTGTAAGTTCGAGGCTAGCGTGGTCTACAAAGTAAGTCCAGGGCAGCCAAGGCTGCACAGAGAAAACCTGTCTCAAATAATAGTAATAATAATAATGAAGACTGACACACAGACAGGACAGATAAATAAATGGAGGCTCAACAGAACCAAAGCTACTTTGAAACTTATGCTTCCCTTCATCTATCCCTGGCTACAGGGCCTCACACTGACCTGGTGATAAATGAAGACAGCTGGAGAGGGCCCTTCCCCCGCCCTACTTTCTAGAACAGCTTGAAATAGAAATTAGTGTGTTTGATAAATTGTTCGTTTGATGTGTATATTTCAATCAGTGAGTCCAAGTTTGCATATTTTCATTAGAAGCCTTTCAGTTTGTTTAGATTGCTGGTCCATGGCTGCGGAGAGTTTGGTTTAAAACCCAGTTATGTTTTAAAACCCGTGATGTGTTTTTGTTTCAATCCCAGGTGTGGGATAAGCAGCTGCTTCACAGCCGGTGTTTATGGTTTGCAGGAGCAGGGGCTGAGCTTTACCAGCTGCAGGTAGTTTAATTCTGGGGACTCCAGAAAGGGTATAAATGGGAGCGCACCCAGCACGCCACTGGTGTCTGCGGGTTTGTCCTGCTGCATTTGCTGTTGTAGGATTGCCAGGCTGGTAGTTTGCTGGCCATTCTGACGGTGAAGATTGGGCTCGCCTCAAGGAATTCTACGTCCCTAATCAGCAGGTAGTAGCCTACAGAGGTCTGCACCCCCTTTTCCCTCTAACCTTTCTCTCCTACCTAGTGTTGGGTTGGAAGGGATTAGGGTGCAATAAGAATTGGAAAGGAGGTAGAGCTAAGAGAACCCGCTAAAAGGCCAGGTGTGATGGCACATGCCTTTAATCCCAGCCCTGGGAAGGCAGAGGCAGACGCATCTTCATTAGTTTGGGGCCAGCCTAGTCAACAAAGTAAGTCCAAGACAGCCAGGGCTATTATACAGAGAAACCCTGTCTGGGAAAAACAAACTGAAAAGAACCCAATAAAATAGATTTTAAAAATCCACCAACACATGTCCTTTGCCATTTTTGTGTTGTTGGGTCGGGGGGTGTTTTGCTTTGTTGGAGTCAGGGTCTCTGTCTGTTCAGGATGTCGTTCACGCGTGTGCGTTTTCCACTGCATGCTTTCATAGGTGGAGGTCAGAGGACAACCTTCAGGAGTTGGTTCTTTCCTCCCACTGTGGGTCCTGCAGATTAACTCAGGTCCTCAGGCCTCTAGGACCTACTGGGCCATCTCACTGGACCTGAAGTGTTTGAAATGCTATCTTGTTGGATTTAGGTATTGAAAATGTTTTCTCTCAACCTCTCGTCCAAATGTTAACTTTGCTCATGGGGTCGTCTGTTGAACAAGTATGTGTAATATTGATATATGATCAGAAAGCATTTATCTTTGTGTGAGGGTGCTGTTTTCCTGCCGCTGAAGATTGAACCCAGGAACTTGCACATATGAAACGTGCTCATATCCCAGGTGAGCCAAATTTTTTAACTTAAAAACTCAACTTGCCAGGGGTAGTGGCACCTGCCTTTAATCCCAGCAGGTAGGCCTGAGGCAGCCTTGTTGTCTGCAGAGGGAGTTCCAGGAAAGCCAGGGTTACACAGAGAAACCCTGTCTGGAAAAATAAAAACTAACAGAATAAACCAACTTAAGGTGCTGAAGAGACGGTTCCTCAGTGGTTAAGAGGAAGATTCAGTTCCTAGCACCCACATGACCGTGCCTGGTCATCTTTTACTCCAGTTCCATATACTGACGCCCTCTTCTGACCTTCCCAGGCACTGCATACAGATGGTGAGTACACATACGTACAGTCAAAACACCCATACATATTTATAGAAAAAAAAATCAGTTTAGGCCAGGCATGGTGGCACACACCTTTAATTGGAGCATTTGGGAGGCAGAGGCAAGTGGCTCTTTGAGTTCAAGGACAGCCTGACCTATATATAAATAAACTTCCACACTCTCCGGAGTTACGTGGTGAAATCCATGTCTCTCAAAAGATCATGTTCATTGAGGTTTAACTTACATTAAATAGAAATGCTCCCCCTTAAAGCTCAGTTTTACCAAGGCTTAGGCTGTCTCCACAGTCAGGGTAGAAATGTCTCCAATGCCCCTTTCAGGCAATTCCCACTCCTTTCAAACTCTTTCCAATGCTGGGGGTTAAACTCAGACCCTTTCGAAATGCAAGTGCTCAGTTATGAGCCACACAGTGGCCTGTGTTATTTAATTATATATACAGCGTTCTGCCTACATGCCACAAGAGGGCACCAGATCCCATTACTGATGGTTGTGAGCCACCATGTGGTTGCTGGGAATTGAACTCAGGACCTCTGGAAGAGCAGCCAGTGCTCTTGGCCTCTGAGCCATCTCTCCAGGCCCCATCTTTTTTTTTTTTTTTAATAATTTATTATGTATACATTGTTCTGCCTGCATGTACACCTGCACACCAGAAGAGGGCACCAGACATCATTATAGATGGTTGTGAGCCACCATATGGTTGCTGGGAATTGAACTCAGGACCTTTGGAAGAGCAGCCAGTGCTCTTAACCTCTGAGCCATCTCTCCAGCCCCCCAGGCCCCATCTTTAGCTTCTTTTAACTTGGCTTGTTTCTGGGATGCTTCCTGTTGCGTGTATTCATGGCTCGTTCATCTTCGATGTGAGGTAGTCGTCTACTGTATGGATACACCATAGTCATTAGTACATTGCCCAGCAGTGTTGAGGGACAGTTGACATTGGGGTGTACCCATTTGGTTATTGTGAATGAAGCTGACTGCAAGCATGTGTGAGTCCTTTCATGGAAATGACGGTGTTCAGGACATATGATGGAAAGTAAGCCAGGCAGTGGTGGCACGGGACTCTAATCCCAGCACTTGGGAGGCAGGGACATGTGGATCTAGCTCTGAGTCTACACAGGTAGACTATCCAGCCAGGTCTACACAGAAAAAACCTGTCTTGAAAACAAACAAACCCACCAAAGAAAATGCAGTAAACAAACATGCTGTTCTCTTATTAATCTGTCTTTCATTTTACCAATTGTGTGGGAGTTCTGCTGCATCAAATGATTCTCTGTAGCCTCTGCCAGGGTGTCCTACAAGTCAGCTTAATTCTGACACTGGCAGTTAGACCCTGAGGTCACGGGATCTGTCTCACAAGACTGTTCCACCCCTGGCACACACCAGTCATGAGTCCCGGGTGTCATCTGGGTTTCTGACCAACCAGTCATAACATCAGAGGTTCTTAGGATTTGTAAAGTTGGCTAGAACTGTGATTGGACCCCCATCTGTGCACATACCTGTTTGCATACAGACAGATAACCAAATATGAAAGGAGTGTTGTGAGCTGGAGGAGGCTTGTGACTTGTGTATGGCACATACACTTGTGTGTATACACATTCCACACTAGAGCTAATAAAATTTAAAAACACAAATTGTAAGAAACAATTTGGAAAAGTGAAATGCAGATCTGGGGGTTTCTAATTGGAGTAGTTCAGATGTCTGTCTCCTGGTTAGTTGGTTGATTTCCCCCCCCCCCCCCAGGACAGGATTTCTCTGTGTAACAGCCCTGGCTGTCCTGGAACTCAAACTCACAGCGATCTGCCTGCTCTGCCTCCTCAGTGCTGGGACTAAAGGGGTGTGCCGCCACCACACACAGCGTGCTCTTCAAACTTCTAAGAAACACTTAGGGAAACAAATGCTGACTTGCTAGTTAGGGTGGGAGAGATAACTGTCCTCAGGTGTGATAACATTGATGACCCCTGCTTTTTAGAATATCTACTCAAATATTTGCACAATAAGCTGTTTGGCTTGAGACTTGGTTCCAAATAACCCAGGAACCCTGATGAGTGGAAAGAATACAGATGAGCAGGACCTGGTCTGAACTGCTTACTGAGTGAGGAAAGCAGGAAGCTTGAGCCTACTAATCTGATCACCTCTGCACAGGCCTGGAACAGTCCACTACGAGAAAAAAAAAAAAAAAAACAGAAGGAAAACAGTCCTGAATGTGTCAGTCAGGCATCCTGCTTTGACTTCTGCCTCACTACACTTTGACCTTTTAAAAATTCCTTCTTGAGCTGGGTGTGGTGGCCCACACCTTTAAATCCCAGCACACTGGAGGCAGAGGCTCATTAATCTTTGAATTGGAGGCCAGCCTGGTCTACAAAGTGAGTTCCAGGACAGCCAGAGCTACACAGACAAACCCTGTATCAAAAAAAAATAAAAATAAAAAATAATTCCTTAGGTGGGTATGAGTAATGAACACCTTTAACCCCAAGATTTAGACAAAGAGGCAGGTGAGTTCAAAGTCAGCCTGGTCTATATAGTGAGATCCACGTGGGCCAGGATGTTGATAGTGAGGCAATTTCTCTCTCCATTGTTTGTTTATGTACAGGATGCATCTGTATGTATGTGTATATATACATATATATGTATATATATCAAGTATATACTATGGATGTATATAATTTTTTTTTCTTCAAAACAGGGTTTCTCTGTGTAGCCTTGGCTGTCCTGGACTAGCTTTGTAGACCAGGCTGGCCTCTGACTTCCAGAGTGCTGGGATTATCAACGTGTGTCCCCACACCCGGCTTATATAAATTAAACATTTACATAGACCTACATTCCTTCTCTCTGGCTTTATATTAGTATATTTGTACTAGGGTCTCTCCGTATATGTGTGTGTTTCCATTTTTCTTCCTAATGAGCACATACCATCTGGGATGGCTCCCAGAGCTGCTTTGGCACTTGGCTCAGGAGGCCCCTTCTAAGCAGCCTGTCCGCGAGAAGTCAAGAAGGGAGACACCCACAATGAAGCTGGAGAACTGTGAGAAACCGCTTCATCATTCTTACTGTCCTCCAGTTCTGCCGGGTTCTGTCAGGAACCCTTTGAACATTCTGGTTCTGAGGCGGAAT
This sequence comes from Meriones unguiculatus, assembly GCF_030254825.1. Classification (NCBI taxonomy): domain Eukaryota; kingdom Metazoa; phylum Chordata; class Mammalia; order Rodentia; family Muridae; genus Meriones; species Meriones unguiculatus. The sequence goes on from NC_083359.1 coordinate 36,959,127, forward strand.
TCCCCATTCCCGGTCAGGTCGCCAGAGCCTCTGGCTGAAAGCTGCGGACATGATCCTGAGGGAAGGGTCTTTTCTGTGGTACCTTTACCTGGACAAAATCTACTGCTTACTGTCTTTGAGAAATGTGAAGGCCTTGATGGAGTATTTTCACCTTCTGGATGCGCATCACAGGAACACCTTGAATGGTTAGTCATTCGTGTAGGGTTGTACCCAACCCTGGCGCCCAAAACTATCTCCCTAATTTTTACTTCCTCTTAAGGAAGCCAGGACACTGCCAATAGAGCTGAGACTGAGGGCAGTTCAGTGCAGAGGATGAAACTACAGGCTCTGGAGTCAGGCTGGGCTCTACCCACAATTCCTTGGGGATTCGATGAGCATGTTATACCCTCTCATGTCTCCCCACCCCCATGAGTCATCTCTCTTGTTCCCACCTACCCCACCCCCTTCCTCCACACAGGGCCCTTTCCCACTTTCATGTCATTTTGTTTTGTTTGTCTTGTTTTGGGACCCACTGATTTTAACCAGGTTTGTCTGTGTCTAATGGTATTTGTGAGTTACCAAAAATGTTGCCCATCTGCTCTGTGATATGAGTCCATACACTAACAGCAGGCCAGGTGAAACACCCTGGGTTATTTTCAAACCTCAGTTTAAATATGATTTTGAACAGTCTACCTGTCACTCTCCCCTCACAGTCAGGAAAAAGCAAAGAATACTCAAATTTGACTTTTTTTTTGCTACAGGTCGCACTATATAGCCTTATCTAGCTTGGAACACACAGAGGTTCATCTGCCTCTGCCTCCTGAATGCTGAGGTTGAAGGTGTGTACAGCCACACCACACACACCTTCCAGCCTTAAAAAACAAACCGTAACACGGGAGGCGCTGTAGCTCAGTAGCAGACACACTTAGCATAGGTGCAGGCTCCAGCACTGAGAAGAATGAAACAAAAACGGTGTCATGCCTTGCTTTCCTGTGTGCATATGGATTGGCATGATGTGATACCACTCTTCTCTGGCCCAGATAAGATGGCTTCAGGCACCAAGCTGCCTCCCTAGTAACCAAAAAATTCCCCAACACAGTGGCCAGGAGGTCCAAACCTGCTATCTGATTACCAAGGGTAGAGACGGTGACCTGGAAGAGGGACAGCACAGCTTTTTATGATTTGCTTCCTGGGAGAACAACTTCAGGACTTGGGGACTTGGGTGACCAGAGTCATCTTGCTGCCAAACGGCACAGATTCCATGGCTACAGGGTCCCCCAGGACACATCCCCAAGGCAGACAACTGCCATCCCTAGGTGCATACAATACAACACTGAGTGTTCCCACCTCATGGGGCACACAGGAAGAACTGCCAAGAGGCCATCAGGCCAAAGCTGGCATGTGACCATAAGCTCATTGTGCTCCTGCTTGCTTCCAGCTGGGATTCCAGATGACACAGATGAAGTGTTTTATATGCTCAGTGGAGCCCAGAGACAGTTTCTGGTTAGCTGCATGTATGTTGCATACCACTTTTGCACCTTGTACTCATGGAGGGCAGAAAGGACTCGGAACTGGAGTTATAAACAGTTGTAAGCTGGGGCTAGAGAGATGGCTCAGAGGTTAAGAGCACTGGCTGTTCTTCCAAAGGTCCTGAGTTCAATTCCCAGCAACCACATGGTGGCTCACAACCATCTATAATGAGATCTGGTGTCCTCTTCTGGTATGCATGTGTATACATAATAAATAAATCTTTTAAAAAAAAAATAGTTGTGAGCCACTTTGTGAGTGCTGGGAATTGAACTTGGATCCTCTGAAAGAGCAGCCAGTGCACTTAACTTCTGAGTCATCTCTCCAGCCTGTTTGGTGGTGGTTTTGTTTTTGAGACAGGGTTTGACTCTGGAGGCCAAGCTGGGTTTGTGCTGATGGCAGTCCTGCTTCAGCCTCGAGAGAGAGATTATTGGCACAAGCTGCCAGGCTCAGGTCTAGAGATAACTTTGGTAATCAAGAGGCAAAGGGGAAGCTGGGCAGGATGGCTGCAAGTTTAAAGCGCTTAACTTGGTTTTCTACATAGTGAGCTCCAGGCCATCCATCAGTGAGACAATGATCAACAACAAAACAAACCAAAAGCAATAGAAGGGAAACCGCATATAAAGCCACACTAGAAAATCCCATAGCCAGCAGGTGCGGTACACACCTTTAATCCCAGCAGAGGCAGGTGGATCTCTGAGTTCCAGGCCAGCCTGGCTCTAAAAAGTGAATTCCAAGACTATACAGCGAAACCTTGTCTCAAAAAACAAAAGGAAGGAAAGAAGGAAAAAAGGAAGGAAAAGTTGTTTCAGGATTTGTACATACCAAATTTGATCATATCAGAACCCCACCCACACTTCAGCTGCAGTGATTGCTGTTCCCATCTTTTTTTTTAAACAACTGAAGGCTAATTTAAAAAAAAATTTACAAGTATGACTATTATATAGTAAAATGACTTTTCTTAAAAGCCAATTATTAAATAATAAAATCTCTTAAAATCTATTATTGGATTTTAAACACTTATGAGCAGAATGGTTTGCAAATATGACTAGATCTGGCTTGTTTGTTTGATTTTTGGAGACACGGTTTCTCTGTGTAGCCCTGGATGTCCTGGAACCTGTTCTGTAGACCAGGCTGGCCTCGAACTCAGAGATCTCCTGCTGCTGCCTCTAAAGGTACTGGAACTAAAGGTACCACCACTGCCCAGCTCAAATGATTTTCATTTAAAATTTCAGTCTTGCTTCTGAAACAATCAAAAAAACAGAAATGCAACCAGAGACACATTATAATAAGCGGAAACAAATGTGGCTGCAGATGTGTGCTCATTTATGTCTGCCATTCGTAGTACCAACAGACTATTTTTGAACTGGAAAGAGAAAAAAGGGTTCATCTGACTTAGACTCTAGGTCACAATCTACCACCGTGCTGCCCCTATCTGATTCTGGCTGTAAGGCTGGTGAGTGGGATGGCAAGAACCTGACTGTGTCAACTCATGCACTTGGCTTCACTGAGACCCACAATGCAGCAGCAGTAGCCACAGCAGAGCTGGGAGCACCGTGGACTCTGTCCCATGACGAACTTCCTGAAGGGGGAACTGTAGCTTGACAAGACCCCTATGCAGCTGATGTGCCTGCCATGGGGTAGGACCGCCTTCCTTGTCAGGTTCTCAGGTTTGCTGGGACGTGACATTCAAAAGTGCTTAACACGCCGGGAAGGCCCTAGCCCTCTACAGCCAGAAGCCTTTGCTAGGAGTAAGCATGAACAGTCTCCTCATATGAGAGCAGTGACTTTTCCATTTCCCGTTCTGATTAAGGAATCATGAAAAAGGCCAAAGAAAACAGTATTTTTTAAAAAATAATTTGTGTGTCTGTATGTGTGTGATGTGTGTAGGTACATGTGTGTACTAGAAAACCAGAGGACAACCTTAGGGAGTCCATTCTCTCCTACTTCACATGGGTTCTAGGGATCAAACCCAGGTCCCCAGGCTTGCCTGATAAGTGTCTTTACTGGCAGAGCCACTTCTCCAACCCAGATGTGAACAACTTGAACAAAGAATCTGACAAAGACCACTCATCAAAGGCCACTCATCAGCACCTTGCCCGTCATTGGCGACAGGTGCCAAGCACTGACCGCCACCATGTTTGTTGGGCATGTAAAGCCAACTGGTCAGCCACCTTCCATAACTCAGCACACTACTTTTCCACAGCAAGAGCAACTAAAGGCTTGAAGAGTTGTAGAAGGTTCAGCATGAAGTCAGAAACAAAATATTGTCATTATCCCAGGACAGTGAGCTTCTAAGACCGCTGCATTCTTAGGTGGCTCCTGAGGTTGAGACTGTTGTAAAACCATCCTGTCCTCCTCTCCTCCCCCAGATGTGCTGTTCTTTCATTTCCTCCACCATGTGACTAACCTGAAAGTCACACAGATCAAGATAGTATTTGATATGCTGGACTGGACTGCTATAGGAGAGATTGGTTTTGACCAGTTCTATATGTTGGTCTGCATACTGCTGTCACATCAGGTACCAGGGTTGCCCTGGGGCAGGTGAGAGAGGGTTGGGCTGCCCACCTCTGGATAAAGCTGACAGTAAATGGTGAACACAGTGGAATGCTTCATCACTACAAACGGGTGGAAGGAAAATGAAATGGGAAATTCACTTTTGGTTCCTTAATAGACCATCAACTTGGGACATTCTAGTACCTTCCAGGCTTCTCTCTGCAGCTGGCACCTGCCTTCAGCCCTCCCACCACCTTGTAAGGAAACTACTGCCCCTGCCCACCTTTCTTGGCCTGCCTGTCCTCCGATGAGCTTCAAAGCATCACCAACCATCCCAAATACCCTACCTTACTCCTGCCCCGGTCCTTTGCCTCAGAGAATTTTCTGCTGAGGCAGAAAGAAAGGGGATGGGGCTATTCTCTGTGTGCCTTAGCTTGTGCTCCTTGAGCAAAGGGATCTTGTGCCGCTAGGATTGTTAAGTAGAAACTGATCGCTACAGAAGTTTCCCTTGAAAGCAGGGGCTCACATGGGCCTTGTCCCTCTTCACAGCCCTTTCCCCAAGTTTGAGAGTTTACCTTTTGCTCTGAGCTCTCTAGGGAATGTCTGGTGGCTATACTAATCTTTGGTGTGACACCCTTACATAGTACCAATATTCTTATACATTTCTTTCAAAATAGAACCATCTGCAAGATCAGTTTATGTACCGCCATTCCAGGGCAGTCTTTGACCTGCTTGATCTGAATGGGGAGTTGAAACTAGATGCATCCCACTTCCAAATGTACAGATTTCTCTTCAATATCAAAAAACAGGAACTCCGAGACCTCTTCCATGACTTTGACATCACAGGTGACCAAGTAAGTGCAGATTTGTGAATTGTGGGGCAGAGGGCCATGTCCTCGACCAACGGTGGAGACGATGAGGAAGCTGGCAACTTCTGGTAGTAGGAGGAAAACGGAGATAAACAGGCTCTGGCAGAGAAAGGACTGGCTAAGTGATCTATAGATCATGTGATATAGATACACAATGACAGGTTTTGAGGAGGCAGACTAACATGGTGATGAGACAGTAGGCAGGGAACCAGTTATAGACTGGGATAAGCAGAAATTCTATGATAGAACCAAGCGAGGATGGTGACTTCTGCCTATGTAAAGGGTGACCACCGTGGGAGATGACACGGAAACCTGACAAAGTGACCCTGTTCCCATGGTCTGCCACAGACTTGACTGTTCCTGGGAACTAGGCCCCAGTCAGCCTGTAACTGTCCTAACTCCTACGTCTCTAAGTTTCCAAGAGTCCAGAGTAACACACGATTACCACCTTACTAAGCCTTCTTGTAATATTTTTTCTTCCTCCACCCACCAATGAAAGATGCTTGATTACAAGGAATTTAAGCTGTACACAATCTTCTGCACGGAGAAATCCATAGACAAGAAGAAGAGAAAAGAAAGACAGGAAGAGAGACAGAAAGAAAAAGACAAAGGGAAAGACAAAGAGAAGATTCATCATCTAAGGAAGTTGTATTCGTCTGTGTTCAGCCATAGGAGTCTCCTATGATACAGAAGTGAGCATGACTAATTAAAATTAACATGGCCACAATGAGGTAAAGCACCAAAGTTCCTTTCTTTAATGTATGTATTATATCTGTATCCATAGAGACATGGTCTCACAGTGTTGCCCTGGCTGGCCTGGAACTGGCTGTGTAGACCAGGCTGTCCTCAAACTTACTAAATAGTTGAAGATGACCTTGAGCTTCTCATCCTCCTGCCTCCATTTCCTAAGTGCTGGGAGTGACTTTTCTTACTCTATGGCCCCAATGCTCTAGGGCTCCTTTCTAGGCTAAGCCCACCTGCGTACCAGAAACTCAAGATGGCCAATGGTGAAAGGCAAGTTGATGGCATGGAAGCTGTGTTTTATTTTTCTCTCAATCTTTGTTTCTTTGAGACTCACTATGTTATCCAGGCTGATCTCCAACTTGTAAGGTAAAATGATCCTCTCGCCTCATCCTTGGGTTAACTGGGACTGCAGGAGTATGTCACTGTTGCAGCTCAGTCTGTGTGTTCCTTAGAGCTTGAATTACTCCAACACGTGAAATGCTTAGGCAACAGAATAAAACTTACTAGGGTTAAATATTATGTGTCCCTGATCCATTTTAACTTTTTGTAAGCCTAGCATGGTGGTACACACCTTTAATCCCAGCCCTTGGGAGGCAGATTTCTGTCTGAAGGCAGCCTCATCTACATAGTGAGTTCCAGGAAAGCCAGGGCTGTGTAGACCATACATAGAGATCAATACTTTGACTGACTTGAAAATTCTTTTGGCATGAGATTTGTGATACTCTCAACCACACCCCAAGGGACTATATCAAAACAGTAGCAACTGTAACAGGGCCCCAGACCTTACTTAGCACAGCTGACTTGTTATGCTCTTTTGTAAACTCTATTTTATTTGGGGTTCCTTAAAACCTCTCCCTTCCCTAGGTGGGAGAGGTTAGTGGGGAGATGAAGTGCAGACCCCTTAACTTCTCCTGGCTGCTTAGGGTTGATAGAGTCTTTCAGGGCTATACCAGTTCTCTGTCAACAGCAAAAGCAGCAAGCAGTCTCCTCTCTATCTCCTCCAAGCTGCTGCACCACGAAGTGTCTCTGGCCTCTCCAAACTGCCACTCACCACACACCAGCACCGATACCATCCTTTCTCTTTTTGGGCTCTCATATTTATATCCTCAGAGCCCTAGACCACGGCCCTCTCCATGCCATAGTCAAAAGACCACGCCCCACATGAGACAATAACAGCTGTGGAAAAAACTAAAGCTCAAACTAAAATCCACATTTCGGATAAAAACAAAAACATCTACATAACTGAGTTTTAAAAGAAACCAAAACTTCCATTACACTGACTCATGATGGAAGTACTGTTCAGGCTGTAAAACTCAGCATGCAGACAGCAAGCATCCCCAGCCAAACTGAAAATCAGTCCTTAGTTCTGGGAAAGTCTCTAAATGTACTAAACTTGCTTTTGGCTTCCACAGTTCTGCTTCTGACTATTTTTGTTAATCTGTCGAGCCAGAACATGGTAATTGTGCTTAAAAGCTCACCCTGAGAAAGACTTGGAGCTACACTGGGATCCTGAACACCTAGTGCAGCCAGCCATCAGCAAAGACTTTCTATTGGTTTAAAACTGTCTTCCCCACAATAGCAACATTATAATCATGTGCTTGGTGCAGGTGAGGCAGTGACTTACACACACAACTTAATGCTTTTAACCCTGTCAACTAGGTAGGGCTATTCTGTTTACAAAAGAGAAAACTGAGGCCAAGAGAAGTTAAGAAAGTTACCCAAACAAATGTCTCACAGATGGCAGGACCAGGATTCAGACTCAAGCACAATTAAAGCTGCTTGTACTCATAGCCTGGGGTCTGAGCTCACTGGACTTCTGGCAGGATACTCCTGCCTCAGCACCTATCTGTTGGATGTTCTTTAAATTTTAAGCTAGCAAATTGGCCAGAAATCCCGTTTAACGTTCATTACAACAGCTAAGTTTTTTAGGAATATGGTAGGAGACTGAAGTAACAGATCATTTATGACATTCTAACTAACCTCAAGGAAACCAGTGAGTTTGAGGGTTCCCAATACCATGGGATATGATAGTCCATACCATAATCAAGCCTGGTTCTGCCACCAACATACAAGAATACTGCTCACCTAAGATCCTTATCTGCAAGTCAAACCTGGTTAGTGTGAAACCTCATTAACAAAAGGATTTCGCTAACAAGTTTTCGAGTATGATTAATGCAACTTCTCTCTATGAACTAACAGTGAGAAGGGAACCAGAAAACACCAAATCCCTGATAGACCTGGTCATTTCAATTCTTTCTAGGACAATAAAGATATTGCTCTCGGGATTGAAAGCAATCTCGTCAGTCCTCATGCCCTTCCAACATTAAGCATCTGTAGTTATGACATGTTTGCACCAGGTAGACAGGGACACTATGCACTATGCAGGCTGGCACTCCAAAAGTGGGAGAAAAAATGGCAGCCAGAGAATGGCCTAGCCAAAGAACCTCACCACTGAATTCATTTTTACAGGATTCGGTCTCTCTTGAAACAGCCTAGGTGGCTTTAGGACCTAGGTGTGATTCTTGGGGAAAACACTCCAGAGATCTCTTCTCCCAGAGATGGTCTTGAGCTGTATAAAGGATAAAGCTCCTGGAGATGCAGAACTGCATCAGGGTGGTGGTGGTAGGAGAGTCGGAGAGTAGGTAGGTAATTTGTCCTTTCTCCCATGGAAGTCAGGGGTCACTGTAAAAGTATAATGAACACAACATCGGACTTATTTATAGACATTAAGTATGTGTTACAGTACAAATGTGGAGGTCAGAGGACAATTTGTAGTTGATTCTGATCATTCCATGTGGGTTCTAGGGATCAAACTTAGGTTGCTAGGCTTTAGGACAAATGCCTTTATCTGCCAAGCTATTGCAACAACCTATCACACTTTAAAACATTTCTTTTCAAAGCATCTTCATGAACTGAAGGCCTTTGGTGGGTCAGTGGCACATTTGCAGCACCCAAGGGTTAAGGCAGGACTGGAAGGGCATCTTGGGTTGCATAGTAAGACTGTTTCAAAGCATCAAAGCACAGAACTCATGGTGGTTCTAGAAGGGTATTGGGGTATCAGGAATTATTTATAAATGAGATTTCTGTATAAAAACTAAAATTCAAACTAATCAGTAAAATGATACTGGACACGGAATACAAAGAAAAAAAAACCAGTCTGAGCCTGCTTTGCTTTATGAAATTTTATTTCAGATTTATTTACTTCCTTTCACGTGTTTGAGTATTTTGCTCGCATGTATGCTTGTATACCATGTGCGTGCAGGCTGCCCTAATAGGTCAGAAGAGGGCATTGAAACTGAAGTTGAGTTGTGAGCTACCATGTTGGTGCTGGGCATTGAACCTGGGTTCTCTGCAAGAACAAGTGCTTGTAACTGCTGAGCCATCTTTCTAGGACCCCTCTTTCTCCCTAATGACTCAAAAAGTTTTATAAATGAGTACACAGGGCCTGGTATGTGTTTCAACAGTAAGAGCATGACACATGTTGGGTCCTGGGTTCCATCCTGTGTGTGTCAATGCTTTTAGTCTTAAGTTTTCATACTGCATTGCAAGTTCCTAGTTACATGAGTGTTCACAACGGGGAAGGCAGGTGGGGGTACTATGGGTGGAATGCTAGCCTGGTGAAGGCTCCAGCCAGGGCCACAGGGAGATTCTTCCACACCACTGTCAGCTAGAAGGAACTTTTAAGGGGGCATTAGCTAAGTAAAGTGGTCATCTTTCCCTGCAATGCTTGGCTCTCACATCTCCTCCCTATGCTAGGCCTCATGCCTCAGAGTAGGCAAGACCAAGTTAACTGTGTCCAACCTTTGACAAGTCACCCAGGCTCTTGCCACATCACAAGAGACCCCAACAGCAGTCACAGGACACTAGCTGCCTCCTAAGATGGCATCACTGGATTCCCTTTCTAAGTAAAATCCATCATAGACTGGACCAGCTGAGTGACGACCATTTGCTAAGAAAGCTACCTTTTCCCCACCACAGCTAAGATGGATGAAAATAAGTAACTTCAAGAAATGGGACAACTGTCTTGTTCTGTTCTTTTCACACACACACACACTCACACTCCAGAAAACACAGAAGCAGTCAAAACTAAGCAGAGGCTGGTATCCCTTAGAGTAGGGAAGCCCCTCTGAAGAAACCCAGAAGCCATAAAAGGCAAACAGATTTTGTTGTTAACTTACTCAGGCAGCCCTGGTTGGTCAGGACCTCACTATGTAGATCCAAGCTGCCCACAAACTCAGTTTGCCTCTACCTCCCAAGTGCTGGGATTAGAGGAGTATGCAACCACACCTGGTGAGATTCAGATTTGACTATGAAAAACCTGAAAATTTTGTACACACACGACAAGGTACAATCCCCCCTACCCATTGTTTGGGTATGTGAATGCAGAGGTCAGGGTGTCAGTTACTCTCAAGGCAGGTCTTACTGAAACTGGAGCTCCCCAATTTGGCCCAACTGGTTGAGTATTGAACTCCAGGCCTCCTGTATGTCCTCAGCAGCAAGCAAGAAGTACTGATTGAGCCACCCTCGCCATCCTGGTGAACTTGTTATAGACCAAGATGGCAGTGCTCCTGATGCACAGCTCTAAGCGATCTGCAGTATGTGGTGCAGCAGAGTTTGGTAGCCATGGCTACCATTGGCTTTAGAGAGAAAGCCTCCCATCCCCACAGGCTGTGGGAGTATGCCACTGTACGAAGGAATAAAGGCAAAGACAAAGAGAAAAGTGAAACTTTTACTTTTTTCTTTTTTTTTTTTAAAAAAAGCCCCTACATTCTAAAATTATACACATCAAGTATTGATCCAATCTTACATCAATCTATTGACAATTACCAGCACCATGTTTTTTCTCACCTAGGTTAATCTACTGACAATTACCAGCACCTAGGTTTTTTGTTTTTTTTTTTTCTCACCACACCTGGAGGATCGTTATTCAAAGTATATGTTCCTTTAAAATAAAAAACAATAACAAAAATTCTTAGAGAGGACAAACCCTCAAGAAACAAGCAAGACTTTTTTACCAAACATAGATTATTGGTGACACCATCAAATTTCCTTTAGAAAAAATAACAGGTTTAAACATTCTTTTCCAGTTAATGGACTTTGAGAGATATTGCTATTCAGTGTGACAAAGAAATCAGCCTCTGGATGGTGGGTGATGTATTGAAATACCCCAGAGCTTCCACATGGGGATGTGAGCATCCTCCGTTGTAGTTAAAGCTAAGTGTTCCTCCTGGGATTGGACTTAGTCACCATCAAATCTAAATTAGGTTCGGTCACAAACTTTAAAAAGATGAACAGAATTAGGAAAGTGGTTAAAGTTCTCAGAAACATAAGTTACAATTATTGATATATTTAAACAGGCTATAGGAAATTTAATTCCATTTTAAACTACTTAGCAGATTCATTTTGCCACTAACCATGTTTTACATCCAGATATGCATTGGAGGTTTGGTATTTCCCCACTGAGAAGAGCACAGAACCTTCTTTCACCTACTGTTCACATCTCACAAACTCCCAAAGATCTAGTGTGGTCACATTACAGCCCTTCTCATCAAACCAACTTTTTCTTTTCTTTCTTTCTTTCTTTTTTTTTTTTGAGAAAGAGCCTTACTATGTAGCCCTGACTGGCATAGAACTAGCTGTGTATTCCAGGCTGGTTTCAAATTCTGAGACCTGCCTAATTCTGCCTCCCTAGGCTTGGGATTACAGGCAGGCACCTAATACAACCTTTGGCAGCTCTCTCCACCCTTCTCCAGAGAAGGTAAGGCTGCTTCACTGAGTTCCTATCCCTTAGTCTCCTGTGCAGATGATAATTATCACCTTTGTTGCAAAGGTAAGGGAAAGAACACAGTCAAAGTGGAGTAAAAAGCACTTCAGTCTAGAGCCAGGTGCCACCATTTGTTCTCACCAGTGTTGAAGTGACACTAGAAAACTGTCACATTTGAAAAATTTCAGCTGGAATATTCTCCAAGACTGAGAATAGGCACAGTTTTCCCAGGAACAGGCAGAGGGCTTTACTCACATCCCCTGCAGGCACAAAAGAGGATTGCTTTTTATTCTGGAGTGGAAGCTGCCATATTCCACTTCTGTGTTGGCTGGCCCAGAAATATATAGTTGAGGTCAGTCAGCTCCAGAAATGGCCAAGCAGAGTGATAGATCAGTGAGCGTTACATAGTAGCTAGCTGTCAAGCCTGGGTACCAAAGACATTTTAAAATTGCTATGCAGCAAGCCGAGACTTCTCAACTGAGAATGAGAACTCTGACTACTTACTAAATTACTGTCCAGTGTTCCAGAGGGTGCCTGCTGCCAGTGTGTTGAATGGCAGCAAAATTGAGTGAATATGAATAAGGAACATAACTTGGAGGGCAGGGGAAGCAACACTGACAACTCCCAGTCTCCACTGCCTCCTGATGGAGCATGAAGGCAAACCCAGAAGAGAAGCAAAATTCTCCGCTGTGTTATGTTCTGCCAAAACAAAACAAAACAACAAAACAAAAAACAAATTGTGATTAATGGTTCTGGAAATATAATTTGACATTTATGTCTTTAAAAATTCTGTATCCAAAAGGTGCTTGGTGCTGTTCTTGATGGGTCCGCTGTCTGTTTACACTCCAAATCATTTAAATATAGCCATTACATAGTTGATAAATGTTTTAAAATAAATGGTTATCTATTAACTGCCTTTCAAATTAGAAATTATAATTACAGGAGTCCCAGAGGCTGGCTCTGTGTGTTTTATTATTTTTGTTGGTCTCCATCACAGATGGAATTTTTCACTGGTAATTCCTCAGAACTAAATCCATTTATATAGGGAATTCAGAGCAGTGAAAATAAATTTCACGCCATAGAGTAGGAAACAGTAACAATAAAAAGGAGCCAAGGGATCTTGAAAGCAGGCCAGCCCAGCTCAGTTCTCCACTGGTGTTGGGTTTTGTGCAGGCTGGCTTACTATAACCTGCACCACATAGTCTTTGGGGATCTTCAGCTCCTCCAGCTTCATCTTATCAGTGAGAGGCCTGCCAGAGAAGAACCACCGCTGGCTGCCTGGCTCCACACCCTCTGTGGCGTGTAAGCGCCTCTTCATGTGGAACACCGTGTCTGTGCTGCGCACCACAAGCTTGAGGTCTTTGCCAGTGGAGAGGCGCAGGCGGAGCTGAGATTCGTGTCCAGAATTGGGAGGTGGCTCAGGGATATCCAGAGTCTCTATGTCACTCTTCTCCTCTATCATGTTGATTGGCGGTGCCAAGCAGTAGACTGGCAGCTGGTACCGGTTCCCCAGCTCATCGTAACACTCTGTTAGTGCACCTGCAGAGAAAGGGGGATAGGACAGTTTCAATGAGAGTGCTTCTGGTCACGGTGCTGTCAGCCTCAAACCCAACAGCATTCCCATCTTAACTTCTGACAGTAGGTAAGTGAAGAAAGAGCTCTTAAGAGCTCAGTCAGAGGTGGGGGCCTTGTGAGTTTATCACACTCCCTCACTACAAACATCAGAGCAAAACCCCTTGTGCTTCTAGCAGCAGGAGCAAAAGAAACCACTCGAGGGACTGCACATCTGTAACTACACATACATCGACAGTAAAAGTGACACAGAGTACTATGAACACCCCTATACCTTCAAGTTTGATCCACTAGATGAAACAGGCCATTCGGACTTTCTCTGAAAAGACATTATCTGATGAAACTTACAAAAAGAGAGATAATCTGAATAGACCCTATCTACAGAAGTTGGATCAATAACCAGTAACTTTAAAACAGAAAGCACCAAGTCCAGATGGCTTCAACAGTGAATTCTGCTGAACATTAAAGTAAGAAATTATAACAACCTTCTATTTTTTACAATACAGAAGAGAAACTTCCTAATGCATTCTATGAGACAAGCATTACCTTAATGCTAAAGGAACAACACAAACTAAAACACCTCTACAGACTATCTCATAAGCAGACTAAAAAATCCTCAACAAAATATTAGACAAATCAACTACAACATTATAGAAAAAGGATTAGATACCATTCCAAGGCAGAGTTTGTTCTAAGTATTAAAGACTAGTTCAACCTTCAGATACTTATTAGCCAATTCATAGTATTAGGTTAAATAAGAATAAAATCAGGGGCTGCGGCTGAGCGGCAGAGCTCTTGCCTTGCGTATGCAAGACTCGAAGTTCGATTCCCCAGGGCTGCAAAATGAGCAACAGAAAGTAAGAGCAACAAAAGAGTTAAAAGAATAAAATCATATAGCCCCATCAGATAAGGAAAACCACTTGGCAAACCTAGTACTTCCTGATCAAAACTCTCAGTAAAAATGGGCTGGGTGGTGGTGGTGGTGATGGCACACACCTTTAATCCAAACACTTGGGAGGCAGAGGCAGGAGGATCTATGGAAAAGAAAGAAGTGTCTTGTCGCTAATACAACTGTCTATGTCACTAGTTCTCAACCTTCCTAATGCTGTAACCCTTTAATATAGTTCCTCATGTTGTAGTGATCCCCAACCGTAAAATTATTTTTGTTGATACTTAACTAAATGTGCTACTGTTATGAATCGTGATGCATCTGCTTGTGCAAGATATCTGATTTTTTTTTTTTTTGGTCCCTTGTAAAAGGGTTGTCTGATGCCCAAAAGAGTTGGGACCCACAGGTTGAGAACCTCTGATTTTATGAAAAATCAACAAAATGATCACAGATCCAATGAGCATGCAAATTAAGGTTAATGGATAAAACCAACTGCTCCATATGCAACAACAAATGGATAGTATCTGAAATCACAAAACCATGTATATTAGCACATACAAAGTGGGACATATAGATATAAACCTTAACAAATGTGTGAGACTTAAAATGACAAAATGTTAAACCAAAGAACTATGCATTGAGAAGATGATTCTTTTGGGATGTCAGTCAGTTCTTAAATTTAATCTATAATAATTTTAATGCCACTCTTATCAAAATCCAAGGAGTGGTTTTTTTTTGGCAGATCCTGGACAAACTTCTCTAAAATGTAAATAAGGTGAAAAAAAATTAACTTACAAAGACTGGTTTATGGTAAACTTATAGTAACCAAGATAGTGTGGAGCTGGGCATGGTAGCTCACACTGAAATCCCAACACTCAGAAGTATGAAGCAAGAAGACTGCCATCTTTGAGGTTAGTATATGCACATAGTCTAGGTTATCTTAAAAAAAAAAAAAAACTAACTAAAAAACCCCCCAATACTCAAACACAAACATGATCAATGAAAACGGCTGAAAGTCCAGAAATAAGACTCACACAAATACCATCTGTGTTAAAGAAACAAAGGGGTGGGACTCAGTGATGCATGCCTCAGCACTCAGGGAGGCAGAGGCAGTGGGTTCAAGGCCAGTCTAGTCTACAAACTGAGTCCAGGACAGCCAAAGCTTCACAGAGAAACCCTGTTTCAAAACAAACAAACAAGAAAGAAAGAAACAAGGAGAATGGAAAAGACAGGTTTTCCAAACAAAAGGTGTTGGGTTAACAAACCATCAAAAAATTAACTCCCAAAACTCAGTAATAAGAAAACAACTCTGTGAAGTACGATGAAGGCTAGGCACAGTAAAGATACACACTGTAGTCCCCACGCTGATAAATGAGCTTAAGGCCAGCCTAGGCATACAGTGAAACCTTGTTTCAAAACAACAAATACAAACAAATGCTCAAACAAGAGCTCAAATACCTTAATAAGACTCTTCACAAAGAAAATGAGCAGGTGGAAGATAAGCAGATAAAAAGATGTGTGATAGCACACCACTAATTAAACTAACCAGTGTACAACGGGCAAAGTATTAAGAGTTCTGACAATACCAAGGCTGGAGAGACTGGAGCAATAAGGAGTTTCCTTCACAGCTACTTTAGAAGACAGTTTGACCCCTCCCCCTCCTTTTCCTCTCTCAATTGTACTCTATTATTATAACTTTTTCTTTCTTTCTTTCTCTCTCTCTCTCTTTTTTCTTTTTTTCTCTTTCTTTCTTTCCTTCCTTCCCTCCCTCCCTTCCTTTCTTCCTTCTTTTTCTTCTTTCTCTCTCTCTCTTTTTTTTTTTTGGTTTTTTTGAGACAGGGTTTCTCTGTGTAGCTCTGTCTTGGAACCTACTCTGTAGACCAGGCTGGTCTTTATCTCATAGCGATCCCCCTGCCTCTGCCTCCCAAGTGCTGGGATCAAAGGTGTGTGCCACCACCACCAGCCTTATTTTTTTCCCTTTCCAATTTCTCTTAGATCCTCCCTTGCAACTTCTCTTTTGATACAGGGTCTCATTATGTAGCCTGGTTGGTCTTAAACTCACTTTATGTAGCCAAGACTGGACTCCAACTTGTGATCCTCCTGCCTCTGCCTCTGCCTCTTAAGTGCTGGAATTTAGGAATACACTACCACATTCAGCCTCCAGTCTGGCAATTTCTTATCAGATGATCCAAAGGAAGTAAAAAATTGGGTCTACTCAGAAATTTCTACAGAGAAGCAAGTAAGTTGTCCTTTAGTGTGTGAACGAATAAATTGTGGAATACACAATGGATTTTATTTTGCACTACAAAGAAAATGAATTATCACTTCATGAAAAGGTATGTAGGAAACAGTACTTAATATTAACCGAAAGGAGCCAGTTTGAAAGGGCTACACACTGTCAATGAATCAAAGTATCTGGCACTCTGGAAAAGGCAAAAGTAGGAAGATACTAAAAATAAATAAAAATCAGTTGTTGGCAGGTCAACAGGATGGAGGAAAGAATGGATGGGGGACATAGAGGGTTTTACAACAGTAGAGTCACTCTGTATGGTACTACTACTGGTGAACAGATAGCATTAAAAATTTGTACACACCGAGAGTGTATAGCACTGACGGTGACCCCGATGTAAGCTATGTGCTTTGGGTGCTAATGAGATGACAATGCAGGTTCACTCATTTCTACAAATACACCATTCTGGGATGAATGCTGCTGAGGGAAGCTGAATGTAGGGGAAACAGAGACTACATTAAGAAAAAGCTTTATGTAGTCTGTACATTTGGCTATGAACCTAAAAAGCATTTTAAAAAACCTATTAAAATATACATATAAAAATTATACATGGGCGTGGTGGCGCATTTAATTCCTGCACTCAGGGAGGCAGAGGCAGGTAGATGTTGTGAGTTCGAGGCCAGCTTGTTCTACAGAGCGAGTTCTAGGACAGCACCACAGAGAAACCCTGTCTCAAAAAACAAAAGCAAACAACAACAACAAAATGGAGCTGGAGAAATGGCACTGAGATTAAGAGCACTGGTAGCTCTTTCAGAGGACCAGGACCCACATGGCAGTTCACAAGCATTTGTAACTTTAGTTCCAGAGGACATGACTCTTGTCTTGTGGCCGATGGGTTAATGTATACATGTGGTACACAAACATAAAGGCAAAACACCCATACACACAAGGAAAAAAATGATTAATTTTTAAAACCATATATAAATTGATAACATAAAAGTAGACATGAAATTGTAGTACAGAGGACTAGTGGAAGGGGAGGGCTGCCAAGTCAAGGGTAGTGTGGGGAGTACTGGGGAAATATGCTAAAGTCTATTCCCACCCTGAAAACAGCCTATGTAATCCTGTACAACACATATAATATTAGTACAAGAGACACCCAGATCACTTAATTAAACATGACTTGATTTCATCTTTTAGGGTATAGTTATATAGAAACCATAAGTCAATCAATAAAAATAGTATTTGTATATATTCTAGTCCACAGGTGAGTATTATCCCATAACAACTTTTCAAAGCAGACTGAGTCCTTTGTGGCTGATGTCTTTTGAATAAAATCTTAACGCTACACTATTTTACTGCTTTCTTTGAACAAAGTTGCTCCTGTCAGTAGTGGTTTTACACAAAAGTACATGAGAGCACTGACATTCCAGCATGTCTGCAAACACTTGGTCAAGACCACGGAGTGTGCCACACATCACTGGCACCAAGGTGAGAAGGCTTGTGAGTCAAGCTTGACCTGATCCACAGGAACCTCTGATCAAGGTGAGTACACAGAACATAACCACACAGATAAGCAGACAGGTGATTCTGAAAATTCAAGCATTGCTGCAGAGACATCAGAAAATAGAAAAGCAACTAGACTTGACCTGATAGAGAAACGCTACAGAAATGCATAGTTTTTCCGACATCACTTTAAAAAAGACACTAAAAAAAAAAAAAAAAAGAAAAAAAAAAGAAAAAGGTATAATGATATGAAAATAAAAGTAGATACAAAGTAAATAAGGAATGAACACCAAGTGTCCTGGTTGAGGCAGATCACAGATCAGGGATGGGAACTCTAGGCAGCAAAACTGAGGCCCAACAGTGCTAACACAGGCGAATAAGATGCTCATCAGACAGATGCTGTACTGCAACCCAGGTGATGTTCTAGCTTCTAGGGTTACACAGGTGATCAAGACAGATTATTTTAACAACTGAGTGAAGACAAATAACAGAGGCATCAGGAGAGAACTGTTCATAGAGCCCAGTGAGGGGTTAAAACTGGTGGAAAAAGAAAAACCACCTAACTGGGAGAATAAAGACAAACCCAGAAAGTGAGGGTGAGATTCTTTGCTTAGTTTTAATTGTCTCAGACTCAGATCCTAACCACATGCACTAAATGATAAAAGCAGAAAGGGACAAGTTTAGAAAGAGTACCCTCCCAATCTGCAGTAGCCCTCAACCTGCAGCAGTCCCCCAAAACATACATTTTCAAAGCATCAACATGTCACGTTGTATGTGAGTAATCTTTGCTATCGGCAAAGATTAAATCACAGGGCTCTGATAAACACTTTTGTATATCATTTTTTTTCTGTTGTTGAATAAAATGGTACTCCTAAAGTCCCAAAGAATGGAGAATTTTAGCATACTTCAGCAAATTATTCAGTAAAATACAATTTTGGCATTAAATGAATCTACTTCTAAATGAAAAATCAGTACACATCAGGTTTCAGAAAAAAATGAAAATCTATTTAATTAAACACTTGGAAGATAGAGATGTGTGCCCCAAACCTATACTTTGCTATCACGGGATGTCACTGGAAAGTAGTTATTCAAGCACAGACAGTATATCGTCTTACCACTTAGCAGAAAAATTTAAATTACATCATTCCTTTTTTGTCATCCTTTCCATATCCCCCTTAAAGAATGACCTCTTTTCCTTCTGTTATATATGCATATATAAAGAAAACCTACCGAGTCCCTTTAGTGTTTCATGTGTATCATTTCAGGGCTGGTCACATTCTTTTAGGCTGATCACATTCTATTAGATAACCAACTGATCAACCCTAGAGGAGCCAGCTGGAGCTCTTGGGAGGGCAGTCCTTGCATCTCGGCCAGGCAGCAAAGTAGAGCCCTGGTGATGTTGGGGTGAGTGAACCAGGCCAGAGGGCATGAGGGCAGGAGAGACAGCCCCGCCTCTTAACAGCTGCAGCACTGGGTGAGCTAGCTGGATCGATGGTGGAGAGCTGGTGGGCTGACCAACTCAGCTACCACTCAAGCCCAGATCTAGGGCTTTGTGTTGGCCCAACCCAACATCAACCCCAACTACGAACTGCTGGAGCTTGTTAAGGGGCCAGGCCTGCAGATCCAAAGCTGCAGGGTCTCCATGTCACAGGGCAACAACAGGCTATTCTAGAGGAGTCCCAGTGTGGGGCCAGTATTGATAGTGCAGCAGAAATCAGATCAGTGACTCACTGCAATGAACATCTGGAAGTAAAGATGTGTGGAGGGACAAGAGTATAATGTGTGATGCATTGTGACTCACTACAGCTTCTACCATAAGATTTTGTTGTTTTATGGGGCAGGGGGTTTACAAGAGCAGAGGGCAGATATGAAGGGTCAGGAAGATGTCCAATATAAAGTTCAAAAAAGATAAGCAAGTAGGAACCACTAATTCTCCTTCTTTTAGCAATGATCAGTCACCTGCATGGGGTGGGACACTCTGAGATTTCCCCCTTTCACATAAGCATGCCCATTCACTCTGTCAGTGTTCAGGTCTTAGTTAGGTAGCCAATTTCAATCTATACTGAAAACAAAAACACTTAAGAATGCTTACCAGGCTTAGCCCTAAGTATATTATATTATGTAATTATATACTTAAAGCACACACACACACACACACACACACACACACACAAACAGTTAATCCTCATAACCATAGCAGAAAATAAGTCTACTGCAAATGTTTTATAGATGACCAGCCTGGTCTACAAAGCAAGTTCCCAGATTCTGTACAATAGCCAGGGCTATTATACAGAGAAACCTTGTCTCAAAAAACCAAAACCAAGCATAACCAAAAAGAAAATAATGGAGCAAGGGAAGGTGGAAAGGTTTGCTTGGAGAGGCTGAGTGTGGGACTGGGGAGACAGCCCAGTTGGTGAAGTACCTGCTTCACAAGCACAAGGACCTGAGGGATTTTTTTGTTTTGTTTATTTTTTCAAGACAGGATTTCTGTGTAACAGCCCTGGTTGTCCTCAACTCTCTCTATAGACCAGGCTGGCCTGGAACTCACAGACTGCCTGCCTCTGCCTCCTGAGTGCTAGGATTAAAGGTGGGTGCCACCATGGCCGGTAGCACCTGGGTTTTGATCCCAGAACCATGTAAAAGCCTGGGCTGACTATGCAAATCAATCAGTGCAGTACTCCTCAAAAAACCAGCATGGCTCAGCTAGGCCATTCCTTAGCATATAGACAAAGGATCCCATTGCCCACTACAGAGATACATATGCTCATCCATTTTCATCACTGCTCTATTCTTAAGAGCTGGGACACGGAATTGGTCTACATGTCCATCAGTTGATGAATGGATAATGAAACCTTGGAACCTAAAAAGCTGCAAAGAAACATAAAATCATGAAATGTGTAGCTTAAATATATGGAACTGGAAAATATTAGACCCACAATTAGACCCACATCCAGAAAGACAAAGGTCACATGTTCTCAATCCTATGTGGACAAATCTTATTATCACATCTTTAGCTGTGTGCTTGATTTGGAGCACCCATAGAATCCAGGAAACTAGAAGGGACCACTGGTGGGCATCCAACAGAGACCTCGAGCATCTGCTTACACATGTGCACATACATGCATACGTGTTCTCAGAGAAGACCAGTGTGATGATGCACAAGAGGAAGGCACTTTTCCAAAAGCTGACCATTGTGGGATTTCACACATAGCCCTGGCTACATCAGAAAACTTACAGAAGGTTTTCGTCACTACCCTCTGGGACTGAAGTTCAGCTGAAGTCTAATCACTATTTTCAAAGTTCTAGCCAGGCTTGCTTGCATTATTACCTAATTCCACTGCTGACTTTTTTCTTCTTCCTCTCACAAACCTACATCAGAATAAATACCTCTAGGGAAGCCATCATCTCGCCAACCCCAGAGCCCTGAAGGCTCCCCATGTTTGGCAGAAGGCTGCCAAGTCATCACTTTTGTTGTCATTTCTTACATAATTTCCTGAAAGTGTTTTTATTTATATTTTATCTAGATGATTATAGTGGATGTTTTACTTTCCTTGGTCAACTATTTTCTCTGGTTGCTTACAATGAGGCTTCACCATATTTCACTACAGCCAGGCATGAGGGCTCACCCCTGTAATACTAGTCCTTGGGATGTGGAGGCAGGAGGACCAGGGGCAGCCTCAGTTACATGTTGAGTTTAAACCCTGTCTGGATTACATGATACTGTCCCCAAAAGACCAAAGCAAACAAACCTGCTTCTAGAAATTTGTAAATATAAAAAAATTAAACTGGTTCCCAAATAATTAATGTAGCTTTATTACATGTCATTAGGTCTAACATGTTACCATTTCAAGCAGACCTTGAGGCTGAAAAACAACCTTGTAACGGCCTTTCTGAGTTTGCCTTTAAGCTCTCACTCCATAAGAATCTGGCTCAGGGCTCAGACTTTCATCACCTGAATGTGACTTGCATAGCTATATTCAAAAGTTAAAAGGCAGCCAGCATAGTGGCACACGCCTGTAATCCCAGTCTGGGAGGCAGAGACAGGTGACCTCTGTTAGTGCAAGTTCAACCTGGTCTAAAAAGGGAGCCCAGGTCAGCCAAGGGTATACAGAGAAACCCTGTCTCAAAAGACAAAAACAGAAAACAAAAATGGTAAAAGGCAATTTCTTTGAGTCAGAAAGATGGCTAGGCAGGTAAAAAAAGCACAGGCAAGCTTGACAACCTGAACCTTAACACCGGGTTCCATAGCTGAAGCAAAGATCAAACTCTGAAAGTTATCCTTTGACCTCCACATGCCCTATAACACACTAACACACACATACACACACACACACCCCATTCCCCAAATAATAAATAAAAAAAGCCATGTGTAAAGATAAAAAGTGTCTTGATTGTGACTATGATTTCATAGTATACAAATGACAAATTGAATCAAAGGGTATACTTCACATACCTGATTAACAAAAGTTCTTAATTTTTTGTCATCAAGGGTTTTATCCATATCCTCAATATTAATGTCTTAGTTCTAACAGACCACAAAGATGAATTTTTACTTTCCTTCTTTTTAATTAATTTATTTTTACTTTATGTGTTTTGGTGTTTTGCCTGCATGTATGTCTGTGTGAGGGTGTCAGATCCTGGAGTTAGACAGCTGTGAGCTGCTATATGGGTGCTGGGAACTTAACCCAGGTCCTCTGGAAGAGCAGTTAACCGCCAAGCCATCTCTCCAGCCCCCTAGAACTCTACTTTTCAATAATCATGACTTCCTATGTCAAAGAAAGGTCTCAACAGTTAAGTGCGGTGGACACAGCTAAAAAGATGAGAACACCAAAACCTGAGAATTTATGTAAGGAAATGAAACACTGAGGGGTCAGGTCTGTCTGTCTGCCTGTCTCTCTCTCCCTCTCTCATACACACACACACACACACACACACACACACACACACACACATCTGACCAGTACCAAAGACTGAAGTATTTAAATCTGATATGAGGGACAGGGTCTCTACTTATAATCAAGTTTGAATGTAGAGCCTAATTTGGAACAGGCTGATTGACTCCACAAGGATTCTAGTACTTTTTTTAAAAAGGTTGCTGTAAGGATTCAATAACTAAACACATGTGAAATTACCTAATATACAGAAAAGTCCATGGAAAATGCTCAATAATGTTGGTTCTCTCCCATGGGTTTTAAATTTCTTACACTTGGGGGAGTATTTCACCAACAACAATGTGACAAATGGATCATAGTTTAATAAAATATATTTCTATCTTCTGCCTCATCCTGCATGGCTTCTCTACAAACCTGAATCACAATGTTAAAAGGTCATTAACTATCCTTCTACCAGTCCTTGGGAGCAGTCTTCAAGACCGCAGGGCAGCTAACAAACTACAGGCTCTCTTTCTGAATACACCATGCAGGGAATCCAGCAAGTCTAGCAGGTTTGTTGTCCACTGACCAGCCAGCAGGACTGTGGCAACTAGAGGAACCAGGCTTAACATTTCTCCTGGTCAAGCAGAGGTGAAAGTGGCTGTGCTAAACACTCACCACCAGAGTCACATGATAGTCAAGCCAGCATTAAATATTGTGTAACAAACACTTTGCTCAATTTTACAGGGAACATTTAGTCTTTAGTTCCAGGGTTTCATTTCCTTAAGGGGGCAGAGGAGCAGGTCAGAAGCACTTAGATCTGGTGTCTACTGAAAGCCCAACAGGCCTTACAGAAGTGGAAGTTGATACAGCCGCTCCCTTGGGAGGTGAGAAACCCTGCTTCTCCCCCCAATCTCCCACCCCTATCCCCAGAACAATACAGAAAGGGGGTTTTCTTCAGAAACAAGCCTCCTGGCTCAGGAACAACCTCCTACCACAGCTATTTTCAGACTTTTATACTCTAATTCAAGAAAAAGCATGACAGCAGCAGAGGAGTAGACACATTCACAGTTTGTAACACTCAGCCTTCTTTGTTTTCTTGAAGACAGAAGAAAAAGATGTATCATTTATGATTAATCAGTCATTAAGGGCCACTTCATTTCTAAAGACTATCCAAGCAAAAATCATCCATGTAAAAAAATAACTATCTGTATTATAGTTATGCCTCCATTCCTTAGGACCTTTAAAACAACCAAATTTCCTGGATTTTTTGTTGTTTTTAAGACAGGTTCTTGCTGTGTGGCCCAGGCTGGCCTCAATAAGTGATCCTCCCAAGTGCCAGGATTATGCGTATGCTCCATATCTGGCCCTCGGCCATTTTTTGGAGTTTTTTTCTATTAAAAAAAAATATTACGAATGTATACATAAGTTGGGACAACTTTCAGAGGTCAGTGCTAGTCTTCTACCCTTATAAGGGTCTCTTATTTCTACTGTTCCAAAGTAAGCTTCAAGCTAGATGTGTACCACTACATCTGTCTTTAACATGGCTTCAGGAGATCAAATTCAGGTCACCAGGCTTGCTTGGCAAGTGCTTTTATCCACTGAGCATCTCCTTGGTCCCTTTGGCTTGCCCTGGCCCCTCACTGGCTGTAGCACTCTGGAGAGCAGATCCTGCACCTCCCCTGGCCAGTACAATGGAGCGGGCCCTGAGGGTGCAGGCACAGGTGAGCCAGCCCTGAGGGTATAAGAGCTGGCCCAGCCCCTCACAGGCTGCAGCACATGGGGGGAGCTGGCCCTAAACCTCAACTGGGCAACACAGTGGAGCTAGCTTTAGAGGCATGGGTGCCAGTGAGCCCAAGCTTAGGGCATGACAGCAGAACAGACCCTGCCTCCAGCTGATGGCAGAGGTCTGACCTAGGTCATCCATCTGACCTAACCAGAGCAGTGCTGGAGAGCTCACCCCGTGGGTGCAAATAAGGGAGAGCAAGAAGGCTAACCAGCTGAGCTACTACCCAGGCCCAGATCCAGGGCTCTGGACTGGCCTGTTCCAAAATGTATATCTTTAATCAGTTGGGGAGTGTGAAAGGGCCAGCCCTGCTGATCCAAACCTGCAGGATCTCCATTACACAAGCAACAACAGGATTACTGGGAGAAAATCCAATATTAATGGTGTCACAGTAGCCAGAGACCTTGAACCAGAACAATGACTCACTGCAATGAACACTTGCAAGTGAAGATGTGGACAGGGGATATGCTGTTGGGCACACTGTAACCTAACACGGCTCCCATGATGAAATGTTTTTTATGTTTTGTTGTTGTCTGATTGTGTGTTTTATTGGGGGGAGGTAGGTTGTCAGAGTGAAGGGTGGATATAAATGGGACTGAGGTACATGATGTGAAACTCACAAAGACTCAATAAAAAAGTAAAAAAAAAATAATTAAAAAAATAAATTTAAGGCAATTAACTTTTTCAGATACTGTAAAAACTATAGGGAAAAGGTTTTTTATATAGACAGCAGGCTATAGGAAGGTAGACACAGCCAGGTCAGGTGAGTTAAGGCTGGTGCAGAAAACTTACTTGTTAGTGCCAGAGTCCAGTGTAAAAAAAGTAAACTCAGCAGGCCCCACTGTTTACTAAGTGCCTCTGGTAGGTCAGGCATTAACATAAATGACTCACATGTATCATCACATTGAACCACTTCAACAACCCAACCAGACAGATGGTTAGCACAGTCCACATATGACAAAGAAAACTGAAGGTTACAGAAGTAATTTGTTTAAAGTCACACAGCTTTAATTACTACAGTAAAAGCACAAGCAGTATCAAAACCTACCACTGAGCAGGTCTAAGTAAAAATATTCAATTAAGTGGTCGAATTGTAGCTGATGGCAAATTAAGAATATATGACAGAACAGAATTGATAGGCCCACCCAAGAATCTCACTGATCAGCTTCAGAGAAGAACAAGGAAGCACTGAAAGGTATCAATGGCAAAACATTATTACCTACAAGTCTGTCTTAATTCATTTGAGAGAGGAATGCTCAGACATCAGCATGGTTTTTCCATGCTTATGCAGAATCTCTCTCTCTCTCTCCCCACCCCCCTACTTTCTTCCTTTCTTTCTTTTGGATATTTGAGACAAGGCTTCTGTGTAGCTCTGACTATCCTGAAACTTGCTCTGTAGACCAGGCTGGCCTCAAAATCAGAGATCCTCTTCCTCTCACGTGCTGGGACTGAAGGCGTGCGGAACGATATCTGGCTGCAGACTTTATTAAGCAGAGTGGCAGGAGTTGAAGTTTCTACAATAGTCTCAAATTCCCAGGAGCTCCCCCTGATGCACTGGTTGATAGGACTGGCAGCAAAAATTATTATTGTTGTTGTTTTGGGTTTTTGAAACAGGATCTGTCTATATATGCCTAGTTATACTGGACCAGTTAAGTAGAGCAACTGGCCTCAAACTCAAAGAGATCTGACTACCTCTGCCTCCTGAGTGCTAGGATTAAAGGCATGCACCACCATGCCTGGCACAGCAACATTATTCTTGACAGCTTATGTAGATGAGCAGAAATTAGACTTAAATCTTCATAAAGATTTGAGTCTACACTCAACAGGATATGCACAGACCATGTCTGTACACAAAACAGATATCCTTCATGAACTTAAAAGCAATTTAAAGTACATTTGTTATATTTATTTAACACATTTACTGTGTTTGTGCATGCCACAGTGTGCTTATGGAAGTCAGAGGACAACTTGAGGGAGTTTGTTCACTTTCCTTCCACTCTGTTGATTCCTGGGACTGAACTCACACGTTATCAGGCTTGATGGTAAACAGCTTCACCTGCTGAGCCATCCTTTTGATCCCTGCCTCCATAAACTTTTAAGTAAAGCCACAATCTGGAGAACATAATTAGCTATGTTAAGGATAAAATGAGGAATTCAAAGTTTTTTAATTCTAGATTAAAACTACCATATAAACACGACTCTCCTTACATCCACTTGCAGGCCAACACAACAGAATCTGCTTGGGAAATAAGGGATGTAAGCATCAGAAAGAAATGAGTAACACATCTTTGTGCAAGAACCTTCATTCTCTGTCACATTAACAGGGTAGCTGAAGAGGGAGGTGGAAGACCACGTCACCACCTCCTAATCTACAATCATGGAAGAGGTAAAGAACTTAAAACAATAGCATTAAAAACTGGGACTAAATGGGTAAACTGAAATCATATTCTATTCAAATACTTCAAATATAGGAGTGATCATTTTTAAATGTGTAGGGAAAGTGGGTGTTCAATAAATGTTGGTGCTATAAGCCCATGTTAATAACCTCTCATAATAATAGGCAAAAGGAATGCTTCTTAAAAGTATAACCAATTATAGAGCATAGTGGGGATTTGGAAAGTTGGCAAGGCTTATGAGTAAAACATCCTGTATTGGACAAAGAGTCAAAGGACATTCTGCAAATGATTAAATTACTAAACCACTGCTCTCTACAAATGAACAAGATAAAAAAGAACTTGGGGAAAACAATAGTGGCATAATGATGAACAGAGAACAACAGTAAGTATAGGTGGTTATCCTTTATATAGGTCTGAAGAAACAAAGCTAAAGAGAAAAACACAAATACATAAAGCAAAAAAACAAAAACAAACAAAACCCCCAAAGAGTGCATATATAAAACTAATACCTAAACCTTAACATAACATGAAACATTTAATGGTTCAAATCAAGCAGACCATACAAGAGTCTAGCATCTATGTGTCCCTTGATATATATATATTATGGCGGTTCTTAGTCACATTCCTAAAGCAAGAAAGGTTTCTTATAAGGCTTAGGCTAAAGTCATGGAAAACTACCCTTAAAAACTTTGAAGTTGGGGCTGAAAAGATGGCAAAACAGTTCTTCCAGGACATGGGTTTGTTTCCTAGCACCTACACGGCAAAAAACCTATACATAGAAAATAAAAATAAATACATCTTTAAAAAATATTTTTATCTTATTTTATATGTATATCTAAACATAGGTAAGTATGTATTATGATATATATGTACCACATACATGCAGTGCCTGCAGAAGCCAGAAGAGGAAATCAGATTTCCCTGGAGCTGGAGTTACAGATACTTGTGAGCCACCAAATAGTTGGTTGGGAACTGAACCAAATCCTCTGCAAGAACAGCAACCACTGCACCATCTCTTGGGTGGCCCTTCTCTCCCAAAATAATAATTTTTTAAAATGAACTTCAAGTTTAGGTCTGCTCATGCTACATGATGGGAAAGCATGATGACTAAGGAGCATCTATGAAGTCTGCACTTTTATAATACTTATAGCTGAGACTTTCCAGCTCCCCAGGAAAGTAGTTACAGTGGCAACAGTAGCAGCAGCAGCAACTACCACCAGGTGGGGATGCACACCGCAAGAGAGAGAAAGAGAAGCACACAAGGTTTGTCTCTAGAGAGAACTAAATCATACAAAAAAAGAAAATAGTTTATCAAATGTTCTCTTTTCTGAGATTAAGAAACATTAAAATGAACCAGGACACAAACTACCACCAGCTGAAAAATATCAAAAGAAAAAAAAAAAAAAAAGAGGAAAACTGTAACCTGTAGAAATGCAGAAGCTTTTCCCCAGTGGTTCCCTGCTACTGGAGACAAAGAGATTTGTGCCCTTTGTCATCAGGATGCCAAACCTACCAACCTACCGTGTGGTAGTGTTATGTTTGCACCGTCAATGATTGCCTGTGCCAGTTCATGATCATTGCTTTCAAAAGCATGTGCAGCAGCCTTCAAGGCATCCCAGATCTCTTTCCGGCCTTCAAATGCTGGTGCAGTGTCCCAAAATTCATCTCTCTTGCTGCGTAGTTGTCCATCTGTCATGGGATAATCACTTTTCCATTTTGGTTTTTCCTTTTTCAAAGGCTGGTTACGACCTAAAGCAACTGAAAAGAGAAAAGGCTGACATCAATATTCTCTCACACACAAAAAAAATCCCTATTCTTAAAAAAAAAAAAAAAAAAAAAAAGTCATGTGATTATATTCCTGTTTTGAATTCTTTCATCACAAACAGACATTTGCCATTTGATGCTTTCTGGTTGAAATTTTATGAATCAATCCAGAGCAAATGGAGATAAGTTAGATGGAAAAGTCTTTTCTGTATTTTTTTTTCTTTCTTGAGACAGGGTTTCACACTAGTGCTGGCTAGCTTCCAACTCATAGCAATTCTCCCACTTTAGTCTCTCAAGTGCTAGGATTATAGACATGAGCCACTGTACCAGTCTGCATAATTTTCAGTAAGTCAATAGCTCTTTTCCATTCAGTATATTTCCAAAAGATTATTACAAATAATTACAGGCCAGGCGGTGGTGGTGTACACCTTTAGTCTCAGCACTTGGGAGGCAGAGGCAGGTGGATCTCTGAGTTAAGAGCAGCCTAGTCTACAGAGCTATTTCCAGGAAGCCCAGGACCACATAGGTAAACTGTCTCAAAAAAACAAACACTGGGGCTGGAGAGATGGCTCAGTGGTTAAGAGCACTGTCTGCTCTTCCAAAGGACCCAGGTTCAATTCCCAGCATCCACATGGTAGCTCACAACTGTCTGTAACCTCAATTCCAAGGGATCCAACACCTTCACACTAATGCACGTAAAATAAAATTTTAAAAATTAAAAAAACAAACATTAATTATTTTGAATTAATTAATTACAGGTGGTCAGGGAGATGGTTTAGTCAATAAAATGTCCGCAGTACAAACAGGAAACAGAGACAGGCAGATTTCTGGAGCTCACTGGCCAGCCAATGTGGGCAAAGCAGTGAACTCCACATTCACTGACGGAATGACACTGAGAAAGACACCAACAGTGACCTCTATACTTCACATATACACACGAAGACTTAAACTGCGGGTTGGGAACATAGCTCAGTTGGCAAAGTACTTGCTCTGCAAGCATTAATACCCAAATCAATCACTACAACCCACATAAGACAAAAGGCTGGATGTGGGTGGCACATGTTTGTAATCCTAGATTTGGGAAGGAAGAGACAAGCTAGTCCTTGGGGTTCACTGCCAGCTAGATTAGCTCACTTGGTGAGTTCTAAATTAATAGGAGATCTAGCATAAAAACCAAGATGGACAGCTCCTGAGGCTGACCTCTGGCCTCCTCAAGCACACACGTGCGCCCCCTCCCCCAGAAACATGCATACACATAAGCAGGTGAATGTGAATCTCTGTGAGTTCGAGGCCAACCTGATCTACATAGCAGAGTTCCAGGAGAGCCAGGAGTACAAGGAGAGATCCTGTCTCACAGAAACACAGAAACAAAAAAGAAACAACAACAATAAAAGCAACTGTAACAAATGTACCACTCTGATAAGAGGTTTGTACAATGGGTAACTATGAACAACCCCAGAAAAAGAATACGCAAATTTTCTGAACAAAAGCTCTATTTTATTCATTAAAACATGCACATATACCAGCCCAAAAGAGTAGTAAGTATTTCACCAAACTAAGCAGGGCAGAACATGAGTGGCAGATACTATAACGGTCACACGGGAAAGTAAATGGTGTGAAACGGTTTTGAATCTCAGGATCTTTGTATATAAAAAGCCAGAAAGTTGGAAGTGAGGCGATCCAAAAGTACAAAAGGCAACTTTTTTAGTGTTCAAGGACACCGAATTCAAGAAGAAACTGACTATTTCCTCCTGCTTCTTCTCAAAGAGCTCAGAATGCCGCCCTTTGAAACTCAAGCAAAAGCTAGTTTGTACAGAAGAGGTGCAGAGGGATGAAATTTACTTTTTCTTTTTTGAGGAACCAGAAATCAAACAGGTAATAGTGGGTCAATGGATAAACTCTCAGTCACAAAAACTAAAAGAATAGCAATACCAGCCAGGCAATAGTGGCACACACCTTTAATCCCAGCACTTGAGGGGCAGAAGCAGGAGGATCTCTGAGTTCAAGGCCAGCCTGCTCTACAGATGTAGTTCCAGGACCTATTATAGCCATTCCTACCTATGGGTCTGTAGCTTATATAGTGCCAGGTATAAAAAAGCTTAATAGAAAGAAGTAAAAAATAAAATTAAACCATATCAAAAAGATTAAAAAATGTTATGTTAGGAAAGAGTAGATGGGCAATAAATGACAGAGCTGGTGGGAAGCAGAGACAGTATGCATCAAAATTCATTGTTCCATATGTAGTTCCATATGTAGAGTATCTATTAAAAGAATCTCAAATGGTTCTAAAGTATGCTTTAAGGTAATGATCCCCCTACTGGCCTGGGCTCTGCATAATAGAAAATAAAATTACTCTAGCCCCTGTGAAATCTCAACCCCTCCCGGGCTACACGCCTATATGACAGGGCTAACTAATATGGTAAAGTGCACTTAGTTTGACACCTGAATTGAAATAAATTCTTTTTCCTAGGTCTGACCATTGCTCTCAAGGCCAAACATACCAGATCTCTTTAGTCTCTCACATAAAATCTTCAGTTGCGATGATGGTTTGGCCCTGTAACTTGTCTCAGGGTAATGCAAAACAGGCCAAGTTCTAAAAGGATGGGTCTAACAGAGTAGGGAACAATATCCAAGCCTCCTCATGTAATCAACAAATAGATACGGGCTAATACTACAGCTGTGACTATAAGGTTTGATTCAAATGCAAAAAACTCAATATGTGGTAATGGCTTTCCCCTACATTTTCCCAATAATACTGAAAAGTAAAGCTAAACCACCATTCTTAAAAAGCTATCCTAAATATGTCCAACCCACGATTTACCCACTGGTTCCACCAAGGTGAAATATACGGGTAAATTTCATTTTCTGCAACATTATCCTCTACAGGAGCAACCTTAGTTCACGGAGCAGGAAGTGAAGAGGGGCATGGTAACAAGGAAACTGACTCAGTGTGCCATCTACTTGGAGAATGCAGCAGCTTGACCCTAGCAGTTCTAGACACTCGTATGTTGTAAATACTCTAGACCTGACACTTGGTGTAGTTTCACTTGTCACTGTGAGAGACTCAATAAAACCTCTACATTCTTATCTAATATGAGCAACTCAAAAAAAGACCTCAAAGTGGATGTGGTGGCACCTATATATAATTCCATTACCCAGGAGGCTGAGACAGGTAGAGAGCAAATTTGAGTCTAGCCTAACCAACACAGGGAGATCCCATTTCAAAAAAGAAGCTGTAGCTAGGCAATAATAGCACACACCTTTAATCCCAGCGCACAGGAGGCAGAGGCAGGTCGAACTTTGAATTTAAGGCCAACCTGGTCTACAGAGCAAGTTCTAGGAAAGCCAGGGCTACACAGTAAAACCCTGTCTTGAAAAAACAAAAACCAAAACAACAAAAACCCAAACTCTCAAATACAGAAATCCAATTAAAAAAACAAAAACAAAAAACAATCTTTGTATCTTTACACACGTGAAATACTTTCTGTGGCTCATACTTATACTAAGTGCAAGAACACAGTCACAGAGTCACACACACATACAACGATCCATTTATGTTGGCTAAAGTAACTATCATTTCAAATATATTTTAAACCTATAGTCAAAAAGTTCCAATAATAATTGTGCAGAAATAAATAAAACAAAATTAGTATTCACCCTAAAAACATAAAATAGGCTCATCTCATTTCTGTTTAGGTTTCTGAACCATAAAGATATGTATCATCTAAGTACATAACAACCACTATTAAAATGACCAAACGTCTGTTGCAAAAGTTATTATTTTGGAAAAGTCATAGATTTAAAAAAATATTTTTTTGTATCTATGAGTGTTTTACCTGCTTGGGGACCACGTGTGAGCAGTGTCCACATAGGCTAGAGAGAATGTTGGAGACCCCAAATCTGAGGCTATAGATAGTCCTGAGCTGCCATGGGGGTGCTGAGAATTGAACTCATGTCCTCCGGTAGAAGAGCCAGTGCCCGTAACCACACAGCCATCTCTCCAGTCCTAACACAGAATTTTCATTGCACTATCTGATCTTAAAATTTTCATGCTGGGTTCAATAGAGTACCAAAACAAGTACAAAAAAGCTTCATGATAACCTAAATCAGAGTTACTGCTTAACATATCTTTAGTTAAATAAATTGGGGGAAAAAAGCTTTTAGCAAATTAATTCAAGCCATCCTCTCATTAAACATGAAAATGGCTTGGGTGGCTAGTGACAGAACCTAGTTCCTCTCCAAGAACAGTAAGTGTACTTAACTACTGAGCTATTTCTCTAGCCCTTTCCTTGTAAACTTTAAACACTGTTTTCTCACTCTGTAACAGATTTAATACTAAAAAGCTAAAGGCTTGCTTTTCATATGGAACTAAGTACCATATGACTTTAAATATATTTATGATACAACTAAAAGCATTTTACTGCAAATGTTTTTAGACATTGTGTTTATGAGAAACAATGATCTTTGGGGGCTGGGAAGATAGCTCAGTTAGTAAAGTCCTTGCTGCGCAAACACGAGGACCTGACTATGATAGAGAACTTATATAAGAAGCTGTGAGTGATATAATACCATTGTAATTCTAGTGCTGGAGAGGTAGAAACAGAGACGGGGGCTTACCAGCCAGTCAAGCTGACCTAACTGGCAAGTCCAGGACTGAGGAATGACATCTTATAAGCGAGAGAGAGAGAGAGAAAGAGGGAGAAGACAGACACAGACACACAGAGAGACAGTCAGAGATTGAGAGAGGGAGGGAGAAAGAGAGAGGGGAGGAGAGGAGAGAGAGAATCAAAGTTCTTCAAAATGACTCGTGATTATAATTATTTTCTTCTTTTGGCTCTTTGAAAAATCCCTGACTTGGGGCTGGAGAGATGGCTCAGAGGTTAAGAGCACTGGCTGTTCTTCCAAAGGTCCTGAGTTCAATTCCCAGCAACCACATGGTGGTACACAACCGTCTATAATGAGATCTGGTGTCCTCTTCTGGCCTGCAGGCACAAATGTGGGCAGAGCAAAACACAGGGAGGGAAGGAGGGAGGAAGGGAGGGAGGGAGAAAAGAAAAGAAGGAAGGAGGGAAGGTAGGAAGGAAGGGAAAAAAAATCCCCGACTTAATGTTTAGGACTCATCAGATAAAGGAACAGCCATAAACACAGGCAAGATAAAAATACCAAGATATTACTGGCAATATTACCTGTAATGAACAGAAACTTGGAAAGCATCAACTTCCCTAATACAATGCCTGGGGGTGGGATGACTATTTAAAGAGATCACCATCAAAAGACTAAATACCATCTATAGCAATTTTCAAGTATTTAGAGCAGGGAGAACCAGAACAGGTTCTGATCCGATCTGCTACTGACTAGAGCACCGTAAGTATAAAAACAGAAGGAAAAGATTGTCACTTCAGAGCTGAGGACAGTGCAGGGTCTGCCACTCTTCCAGAGCTGGCAGGAACCTATAACCCCACAGGTCTTTAGAGGGAAAGGACCTTGAAAGCATCGAACAAAATTTCTTTTGAATGTATCTTTGTTTATAAAATGCATTCATACACATATGCATATACTCCATAGATAGATTAAATAACCTTCAAAAGTTTAAGTCAATGAAAGATGAAGATTACCATACTGGACTAAAAGACTGAAGTTTGCACCAAAAAGAAACTATCTTGAATTTAAATATACAAATAAGATCACACAATTCAAATTTAAGACTACCTCCTGCATTTTTTATGAGAACAGAACTGTGCTGTACTATAGCTTTAAACAGAAAAGAACAAAGAAGCATAGACTACATGAATACTAACCAAAGTAAGACTGGAACAATTATTTGTTCATTCTATTGCCATGACAAATACCACCATCAATACAACTTCGGGAAGAAGAGGGTATATATCAGCTTACAGGTATATACATATCATCATTGAGAAAATTTAGGGCAGGAGTTCAGGTAAGAACTTGAAGCAGAAACAGTGTAGGAATAATGCTTTGCCGGCTGTGCTTGTGGAAGGCTTATACTTAGTTAACTTTCTCATATATACCCAGGGCCATGTGCTCAGGGAATGGCACTGCCCACAGTGGGCTAGACTCTACTTCATCAATTAATTATTAAGAAAATCCACCATAGACATTCCCATAAATCAAGCTGATCTAGACAATCCCTCAATTGAGACCTCCTTTTCTAAGCTATGTCATGTTGACAGATAAAGCTAAGTATATCATATATATATATATATACACACACACACACAAACACATATGTATATATTAAATATACTTATGTGTTTATGTGTGTGTATATATATATATATATATATATATGGTGATATCACTTCTAACAAAATTTCTTACTCCTACTATAGCCCAGCAAAGCAGTTTCAGAGTTAAGACAGACTTCAATGAATGTTTTTATTTATTTTTACCTTATTTGTGAGCTGGCAAGGTTGCCCTGCCAGGGGGAAGTGATTAAAAATCAAGCAACTGAGTTCATGTCAGAACTGCCCCTGCTCCCCTTACTAGGCAGCCCACATGGAGACTGAGCTGCCTATGGGCTACATCAGAGCAGGGGGTCTAGGCCCTCTCCCTCTCCATGCATAGTCCTTGGTTGATGCATCAGTCTCTGCAGGGTACTCTGGGCCCAGAATATTTGGCTTTGTTGGTCTCCTTGTGGAGCTCCTGTCCCCTCTGGGTCTT
The DNA here is from genome assembly GCF_030254825.1 of Meriones unguiculatus. Taxonomy (NCBI): domain Eukaryota; kingdom Metazoa; phylum Chordata; class Mammalia; order Rodentia; family Muridae; genus Meriones; species Meriones unguiculatus. The sequence continues at coordinate 36,994,204 of NC_083359.1, forward strand.
TCCATCTTGCCCCTCTTCCATAAGACTCCCTGCACTCTGCCCAAGATTTGGCTGTAAGTCTCTGCATCTGCTTCGATCCCCTGCTGGCTGGAGTATTTCAGAGGACATCTGTGGTAGGCTCCTGTCCTGATCCCTCTTTTATTGCACCTCCAGTGTCTATCCTGTTTGCCTTTCTGAATGAGAATTAAGCATCTTCCCTCCTTGTTTAACTGCTTTAGGTCTCTAGATTTTACTTAAGTGCTAACAAATGCTGGAGAGGATATGGAGAAAGGGGAACCCTAGTCCAGTGCTACTGGGAATGTAAACTTGTACAACCACTTTGAAAATCTGGCACTTTCTCAGAAAATTGGGAATAGCATTGCCTCAAGACTCAGCTATACCACTTCTGGGCCTATATCAGAAAGATGCTCAACCATACAACAAGGGCATTTGTTCAACTATGTTCATAGCACCTTTATTCATAATAGCCAGAATCTGGAAACAACCTAGATGTCTCTCAACCAAAGAATGGATACAGAAAGTGTGGTACATTTATACAATGGAATACTACTCAGCTATTAAAAACAAGGAAATCATGACATCTGCAGGCAAATGGATGTAACTAGAAAAGACCATCCTGAGTGAGATAATCCAGAAGCAGAGACATGAATGGCATATACTCACTTATAAGCAGATATTAGCTATATACTATAGGATAAACATACTAAAATCTACAGATATTTTTGGTTTTTAGAGACAAGATTTCTCTGTGTAGCCTTAGCTGTCCTGGAACTCAATCTGTAGACCAGAATAGCCTTGAGTTCACAGAGATCCACCTGCCTCTGCTTTCTAAGGTGCCACTACTGGAATCAAAGGTGTACACCACTACCACCAAGCTGTTGATGTTCTTATTAATGTTATAATAAACAAAGATTTTCAATTAAAGAGAAAAAACATAAAAATAAGCTCATTAACTCTGGATTGGAATGTCAATATAATCTTATGACCTAAAGATGCTCAAAAATGCTTTATATTTCTTTGACTAAAAACCTGGGGTTAGGGCTGGAGAGATGGCTCAGAGGTTAAGAGCACTGACTGCTCTTCTGAAGGTCCTGAGTTCAATTCCCAGCAACCACATGGTGGCTCACAGCCATCTATAATGAGTTCTGGTGCATAATAAGATCTGGTGTATACATAATAGATAAATAAATAAAATCTTAAAACAAACAAACAAACAAACAAAAAAACAAACCTGGGGTTATAGCCTAGCAGAGCTAGATAATAATTGAGCTCCAGAGCTTAGTTCTAAGTGACATTCTTAAAGGAGACAGCTTCCTAGAGAAATACCTACTTTCAGACACAAACCAAAGAAAGCTAAACCAAGCTGCTGCACCCCAGTGACATTAGCTTTTGTTTGTTTTTGTTTTTTGAGACAGGGCTTCTCTGTGTAGCTTTGGCTCTCCTAGACTTGCTTTGTAGACCAGGCTGGCCTTGAACTCATGGAGTTCTGCCTGCCTCTGCCTCCCTGAGTGCTGGGATTACATGCATGCACCACCATGCCCAGCTGACATTATTATTTGAATACTTTCACACACATATAAAACTGTGGAAACCAAAATCCTGTAGGTAGTAAGACATGAATGTAGTCCATATGGCACTCAGTTCTGACGCTGCAATCTCTAGGGTCACTTTAGTGTCTCATTGTTATGATTGCTTATATCTCTTTGAATTCCTATGTAAAGCCACAATACCCAAAGCCTAATATCTGGAGGAAAAGCCATTGGAGGTAATACGTTCATGAGGATGGGACCCTCACAGATGGAGTTAAGAGATAGAGATGAGGGTAGGAGAGATGGCTCAGATGTTAAGAGCATCAATTGCTCTTCTAGAGGACATGGGGTTCAATTCCCAGCACCCAAACGGCAACTCATAACTGTTTATAACTTCTGGTACAAAGGATCTAACGCACTTACACATACATGGAGGCAAAACACCTAATGTTCATAAAATAAAATAAGTTGTAAAAAAGAGAGACAGAGATGAGCTAGGAGGTGGTAGTACATACATGCCTTTAATCCCAGCACTTGGGAGGCAGAGGCAGGAGGACCTCTGCATATCAGAGGTCAGCCTGGTCTACAGAGCAAGTTCCAGGATAGCCAGGGCTACACAGAGGAAACCTATCTTGGAAGAGAGAAAGGGAGAGAGACAGAGAGAGAGAAAGAAAGACAGTGACATAGAGATGATATCACTCTACCATGAGAGGGCAGATAAAAGGCAGTTATGTGGGCACCAACAGGGACCTTACTAACCATCAAATCAGCGACCACCTCAATATTAGAGATCCCAACTTTCAGAATTGTGAGAAATAAATTTCAATGGTCACCCAGTCCACAGTATTTTGTTACAGCAACCTGACCTAACTAAAACTGATACTACCACAAGAAGCAGGGTACAATTGTTACAAATACCTAAAAACACAGAAGTGAGCCAGGCATTTTGGCACACTCCTCTAATCCCAGTGTAGTCTTCAAGTGACTTCAAGGCCAGTGTAGTCTACAAAGTGAGATCAGGACAGACAAGGCTACACAGAGAAATCCTGTTCTGAAAAACAAACAAATGTACATTCATACACAAACTAATGAAAAAGGTGACTGCTTGATCCCTAGGACCCATATGGTAGAAAAACTGACTCCTGGAATTTGTCCTCTGACCTCTAGATGAGCTGTGTAGTGTATACCATACCCACACCCCCATACCTACAGTGTGGGGAGCGGGGAATCGGGGCAGGCAGACACAGAGAAAACAAATAAATGTAATAAAAATGTGAAAGGACAGAAATCTTCCAGGTTCTAGAGAAGGTATGCATAGTCATAAAAAGGATAGTGACAAAATTGTGGAAAGTAAGAAGAGCCATTGTAATGACAATTCAGATAGAAACAAAAATCTGTTCCTGGACTGGAACAAAGGTGACCGTGGTTTTAAAGTGGCAAAAACCTTGGTTGAACTGTGTTCACACTTAGTGTTTTGTGGAAGCAATGAATTGGTTTTTAGCTAAGGTGACTTGACATATGCAATTTCTAAACCCAATGCTGAGGAAGCAGCTTGATGTCCTTTGACTGCACATAATGTAGGATCAGAGAATGAAGACACAACTGTTCAGCAAAAAGGGATCAAAACTCAGAGGATTTATAAAACTCATTGCATTCAACACTCATATTACACAAACAAATGCAGTGGGGGCCACACGGATGCAATAGCTCAACTTTCAACAGGCCAAGCAGTCTGTGTGCAGTTTCAGGTTTCTATTTATGTGTGTATGGCTTTTAGGACCATCTCTAATTGCCTACATATTCTCATGTTCAATGAGTGGTAAAACGGAACAGTAAGAGCCCAGCAACAGAAGGGAACTGTGGAGAAACTCTACGGGAGGGAGCTTATTTAGAACAAAGACTATCTCAATAACAATACTTCAAAGGGTGCTTCATTTCACTTAGTAAATTGAAAGATTACCTTCTCTTCTTTCCAGTTCTTTCCTGTTTGTTTGGTTTTATTTTTCGTGTAGCCCTAGGTATCCTGGAACTTGTAGTCCAGGCTGGCCTTGAACTCAAAAGATCTACCTTCCTCTACCTGCTGAGCGTTGGGATTAAAGGGGTACACCACCACACTCAGTTTCCTCCAAGTTCTTACCCTTGGACATCTGGTATAGGCCAAACAAACAAACAACAACAACAGCAACAAAAAACGTAAGTCTGGTTCTCTCTTACCCCTAGGGTTATTGGCCACCGGTCCTCAGAAACATGGGAGCATGGGGAACCGGTGGCCCATGAGCAAAAACAGAAATGACCTTCTGGTATCAGCTTCAGAGAGGCAGATCAATTTTGTTGGGAGTGGAGGGGTGGGGTGAAGAGGATTATATAGAACTTTGAGGAGGGAGTAAGGATATCCAGGGTGGGCAAAGGTCACTGGCTAATGGGCTAAAGCACCGCTGCCTCACTTGCATGGGGAAGCATTCCAGGGATCCCAGGATTCTTATGGGAAGAAAGGGAGCTGAACCTGTCATTTCCCTAAGGGCTGTGACATTTCTCAGGTAGAGGGTGTGGGTGTCTACAATCCCCAGGGAGAGAAGAACAAGCCTTGTAGACAAAGTAAGTCTTCAATTTTATGCCAAACTCAGTGCTTTCCAGTCATGATGGACTGCAACCCTAGCAGCAGGGTTTCCCGACATAAGCCAATTGAAGTCTATCTTTCTCACTGACTGTAGCAGAAAAATCTGGGAAAAAATGCAAAAAGCAACTAACTAAAGGTTCGGAAAAACTGACAATAGTGACAGACAGAAGCCAAACTTAAAGAAGCATCCTCACTGGGCCACTTTTTCTTCCATTTTTGATTTATTTATTTTTCTTTCAGCTTTGGCCTACAGCAGCTTCAATATGGAAATGCAATGAGATGTACTAAAGTATGTATGAAAGGATCTGTCTTCTCATAGAACTGGAAAAGGAATTCTTATAAACAGAAATGAGGAGCTGGCAAGATAGCTCAGGGCAAGAGTGAGGACCTAAAGTTGGATCCCCAGAATCCATGTCAAGAGTCTGGGGCAGGGGCTGGAGAGATGGCTCAGAGGTTAAGAACACTGGCTGCTCTTCCAGAGGTCAAGAGTTCAACTCCCAGAAACCACATAGTGGCTCACAACCATCTATAATGAGATCTGGTGCCCTCTTCTGGCATGCAGATATACATGCAGACAGAACATTGTATACATAATAAATAAATCTTTTAGAGTCTGGGACATGCCTCTGTAACCTTAATTCTTGGGGAAACCGGGGGTGCTAGGACAGGCAGACTTCAGGGGCTTATTGGCAGCCAGGTTAGTAGAAACAGGGAGCCCCAGATTTAGTGGGAGATCCCATCTTTTCTTTTTTTTATTGAGACAAGGTCTCATGAAACCAGGCTAACTTTTAACTTAATATATAGTAAAAAAAAAATAACCTTAGACTTCTGATCCTACTGCCTCTACATCCAGGATTACAAGTGTTCACTATCATGCCTGATCCATGCAGTGCTCAGGAGTAAACCCAGGGCCTGTATATGCTAGATAAGTACTCTACCATCTGAGCCATATTTCCAGACAGAGATCTTATCTTAAAATGTGAAGAAGTGACTGAGGAGAACATTCTGATATCAACCTCTGGTCTCATACACACCAGCTCAGGTAAGCGCACATGTGAACACACCTGGACAGGGGGAGTGGAGGGGTGAGTACCAAACACTGAATGAGAAAACATGGTTCTGAGACAAAGCAAACAAGAAACAAAATCAAACATGAATAAGTGTTTTTTTTTCCTTCTCTGTCCTTTTTGCCTCTTTTATCATGTTACCTACCCTAAAAGGCAACACTAGTTACATGAAGTATGGGGTAATGCTGGAAAAAGCTGAGAAGAATCTCTTTCCAATTAAAAGGTAGAGAAAACTGGCCTTTGGGAATGGGGAGATGAATGGACGGTTGGACAGAATGATGGCAGTACTCCACAGTACGAACAGCTGGAGAATAACCAAAAATTCTGTGTTTGAGCTAAGGCAAATTTCCAATTCACCCATGACCTGCTCATGCACTGGCTATAAAGCAGCGCAGAAATGGCTCGGATATAAACAAACTATCAGTCACTATGCTGCTGCCACCATTAAAGCCTAACAAAGGGTTTGAAAAGCAAATCAACAGCAGAACAACTAACACTGAAAGAACTCAGTCTGAGGGTGAAACAAAGCAAAGCTGACTGATATTCTTCAGGAAATTTAATAAAGACCTAGACTCTCAAATGTTCAAGATGTCCAGGAAACAATCCAGTATTACTCAATACAAAAGAAATATGTGACCAATTTTCAAGAGAAAAGATGATAAACAAATGGAAATTTCTGAGATGATCCAGATGTTGAAATGATCAAAGACTTTAAAAGTTACAATCATGCTTCAGGAGACTAAAAACAACTGAAATAAAAAGCTCTTCCCTCTTCCTTTCTTTTGGTTTTTGAGACGTGTCTCCTTATTACAGGTCAGACTATCTTTGAACTCAGCATCTTCCTGCATCAGTCTCCCCAGGCACTAGGAATACAGGCACATGTCAACATGCTTAGCACAGAAAGAAGTGAGTTCTTAGCAGAAACAAACTATCCTCAACAAACAAATACAAAATCTAGAAATGAGGCCAGATGTGGTGATGCATACCTTAAATCTTAGCACTTAGGAGAAAGAGACAGGTAAATCTCCAAGTCTGAAGCCAGTCAGGACTATAAATTAGTAAGACCCTGTTTCAATAAACAAACAAACAAACACATTAATCTAGACAGGAAAAATATAGTACCTAAGACAACACTACTCCTAAAAGGCAGGAGGACTTAACTGAATGTTCTCCATTGAGGAAGTGCAGCTGAGTGAATCCTTAGAACCCCACTTCCCTGTCCCGTTCCTGCCAGGGTGAAGCATGCAGGCTGAAATCACAGATCCATGCATACTATATCTTCACACTTTTGTATGAGACCAGAGAAACACCTAGCACAGCTGTCAAACACCAACCAGGTCTTGACCTGTTCTAACAAAGAGATCACTGTATGAATATCTACATGGTTCATTGGATTGCTTAATTTTATATTCTGTAAGTTGTCAGAGCAGGCAAATGTGTTCAACTGTGACATCAAGATTTGAGACAAAGCTGAGATAAAAATCTTGAAGGTTCATGTTTGAGTTCAAGGCCAGCCTGGTCTACAGAGCAAGTTCCAGGATATCCATAACTATTCAAAGAAACCCTGCTTGAAAAAAGCAAAAATAAACAAATAAATTTGGTGGTGGTGGTGGGGGTCTTTCTGTCTTCTGGCTAATAACAAAGTCCTATTTCACGATGGGGACTCTGATAGATCAGACTAACCTAAAGCTTTTGCCTAAATTAGACCAGGATAACACTGTCTGTACCATGAGGTGTAAAATGAGAAAGGGAGAAACACATGAAGGAACAATGTCTCCCAGACAACCTTTGCAGACACTAACCTGATTTTCTTCCCCAACACCACTCTGTCCTTTTGCCTTTTTATTATTCCTAAGACTGGAAATTCAGAAGGCCAGCTCCCTTCAGTATCCCCCGCAGCACTCCCTTGACTGGAAGGCACAGTACTGGCAGAAGTGGTATTCCCTGGATCTAGAGCTTGTGCATTGTCAGCAGTAAGCCAGTTTCTTAGGGAAGCCCTTGGCTTCAAAAACAGACTCTGATGGTAGAGAGCTACTGCAACACACACAAGAGGAGTGCAGGCAGCTTACAGACATCCTGTGGAGTGATCTCCTGGGCCTAGAGAGCTTCCAGGTCAACAATATTTAAGAGTGCTGTTTTGGAGCTGAGGTGATGTTAGAACAGTTGCTAGTGAAACAGAAACTGCAATCCCTGATCCAAACTATACATTCTGCCACAAGTACAAAGTACTAACCATCTTTTCTGCCCCCAGTTACTGTTTGTCAGCAACAAAAGGGCCTACAACAAACTGGGGTCAGCACAGATCATAGAGTATCAAGCCAGTATCTATTTTTAGTTATAAAAATAGATACAAATGCAACCCACACACTAACTAAAGCAAAGGATTAGCAAGAAAGAATAGTTACCTGAGAGCTCTGTGGAAAGTTATCTTTCCATTCCTCAGACCTTTTTGGTATTTAAGAGGAGAAGACTGACCGTTTTTCAAGCGGGCAGCCACTGTCAAGTCTACCACTTCTGAAACTGCCATGCGGATGCTAAGTCACAGCTAGTGAACAGCTCAGCAGACATGCAACAACACATACACTGGCTGGAGGACTGGGACACAGAACCATTGATTCAAGAGAATATATAGTCTAGTGTGTTTCTTTTTTGGTTTCTATCAAAACCAACTAATTTGGATTATTGTTTGGATCAGAGACAGCAATCATTCAGGGATCATCTCCCTGGATGAATCTGTAGAACCTTGGGGGGGGGGAGGCATAGCTCTCATGTGAAAACTGACATCACATTTCACTGCATCTATGATCTTGCCTAAAACAACAGTTTCAACAAGAGTGACTACACTGACATCAATAAACTCCTTGAGACACTATGCAGTAGTCCTGCTCAGAGGAAAATGCCTCAGCTTACAGATGCTCATAGCTGCAGCTGTCTAGGCCCACTTTGAGAGAACTTGGTCTTTATCACTCCCAGTACCAAAAAGGCCAGGTAAGCAAGTTTATGGCTTCTAAGATCTGTGGGACTTTATGTTCAGAACTTGCTCATCAATACACATCAGAATCACCATGAATGCATGTGCATGCATGAGCATGTGTGTGTTTGTTTGTGTGAGAAAGAGAAAGAGAGAAGAGAGAGACATAGGTGCCACCATTTTACAATCTTCACAAAGGACACCTCAGTTATTTTTAAATTCTGAAATCTACTAGTTAAAAACTGTTAATTCAAACACTTCATTGTTTTTATTCCATATCCTTTATTGTTTAAAAAACATGTTAATACACAGTATCTATATTTAAATTATCACATAAAATAGAAAACTGATTGTTAGAGGGAGGTTTGAAGGGAAAGGGGAATAAGATAAGTTGATGGATATCTGGGCATGGTGGCACACACTTTAATCACAGCTCCCCGGAAGCAGAAACACAGGCTGTGAGTTTGAAGCCAGTCTGGTCTACACACCGAGTTCCAGGCTAGCCAGAGACATACAGTGAGATTCTGACTCAAAAAAATAAAAAGAAAAGTTGATGGAGGGGTCATCAAGATGGCTCAGCAAATAAAAACACTGGCTGCAAAGCTTAACAATCTGAATTTGATCCCTAGAACCCATGTAAAGATGAACAGAGAAAACCAATCCCAGATGCTTTTTCTCTAGTTTCCATCCATATGCTGTGGTACATGTGTGCATAGATAAAGAATTTGAAAGTTTGATTCTTAGATATTTAACACTGCCTTACCTTTTTAACCTCTGCTTTCTAAACAAAAGTCCACCTCACTTGACAGACAGACAGACACACACACACACACAAACACAGCTCCAACTTTTTTCAAGAGAAACTCCCACAAAACATTGAAAATAAAAACAACACTGAGCATTTGAGGCCTGGGATCGTAGTTCAGTGGTAAAAAGCTCTTTTAACATGCAAAAGGTCCTAGTTTTGAGGCACAGCTCAGGAGACGAGGGAAGAGTCCTGTATGGATATAGCACTAGAAATTCAGACAGAAAAGACAACACTGGTATTGTTTGTTTGCTTTTGGTTTTTCAAGACAGGGTTTCTCTGTATAGCCTTGGTTGTCCTGGACTCACTTTGTAGACCAGTTTGGCCTCAAACTCAATGAGATCCACCTGCCTCTGTCTCCCCAAGTGTTGAGAATACAGGCGTGTGCCACTGCACCCCGCAAACACTGGTATTTAAACGAAGCAGGTACATACATGACAGCTGAGACCTCCCATGTATGAGACACACTTAATTTCAAAAAGTTCAGTAAACCTCAAAGGAAAAAGTAAAAATCAAGTAGGATTGGGGAAGATAGAGTAGTTAAAGAGCACTGGTTGCTCTTTAGAGCATCACATGGTGCCTCACAACTATATATAACTTCTCTCCTAGAGAATCTGACACTCTCTTCTAGTCTCCATAAGCTCCAGGCATGTATGTGCTTGGTGTACAGACACACATGCACACAAAGCACTTATACACATAAAATAAAAATTAAAAAAAATCACAAATACACACACCATGGTCAAACTACTGAAAACCAAAGCTGAAGAGATTTTGAAGCAACTAGCACAAAGTCATGTACTCAACTGACTCGGACTTTTTTTTAGAAAGCAGAGGTTAGAAAGTAAGACAATATTAAATAAGTACATATCAAATTGTCAAACTCAAATTCTGTATCCAATGAAACTATGTCCCAGATTGGACAACAAATGATGGAAAACTAGGAGAATTTATTGCCAAAAGAGAGCAACACAAAACAACAATTTAAAAATGTTAAGGGAAGTTCTGACAAGTAATGGACAATGGCAGCAGAGGGACTGAGGGACTCAGAAATAAAGGACAGTACCTAAAACCAAATTATATGAGAAAATAAAATGAATTTTCTCTTTAGTTATAAAAGTTGATACAAATGCAAAAAGAAAAACTACCAACAGTGTGAGCCATGGTGGATGAGTAGCCAGTGTCCCTGTGCACTATGATGGCACACACAATAAATAATTAATGTACAGTTTTTAAAACTTAGCAGGAAGATCAATGCAAAAAAAATGCTTATGGCTTAAAGAAACCCATTTCTGAGGATCTGACACCCTCTTCTGTTCTCCATGGGCACTGGACCATATATAACATACTTGCAGACCAATACACATAATCATAAAACAAAAATAAACCAGTATCTCAATCTCCCTAGAGCATAATTAAGTGATATGATCAGGAAAACAAAGGACTTCTAGAAATCCCCTGGTCCATAAATGCACTGAAGGCGCTGGCAAAACTATCAAAATAAACTTCTTTGGTATGTTGCAGACAAGCCAGAGCCTCTGTCTCATTAAAGAATGAGAGAAAGCTGGGTGCTGGCAGTGGTGCATGCCTTTAAAACCAGGACTTGGGAGGCAGAGGCAGGCAGATCACTGAGTGAGGTCAGCCTGGTTTACAGAGCAAGTTCCAGGACAGCCAGGCCACACAGAGAAACCCTGTCTCAAAATAAAACAAAGAAGCAAAAAATGAGGGGAAAAGAATGGAAAACTTACTGGTTTCCGGTGCTCCAGAAACACCTAATTACCACATGTGACCTGGCTTTATTTTTAACTAAGTGAAGCCAGATGCCAAAAGAGAGCCCTATCAAGATAAACATGCCTAGCCCAGAAGATAAACAATAGCCCAACATGTCCAGCGGAGATGGTGTGTGTTTGCCTCAGCACCTTAGACTTAAGAATTCCAGGCAAGAGAAGCATGACCATCAAGTACATGTTGAGTAACAGACGGTGGGAAATATACCCCAAAACAACAAGGCATGCTGAGGAATGGAGAAACACAAGGAACGGCTGACACCTGCTGGTGACTGAGCACAACTCAACCCAAAAGGTACTTGAATACTACTGAGCAACCCAGAGCTTGAACTGGGACTGCACCTCCCTGGTCAGCACAATTCCCTGCATGAAGCATCAAAGGGAGGGGTTAGAAACCTATCCCACCAAGGAAGAAATACTGACTAATGCTATGATATGCCTTTATCTACTATTTCACCTTTTGAAATATTTAAAAACCTTCAGCCGTGCTCTAGTGTCTAAGTGGTTTTGATTTCATTTTTACATTGCTTAAGGGTTTTTGTTGTTTTATTGCTTAAGTTTTGAGTATTTTGTTTCTGTGCCCATGTTAATGTGTACTCTACTATTTTTGCTCTCTACAACTCTTGTCCTTCCCTTTTCATTTCCACCTTCTTCCTCTCTATCCCTCCCCATTCCCTCCACTTTGGGCTTTTAATTGTAACACTCCATAGTTTGTTTTAAGTTCTGGAGATCCTAAGAATACCCCTACTTCACCCCTCCATCTATTTCCCTCTTCTGATGTTTTCTTATCAGATGATATAGCACTACCTGTCCTCGTTCAGACTCCATCCCTTCCATTCCTGCCCTGAGTAGCTCACATTAGTACCTAGCACACAGGTTTTATAATTACTGCAGGTGACTGTTTTTAACTGTTACAGTATTTGCTCAGCAGGCCCACATCTGCTTCTGTAACTAACTTTCTACTCTCAGGTGGTGGAGGAATGCCTTGCTCCCTGAGCATATAAACTGAAGACTTATCTATTGAATATACTCCCAGCCCACTGGGCAGGGTAGTAACCAAAGAACTGCAAAACTCTCATTTCAAAGAATACTGCTGATATAAAAACAAACAAGTGGAAAGCTCACTAATTCAAATTTGAAACAGTAGAAAGTCTTGCCCACAAAATGGACCAAGGAAAAGACAAAATATAAGGGCTAAAAGACTATCTAGATCAGCAGTTCTCAACCTTGTGGGTGTCAACCCCTTTGCAGGTTGCATATCAGACACTCTGCATATCAGATTATTACATTACAATTCGTAACTGTGGAAAATTACAATTATGAAGTAGCCAAAAAATACTTTTATAGTGGGGGGGCACCACAACATGAGGAAATGTGTTAAAGGATCGTAGCATTAGGAAGGTTGAGAACCATTAAGCTAGATTAACTGCAGCACTGCAGCACTGACAGAGACAGAACCAATGGCCCTTCTCCATATTATTCCCAGGCCTGTGCCAACACCTCCACTACAGAAGGTCAGTCACTCCTAGCCAGTTTCAATTTTTATGCTTTTTTTTTTTTATTTTTTAAAACTGGTTTTATTGCTAGGTTCTTTTAAAAATTAAAATAGCATTTATTTCTTTACTATGTGTGTATACGCTCTTGCATACATGTGAGTTCAAATATGCCACAGTGCATTCGTGAAAATCAGAGGACGACTTGTGGGAGGTTGTTCTCACCATCATGTGGGTCCTAGGGACTTGACCTCACCGTCAGGCTTAACGACAAGAGCCTTTACTGCTGAGCCATCTTACTAGCCCAACTGACAGGTTCTTTCTAAACATGCTTTAACTCCCAAGTAAGAAAACTACACAACTTGTTTTCATAGAATTAAAGACTTCCTTAGGCCTGACAAAACTTCTTACAATGATGCGAGCTGCCACATTATTGTGACTATTTTAAAATGCTTTGTTCATACTCTTGTTTAATTAAAAAAACAAGCAAACAAACAAACTTGCATTCATTAGCAAGTGATGGATGGTGCATGCCTTTAACCCCAGCACTCGGGAGGCAGAGGCAGGCGGATCTTTATGAGCTAGAGGTCAGCCTGGTCTACAGAGTGAGGACCAGGACAGCCAGGACTACACAGAGAAACCCTGTCTCTAAGAACAAAAAAACCCCTAAACCTTGCATTCACTGTGTATGGATGCATGTGCTGTTGGCTTGTGATTTTTTTTTTAAGATTTATTTACTACTGTATGTGAATGTTTTGCCTGCATGCATGTATGTGCACCATGTGCATGGCTGGCGCTAAAAGGAGTCAGAAGAGGGTTTCAGATCCCCTGACACTGGAGTTACAGGCAGTTAGTTGTGAGCTGTCATGGGTGCTGGGGAACTAACCCCAGGTCCTCTGTAAGAACACTGTATGCTCTTAGCCTATGAGCCCTCTTTCCAGCCCCAGTTACTTTTGTTTGGTTTGGTTGCTTCAACTCTTAATGTAAGGTGGATATTCCTGTCATTTTTACATAAGAGATTTTTATATATGACTAAAAATGCCACCTTCTCCCCTAAATAGTTAAGTATGACTAAAATATTGTATATATGGGAAGGCCAAAATTGGGCTGAAGAGATGGCTCAGTAGCACTGCCTGTTATTCCAAAGAACCCTGGTTCAATTCCCAACACCCACATGGTAGCTCACAACTGTCTGTAAATCCACATCCAGGGATCTGACACCCTCATATAGACATACATGCAGGTAGAACACCAATGTACATTTATAAAATAAAAATAAATAATACAATTATAAAAAATTTAAAAAGCCAAAAGTATGAGCCATTAGGATAGGAAAATAACTTTATGTTAAAGGCACATGTGGTATATTCAAAAAAACCATAGCAAAAAACTTTTCAAGTCCAGGCAAAGAGATGACAACTCAAGATTCAGGAGGCACTCAGAACAGGCTCAAATGACCTTCCAGTTTGATACAGAAGGGTACTAAATAGTAATTCACATACACATAAAGCAACGCTAGGAAAGCAGCTACTGTATAAGTGAGTGTAGAAGTACATATGTAGTTTTTCTTTGTACTTCTGTTCCCTTTGCCCCATTAGAAGGTATTACTTTCTCTTTTCTTTCAAGAGTAGTTTTAACAGTAGTTTTAACTCTGTCTATGGAGACAGAGTTATCTATCAATGCATACAGATGTCACTTTAGGACAATGTCACAGGAATGTAGCATTTAAGACAGACACTTTGTGTGAGTGTGTGCCTGTGTGTGTGTGTGTGCACGCACACGCGTGCATGTGTGGGTCTTCTCTGACAAGCCTGGAACTTGCTGGCAAGACCAGACTGGCCTCAAATTCAAAGATCTGTTTACCTCTACCTCTGAGTACTGGGATAAGAAATACTTGTATATTGGGTGGTGGTACATGCCATTAATATCAGCACTTGAGAGACAGGCGGTTCACTGTGAGTCTGAGGCTAGCCTGGTCTACAAGGAGAGTCCAGGAGAGCAACTGCTATACAAAGAAACCCTGTCTCAAAAACAAAACAAAACAAAAGAAAACCAAAACCCCAAATTATACATATTGGCAGAATAAACAAATAGCTATAGCCTCTCTACAGTGTGCACAAGATGCACATTTTTTTATGTAAAAACACACTGCAACCAGAAGATGGAAAAGCATATAATATATGAAGTAGTCAAATAAAAGATAACACCAACAGTCACGGTGGCTTACACTGTAATCCCAGCACTCAAATTGGGATTATAAGGCCAGCCTCATCTACAATGCCAGTCCAGGACAACCAAGGCTACAGAGAGAAATCTTGTCTTGGAAAAACAAACAAACATGATACAACACCTACATTTACAGCAGATAAAAAACCCTAAGACAAACTTTTTACTAAAGTAAAAAATACCGATGCATTTGAAGCGAGAAGCAGTTTCATGTTTTCCTTTGTTTTTTTGAGACATGGTCTTCTTAGGTAGCTCGCTCTGGTTGGCCTAACCTCACTACTACGTAGCTCAAGCTGGCCACAAATTTCTCATGATTCTTCTGCTCTGTCTCTAGTCCTTAGGACTGCAGATGTGAGCTAGTTGCCCTGCTTACTGGAGAAAGTTTTACAGCGAAGCTGGAGGCTTCAACACTGATTTCTTTTGTGTGGGGGTAGGGTGGGGGAGCTGTCTCACAATTGTAGCCCTGGCTGTCCCAAAACTCACTATGAAGACTAGATGCTGGCCTCCAACTCACAGAGATCCACCTGCCTCTGCCTCCTGAGTGGTGGGATTAAAGGCATGTGCCACCACACCTGGCTACCACTCTTTTTTTTTTTCCCAAGATAAATGCAAAATTTAATGAAAACAAATGAGTACAAAGTGGATGGAAAGGAACAGAAACGAGTCAATGGATGGAGGAGTAAATGGATTAACAACTTAAGTGCTTTTAGAAATTCATGGTAACATTAACAGACAAGCAAGCTGGCTTTCCTAGGCCTCCTCTTACCCAGTATGAGCCCCAGACAAGAGGAGCCCACACAAACACACAGGAACATATGCGAGGTCAGTCTGCAGGGTCACAAGATGCCAGGATTCCAGTCACCCAGCATGAGAGAGAACATACATCCTCATTGCCCTTGGGATATATCTACTTGATGGCTGTTGACTTGGTTTTCTTTCCTTGGTGCTGGGGAGAGAACTTGGTCTATTCTTAATAATGTTTTAATAATAAAAACATCGAGGGGGCTGGAAAGATGGCTCAGCAGTTAGGAGCACTGACTGTTCTTCCAGAGGACGGGGTTCAATTCCCAGCACCCACACGGCTGCTAACAACTGTTTGTAACTCCAAGAGTTGACATCTTCACACAGATATACATGCAGACAAAACACCAATACAATAATATAATTATTTAAAAATATAGAACACTCAAATATTTCTATATTTATCAATAAGGAAATATTTATCAATAAGGAAACAAAATTTAGACACTATAACTGACAAGACCTAAAAGACACAGTACATTCCATCAAACAACAAAATACATTTTCCTAATCTACCTGCTAAAATAGTCCAGCATGATCTATCTCAGTAAGCTACTTTAACAGAATAAAAATCAGTAACAGAAGGAAAACTAGAGCACTTGAAAACACAAAAATTAAATATACACAGTCTAGAGCAATGTCCCAGCAGTTAAGAGCATTTTCAGCTCCTGCAAGAAGACCTGGGTTCAGCTCTGAGCACCCACACAGCAATCCACACTTGTCTGCAGCTCTACTTTCAGGGAATCCAGTGCTTTCTTTTGCATGTAGTACTTATATTCATGTAGGAAAACACCCAGATATATAAAATAAAAAAGTAAATATTGTTTTAAAATTAAACATACAATCACATTACTCTATTTACTCACTATAATAAAACACCTGGGGCAAACTACCTTTTATTAATAAGTTTTTGTGTTTGGTTGTTTTTTGGGGGGGGAGAGGGTTTCAAGATAGGGTTCCTTTGTGTAGTTCTGGCTGTCCTGGACTCACTTTGTAGACCAGGCTGGCCTCGAACTCATGGAGATCCGCCTGCCTCTGCCTCTTTGAGTGCTGGGATTACAGCCGTGTGCCACCTCACCTGCATATTTAAAAAAGCTTATTTATCTGGGAATGACAACTCATGCCTGTAAATTCAGGAAGGAGAGAGGATCATAAGTTCAAGGCTAGTCTAAGTTTACATAGTTTCAGGCTAGCCTGGACTACATAATAACACCCTGCCTCAATAAAAAGTTTATTTTGTTCGGTTTGAGAGAGTCAAAAGCATAGCACCAATATTATTGCTAAAGTGTCAAACAACAGGAGCACCTGAGAGAGATCAAGCTGAACACAAGACAGATAACAAGTTCACGGCCAGCATTCCTAACAATTCACTTTAGGAGAATTGTTTGGAAAACCAACATTCCTTTTCTAGGGTAGAACGTCACTATAAGCCTCCCAGTACACAACGCAAGAACTCTTGTGGGCCAAGACCATACCCCAAATGACAGCAACAACCAATAGGTAAAATAAGCCACAGGAAATGAGAAAATGCATGGAGATGAGTGGAAATGAAAGCACAATAACAGTAAAAAACAGTGATGAGGAGCTGTAAGGTGGTTCTTGCTGCCAAGATTGACAACCTAACTTTGATCCCCAGAAACCACATAGTGGAAGGAGAAAGCCAATGAATGTCCTCTTTTGGCCTCCATGGATTCCTGAACTCATGCAGTGCACATCAACTCACACATATACACATAAATAGACAGATCTTTTCTAAAAAGATGACCTGTGATCTTTCAATAATCCCTTAGCTGCAGACTGAAACAAAGAAGAGTGACTATGACAATTCATGTCCAATTTACCCTGAAACGTGGTGAGCCTGCCTTCTCCGAACCACCCTAAGCTCTTCAGGAATAAGCAGGACTGCTCCAAAGGGAATGTCCCTTACTGCTCTAGTTGTTACATCAAATGTAACAAGTAGTGGCTTGCCACAAATTTTTGGTTTTCTCAGAAAAAGAAGTGACCAACAGAGAATCCCTACCAAGCAGAATGCTATCACCATCCCACTAAATCTCATTACTTTACTATAATTTCCATTTAAAAAAAATGAGTGAACTAAAAAAAGTTTAAAACAATTATTGAGAGAGTACTGACTTGGGAAACAAATTTAAAGATGTATTTAGTATTTGTGTTACTTTTCTTGTGACTATGACAAAATACCTGACAGAAGCAATTTAAGGGAGAAGAGGTTTGTTTTGATTCAGTTTCCAGGTCTATTAGTCCATCTTAAGAAAGAAGAAAGAACACATGACTGATAGGGAGGCTGGAGTTTGCAGAGTGCTTATAACATTGTACATCAAAGTGCAGAAACCAATTTGCATCTGGTGGCTCATGCTTGTAATCTCAGCATTTAGAGGCTGAGGCAGGAGGACAGCCATGAATCAGAGGTTAGTCTGGGCTATAAAGTAAGTTCAGTGTCAGCCTGACAACAATATGGAAACCCAGTCTCAGAAAAGAAAAAGGAGAAAGAAGAGGAGCAGCAGAAACAAGAAATGGGGCCAGGCGTCTAACACTTAAAAGGCCCCTGCCCTGTGATCCACTCCTGCAAGTCAAGCCCCACAACCTCTTAAGAGCCCCACCAAATGGGTAGCAGATAATCAAATACATAAACCTGTAGGAACATTACAGAGCTAACCATAATACTATCTTTGTTGATTTCAAACTGGCATCCTCTTGTCTCAGCCTCTTGAGTACTAGATTACAGCTGTGAATGAAGCAGTATTTTTAAACTATTAGAATAGTGTCATGCCTTTAATCCCATCACTCAGGAAGGCAGAGGCAGCAGATCACTGTGAGTCCCAGGGCAGCCTGATCTACAAATCAAGTACAGGGCAGTAAGGCTACACACACACACACACACACACACACACACACACACTCAAGAGTGCCCAATAAAAGCAACACACAAATGTTCATCAAACTTTTTTTTTTAAGAATATGCATACACATATGTATATGAACATGTTCATCTCCTCTGAGGTGATCTCTTGTTTTGGAGCTAACCAATCAGGGGTAGCCTATCAGGTCCCAGGGCTCCTCCTATCGCCTTCTCTCCAGCTGGAATTACTAGACCACCATGGTCAGAATTTTATGTTTTGGAATTGGCCTTAGGTCCTCATGCTTGCAAGAAAAACACTTTATGGTTGAGCCACACTCCCAACAGCCCCATTAAATTTTAAGAATTTTTAAAAACCATACAGCTAAATGATATTGGCGCAATCCAACTGAATTCCAAAGTTAGACTACTAGTAAGTTAGATTATTCTGCTTCATAGTTATGTGCATTATGTGAATAAATGTTCCACACAGGTTTACATGACTTCCATCCACACGCACACATGCATGCAGGCACTCACACCAAGTAAGCCTGATTCTGCTGCAAGATCACAGAGATTCATCAAGTTTTAAGGGTAGCAACTGATGCCAAGGATGGCCCAGGAAACTAGCAATGGCCTAAAAACAAACTGCTGCCAGACAGCTCCTGCCAGCTACCAGGAACATGTTAGTGATTTGCACTGAGCCCAAGGAAGAAAATTCTAATGTTTCCTAAGATAAATATGTTTGCAAGGCTCTTGAATCTGAAACTTTTCCTATTTTTGAAGAATTCCAAAGTCTGTTAGAATCCTAACAAGAACACATGTAAATAATTCACTTGATGTTGTATTCATTTGTCAGTCCTTCCGAAATGGGTTTCTAAGTACAGTGGTACGATGCTTGCTTAGCAAACAGAAAGCCTTGTGTCAGATTCAAGCTGTAATAAATAAATAAATCCCTAAGATGACAATAAAACATTAGTCTTAAGTTCTTCTGTAAAGCAGGCAAAGAAGTTACAGATAATTTATATTATATCCATGATATACGTAAAAGATATATATAGTATCTATATAGAACCAAAGTTTCAATTATTTTTTATCTAAAAGAAAAAATGATCTTACAAGTATTGATTTAATTTAGCAACGTTACAATAAGCTTTTAGGCTGTATCAAGTAAATGCAAAGACATCATTAATCAATATTTTCCTATTAAAAATGTATAGTATTCAGGCTGGCAAGATGGTTCAGCTGGTAAAGTGCTTACTATGTAAGCTTAAAAACCCAGGATCAATCTCTAGAACCCAAATAAAGGTGGAAGAAGAACTGACTCCATGAAGTTGTCTTCTGAACTGCCACATGAGCACTGTAGCACGTACATGCCCATACACATGAATTATATACACAAGAATAAGATTTAAAATTTTATAATATATAACATTCTGAGATTCCCTACAAAATAACCTACAAAGTACCTCATATTTCCTACTCATTACTAAATCAGAACTCTCTATAAAAACTGAATTTTGCTCTTCATCCTAATATCCCCCCTAAATATTTTATCTGGAAATGTATCTTCCCCAGTATGTTAATACATGCTGAAATGTCCTAAATCTAACAATTCTAAATTCTAGTATTCATCCCTGTCCCAAGCTTTACAGTCTACCTTCACCATCGAAGTACAAATTATGTCACTATCATTTCTTTCTTGGAACGACAAAGGATCATATACTACAGAAAAGTATATAGGGAAAGGTTATTTTCAATTAGTTATTTGCCTTATTCAAATTATAGCATAACTTTTGCCAGGACCTTTAGTGTCAGCATATAGAAAGCAAATAGTCACATATTCCATTTTCTACCCCAACAGCTCCAGTGTAGAAGTCTCCTAGCTTCAAATACTTTTTAAAGATTTACATGTATTTTATGTAATGAGTGTTTTCCCTGTGTGTATGTATGCATCACATGCATTTCCAAGGAGGCCAGAAGAGGATACTGGATCCCCTGGAACTGTAGTTACAGATGGCTGTGAGCTACCATGTGGGTGCTGGGAACTGAACCCAGCTTCCCTGCAAGAGTGTCCAGTGCTCTAACTGCTGAGCCATCCATTCAGCCCCTTGCTTCATTTCATTCCATTAAGAGGAGATGAGTGACTCTTCCCATGTGGAGCTCATGTTAGATTGTACCCCCTCACCTGATGCTTATTCAGGGCTTGGAACAGCCAGTGTCTCGGGTTTCTTTTCACATGATATTCTGTTACATGCAATGGCACATACCAACCTCTCATTTTGAAATTAGGAAAATGTAAAGGGTATAAAACCTGCTCTGAGTCACTGACGAAGTCATCTACCTGAGGCATGATGCAACCATTAATAAACAGAGGAGGAAAACCAGATTCCCAGCACAGGGTTTGTCCAATTAGCCTACATTTTAATTTCTGGCAGCACAATAGTAATAACCACACACTCAGGAGCTTTCTAATGAACATCAGGTGAAATATAACCCCAGGGTGGTCTCCAGGCATGGCACATGCTTTTAGGCCCAGCTTGGGAGGTGGGGGCAGGAGGATCAGGAGTTCAAGATCATGTTCAGCAACATCATGAGTTTTACACCAACCTAGAATACAAAAGACCCCATCTCACAAAAACAAAAACAACCAACACAAAAACTAAACAATAATAAAAATTTTTCAGGCAACTATCCCAGGCAAAAACTAATAGTGACTGCCATATATAGTAGAAGCTATGACATCACAGAAGCACTGGACACCCCTCGGCCCCTACTCCTACGTGAGACACTCTAGTAGGCAGGATGAGCCTGCCCTTTGTCAGTTGTGAAATCAGAAGGCAGTTCCTAACGTCCACATGCCGAGGAGATGATGGCAGAGGCTGCCAGGACACCCCCTTCAACGCCTCCCTTAGGACAACCACCACTTCCTGAAATTCCTACTGCTCTACGAAAAATGACAAGTCAGTCTTAGAAAGACTTTCTTCAGATTAAACAAAGCTTTAAAGACTAAACAACACCTTCAGGACTTCACACTTATACCCCATCAACAATTCAAGGCAAACTTGAATCAACTGAGTTTAAGTTGAAAACATTCCATGTGTAAAAACAGGGGGCAGACATGATAAAAAAATAAACAAAAAATCAAAAACTGACTAAAACAGATGAAAATTAAACTTGCATTCTATATGATCCAGTTAGGAACTTAAGATCTCAGTTCAAAATTATAAAAAAAAAGGGGGGGGGTTTCCTATAACCTAGGTTAGCTCCATCTATGTAAACAAAGCTGGCCTCAAACTCCTGATTTCTCTGCTCCTACCACACCCACACACTGTGATTAGGCATGTACCACTTCACTCAGTTCAAATTTTATTTTGAGAATTGTGTTATTGTATTTATCTTTTTAAAGAGGAGGACATGCCACAGTTTGCGTGTGGAGGTCAGGAAACAACTTAAGGAAATCTGTTCTCTCTTTCCACCATGTGTCGGACACAGACCATAAGGCTTGGCAGCAAGTACCTTTACCTGCTGAGCTGTCTCACCAGCCCCAGTTCAAAATTTCTGAAATTAAAGACAATTGCCCACTACTGAGTACAAGCAAATATAAAATATTTAAATATATTTAATATATATAAATATATATAAAATATTTAAAATATACATCCTATTAACTTCAACTTAATTGTAAACTGTGACAAAGGAAGATCACATAATTCTGCTGTAGGGAACTAGAGTCAACGGCAAATCCTCACCACCTGTAGAAGAACACGGACTTAACGAGAGAAAGCAGAGCTTACAACTGGCCTACACATGGCTCCAGGGGCGTGCTTTTATATGACAATCTGAGCTACTCATGTTATTATTCTTTGTTCAGATCGAAACTTCTCCATGCCTCAGTTTTCTCTCCTATAAGATGGCAATAGAATATCAATCTTTCTTAGGTCAAAGGGTTCTTGCAAAAAAAAAAAAAAAAAAAAAGAAAGAAAGAAAGAAAAAGAAAAAAATCTAGAGAATACATGTGAAAATTTAGTATGTACACCTCACACATTTGTTAATTTTATTAGAATGCAATTTAAAAGGCATTGTTTTAATGATTTCAGTAAGATCCACTCATTTAGCAAATATCAGGTACCATCAAGTGTGTTGTGGATGTACTTAATGTGTATCTGCTAGACAAATCACAGGCAAGGAAAGAAATTTTAGTACGTAAAAACAGAACAAAAATTGTGCCTGTGCCATGTTGCCAAATATCTTATACTTATTAGAATATACTAATACACTTATACTAGAATATTAACAAATCCTAAACCATATTATATTACGGTTTTAATTGTATACATTTTCCCTTAAAACAATTCTCTAAATATTTATATGACAGAAAAGGGCTAGCCAGGCCTGCTGTTCCATGGCTGAATCCTAACTAAGGGGTTGGAAGGGTGGACATACACACTCATCCTGACTTTGAGGCAGTCCTGAACTACAAACAAGATCCTGCCTCAAAAACCCTAAATAACTAAGTGAAGGCAGGGGATAGTGCTCTCTGTAAAGCATTTGACAAGCACACATGAGGCCACAGCTGGATTTCTATACTGCATTCATAAATTAAGTAACAAAAAGGTAAAAGATGAGTTCTGTTCCCTAAACTAACTTACCTTGATTCCTTGATTACCCGGTTTCCACAAAAAGTCTATGAATATGTAACATATGTGAGAACATATAAAATTAAAAGAACATATAAAATTTCAGAGAATTTTTGTTTTGTTTTATTTGAGACAGGGTTTCTCTGTGTAGCCTTGGTTGTCCTATACTCTGCAGACCAAGCTGGCCTTGAACTCAGACAGATCCACCTGCCTCAGGCTCCCAGAGTGCTGGGATTACAGGTATGCGCCACCGCGCCCAGCGTAAGATAGTATGTCAGGTACCTGAGGCTGGCCTCTAATTCTCAAGTGGCTGAGGATGACCTTGAACTTCCAGGCCTCTGGCCTATCTCCTCAGTGCTGGGGTTATCAGTGTGTGCTACCATGCCCAATTTTCTGCAGTGCTCAGATTCTGGGGATCAAACACAGGGTGGTAGCTGAGCACTCTGCCACCTGAGGTATAGCCCTGGCCTGAGAATGCCTGAGAATTACTGAACAGTGCTTTCATAACTGTTATTTACTCAGCATAGGGTACTATGAAGACTCAATTTCTACTCCATTTAACGTAAGCACAGTTAGCTGAAAGGCAGCTCACTGGAGTCCACTCACTGCTCCATTGAACTAGGTGGGCTACAAGTATAATTAACTTCCTGTTCATAGCTAAAGCAGGTCAAATCATCACTAGGTTTGCTAAAGATAAAAGAATAATACAAAACAAAGCATGAAATAAGCAGAGCCTTCAACAAGCAAATTAGATCACTGCTTCCTTGTCAAATGGGCCAACTTATCCCAGTCTTAATTACTGTGAGGAGAGTCTCTAAAAGATAATGGGCTTTTGTACAACTAAGGAACCAGTTAAGAAAATAAGGAAAATAATTTCAAAACCCAAATGAAAAAAAGCCAAGTAGAAAGCTTTTCATGGGCTGGAGAGATGGCTCAGAGGTTAGGAACACTGGCTGGCTGCTCTTCCTGAGGTCCTGAGTTCAATTCCCAGCAACCACATGGTAGCTCAAAACCATCTATAATGAGATGTGATGCCCTCTTCTGAGGTGCAGGCATTGTATACATAATAAATAAATCTTTTTTTTTTTTAAAAAAAAAAAGAAAGCTTTTCATTTTCAAAATAATAATTAAGTCACAACTGTGCATCATTACCTATAATTTGTGCAGCTATCGTAGAGCCTACGCAAACTTGAGAGAAATGATAAATAGGGTAAAGTGCTAACCTCATACAGCTCCTAGGATTCTGAGAGGAAATAAATACACTCATGTAGCTCAGGCTTCTCAAACTTGATATATGGCTTAGGATGCTCTTGAACTTCTGTTTCCTCTTGTCTTCACCTCCTGAGTAATGCGATTATAGGAATGCACTGCCAAACCCAGAGCTCTAAGCATGTTAGGTAAGCACTCTAATTGATCTAGATCCCTGAAACCAATCAAAATATATTGTGGGAGGACAGCAGGATGGCTCAGTGGGTAAAGACATTTGTGGTCAAGTCTGATGACCTGAGCCCAGTGCTCAGGAGTCACATGGAGGGAAGGAGATAACAGATTCTACCAAGCCTCTGATCCCCCCCACACACACTATGTGGCACATAGATAGTCACATGCACACTCACATGTGCAAGCACACATGCACCCTACACAACCTGAAAAATGTAATTTAAAAAATTTAAAAACAAAGCCAGGCACACATCTTTAGTCCCAGCACTGGGTAAGCAGAGGCAGGCGGATCTCTGTGAGTTTGAGGCCAGCCTGGTCTACAGAGCAAGTTCCAGAACAGCCAGGGCTACAGAGCAAAACCCTGTCTTGAAACCACCCCGCTCCCCCCCCCCAAAAAAAAAACCCATCTCTGTCTCTGCCTTCTGAAAACCTGCCCAGGGTAATAAATGTAATAAGGACAATGGGGTGGGCATGGTTAGTGGCATAGGCAAGCTGATGTCTCTTAGTTTCAGGCCAGCCTAGGTGAGACTCTGTCTCAAAAACCAAAAATTAAAAAAAAAAAAAAAAAAAAAAAGGCGCCAAGCCAGGTGTGGTAGCATTACCTTTAATCCCAGCAGTCTTGAGGTAGAGGCAGGAGGATCTCTATGAGTTTGAGGCCAGCCTGATTTACAGTGAGTTCCAGGACAGTAAAGACGACATAGTGGGACTCTGTTTTAAAACAACAACAAAACCTAATACTAAACTAAAAAGAAAAAAAGCACCCCATCATTTGTATTCCAAGTAAAAGAAAAACTATAAATGTCTTGGAAGAAAAATGCTATTCCTTACTTACTTGGAAGGTACAGATCTCATGATACACCTCTGACATTTCTTCGTTTCATCTTAAGTTTTATCTACTCTTCAGAAGCCATGGTTGGGTTTTAACAAACATAGCAAACACGATACCTCTGGAATCTCATGTAATTCTGATTTCTATTCCTCTGGAATCTCATGTAATTCTGATTTCTATTCCCCACCCTTTCTGTCCTCAGTACTGAGATTTGAACCCGGGGTCTAGAGCATGCTAGGTAAGCACTCTGCCTTTGACCTACATTTCTAGTTTTGGCTCCTCCTTTCTATGCCACAGACAAACTTGTCATAGGTCTCTAATCTATCCGGCACTTTCCATGAAGTACAAGTTGTCTGAAGTTCCTGTATTAAACATAGTACAAGCTTTCCTCACTTATAGGCAAAAAACTAGAAGACTTTACATCTGAGAGAAGTGAGGCCTGGGAAGACGTAGAAAGGGTTAGCCTCATAGAGTTAAGTTGCACTTTAGTTCATATCATAAATAATGAAGCAACTGCACTTTATAAAATACATTATGAAGCCAAAATTGCTCTGGAAGAGAAAGATAGTCTGAAGGCTTGTTCCTTGTCTGTTAAAGTCCTGGGGAAAGTGAACTGAGGGCAGGGGTGGAAAGAAATAAAGAAGCTTCCAGAATCTGTAAGAAGATGGTAATAGTACAGCTAATTTTAAATGCCTTTATCGTTTTTGTTTGTTTGTTTATTCAACATCAGTCTTCTTAGAAGTCAAACAAATCTGGTAGCATGTTTCTCTAAACTGAGTGAACCTCTTAACTGTCTTAACTACTACTCAGTAATTCTAAGAAACTCTGCATATATAAAAACATCCAATATATCATACTAACCTTAGATAGAGAAGAAATTATATGAACATTTTTTTTTTAAAGATCGTGTCATATGATTTTTAAAATTGTCTCCAAAGAACTCAAGGTAACAAAACAAACAGCCTCCTCAGAGCTTCCTCAGCATGGCCTGGAAGACTTTCTACCACAACTGTTCCTTTTTTTCAAAGACAGGGTCCTTTGATGTAGACCTGGCTATCTTGAAACCCAGAGACCTACCTGCCTCTATGTCTCCAGTGCTGGAACAGAACTGCAAAACAAAGGTCCACAGTGTCAAATTTCAACTATCAAGGCCATTGTGAGGTGGAGTAGCTGCTGTTACAGACTAAGAAGCTTCTCTTGTCTCTATGCACAGGAAACTTAGGGAACTCTGCAAACATGCTGCTGACTGCGGTGCATTCTGATAACATGGTATATATTTACCCACATACATAAGGTTGAGCAAGTGAGCACACTAACACAGCACTTGAGTATTAGGCTCCATCAGATGCCACTGCAAGCTCAGATGCCTCTGCTCCATCTACGCCCACACCAAACACTGCAAGAAAACAAACAATGCTCAGGAAAAACAAGATGCTGTGTGACCTGTTAGATACAGGTCAACAGCTAAATACATCACTTAGTGAGAGTGATTTAACTTTATATGACACTAAATCATTTCTTCACCTTCTTGAGAATGACGAATATACGGACTATAAAACTAGGATAAAAGGAAATTAAATGCTGAGCCTGGGATGAAAGTTATGTTAAATGTCACAGAAACCTAAAAAGAAAGTTCCACGACTAAAGAAATTGTTTTAAATTGCTGATATCATCCAACATGTTAAAAACTAAGGAGCTGGGAAGTCACTTAAAGTCATAATGAGAAGGGGTAAGTGGATTTACTCAAGGGTCTTCACTATACTGTTCGGTCGTCCTATTAGAAAAGCCCCTGTTCTAGAATCTAGTAAGGTCCTGACTAACAAACTAGCCCTTTCCAGCGCTGTCGTAAGAAAACAAAGATGTGTGCCACGCGATGTACTGGGGCCTCAAGCACAGAGAACTGAATTCTTTGTCAAGTTTACAATCTAAGAGAAGTAATATTAAAAAATAACCCCAACAGATTATTTTTTAAATAGGGGTAGGAGTAAGGACAGCACTACAAGTAGTGAACGGAAACTGTGAGAATGACAGGAGATAAGGGCTCAGACTCTGTCAATAATGCAAATTATGCTAATGTTGAAGACAGAAGAAAAAATGGGAAGAGTGAGCTCACTATGGCCTAGGTACATTATAATCATCTTGTTAAAATTAGATCTACCTAATTTCCAGTTTTTATTAATCATTAATAGTATTAATTATTAATAATCCTCTATCAAAATCAGACCTACGTAATTTCTAGCTTTAGGAAAACTACAGAGGCTACAGCACAAAAAAATGAAAAAAACCCAGGGTCACAGACAATTCCAGACTGTGATCCATCTGTAAGACTCTTTAAAAAGTCAATTCCAGGGCTGGAGAGATGACCAAGAGGTTAAAAGCACTGTCTGGCTAAGCTTCTAGAGGTCCTGAGTTTGATTCCCAGCAACCACATGTTGGCTCACAACCATTGGTTCCCTCTTTGGGCATGCAGGCAGAACACTGTGTACATAATAAATGTCTTTAAAAAAAAAAAAGGAAAAAAAGAAAAACTTAAAAAAAATTTCAAAAAGTCAATGCCAAAGGAAAAAAAGGGGTACTTCTAGATCTTAAAAGACTGAAGAAAAAAATCCTATGTAATGCCTAAATACCAACAAAATCCAGTTTTGGGGGGGAAGTTATATAAAAGTATTTGGAGAGAAATGGGGCATCTAATTATGGAATAGATCTTGGCGAACACAAAGGATAAAAATCCAAGTTTTAGGCATGATCATAGCAACATGGCAGGAACTTTACTTTTTTAGAGGTGTATGTTGGGAATGTAAAATGCCTTGCTTACTTTCATAGTTAAAACAAAGGAAAAAAAAGACACATCATTTAAAAGGAAATACAAAGAGCTGAGGATGTATCTTAATTAGTAGAGTACTGCCTAGCATGGTCACAGCCCTGGGTTTGATTGCCTCAACTGCAGGAAACTAAATGTGGTGGAGACAGAGACAGGAGGATCAGATATTCTCAGTAACACAAGTCACAAGCAGGCTGGGTATGGGCAACAAGACCCCGGCACTCCAAAAAAGAAATATAATTCGTAATTTGTCTAATCTAGGTGGCAAAAATTTGACTAGAGAGATGGCTTAGTCAATAAAATACATGATGTTCAAGCATGAGGACCTGAGTTAGAACCCAAAAGCCATTAAGAAAATCAAGGGCAGCAGTGCATGTCTGTAATCCCAGCCTGAGGCAGATGGAGATAAGAGGACTAGGCAGCCAGCCTAGCCAAACCACTAGCTCCAAGTGCAGCAGCAGAACCTGATTCAAAAACAAGAACTTTGTATTTAACCTCTCCCCTCACAAGCTTTGAACTCTCCTAAAATGCCTTATTCTTTCCTTAGATCAGTCTCCTCTGCACAAAGAACACCATTCTTTCTTTTTGAGACAGGGTCTCACTATGTAGCACTGGTTGACCTCTAATTTTACATCCACCAGCCTCTGCCCCTTGAATGCTAGGATCAAAGGACTGTGCCACCATGCCTGGCATTAAAAACAAACTTCTTATACCACCTCTCTGACCCTGTTCCCTGCTTTTCTTTGCACTTTTCTAATGTTGTTTTCATTGCTGTGGAGATTTTTAAAGCCTTAATTATTTAAATGTATGCCTCCTCCAGTAACCATAAGCTACTTGATTATCTCAGAGCTGGCCTTACTTGTAACTCTGGTTACACAGATAGCTTCAAGTACACTGAGTCAGAATAACGGAGGTCTACTTTTTCATTTAAAAGTTTCAGGAAAAGCCAGGCATGGTCACACATGCCTGTAGAGTAGATACCAGCCTGGGTATCATACAATGAATCTGTCTGAAATAAGCTTTTGAAAGACACATCTTGACTTCCCTAGGAAATAAAATGTCTACCCTAAATGAAGGACATACAACTTTATAAACTAGACACAGCCCACAGTGTGGATGCTATATGAGCCAATCAAAGAAGTATGCCCTAGTAGGTATCAAATCTAGTTTACAATAAACACAAAGTTATCTAACCATTTTCCTGGGATGGTAAGCACTCAATTGAAGAGCCCCAAATCACTCCATTACCATTCAGTCACTGGCTAGGGCTGTACTTCAGCTGGAAAATGCTTACTCTGTATACAACAAGGCCCTGGCTTAAATCTCCAGCACCACACACACACACAAAATATTCCCTCAGCCAAGTCTTGTGGAAGTATTTATAATTAAGATCCCACACTCAAGTCAAATTCATGCAGCTTGACTTCAGTTTCCTTAGCCATCTAATTTAACAGAAATTCCATTTCAGAAAGCAGCTGTTATGGTTTGAATATAAAATGTCCCCTATAGGCTTATGCTAAAGGCTTGGTCCCAGCTGGTGGTACTGTTTTAGGAGGGGGTGGAAACTTCAGGAGATGGGACCAGGAGGGAGAAGGCAGGTCACCTATAGCCTGACTTATCTTGCCCTTTCCCTCTCCTGTCTGTTTCCATCTGCCATTAGGTAAACAGCTTTCTTTACACCATCTCATCAGTGAAGATGTTCCCTCTCACCTCAGGGCCAAAGTAATTGAGCAGCCACCCACCAACTTTGAAACCCTGAATCAAAATAAACCCTTCCTCTTTGGTTCAGCAATATAAAAGTACCTCTGATAAGGAGGCAACGGTGAAAATTTTTGAAAATTTTACTGTAAACATGCAAAAATATGGCATTTTTATATTACAACACCCAATATATACTCAGCAATATTTAACCTCTCTGCTCAATGTCAGTACATTTAAAAACAAAACAAAACAAAGAGAAAAAAAAAAAAACCCAAAACCTTTGGGCTAGCAAGATTAGCTCAGTGGGAGAGGCTTTTCACCACGTGGACAACACAAGCCTAGTGACCTGAGTTCATTTCATAGAACCCACATACAGATAAGAGAGAGCAGACTCTACAAAACTGTCCTCTGACCTCCACACATTACCCACCCACACAATAATAAATAAGTAACAATTTTTGCCAACTGCAAGTCAAGTAGTTAACACAAGAATAACACATGTTGACTGTTTCTGGCCAACATGCACAGGCCTTTAAGTACAAATGCATTAGAAATTCTCAATCTACTGTCCCTGACCTATCAGTCAATCATGAGGACTTGGTGGTAGCTGGTAGCCTAGTACTGCCCAATAAGGAGAAATATGGCAAGCATATTAAGAGGACAAGAAGATCAGGTGTGGTACCCACCAAATGAAGATATACCACATAGATGGTCTAGGATAAGAAAAAAAAAAATCACTAAATTCATCATGTCCAACTAATTTGACTGTATTCCTTAACCTAAATCAACCCAACTCTTTCTTCAGCAAAACTTCACTTTGCTTAA
The DNA here is from genome assembly GCF_030254825.1 of Meriones unguiculatus. Classification (NCBI taxonomy): domain Eukaryota; kingdom Metazoa; phylum Chordata; class Mammalia; order Rodentia; family Muridae; genus Meriones; species Meriones unguiculatus. The sequence goes on from NC_083359.1 coordinate 37,024,610, forward strand.
ACCCAAAACAGACAGCTAATTTATGAAGCAAACGTTTATTACTAGTGATTAGCACTCAATAATCATTCATTAAATAATGCCTGAAGTACCGTTAGAAGTAGCAGTGAAAGCCATGTACTACAGCAGGAACACCAAGATTCAACTAAAAGTCCCTCCATAAAGAAGGGATTTGTCCAAAAGAAAAAAAGACAACCAAAGTCAGGAGCACACACCTACCATTCCTAGATGAGAGCTTTTATTAGAGCTTCTTAAGCTGGGTGGTGGTGGTGGACACCTTTACTCCCAGTACCTGCAAGGTAGAAGCAGGTCAACCTGAGTTGGAGGCCAGCTTCGTCTACAGAGGGAAGTCCAGGACAGCCAAGGCTACACAGAGAAACCCTGTCTCAAAAAAACCAAATAATAAACAAAGAAATAAAATTTGAAAAATCCCTTTCAACATTAGTTGGGAACAGGCCCACAACTATTCCTCCACTTGAGATGCTCTCTCTTGCAGTGTATGAACATGTCCTTTTGTTTTGTTTTTTTAATACATAACTTATTTTTATTCTATGTTTACTGGTGTTTTGCCTGCATGTATGTCTCTGTGAGGGTGTCAGAGCCCTGGAGTTACAGAGAGGTGTGATCTGCCATATGGGTGCTAAGAATTGAACCCGGGTCCTCTGGAAGAGCTGCCAGTGCTCTTAACCACTGAGACACCTCTCCAGCCACCGCACCCCACGTCCTTTTTTAGGTAGACTCTCACTGAAGCCCAACTGGTCTTGAACTTGCTATATAGTTGAAAATGACCTCCAATTCTTGATTCTCCTTTCCTCACCTCCCAAGTGCTAAGACAGCATGTGCTGTCAATCACACCTGGCTGACAGCTCAGGGGTTAGGAGCACACACTTCTCTTACTGAGTTTGAGTCCTGAACCCACATCAGGTGCCTCCCAAACACCTGTAATTCCAGCTCCAGAGAGAGCCAACACTTTTGGCCTCTACAGGCACCTGTACAGACATACACACACATTTTTTTTTCCCCCGCAGAGACAGGGTTTCACTATGTAGCTCTGGCTATCCTCAAAATCACAGAGGTCTGCCTGCCTCTGCCTCCCATGTTGGGATTAAAGGTGCGCACCATCGTGCCTGGCCTAGAACATGTTTTGAAAACCATCTTTTTCCTTAGTCTGAGCACTTTGTTTTGTTTTTTGAGACAGGATCTTGTGTCTTAGAATGGACTCAAACTAGCTATGGAGGTGAGGATAAACTTGAACTCTTGATCCTCCTGCCTCCACACCCCCAAGTGCTGGGATTAAGGGCATGTGTTAACACACCCAGCTGCCGACCACTTGAACAGCTTCTCTTCCCAGAGTCATGCTGCTGAGATCACTTTGTTTCCTTGCTCGTGTGGTTACAGGACAGTTCATTATCTGCCTATACTACACTGCAGTTCTTTCATGTGTGCACATTATACTTTCCTAAAAGGATTATGATTCCTTAAAGATTTTTGATGACCCCAGGAAAAATCATCTCTTGATAAAGAAGCTGAAATGGAGCTGGACGGTTCAATAGTTAAGCTACCTGGCATGTTACATGTGTCTGTTAACTCTAGTTCTAAAGATTTCCAGACACAAATGCAAGGCACACAACCATATGCATTTACACACACACACAGGCAAAACACTCAAATACATCAAATAAAAAAAAAATTTTTTTTAAGGAAGCTGAAATGGAGCCAGGACAGGGTGGCATAATCCTCTCATTACAACATTTAGAAGGTTAAAGCAGGAGGGATCTTTAGTTCAAGGGCCAGCCTGGGCTACATAATGAGCCTGCTTCATAACAGCAAGCGTTGGAGATGTAGCTCAGTGGTAGAGCTTGGTGTATGCAGGCACCAATTTGCATTGAGGGAAAAAAAAGTCTCAAGTGAGTTCATGGAAAAGACCTCAGTGCTAATAACCTTCCCCAGATCAAAGGAAGTAAGCTTGGGAGTTTCCTATTCCTAAATGAGAAGATAAAGTGCTCCTTGATGGACTAATGAATTACTGCTTACAGATCTATGTATTTATTCATCATCAAGGAATAGATACATAAGTATAGTTAAAACTCAAAGTAAAATGAAAGAAAATGAATTAGACTTTATTAAAATTTGCACAGATGTATCTGACATAAAGTTCCAGCATCACAGAGGCAAAGGACTTGAACAGACATTTTCCCAAAAAAATATAAATGGCTACTAAGTACATAAAAGATACTGAATAACAGCACTCATCCAGGAGGCCAAACCAAACCTCAAGAACATAGCATTTCACAACCTCTAGAGTTGTGATGTTCTTTAAAATGGAAAATAGCAAGTGCTGGTAAAGAGGGAGAAAAATTGCAGAAAGACTTCAGGTAGGAATGTAAAACAGCATAGTCTCTATAAAAAAAAAAAAGTCTGGTAAGTCCTCAAAAAGATAAATAGAATTGTCATACTATACTCCCCCAATAGTTCTACTTCTAGATATCTTTAAAAAAGAAATGAAAATACGTATCTATACAACCAAAGTTCATGAATGCATTTGTACCAAAATGTAGAAACTTAAAGACAAAGCAACAGATGGTTAGATAGAAAATGTGTACATACATAATATAGAGTATTATTCAATCATAAAAAGATTAAATACTGACAGCTGTTACAGGATGAACCCAGAAAAGATTATGCTAAGCGAAATAAACCACAAGAAAAGAATATTATGTGATTCCATTTATATGAAACATCCTGAACACATATACCCATGGTTTTATTTTTTTCAAGTACATTAATGGTTATCAGAGGTTGAAAAAAGAGGGGAGAGACTCACTACCTGAAAAAGAAATATGGATTTGGACAGTGATGACATATATATCAACTGTGTAAACCTCACTTAAAAATGGTTAGCCAGGTGTGGTGCTCTAATTCAGCACTCGGGAGAGGCAGAGGCAGGCAGGTATCTGAGTTTGAGGGCAGCCTGGTGTAAAGAGTCAGTTCTAGGACAGCCAAGGCTACATAGAAAGACTTTGTTTTGAATAACAGTAACAAAACCAAACACAAGAAAAAAGATTAATAACATGTTTTATGTAGTATATTATATGTAATTTCTTAAATAAATTTAGAACAAAAGAAAAGAAGGCTATTTACTTTTAGCCCTGAATAAAGAGCTCTCACTGCTGTTAGAAGTTATGTGATGTCCAGGACATCACTTAGTTCCTTCAGGCTTCAGTCTTCATCTACAATACAGAGGTGACTGCCATCCATCTCAAAAGACCTGTGGACTCAATGCCTCTATTAATCCTTTAGCATAGGACTTGTTACATAATAAATACCAGATAAACTTTATTATTCTAAATCACTGTTACTCACTGAGTAGGTGTCTGTAAGGCTGCTATAAATGGGTATCTAAAAGAACTCCACAATGATGCAGAGCCATTCTGAATTACATGTCCAGCATTTGGCTGGCTTCTTGAGAACCTAGGAACCTGCAGATACCAGGACCAGTTCAGTTCTCTTGTGTCACTGAAGAGTCCACTTAAAGAGATGAACTAAGAAAATAAGCACACTGGCTGTCCTCAATTCATTGTATTGATGGTCTCCATATTTACTTAAAAAAAAAAAAATCGTAAAGGAGCCAGAGTAGAGACCCCTGTGTTCAATCCCTGGGACAAACATGGTGGAAGAAGAAAGCCAAAAGTTGTTTGTCATCTACCATGTATGTGTGCAATACACACAGAGACACAGACACACACCCTTACTCTTGTCTACTGGTCCTAAGTACCAAGTCCAGCTTCACAATGTCATCATTAAAAAGAGAACCATAGAGAATTACTATATTAAAGGGGGAAAAAGCCACAAGCTGGCCATGGTGGCACACAGCTTTAATCCAACACTAGGGAAGCAGAGGCAAGCAGATCTTTGTGAGTTTAAAGCCAGCCTGCTCTACAAATTCAGTCCAGGACAACCAGGGCTCTGTTACACAGAGGAACCCTGTTTGGGGGTATCATGATTTGGGGGCAGGGCAGCCACAACCATAGGAAACTACAGGTTTGGAGAACACTATTAGATAATCTTAAATCTATAATAAACATGCCTTGTTGAAAATTTTAAGCATAAAAAAACCCCAAATAGCTTAAAACTCAAATCTGAATTCTAGACAACGTAAACCAGAAGGAAAACTACAGAAACATTAATAACTCAAACAGTAACACAAATTTTAGTGTGAGAATTAAGCTATCTCCATAGTGTTATGATGTTTTGTAAGAATTCTCCAAATTCTTTCACAGACATAATCTAAGTAATAAGGCTTTTTGGATAATTTTACACTCATAGTAAAAATACTTTAATCCAGAAGGAAAAGGAAAGTACAATATCCAAGTATGTTAAATCATATTTATTATGAATCAGTGGACTTTTGGAAAGGCCGGAGTCATTCTAAAATGGTGGTGCTCACACAGCATTAATAAATGTTAACTGTCATGAAACATACCTAAAGGCTGCTCTATAAACTCCATGTCGACACAAATGTTATAACTCAATATGACCAGATTAAAACTGCTAATGTTTGAAAAGTTAAGATCTTTGCTAGCACCCTTAGGGAAAAAAATCATTCCCTTTCAAACAAACAACAAAAAAAGAATTGCTAACATGTTAACCTGAAACACATAGCACAGTAACGTTCTGTTGTTTTTTTTGGTGACAGAGTTTTGTAGCCAGGACTAGCCTGGACCTTAATATCCTCCAGCTCCAGCCTCCCAAGCCGCTGGCTCCACAATTAGCTCTTACCTCTCACAACAGCAATGGAGAATAAAGGCTTCCAAAATTAAATTCCAGAAAAAACTCTTTCATCCCCCACAGACCCTCCTTCTGCCAGCTACATCAGGGCTATCCCATGTCCTTTCCCCAGAAGAAATAGGCAGTACTCCCTTTTTCATAACTCTTTTGTTTTCTGAGACAGGGTTTCTCTGTGTGCCCTGGCTGTCCTGGAACTCAATCTTTGATCAGGCTGGCCTTGAACTCACGGAGATTCACCAGCCTCTGTCTCCTTAATACTGAGATTAAAGGCATGCACCACCACACCCGGCTGGTACTCCTTTTTTAAAAAACTTTTTTTAGAAAAACATAACAGTTTATGGTCCAGAAAACTTAAATGCTGAAAGAAACCGACACTATAAGTAACTGAATGCCACTGGTATTAATTATCTAAAGCTAGGATTTCATGCATCTAAAAGCCCATGCTAGTAATGTGATTGGATCCTATGCGGCACAGCCAAAAGGGTTAAACTGGCTCATTCATGTAACAGGAAAAAAAAAAGGCATATTATAATTTTAACATATGTGAAAGTTAATTAAACCGGATGCTAGTAAGTAATAGCAAACTTAACTAGTACCACCTAACCACCAATCTGCTCTTAGCTCAGTGTTTTTAATCTCACCCTTTCTATACTTGGGCTTTGTTTTCACAGAGGACCCCACCAAGTAAACAGGCTGTGACAAAGGAGCATTTCAATGGACTACTTTTTCAAGACCACGTTCACCGACTTTTCTAATTATTTGTTCAACATTCAGTGCCAGAAATTTTAGTGAAGCGGCATGGCTAAACATCACGTAGACGAGGAAATTCCTAGTATAAAAGTTGGGTGCACAGAATTCACGGGCAGAGCTTAAGAGACAGGGCAGGATCCTGGTCTCAAGGTGCGAAAAGGTGGGACCCCGCCTATTCCCAAGCAACTAAACAACTTAAAAGATAACTGCATCCGAGGTAAAGGTACCCAATGTAAGATTTGAATCAAATCAAAGCTATCTTTGCCATTCCCCGGCAGCTCTTTTCTTCAACGTTCGAACTTCCACACATTCTATATAATGAATGGGCTCGGCACGTTCAGGGTCACTCAAAAGTAGAATTAATCTATCTGTTCCAACTACTAAGAATGGAATTAAAGCGCCTTCTCATCGCGGTTACTACCACCGTGAAGCGCGAGCCGGGTCGGAAAAACTTTTACTCAAAGCACTGATCTTATACGGGGGGTACTTTCATCCTGCATGTTTCCCTTTTACGTAAGACACATCGGAATTTGACTAGTGCGCCCCGACGGCACTCTGGGCTAACGCCCCTGGCAGCAGCGGAGAGCCACGTTTTCCCCGGGCCGATCCTCTCCCCCCCTCCTCCTTCAAACACTGCCCACGGCCACTTGAGACTTCCCCAGCCCGGCTCGAGAAACTGGAACCAACCGGGGCGGCTGTCATCCGAAACTCGGGAAAGCTGAGCCGGGCCAACTCTGCCGACGCGGGAAGGGCTTGGGGGGTGCGGCGGGGCCCGTCGGGGGGCACTCGGGGCCGCCGCCTGTCCCCGGCCCCCGCGGGCCGCCATCCCGCCGCTCTCCGCCGGGCCGCAGTAGCCCCCCAGCCAGGCCTAGGCCCGCGGCCCCGCGTGGGGCCCGAAGCGCGTGGCGGGGCCGACGCAGAGCAGGAACGACAAAGGGGCGCGGGGTCGGGACAGGTGGCCGTCGCCGCGAACAATGGGGGGCCGCGGCCGCCCCCTGGCGCCACCTACCTCCCGTGCCGTCCGAGTTCTCGTTGAGGCTGCCCGAGGAGTCGTGCTGGGCGCCCACGCACCCGCCCATGGGGCCGCGGCCGCCACCTCAGGGCGCTCGTCCCGGCCGCCGCCTCAGCCTGCTCCGGCGCCGCCGCCTCGGGCCAGGCGCCGCTCTCTCGCCGCTCAGCCTCCGCCCCCTCGCCGCTCCTCCCACCGCCTCGCCCGGCCCCTTCCTCCGCGCCCACCTCTACCTCAACCCCCCGGGCCGCCCAGCCCGCAGGCCCGGCCCGCGTGCAGCCCTCGGCTCCCGCTCGGCCCCGCCAGGCCGGGCTCGACCCATCCCGGGCGGGCCGCAGTGCCCGCTTGCCCCTCGCCTTCCCGCGACCCTCGCGTCTAGGCGAGACCCGCCGCCGCCGCCCGGCAGCCAGGCCCCATCGCCCCCGCCCGCGGCGCCGCCCTCAGCCCGGCTCGGCCTGCGCTCGGCCGGCCCGCCTGGAACGGCCGCGAGGGGCGGAGCTGCGCGCTGATTGGCTGCGGGCGCCCCGGGGGCGGGGGGTTCCGAACGGAACCGAGCGGAGCCGAGCGCCCGAGGCCGGGAGGGTAGGGGACAAGTGGAGGTGGGCCGGAAAGAAGGGGAGGACCCAAGTGAGGACGAAGTGGCCCTCTCGGAGGTGGGGCTCCTGATGAGGCGGGTGGTAGGGGGTATCCAGAGGGAGCCGTAGGAGTCTCGGGGTCGTGGGCGGGCCGGGGCGTGATTAGAGGTGTTGGCTTGACCGCAAGTCCCTGTACCCCTTGAATTTCTGGAAGCAGCGGGCTGACCACCGACTCTGAGCTTCCCTTGACTCCTGGTCTGCAGACCCTGCCATCATTGTGGCCGCCTGGTAGAGGTGTTCTCAGATTGCCCGGAGCGAAGGGGCACGGGTGTGTTCCCCTAGGCTTCATTACAGACAATACTACTACTCTAGAACCTGGCGTTAGACATCTTAAGTCGTCTTTTGAACAAAGTGAAGTATTAATATTCTGCTTTTTATGAACTAGAATTTGGTACACTGACCACGCCCAACATTCTTGGCTGTTACCATCCCAACCTAAGCCAAACTGTTAATGGCCCCTTTGGAGTTGTGCTTCTTGCTACGGCGCCTAACATTTTTATCGGCCTGCTTGGGTCTTTGAAAGCTTTTTTTTTTCTTTCTTTCTTTCTTTTTTTTTTCTTTTTTTTAAATGTCTAAGCTGTTTTAACTAGGTTCCACTTTTATGCCAGACTTTCCTTTTATAAAACCCTGGGTCAGCTTTTGCTTAGCATTAAAAAAAAAAATTTTTTTTTAAGTGAAATACCTACGGAAGAGACACTCTGCTTCTTAGGATTTGCATTTAAATATATTCTCGTGCACTGCTGGTGGGAGTGTAAATTGGTTCAATCATTTTGCAAAGGTTTGGCAGTGCCAATCAACAGCTTTAAAAATGTTCGTACCGTTTGAGTGGGGGTTATTTCACATCTGGGAATCTAGCTCAAGAAACAGTCCAAAATAAGATTTGGGGCCTGGTATTCATTTGATAGGCAGGCAAAAATGAAGGTTAAACAAACAAAGCTCTGCATTTATATGAAAGCACAGAAATGGCTCAGAAATAGAAGTCCACTATTTTGGGCTTAATGGTGAAAAAGCTTTATCCTGATTGTAGTCCTGAGCACTGGGGGGGGAAAGCTGTATACAGCTAAATGTTGTTATGGATTTTCAATGATTGCTTTTCCATCAGGGGCTGTGTCACAAAGCCATCTATCTGATCGTTCCCAGCTTGAATGTTCACGTCGTCAGACACTTGTCACTTTATCTCTTCCCTGAAGGAGAGAGGCTTCCTGAGTATTTGCAAAGAGATTGCTTTGTCCTGAATTTCACTCCAGAAATTGCAGCAACCAAGACTTCTACGACGTCTATTAAACAGATGGTAGGCACCCAAATGCTAAGGGCTTTCTGCTGAGCAGTTCACTGGCGCCAGCAAGAGAGAGCAGTCTTGTGGAGAGATTCTTAGCAGTGCTTGCTTGCCATCCATCCTGCCTGCATCTTAGAACAGAGACACCCGTTCCCAGGAGCAGAATCATGTGGCCGTAACTCTGCCCCAGCTCTGCTATTAACTTCCTGGGTTATAGAATCTGGCTTCCATCTTGTATTCCCTGTATGACCTTAACTCTCTGTAGAGCCCAGATTTCTCGCCTGTAAAATGGGGCCGGTAGTAATGCTGCTAGCTCAATAGGGGCACTTTATTAACTCTTTTGTTTACTTCATATCTGGGATCACCTATCTAAATTCATTGCCTGGGTTGGAGTTAGCCCAATCTAACAAAACAAATTTATACATTTATATCTCTATGGGCATATGATTCTCTAGATAAACGATTGAGATATATACCCTTTCTCTCTTTTTTCTTTTTCTTTGAGGTGGTCTCACTGTGTAGCTTTGGCTGACCTCACACTCACAGAGATCTGCCTACCTCTGCCTCCTGAATGCTGGGACTAATGGCATGGACCATCATGCCCAAGTGTGCATGTGTGTTTCTGTGTGTGTGTGTGTGTGTGTGTGTGTGTGTGTGTGTTTGTCTGTTCCTTTGTGTAGATATGCATGTCTGTGGATGTCCTTAGGGTTGTCAACTGGGTTTTGTGTGTGCAGGTACATGGGGCCAGAGGTTGATGTTGTATCTTCCTTAGTCTCTTTCCATCTTGAGACCCACTCTCAAAACAAAGAAAAAGAAAAAAGAAAAGTGAACAGCAATGGAGGAAAGACACCCAATGTCAACTAACCTCTGTCCTTCACATGCACACACAATGTACACAAGCATACACCCACACTAATAACTACACACATAATATACATCCCTCCTACAACTTCTTAAATAAAAAAAATTTTAAATCCATGGCCATATGTGTTAAAGTTTGTTTTGTTTTTTTTTTTTTGGATTCTCACTTTTTGTTTTGAGAGACCATCATACTGTGTAGCCCACATCTAGCCATGAATTCTTGAGTTTTAAGCCCTTGATTTTTATGCCATGATTGTTCAAGTACAGTGGACTTGATTACTATAGCTTTGTAGTCAGTCTTGAATTTGTTCCTTTTCTTTTTTCTTTGCGATTGGGGTCTTTCAGTCTCACTATGTTTCTCAGGCTAAGTTCACATTCCCAGAATCCAGTCACCATCCCCCGCTCAGCCTCCAGAGGAGCTGGACTTACTTATATTTGCTGCTGCACGTGGCTGGTTGTTCTTTTCCAAGATGGTTTTGTTTATTCTGGGTGCCTTGGATTTCTGTATAAATTTTAGGATCAGCCTGCCCATTTCTGGAAAAGCAGCAGCTGGGACTCTGATGGTTAGTGTGTTAGTGGATGGTGAGTGCCCAGGTGCTGCCGTTTTGACAGAGTTAAGCCTTCAGTTGGAAATGTGGATATTTTCCCACTTACTCTTGTCGTAAGTTCTCTTTCTATAGCTGTAGTTTTCAGTGATTTTTGTTAAAGTTATTTCTAAATTTCCTTTGCTGTGTGGACGTAGGTGGATCTGTCATCTTTTACGGATCATTCATGGCAAATGTATGGAAATACAATTGATTTTGCGTTTTGGTCATGGATGTTGCAGTGTGCTAGAAATCACTTATTCTAATCATCTTTGCTTCTCGTGTTTGGGGCATCTGTGTTGTGACATGTTTAAGATTGCTATGTCCTCGCTGCCATCTTTACTCAGCCATTTCCAGCAAGAGTGGAGAGGGGGTGAGGAGTAGAAGAAGGAAAGAGAGAATGAGGTGCCATGGTGGCATGCCTTGGAATGGAGTCAGTCTTGTGGGCAGCTTGTGACAATCTTTTTTTTCCCCAGAGGTTCTGATTCAGTTGGTCTGGAGTGGATCCCAGGAACCACTGTTTTTAACCCACACAGCAGGCATTTCCTGTTGGAGTTTGTACCACAGATAGACTTTATTTTTGTCTAGAACAAAAGTTAGTCCTCGCCCCCTATGCCAAGCGGTGTTTTGCTTGAGACATTTTTCTCTTGACCTTTTATTCATTTCTGTAAGTTCTGAATCTACAAGTTGCAAGCCATTCCTCCACCTTGGTCCTTTCTCACACCCAAGCCATGGTTCAACTGCTTTCCTTATTTATTTCCTTATATATTCTAATTTGTAGAATATATGCTGACTGTCCACTTGTTCTGACTCAGCTCCTGACCTCCCCCCCTCCCCCCCACCTCCTTCTGCAATGCTTTGACTTCATGGAAGACAAAAGGGACCTCTAAATAACAGAGGAGTGGCAGACAGTAAGAAATCCCAGCCTTTAATCCCAGTGCTCCAAGGCCAGTCTGGTCTACAGAGCCAGTTCCAGAACAGCCAGAGAAAAAGAAACCCTGTCAAGAAAACCAAGAAGCAGTCACTCTGTAGGTCTGAGCCAGCTTGTGAAGAAGACCCTCATGTGGAGGGCCAGATCTTGCAGAGAACACGGCTTGGTGACTAGCAGAAGCTCCTGGTGTTCTACACTAGTGGAAGCTGCTGGAAATTCGTCCCTCCGGACTGGCTGGAGATCTGCCTTTTGAATATGGAGCAGCTTTTAATAGGATGGGCCAGGCTGGGAGATCCACCATCACTGGAGAGCCAGCCTCATCAACTGCTCTATAGAGAAGCTCTCTCAGTCGTGTGCTGGCTCTGGAGAGGCTGCCCATATCCAGGAACCTGGCAGCAGGGAGCTAGAAAGCGTGCAAAAGGGATGGCCTCCTGCAGTGTCTCTCTAGTGCCCTCTACTGTCAAAGGTAGACATGTCCTTTTCCAAAGAGCAATCAAGAATGAATTCAGACCTGATGCTTGATAGCTGCTCGCTCTCTCTCTCCCTCTCTCCCTTTATTTCTTTCTTCTTTAACCTTTTACTGATTCTTTGTCAATTTCACATCATGCATACCGATCTCACTTGTCTCTCCATCGGTCCATATTTTCCCTCTGCTCTTGCAACCACTCCCCCCTTCACACACACACACACACACACACACACACACACACGAAAATAAGATAGAATAATAAAAGAAAAGTTGGCATGGAAGCTTTAGTGTCACAGTGCGCCACATAGTATATCCTTTCTCCGCACATCTTTACTTGTAAATGTTTATTGCAATGAGTCATTAGTCTGGTTCCAGGCTTCTGACTTCAGCTACACCGTCAATCCTGGATCCTCACCGGAACTCCTCCAGGATACCCTGTGTCATGAAGACCCTGTAGCTTTGATCTGTAGGGCAGTTCACAGATGGGGTAGATATTCTCCACAGTGTGCAAACCCGTCAGCTTCTCTTTCTCTCCTGCCTCTGCACCTAGTACTCCGTCTTTCCCATCTCTCCGTCACACATTTACCCACAGTAGTCGTGTCTGCAGCAGGTGCTTGGATGTCTTCTCTCCGGCTGGCCAGTCCTGCTGGTATATTTTTCAATAGAAAAACATTTAAAACTTTACACCTCACAATCCCCGGGTATAGAGAACTGCAAAAACCATGGGATTGCTGTACAATGGAATTCATGTGCTAGTCCAAGAACGTTTCCACACCCAAGTAAAACGTACAGCCCTAAAACATGCAGCAATCAAAATGAAAGTGAATTAAATTTTACTTAGTTGAATTCTCAAGGTACAAAGAGAACAAAAAAAAAGTACAAACAAAAAAAGGAAAAAGGAAAAATAAAGAACTGAAAGAAGAAAAGAACCCAGCAGCTCAAATAAACCAAAATTGTGGTTTTTTGAATATCGTAAAATAGACAATCAACTAGATAATTCCACCTTACATATGTGTGAGGGGACAAAGCACAGATATATACAGAACAGGAAATGGCCAGGGAAGACACTGTTACTGCTGAGGAAGCCAGAAAGCTGACTCCATTGTACATACCAACTGTGTCTTGGTCCATTTAAATGCTGTGACAAAATACTTGAACCTGGAGACTTTACAGATTTCCAGCAGCTACGGATTCAGAGTACAGTGGGACGACTGTCTTGTTCACAGATGACACCCTGAGCCTGTTATATAGACTAGGCTGGCCCTGAACTTTCAGATCCTCCTGCTTCTGCCTCCCAAGTACGGGGATTATGGGCGTGTGCCACCACAGCTGGCCATGGATCTTTTTTATAAGGTCAGTAGTCCCATCTGGGAAAACTTGGCCCTCTGAGCAGATCACCACCTCATAGGTCATTTCCCCTAATATAGTCAGCCTGCACAACATTTGTGAAAGCCTAATGGAACGATAAAAGAAAAACCCTGAAAATTAAAATATATATATGTGTGTGTGTGTGTGTGTGTGCGTGCATGTGTGTATGTGTGTATTCCATTGTGTATATAGTAAAAGTCACATTGCTATGTAAAGTGTTCTGAAATAGAGCCAAATGGGTAAATTTCATTTTTTTTTTCAGACAGGTCTTACTATGTAGAAGATATGGTTGTCCTGGACCAAATTCTTCCTATGAGCCAGGTAGACACTAACACCTCAAGCTAACACAAATGGTATACACATTAAGATAACAGCCTAGGCCAATACCATTTATAATATCAACCTTAAACCTTAACTAAAATAAACTACTACTAAACGCACAGAGAAAACATATCAAGAAAATGGTAAATTATAACTAAGTCATAGGAGTCTATGAGAGTGGTCCAGTGGACATCTATGTATTTATATATCATAGAAGAAAAATCTTGGTTATTGCTAGCTTTGACAGAAATTAAATATCGATGCAAACAAAAAACCTCTAAGGAAACAAATGGAAAGCGAATTACTTAACAAAAACTATAGCCCCCAAACCAGTGTCTTAACAGAAAACATTGCAGACTGTGAATAAAGCAAGGACACGCTCAACTCCTTTACTATTTAGCATTGTGCTGGAGATATAAGCTAATGCAATTAAATAAGAACAATTAAGCTAGGGGCTGGAGAGAGGGCTCCTCAGTGAAGACCACCAGCTGCTCTTCCAGAGGACCGAGTTTTATTCCCAGCATCCACATGCGGCTCACAACTGTAACTCCAATTCCAAGGACTCCAACACCTTCTGCCTCTATGGGCACCAGGGATGCCCATGGTACACAAACACATGTGGGCAAAATGTCCATACACATAAAATAAAATAAAAAAATTTTAGAACGTTAAGCTAAGCATAAAGATTGAGAAAACTGTGTGTGACACACACACACAGAAGGAGAGGGAGAGAAAGGAGTAGTGGAGTGAAGGGTTAGTCCACTAAAACTAAGGATGTATGGGAAAGCCATAAGGAGACCTATTTTTTTTTTTTTTTCAAGAAAGGGTTTCACAGTGTAACATCCCTGGATTTCCTGTAACTCTCACTGTAGACCAGACTGGCCTCAGACTCACAGAGATCCACCTGACTCTGCCTCCCGAGTGCTGGGATCAAAGGTGTATGCCACCACTGTCTTACTACTCTGTAAGCTAATTGAAAAACAAGATTTAGCCAGGCATAGTGGCTGTCACACACCTTTAATCCTAGCTATCAGGAAACAGAGGCAGACTGATCTCTGAGTTTGAGGCAGCCTGGTCTACATAGTGAGATCTTGTCTTGAAAAAAATACACACACACACACACACACACACACACATAAAATAAAAAGAATTGGAAAATGAAAAGCCAGCCTTAGTAGTGCATTGTATTATTCTGTTATTTTGGTTTCTTTAAGAAACACAGAAATATTATAAGAATGTGCTTTAATCCCAGGTGTGTGCGTAGGGGGCTGCTTCCATTGTCTGCAGCAGCTGACTGTGATTTGCTTCGTGCTTTAGCAGAGGTGTGGTTTTTCTGCAATTGTATGACGTTTGGAATTCTGGGACCCTACAGAGGGTATATAAATGCTGGAGCCCCACAGGTGGGGTGGGTGGTTGTTGGTCATTCAGAGGAGGTTGGTTGCAGTTTGTTAGTAGTTGTGCCCAAAGAAGAAACAGGAAGAAAAATAAAATTAGATTCAGAGATCTCTCTCTCTCCTCTATCATTCTTTTTCTCCTATCTAGTGATGGGGGGTGAAACTGGGGGATAAAGAATGGGAAAAAGAAGAACCCACAAAGTAGCAAAGATCAGTTATAAGCAAAGAAGAAGAAATAAATTAGATTTAAGGATCTCTATTTCTCTCTCCCCTCTATCCTTCTTTCTCTCCTATCTAATGATAGAAGTGGAGTGAGAACAGGGCAGAGAGGAAGAAAGGGTGGGAAACAGGAGAAACCAGAAAGTAGTAAAAGACCAGTGAAGGTACATGTCTTCAATCCTAACATTGAGGGAATGGAGACAGGAAAAGCAGGAGTCCAAAGCTACACTGGGTTACATGAGATCCTGTATAAAGAAAAAAATTAAAAAAGAAATGGGAAAACATAGATAATAATTACCTCTACTTGCCAATGCCATGACTGTACATGATAAACCTTAGAAAATCAATGCAAATACTAAACCCAGCAGCAAAAGACTGCTACAGTGTACAGTGTACAAAACTAACACAACGGCTGTAGTGATGGCTCAGAGGTTAAGTGGTTGTTCTGAAGGGAAAATATCCTTCGTTCTCTAAGTGGATGATTCTGCTTTCTCACCGGATTAGCAGATAAAGCTAACCCAATCCAAATGAAAATAGCAAACATTTTTAAATGGGGTAGATAGATTGAATTGCACTGTACATGATAAACATGGAACTTTATGTTTTGCTTTGTCTGTTGGTCTCACTCAGGCCCAGCTGGAACTGTGCTGTGCATGTGTGTGTGTGTGGCACTGGGGATGGAACCTGAGAGGGCTAGCATGTTTTAAGTGTAAATTACTGTGCTTAAGCAACCCGTAAAACCAAAGAACCTGTAGCCTGTAAGCCCCACTTGCTCAAGGACAGATAACTTCCTGGCGGTTGTTCATATAATATAACAAACCATGTGTTGTCACTTCTGTAAACAAGCTTGGTTGCACCAATTGCACAGGATGTGCTCTTTATCACATATAGGCAGGGGGTATGTAGGCAGAAAGTAAATCAGGATGTTTGCTTGCTGCTGATTGGACAAAAGCAGGAAGTATATAGCCCTGTGGGTTTTGCCTTCACAAGACCCTGACTGATGTAATTTGGTGCCATTCTCTGGGAATCACAGGTATGGACCTGGCCAGTGTCTATGGTCCTGGCCAATCTTGAATCAAGCTTGCTTCAGATTTGGCTCAAAAATTGTGGTAGTGGTTTGATTCTTACCCAGTGGGATTAACAAATCCGGAATCCTGTACATGCTATGTACATATTCTACCACTGAGCTTAGCTTAAAGGTGGCATTTTAAAATACAATTGTTTTATTCTTTGAGAGTTGTGTACATGCATACCGTGACCCTATTTATAGCCCACTCTTCTCCCTAACTCCTCCCAGATACAACCTCTGCTGGTACCCTTCCCAAGTGCATGCCCTCTTTTTATTTTTATTTTTATTTTTATTTTTATAGCTCACTGATTCCGATTTGTGTTGCCTATATAGTCATAGGTAGAGGGCCATGCTCTGGAGTATGGTTGATCCACCAGAGACTGCATCAAAGGTAAAAGTTTTTAATACTATCACAATATTATTAAAGTGGAAAATCATTTGAAAAATAATTCCAAGATTATACTTATTCCCAACCCCACAAACAAGGGTAAATTCCAATTGGGATTGCAGATTTAGTCACAAAATAAATAAATAAATAAAATATAAGACTAGATGTCTGGGCCTGGAGAGATGACTCAGAGGTTAAGAACACTCACTGTTCTTCCAAAGGTCCTGAGTTCAATTCCCAGAAACCACATGGTGGCTTATAACCATCTATAGTAAGATCTGGTGTGCAGGCAGAATGTTGTATAAATAATAAATAAATCTTAAAAAAAAAACAAAAACAAAACTAGATGTCTGGCAAGGATGTATGAAAGGGTGGCTGAATTACTCTGCAACTCAGGAGCAGGAAAAGGCTATCAAAATATGCCACAAAACCAGGTATAGCAAAAATAATTGATTCATTTGACTAGAAATAAAATAAAATAAAATAAAAACTCACATGACTGAAACACATCACAATCGAAACCAAAAGACAAGTGACCAACAGGAAGAAACTACTTGCGCTTTGAGTCACAGACAAAGGATGGATTTTTCTAATATTTGAAAACCTTCAAAATCAGAGGGAAAAAATATCCGAAGGTACCCTGTTAAAAATTTGGCAAACGCCTCGCTCAGCCTTAGCGCCATCTTTGAAACTTCTGCGCCATGAGATCGAAGAGGCGGAAGAAGTGAATGCGCAGGCAGGAGTGCAAGAGAAGAAAGATGAGGCAGAGGTCCAAGTAAATTAGCTTGTGCACTACGAAGGCTGCAGAAGTGAAGGATGCTGAAGTCCAGGACACTGGTGCAAGTTGTTGGACTGTTAATGCCCCTGTCGGCAATACCGTCTCCGCGGACCTGGAACACCATCTCACCGAGACCACCTGAGAAATTGGCTGCCATCCCTACAACCAAAACAGTCCCATTGGCCTTCTGCCCTGGACCTTTGTCATTCTGGACTAGTTCTGTTCCCTTGTGGCCAAGTGTAACTCTGTGTACAATAAACCATCTTTCTCGCTGTCTGAGCTGAAAAAAAAAAATTGGCAAATGCAATAATTAACTCACGTACACAAACAAAGCTAAAATAAGCTTTAAACGTATAACTCAAAATGAAAGGAATACAAGTTAATTAAAACTGCACTAAGGGCTGAATGGCAAGAAAAAAGCCCTTTTGTTTATGGTCAATTGAGCTCCTCTCACAAAGAAGCCAAGACAATTCAGTGGGGGAATGAATAGCCTTTTCAACAAATAACAATAGGATAATTGGATTTCCTTACACAAAAGAATGAAGTTGAGTTCCTGTATCATATCCTAAAGAAAATTTAATACAAAATTAATCAAAGATCTAAAAATAAAAGCTAAAAGCACAGGAGTCTTAGAAGAAGCAGAAGGGTCACTCCCTATGACCCAGGGCTGGTGATGGTTTCTTAGATGTTACATAAAAAGCAAGCGAAACAATAGGTGCAGAAAGGATTAAACAAACAGATGGAATTGGCACCATCAAAAAGGGACAACGGAATGCTGAGAGTGGTAGCACACACTTTTAATCCCAGAACTCAGGAGGCAGAGGTTCTTCTGGTGGATCTCTCTGAGTTCAAAGCCAGTCTGGTCTACAGAGCGAATTCCAGGACAGCCAGGGCTATACAGAGAAGCCTTGTCTCAAAAAAACCCAAACAACAAAAAAAAAGGAAGTCACCCAGTGTTGACCTCTGGCCCCTTGCACGCACATAAGCACATGTGTGCACTGGAACTAGTAGGCACACATCCACATTCGTCAATATATCACATACATACACAAAAAACATTTAGGTGGCAACACAAAAGGAGAAAATGTACAAATTGTATAACCAAAGAAGGTTTGGTACACATAATATACAGATAATTTCTAAACAAAACAAAACAAAACACAGTTGCAACACTGAAGAATTTTATTCTGTTTTTAGGCAGGATTCCACGTGCCTGAGGCTGGCCTCAAAGTTGCTATGTAGCTGAACTTCTCTTTGCCCTCCCACTTTTCCCTTCCAAATATTGAATGTAAATCACTGAATTTAATTAATAGATACTTTTTCAAAGAAGGTGTATGAATGGTCAGTAGACATTTGAGCAATTATCCAACATCACAAGTTTGAAAGATGAAAAGCAGGGGGCTGGAGCTATGACTCAGTGGCTAAGAGCACTGGTTGCTCTTCATCGGGACCCTAGTTCCATTTCTAGCACCTACATGGTGGCTCACAACCATCTGTCATTCCAGTTCTATGAGATCAAACATACTCTTCTGGCCTCTAAGGCCATAGTCATGCATTTGGTGCAAAAACATACATACAGACAAACACATTCATATACAGAATAAAATAAATCTTTTTTAAAAGAAGATGTAAATCAAAACTACAATGACATGCTATTTCAAACACATTATGATGGCTAAAATTAAAAAGATAAATGGACACTACAACTGTCAGTAAGTTGGAATTGGCAACTGAATCCCCAAACATCACTGGTGTTAATGGAAATGGGTACAGCTTCTTTGCAAACGAGTTTGACAATTCCTCCAAAAGTTAAATTTATAGTTGCTGCATGAACCAGCAATTCTATCTCTGTGTATATATATCCAAGACAACTGAAAAACATGAATCCACACAAAAACTTACACATGAATATTCATAGCAGCTATACTCAGAATAACCAAGAGGTGGAGAACATCCAAATGCCCTTCAAATCATGAGAGATAACCAAACATGGTCTCACCAGTAACACCAGCTACATATGACACAACTCGAATGAGCCTTGAAATACCACGTTATGTCAAAGAAGTGAGTCACCAAAGGTAACCCATTTTATCTTTTATTCATTTACTCTTTGGCTTTCTTTGAGACAGGGTACAGGGTCTTGCTTTGTAGTTCAGGTCGGTCTTGAACTTGTGATCCTCTTGCTTCCTTCAGTCTGCTGGCCTTCAGCTATACACCACTATTCACACCTAAGACCACTTCCCAAGTGACTGCATTAGTGAGTAGTGTTCAAAATCAGTCAGCTCTAAACAGAAAAAAAGCAGATGGGTGGTTGCCTATAGCTGCTGAGGAGTGAGAAATGACCGTTAATAGGTGTGAGTTAAAAAAAAAATGGAATTTTGAAAATATCGTAAAATTATAGCCTGGCAGTGGTGGCACACGCCTTTAATCCCAATATTTGGGAGGCAGGGGCAGGCAGATCTCTGAGTTTGAGGCCAGCCTGGGCTAAAGAGTCAGTTCCAGGACAGCTGGAGAAATGTCTTGAAAGACAAGCAAAACAAAACAAAATAGCTCCGCCCCATACACAATTTGGGGGGCGGACATAGAGGTTTATTTGGCTTAGATCTCTAAGATCTACAGCCCATCATCAAGCGAAAATGAGGCACTCACTGAAGAAGAAACCATGGACAAGCCCCTGGCTTGCTTCCAGACTCATGCTCAGCTATCTCTCTTATACAGACCAGACCCACCTGCCTAGGAATATTACCACCCGCAGTGGGCTGGGCTTTCCCACATCAATCGACAATCAAGAAAATGCCTGAGAGATGAGCGCACCAATCTGATGGAGGCGATTCGTCAGCTGAGGTTTCCTCTTCTTAGGTGTGTCAAGTTGACAACCAGAATCAGCCATCATCGTACACAACAAAGAAAAGCTACTAATAACATCATAGTGTATACCGTACCTTTTAAATTTTTTTTTTTTTTTTTTTTTACTGGAGATGGAACCCAGAACCTCATACATGCTAGCATAGGCACATGCTGAATGAAGAGCAGAGCTGTAAACTTTAAATGTAATTTTATTGACTAGAAATACCTCCATAAAACTGTTTTTCCTTGATCAAGTGTGTAAGAGATCAGTATTGGCTCAGGACCCCCACGACCGAGTTCTTAGCACAAAGGAGATTTATTCGGCTCAGAGAAACAGAGGACAGGGATAAATGACAATGACAGGAGATAGAAGGAGAAGGGGAAGAGAACAAAGGAGAGGGGAGAAAAAAGGCAAGAGAGATAGGTAAAAGATATTTGTAGAGGGATTTTAACCCAGCAGCAAGGCTACTCTGGCCGGGATACAAACATACTTTTAGTACACACTTTTAATCCCTCAGTCTGGAATACAGACATGCCCTTAGTACACATTTTTAATTCCAAACATTGAAGGCAAAGTTAGTTGGTAGAAGGAGGCAGCCATGCTTAAAAGTGATGTCTAATCGAGAGGCAGACAAAACAATGAGTCAGAGATATATTTGACAGATGAGATAAGGTCAACTCTCATGAGAACAGAGAGGAAGGAGAGGTGACTTTAAAAGGAGCAGTACAGAGAGAGAAAGAGAGAGAAGAGGCAGGTTGAAGAGAGAACAAGCTAGACAGAACAAGCCAGAGAAGGAGCCAGAAGATTAGAACAGGTTGATAGAATTAGTTTGAGCCCAAGTAGGGCAATTCAGACAGAAGTGAGAAAAGCCAGTTTGAATCAGTCAGCTTGGAGCGATGTTTAAGAAAGAACAGCTGAGTTGAACCAGCCAGCCAGAATTCGGAAAGAACAAGGAAGGGTGAGTTTATTCAGCAGTAAGTCTCAGGGGATGAAAACATTTTAGGCCTAGGTTAGATTGTATGGAGGGTGGAAGCTTCCAGGAGTAGGCCTAGGTTAGTAGACAAGAGGCAGCAAGCCTCAAAGACAACAATTACCTCAGGTGGATAAAAGTTGCTCTGACAGGTATTTGTCCTGGAATGAGACAAAGAACTGCCTCTGGTTAGAGAGGGGACAGACATAGTTCAGGGAAAAATGGCAGTTTATGAAAGTAAAGGGGGGAACCCCGTGTTAGGATGAGATGTTTAATTTTATTTGGGCCTATTAATTAGGTGAGCCAAAAAGAATTTTTGATTGCTGAACTTTATTACTTTGATATCTGGACCTTCGTGGTCAGCCTCAGGAGGAGAAAGAGTTCAAATAGAGGAATGCTAGCTTGGTGGCTAGCTTTAGGAATGTAATCTAGGTTTTTTTGTGCCCCGCCCCCTTCCCAGCAAGACAGAGGGAATCTGGGGAAAACAGCAAGGCCTGCCAGAGCCACACTCACCATACTGGAGCTGATCAGCATCCCTTCAAGGTGACTGGCCCAGTTTTAGATGTTTGTGAGACTTTCAGGATAAGAGTTGATGAGGGGGCGGGCCTTATGGGCTATGTTCCCTCCCACCTCAGCTTCCTGATCCATACCATTGTAGCAAGCGGCTTTCTCACACTCTCCTGAGCTATCCTGCTGCCACCCCTTCCCTGTCAGGATGGGCTACATCCTCTCCAACCATGAACCAAAACAATTCCTTTCTCCTGCTTGTTGTCAGACCTTTGGTCACAGGAGGGAGGAAAGTGACAGATACCGCTGGTAAAGAACTTCCTGGCAAGCTGAGTGAGAGGGTTCAGTCCTGGGCAAGGAAGGGTTAACTGAAGCAGCTGAGGCAGCAGGGGCACAGGCACTGATGGGCTGTGCCTGAGTTGTGAGCCAAATAATTCTGTTTCCCTTAAGTTGCTTTGTTGGGGGTATTTCATGTGAGATGAAATGAAGCTTAGGAAATGAAACTAAGATAGAGCCTGTCTCAAAGGAATAAGGTAGGGAGTGGTCGAACAGGACACTGAGCGTCCTCATCAAGGGCATACACTGCACATACGTGCATATATATCATGCACACACATCATATATGTACACACAAATTAAAATATTTAAAAAAGTAAAGTTTTACGAAACTAAAATAAGATTGTCATCAGGCTAGGTGTGGACAAGCCAGGAATGTATTTCATGTTAGGCTAGGCCTCGTCCCTGACATATCTCATTGTGTATGTGCAAACATTTTAAAATCTAAACTCCAAAGTGATTCTGGGTCCTAAGATATTCATTGTGTATATGAAATACATGTCCTTACAGGCTAATTTTGTGCAAGCTAATTTTATTGATTGTATCGAACAAGTTATTTATAATATTTTTATATCATTATATATGTATGTATATCAGTACTGTCCTATGGTAATGATGGTGCTGGTGGCTACCAGCAACTGTTTGCTGTGTCCCAGAGCTGTGTGAATCACTCCAGCTCTGCTAACACATGTGATCTTGACGCTAACCCTATGGCACAGGTACTATGACTGCCCATGTTATGCTGGCATAATCTCAGGTCTCTTAACCTCAGTCTAACTTCCATGTTACACTGAGGAAACAGATCAAAGCAATCTAGGGTGTTTTTTTTTTTTTTTTTTTTTTTAACTTGACTCTTTTTCCTCCTTCTTCCACCCCCTCCCATCTGTGCCTATTCATGCAGCAAACACTGTGGGAGGCGATAAGCCAAGTGTCTCCCAGAGACCCTGGAAATGGAGAAAAGAAGTAACAGGAAGCCTTTGCCTAGAGGGTCCTACCCTGTCTGGCGAAGGTGACAGTCATACACACAGCAGGATCACAGTGCAGTGTAACACATGCTAAAGCTACAGCCTCTAAAAAGAAGTCTTGTTTCCTCTCGACACAGAGTTGATAAAGTCTTATTTTAATTTTAGGTGACATTATGAAAAGGTAATCAAATAATTTCAATTAAAGTCAAAATTATTTCAACAATAGACTTCACTGAATACCTCTCTCTCTCTTTTGCTTTTTTGAGACAGGGTTTCTCTGTGTAGTCTTGGCTGTCCTGAACTCGCCCTGTAGACCAGGCTGGCCTTGAACTCACAGTGATCTATCTGCCTGCCTCTGCCTGAATACTTATCTCTCAACCCAGAAAAGGTGACTTTAATGGGTCTGACCTGCTGACCTCTCTCACTTGGAGAGTCTCAAATATACCTGTTGCCCCTGGCTGCTCGGCTGATTTCCAGAGAGCCTTTTCCTCTGCCTCCTTTTCTACCATATCTGGCTTCTGGTTGGGTTGCTGTTGCTCTTCAGACCTGACTGAGGCACAGAAATGAACTCGACATATTTTAAAGTGTAAGCAGGTGAATTCGGTGGCATTTTCAAGTGCATGCCTTGGCGCTGAATTGTGTACACTTGCGACTTTTCAGCGAGCTTGCCATTCTTTTGTTCTAATGACTACACAATCTGTATCTGGTGTTAATTTGTCTTTAACACCTCCTAGAGGGTGCTAACTTCCCTGTCTCTTGACAGAGAACAAGCAGGCCCCAGAGTCAGAATCCTTAATCTGTAACTAACCTTCTAGCTTGAACACTAGAGGCAGTTCATTTTCACTGTACTTACTTTTTTTTTTTTCCAATTTATGGATAACGATACAGAGTTTTCCAATTATTGTCACAGCTGTAAAAGCTTCCTATTAAAGTGACACATTCAACGCCTAAGTTAATCTATTTAAAATACACTATTGAAAAAATGCTGGCATAGTTGCGACACGAGAAAAGCAGTGATTGGTACAGGCCAGTCAGGTCAAGTTTTAATAATGACACTATCATGCACAGGGCTTTGGCCTTTCAAGTATTGTACACACAGACTCCTCTTTTCTGCTTTGTGCCCCTCAGTGATTTTATTTGTTTGTTTGTTTGTTTGTTTTTTGCAGCTGTCCTATAGCCTCCCAGGGTGTCACCTGCCCTTCGTAAGAAGGCTCCGGGACTACACTCTAAACACACCTTACTTTCCCAGCCTCCAGCAGCACACTGATCTAGAGTAGACTCCAGAAAGATGGTGTTCTCTACTCCCACACACATGGAAGTTCCAGGGTCGTCCACACAGGCTCTAAGCCCACGCCCCTCTTCCCAAGGCAGCCCTGCTCCAGGAAGTCTGCCCTGTCTGCTGGGCGGGAGAGGAGAGGCCTGAGCAGGGGGGCCTGCATTCCTAGCTGATGTGTGTACATGCTCGGCCACTAGCATGTTCTCCGCAGATGTTCCTGTTGGAGGGGAGGGGTAAGCTCTGCCTCTGATGGCCACAGTACCAGCCTCCCTCGTGGGCAGGCAGAGACTGTCTTTAGAGGGAGGCTTCTTTATTGCTCTTCCTGACGGAAAAGGCGCTGGCGGCCTCCACCGTGTAGCTCTGTCTTCAGCCCAGTAGGAATGGAACAGTAGTCGAAGCTGGGGCTGATGAGTGTGAGGCACACACTAGCCATGTGGGTGTGGTACCCACACTTTCCTGAAAACGCTTTCATATATGTAAGATGGAGAGCTCTAGATTTGTGGATGGCTGGGCCACTGCAGCGCCTGCCACACAAACACAAGGTCTTGAGGTCAGATCTCCAGACCCAAGCCAGAAACCAGTCATGGCAGCACAGTTTTGTAACCTCAGCCTTAGGAGGCTGGAGACAGGGAGGTCCCTGAAGCCCATCGGCCAGCCAGCCTAGCTCACTGGATCTGTTTTCCGGTTCAGTGAGAAATTTGGTCTCAAAAAATAAGAGAAAAGACTTGAGTAGGTGTCTCAAGCCTTTAATCTCAGCACTGGAGAGGCAGAGGCAGGCAGGTCTCTGAGTTTAAGGCTAGCCTTGTCTACACAGCAGTTCCAGACCAACCAGGGCTACACAGTAAGACCCTCTTTCAGAAAGGAGAGAGGGAGAAGGAGAAAGAAGGAAGGAAGGATAGAAGAAAAGAAGAGAGGAAAGAAAGAAGGAAGAAATGAGTGCTAGTTTCTGATGTTCTTTTCTATTCCTGTCCTGTTTCTGAATGTTTGAAGTATGTCCTGGGGATGGAGAAATTCTCAGTGACTCTTCCATCCAAAACATGCAGTCCTTAACTAAAAACCTGCCAAGGGTTAAAATAAAAGGCAATTAAATACAGACAACATTTAACAAAACTGCAGGCCTCACTCTCCTGCTGTGGGGACCAGAAGAGCTCAAGTATCTTTGTTCATTTTGAGATAGTATCTCCTATGTAGGCCTGCCTGGCCTGGAACTCAATATGTACATAACACTAACTTCAAACTTGCAGCAATTCTCCTGCCTCTGCCTCCTGGGTGCTGGGATTGTAGGCACATGCCACCATGTCCATCTAAAGAAAGTAGGGGTGTGTGCGTGTGTGTGTGCGTGCATATGTGTGTTGTATGCATTTGGAGACCACATTTCTACCTTGGGTGTTGTTCCTCAGGGGCTGCCTACCTCATTTATTGAGACAAGGTCTCTATGCCAGATATCAGCTTGTCTCTCCCTCCCCGGCACTGGGCTTAATGTGGCAGTTAATTCACGTGGGTGCTGGAGATCTGAGCTTAAGTACTCACTTAGGCTTGTGCAGCAGGCACTTTACTGGGTCGTCTCCTCAGCTCTTTGCTGACAACGTTTTGAGAAGCCCCAATTTTCTGTAAAATTTGCTCTTATAAACACACCCTTCCTTTGCCAGCCAGGAAGGCCAGTGGCTCTAGTGAGGGTCACTTTCTTCTTGAGCAAGCTGGGCAGGGTCCAGTGTGGACTGACAGGGCACCCAGCCAGTAGCGCACACCTGGAAAGCATGTCTGTCAGTTGCTTGTGGCCTAGTGACAGAATGCTTGGTTCTCTTTCCTGTCTCACTTTCCCTTCTGAGCCTCGAGTTAGGGTTTGGTCTCCAGCAGCCCACCAAAGCCAATATTTCTTTGATATCTGTAGTTTTATCTTAAAAATTTAGGTCAGCTTTGCAGCCTGTTGCATGATACGTTCTTCTTTGTTTTCTTATGGATATGTGTGAAATAACTTATTGATTAAACTGCCCAACTCAACTGGGCAGTTCTGGGAGCTTTGTGTCTGTCTGTCCTACCGCACTGTTGCTGTGTGTCACTGGAAAGCCAGTACTATTCCAAAGTGAATCCTGGGTGGCCTGGCATTTCTGTGCCACTCAGAATTCGCACAAGGTCCTGCCCTTCCTCTGCTCTGTAAAGAGGGGACCACAGAAAGGAGGGAGGTCCCTCAAAGAGTTTCCAGCGAGGCTGGGTATAGTGGTGGATTCCTTTAGTCCCAGTACTTGGGAGGGAGAGGCAGAAGGAAGGATCTCTTGTGAGTTTGAGGCCAGCCTGGCCTGCATATGAATTCAGGACAGCCAGGGCTACAGGAAGAAGCCAAGCTTGAAAAACAAAAACAAAACAAAACAACAAAAAAACAAACAAACTTTCCAGCTAGGAGTCTGTTCATTCCAGGTTTGCATGGCTTGAAGCCAGAGTCAGAAAAAAAAAACCTCCCCAGTGAGAATATTGACATCCTTTCCTTTTTCTTTTTACAACATTTAGGGATGGAACTCAGGGCTACGTGTGTATCAGGTAATCAGTGTATCACTGAGCTATACATCAAAGCTACCAACTTTCGGAGTTTTCATTTTGATGACATTACAATAAAGATGGGCATGCACATTCTAAAGAACCACCACGTTGGCCCCAGAAACCAAGCTCTACTATCGAGTGAATGGGAGCTCAAATTTCCTGGGCTGAGGAGAGAAGATCCAAGTGTGACTTCACCCCAAAGTGATACGTTTGTGCCCACTGAGGGTTAAATGCATGCTGCCTTACCAACTCATTCCATTAGAGTAAGGTGAGTCTCACAGTACAGCACATCTAGCTAGAAAGACAGACTCCAAACACCTGCCCCACTCAGGCTCCATCTGTCAGTGTGCAAAGGGAGACAGATAATTGCAGCAAATCTGGGGGGCGTAATGTATGCACACATATATGTAAATATATGCGTATATATATGTATACATATATTGGAGATAATACGCATATATTGGAGATAAGCAGCGACAGTGGTGCTGTTAGTGCTGTGTAGGTATACTCTAAGTTTGGTAGTTGTGCAGCAGCTTCTAGAGGTGTTTATATTTTAAAAAAATACTTATTTATGTTTATGGGTATTTTGCCTGCATGTATGTCTGTTTACCACATGTGTGCCTGGTGCCCTGGGAAGCAAGAAGATGGTATTGGATCCCCTTGAAGTGGAGTTACAGAAGATTGTTAGTGGCTGTCTGGATGCTGGAAATCAAACTCAATTCCTCCAGATTAAAGGCGTGTGTCACCACACCAGCCAGTGCTCTTAACTGCTGGGCCATGTCTCCAGTTCCAAGGCACTTATATCTTATTTCCATTGTAGCTACAAGGAGGACATTTGTGCCTGGTTTGTTTATATACATATTATACATTGGCCACAATTAAAATAATGTAAGTCTAAATACTAGGGGTCTACGAGAATTTTGTTATCTGTAGGCAGGTACAAACTCAAATTTGAACAGCCATTTTTATTCAAGAAGATGATAAGAAATTAACAACAGAGAGCTCTGGAAACATTATAGTGATCCCTCAAATGCTTCAGCATAGGGGCAGGAGTTACAGCTGAGTGTGAAGAAATGCCTGCTGTGAAAGCAAGAGGCCTTCAGTGCCTGTAACTCCAGCACTGTGGGATGGAAAGGAGCAGATCCTAAGAGCTCACTGGGCTCCAACTTAGCCAATGTGGATGTGCTCCAGTATCAATGAGAAGCACTGTCTCAACAAGTAAGATGGAGAGGGATAGAGGAAGATATCCGATGCCATCCTCTGGCCTCTACACAAGTGCACCCGGTAGTGTATATCACATACACACGTGGAATCACCACGTGATCTAATAATTCTAAGTGAAGGCCAGGACTGCAACAGGTATTTGCACACTTTTAAACATTAAACATTATTGTTATTATCGTGTGTGCTTTCGCATGTGTGTGCCCCAGTGCCCATGTGAATGTCAGAGGATAAGTCTGTAGAGTTGATTCTCTGCTCCCACTTTCTGTGGGCTCCAGGGATTGAATTTTTAAGGTTACCTTACCAAGCTTATGTGTCAAGCTCCTTTACCTGCTGAACCGTCTTATCAGCCCTTGTTTTACAGAGATTTATACTATTGTTGTTGTTGTTATTCGAAACAGGGTTTCTCTGTGTAGCCTTGGCTGTCCTGGAACTCACTCTGTAGACCAGGATGGCCTCAAATGCACAGAGATCTGCTTTCAAACTGCTGGGGTTAAAGGCATGTGCCACTACCACCCGGCTTATTTTACTTATCTATCTATCTATCTATCTATCTATCTATCTATCTATCTATCTATCTATTTATTTATTGAGACAGAATTTGTCTGTGTACCGCTGGCTGTTCTGGACCAGGCTGGCCTCAAACTCACAAATTCACCTGCCTCTGCCTCTTGCGTGCTGGGATTAAAAGTGTGTACCACCAACTGCCCACCATAAGATTTACTGTTTTATTTTAAAATGTGTGTGTGTGTGTGTGTGTGTGTGTGTGTATGAAGGTCTCAGCACATGGATGCCAGGGGCATGAAATCCCCTGGAATTACAGGTAATTCTGAGCTGTCCAACATGGATGCTAAGAACTAAACTTCTATCCCTCTGCAAGACCAGTACATACTCTCGACTGCTGAGCCATCTCTCCAGCACCCCTTACTGTATTTGAGTTTTATTTTGTAGCCCAGACCAGCCTGGAACTCAGTACATAGTACTGACTAGCCTAGGACTCTTGGCAATCTGCCTGCCTCAGCCTCCCACATGCTGAGATAGTAGGTGTGAATGATGTACCCTTTGGACCTTTTGGATGGACCATAAGGGCACTGTTAAGTGAAATAAGCCAGTCACAAAAGGATAACAGTATGACTCCAGTTATGTGCGGTACCTAGGAGTCAATGTGCAGAGACAGAAGGTTGAATGGAGAATGTATTTGTGTGTATGGAATTTCAGCTGCATGAAAAAGCTTTGTGGACAGCCAGGGATGGCTGTGTGACAACGTTCCCAATGCCACGGAGCTGCATGGGAAGCAGCCAAGATGGTACAGTACAGCAGTGCTATGTGGCCCAGTAAACACAAGGGATGGGATTGAGGCAAGTCCATGTTCACAGTGGCCTGAGCACAGTCCAGCCTTCAGCTCTCGAGGATCATTAAAGGTTACTACAGGCCTCCAAGGTGAGTGCTTTCAGCCCTCTAGAACCTTCTGCAGGGCTCTCCAAATCAGTATCCAGAGGGTTCTGGGGGCGCGGGGGGGGGGGGACACCAGCGAATCTGCTATTCTTTCTAAATAGAAGCCCCTGACCCCTGTCCAGGTCGATCTGCTGGGGTAGGACATAAGCATGCAGGCCAGAGGCTTCCAACAGATGCCACAGGGCACTATGACACTGTGAATGATTACCACTGAGGCTCTGAAGCAGCAGAGGATGTGACACTCCAAAACATCCCGTGAACAACAGGGCTATCATCAAATACACTTTGGAAACACTGGGTTAAATTTCATCAAGCATTTGATGCACCTTTTTCTTTCTCTTCCATTGCCAGTGTGCTCACGTACCCAGGGGACATGGAAGGCTCCTCATGCAAGATTAACCGAATAGATTTGACCACAGAAGACGTCCTCAGGTCACACTGAGAGGGATAAACACACTTTGGCACACTTTTATTTTATGAATGATGATAAAATGGGAGGGGCCATCAATGCTGGGCCAGAGGGCAGCAAATGCCCTTGAGAAATTGATCAATACCTCTTGTGGACAGAGAACCAGGGCAGTCTTGCAGCATCACCGTGGCTGCATGCTTTCCCTGCACTCTTGTTCACCTGAAGACAGTGTCAGTAAGAGCAAGACTCTCTGGCCATGTGATGTTTCTAATCTCTAGACGGAACCGAGATGCCACCCAAATAGAAGGTGGCTTTCCCCTGTGGGTTTGCCTTTCTCTTTCTTCTCCCTCTCCCTCTTTCATTCTTTCCTGACTTCATATTTAACAGACTGAACGTTTGCCAAGGCTCAGAAAGGAGTCACCCCTCTTTCTGGGCAGTGCCCAAACAGCTTCCATTCATTTCTATTCTTCAGATGCAAAAATCTCAAGTCCAGACACCAGGGCACAAAGCCATACATCTCCTTTAGCCAGAAAAAAAAAAAAAATCCACAAACACTCCGCCTTTACAACGAAGCTTGAAACCAGTCAAGCATTTTATTATTTTAAAAAGAAATGTCTAATGGTATACAGTCTCTACATGCTACTGCTAGGTGTCCCCCGCCCCCTCACATTACACACTCATGGGAGACAAAAGCCACCACCAGGATCTGTCAGCTGGCCTAGGGGGTGTGAGAAGGGCTGAGAACCCGGGGGTCCCCAGCACCATCTGTGGGCACACACCCCCACGCAATGGGCGGCGCTGCCCACTGTTCTTGGAGGGATATCAGAAGCAACCTAACTCCGCAGTGGCCCTGAAACAGGAACCATGTATGGCTAAGGTGACCACAGTTTAGCACACTCCCGGATGAGAGAGGTACAACTAATAGTTACAGGGTACAAAGGCATTGCGGGCGTAATACAGACATCTCCGTTGCATTAGAATTGCTTATTGCTGTAGTAAGCTTGGTGGGGCACCTTTGCTCTTAAAAAGCATAGAAGTGAGAGTGAAGGCCACTGGCGATGGCACCGGCTCTGCTCTTTTGAAGCATGAAAGCTAAGCCCTTGTTCTGAGTGGAGTGAAGGGGCTTCCTTCAGGGAGGAGAATGGAGATGAGGAGGACGATGGAACACTCACATATGTAGGGGCTTGGTACCTCAACTAGATAGCACCGGAGACCAGGCGTCACCCCCCCAGAGCAGGGAGAGCTGGCCTGTGGGAAGGTTGTTCAGAAGGTGGCCTATGAGCAGGCGCGAAGTATGAACCATTGTCTTTAACTGTGTGGTCCTGCTTGGGGTCAGGTCAGCCCAGCTGCTGGACCTTAGCAAGTCGGGAGCAATTCTCCCAGGCAAAGGCAAAGCCTTTGGCCATGATACAAATTAACTTCCTACCTGTTCAGCCCATACCTCTCTGGCCTCAGGGACTCTTTGGTCTGTGGTAGGATACAGCTGTCTGTAGTATATAGAAAGAGCCTGAAGGAAAGTTTAGACAGCCAGCAAAGGGGCCGAGACTGCCATGATGTTCAGAGAAATGGCAAAATTTCCCAGAGTGCAGACTCTATCAGCACTGAAGAACCGCAGGCTCAATGGAAGGACAGGAGCTAAGCCATTAATGTCCTTGTTTATCTGCGAGGCTCGGGGTGGAGCCTGGGACACCATACCTTCCGGCCAGTGCTTTCTGGATGCACTGCACCTCCAGGGGGCAGCTTTTAGAGGGTAGGGGCAATTTCTTCCTCCCAATTTGGTGATAAAGACTGTCCTTAAGTCTTGTGGAGATTTGGCACCTGTTCTTTCCTGAGGCACATGTGTCCCCCACTTTCCACCCACTACCCAAGTCCCCAGTGAGTTCAGAAACAGTTTAAGGTCAAGAACTGTGCCACAGAAATCAAGTCTATGGGGCAGCCTGGTGGCAGAGGCTGAAAACGGCTGTGAAAGCTTGGTATGGCTCTAGCCATTTCCTGGCAGAATGTGAAGTAGCTGGAGTGCAATCCTGCCCCGGCCTCAGCCTGGGGCCATGGTATAAACACAAATGCCCAAGAGTGATTCTGGCCAGAAAATATAAGCAAAGTCTCATTCTATCAACTGGCCACTTACAAGGCCAGGTTACCAGAGCTCAGGGCACTATACTTGCTCTCGGGCAGAAACAAGGCAGCCACAGAGCCAGAAAGCATGGCCCATCCGGCCTGTGACCAATGTTTGGCCAGGAGATTGTGAAAGGGGCTGTACACATTTCTGGACAAGGTGGGATGTGACGGTACTCTCCATGCCATAACTTCCTCATCACACACTGGGGTGGCCCTTGCCACAGCATGGATGTGAAGGTTAGTTAAGGGGGTGAGGGGCAGGTTTGCATTGGCGATCTGCTCTCTGACTGTCCCAGACATTGCCCCCGTGGCTTTGGAAAATTTCCAAGGCAGGGATGGAGAAGAGCCTGGCATACGCTCTGCCCCAGAGGAGTGATAAAAAGCTAAGTCCCAGGCAAGGGAAGCTGGGTAAGTGACCACCTTCTGCAGACCCACTCACTTCCAGTTGCCCAGGGCAGGGATGACCACTAGGCTGACAGAGCTTGCTACGGAAAATTTCAGGCTGTTCCTGGGACCCAAGAAAAGGATAGTGAGCAGAGAATGCACCTTGTACGCCCACAGTTCACGACAGCACGGAATGGACAAAAGGCAAATTCTCTCGGTTGCCCACAGGAAGGCAGGCCTGTCTGCTCCACCTTAGCTGACCCCACAGAGGGAAGGAGGCAGATGAAGCCTCCTGTGGAGCTAGTAGGAAAAACTCAGTTCTTCAGTCAAGGGTAATACCCCTATGCCCTAGTCTACCCAGTACCTGTGGCATAGTAGGGGCTTGCAAAAGGTTACAGAGAGCCAAATGCAAACAAAACAACAAAAAACCTTTGCCCCTTCAAAGGCTTATAAAACAGTCCATGAAAGCTGTTCGTGAAGTGAAGGTGTCAAAAACTCAAAAACTATGAGGCTTCTTGCACGGTGGCAGTGGTGGGGCGTGCGGCTCTGAAGTGGTGCTAAGACTCTTTCAGCCTCTCCTCTCCCTAACTGCTACTTTCTCCCGAGGCACTGGACCCAGACTAAGTTGGAATGACCTTCAGGAGGTGCCTCAGACCCTGGTCCAGTACTCTGGTAGAGCAGGGCTGCAGGCTGAGCAGAGGAAGAGAGTAATGGTGCCACCATAGGTCAGAGGAAAGCAAACGGAGCTGGAGGGGCATGGAGAGGGGGCTGGGAAGGGGCAGGTGTGAAGAGCTCCGCTTGCACGGAATCTTTGGCACAGCAGGTAGGACTCAAGCCTCTTGGGAAAGGGAGCTTCATGGTTTTCATTGGGAAAGGGAGCTTCATGGTTTTCAAACCACAGTAAAACTGAGCCATGGGGGTGAGAGGTTTCTGGGATATGTGGAGAGAAGGACATCTGTGGGATGGAATGGGGTTCTGCCCTCTCAACTCCATTCCTCTTTCACAGGAAGCCCGTTCATAGCTACAAGTTGCTCTGGGCTGGAAGCTAGTTTAGCTCTGCAATAACTAAGCAGACCTTTTGAGGCCTCGGTTGTCTATTGGTCAAAATAGGGAAGGGCTGCCCTGGGCTTCTCCCCGGGAGAAAGCACGCAGAAAAGCAAACAGCTCTACAGGAAGCCATGGCTGCCGGGGGCAGGAGTCCGCAGGCTGGCTACTCTTGCTCTGCTTAGTTTGGCACGGACCCAGCTCCTGGTCCCTAGCCACCAGAGCCCCCTTCAAGCCACCCAGGGACACTGCCTCATCTTTCTTTATTCTCTTTCCACACCCAGGTTAACAGCCTACAGACTCTGTGCCAGCTACAAAAAATCCAGGGCATGCCCTGTCCTGGAAAAGCAGCTACGGGTCCAGGGCAGTCACTACTGTCCCCTTGATCATACCACAAGAAAAAGGCCCCAGGCTACCTGCCCTGACACCCAAATAACCTTCAGTTCTCTCCTCACTGATTTGTTCTTGCAGGAGTAGAGCATCAGTGCTGGAATCAGGCAGGCCTAGACTCAAATGTCCTCCCACCACTTCCTAGCTGGCGTGTCCTGGGGCCTGTAGGGCCCCAGTTTCCTCGTCTAGAAAATGGGTGCGATAGAATGGGAGAAGCTTGTTGAAGGTTAGAACATGAAGGCAAAAGGCCAAGGGCAGTTTGGCACCTAGTGGGCGAAGAAGCCCTCACAGACTGTGTGCCTTGTGAGGGGCCGCCTTATTTAAACAAACCTGGCAATTCTGGCAACTCGTTCTATTGGGGAGGTGGGCAGGAACTGGAATTTAAAAGTCCTGGATGGACCAGGGGCTTCAGCAGTGAAGTGAGGCATGCTCCGTTAGGGTGACCAGATGAATCCCCAGGACCACTGCTGGGCAGCTGCATCTGCTCAGGACTCAGAAGGAGAAAG
Organism: Meriones unguiculatus; assembly: GCF_030254825.1. Classification (NCBI taxonomy): domain Eukaryota; kingdom Metazoa; phylum Chordata; class Mammalia; order Rodentia; family Muridae; genus Meriones; species Meriones unguiculatus. The sequence goes on from NC_083359.1 coordinate 37,058,411, forward strand.
TCCGGGAGCTTTCTCAGCACACAGTTCCCAATACCAGGCATTCTGGGAACAGGGAACAAAGCCACCATTGGGCTTCCAGAAACATGGAGAAATTAGAGCGAATTGACAAGGCCTTGTGGGCTGTCCCTCTCTGCCACAGCTGAGCACGGAGGTGTGGTCTGGAAGGTCTCCAGGTGACAGCTCTCTCAGGTCTGGAGGTCAGAGAGTGTCACTGTCCTGCTTCTGGGTGACAATACCATTGTCTAGGAGAATGGGTGCTACTTTTAGACAAGGATGCTGACATGACTTCTACCTAGCAAAGGCTGTGGCTCTTGAGCCCTCAGGAGAATCAGAGGCCAGGTTACAGGACATCTCTGCACCAAGAATTCTCCATCTTGGGAGGGAGGAAGCCACAGCACCCGGATGGCTGCCTTCCTTGAAATACTGTGGAGACTGATAAATTAAGATGCGTATTAAATACGTGGGACAGGCTGGCAGGGACAGCGGGGTCTCTGGATAGTGTGTGGGGGCGGGGCAGAGGAAAGCTAGGGTTTCTTCCGGAGGTAGTTGGAAGGAATCCAGCCTTCCCAGGAAGACGCCCCGCTGAGGACCTGACAGAACCACCAGCCACTGCTGTTCTTCTCCCGGACTTCGAACACTGTCCCTTCCTGGAAGCTGCTGGTGTCTTCATCGCCTTCAAAGTTGGCCACAGCCACATACAGTGAGTCCTTAGGGCCATCAGCATTGAGGGAGGAGGCTGCTTTCTCTCTGTTGTCTCCCATCTTGCCAGCCACGCGTGGCCCCAGCCCACCTTTGCCTCGAATGTCATCTTGGCCCATGGAAGAGTTGGAGAGGAAGGGCTTGGCCTTCGGAGGGACAAGGAGGGCCCGGCCTGTGGCAGGAACGGCTCTGTTTTCTTCACGGTGTGGTCCCCTGACCTCTGGGAGGGGCCTGCACGACAATGGTGATGAGGAGGTTTTCTTGGGGGGTGGGGGTCTCCGAGGTGGGACCACAGGTCTTTGCTGGGTGGCTTCTTGGATGGGCACAGGCGCATTCTTGGGCCCAGGGTCTATGGTCTTGGCTGGCCTGGGAGGGGCTCTGCACGGTGTCTCCTTTGGACTCAGCCCGTCCTGTCTGCCAGACCTGTCCTGGCCACGGCCAGGCCCCTCCCCGGGAAGGAAGCCTCGGCTGAGGGGTGTGTCATGACCCCCAGCAGCGTGGTGGCTTTCTCCATCCACTATGGTTTTCTCCTGGGACTTGGCAGGTCTGAGCTTGCTCCTGAGGTGATAGATGTCTACTTGGTCTTCACCCTGAGCTGGCTCTGCTTTGGGGGAAGGAGTGGGTTTGGGCCTAACCTGAGGTCTAGACTTCAAGAACAGATTCTGGGGGGTGGCTTCCACCTTCTCCTCGGGCAGCTCGGCTTTGGACCTGGTGATGGGCCGGAGGTTGGGCTTCTTTACTTCCTTGGCCAGCACCTTGTGGCCACACTCTAGCCCCATGTCATTTCTCAGTGGGAACTTGCTTTTGTCAGGTTTGGGCTCTGGTTTCCTGCTGTCCCGGGCCAGCGGGGCATGCTTGGCTGGAATCATTGGCAAAATCATGCCAGGGGGTTTGGGGGAGGAGCCCCGGGACAGCTCCATCTTCTGTCTCTCCCTCTCCAGCAGCTCCTCCTCGGACTTGATGATGGACTCTTTGCGTGGAGGGAGGCTGGGCTTCTCCTCCTGTGTGGGGTCTGAGATCTCCTCGTAGCCTGCTGATGCAGACAGGTCTGAAGATACCTTTCTTGGTGCCTCCTTTCCTCCTTTCCAGTCTTTGGACCACAGCATCCCAGAGTCCATAGCACCGTGTGGTGCTTCTGGCAGTGGTCTGGAGGGCCCCACCACTTCTGGACCCGTATTGTTCTCCACTGCAGTGGCATCCCCAAGCCGGAGCTGATTCATCTCATGGGGCAAGGGAGCCAGGAAGTTGGGCCTTGAGGCACTGCTGGTCTTCTTGTATTTGTCAATGAAGGTTGCTGGGGCCCATCCCTCCTTATCTTCCATCTGAATGTACCACCAACCACTTAGGCTCTTCTCAATCACCTAGGAAGGGGACAGGAAACACACTCAGTAGGTCTGTTACCACAGCCTGGGGCCCGTGATTTCTGAAAGAATCCACATGAAACAGGTACCCTGGAAGCAGTACCTGTTTCTGACTCTGCAAATTCTCCTACAAGGTCTATACTAGACCAGCGTGGTGGTTTAAATGAGAATGATTTCCAAGGCTCATTATGTTTGAATGCCCGATTCCCAGTAGGTGGAACTGTTTGGGAAAGATTAGGAGGTGTGGCCTTGTTGGAGGAAGTGTGTCATTGGGGGTGAACTTTGAGGTTTCAAAAGACTTCTCTCTCATTTCCAGCCTCTCTCACTCTCTCTCTTTCTCTCTCTCTGTCTCCTGCTTGTGGACCAAGAAGTGAGCTCCCAGCTGTTTCTCCCATTATGCTTTTGTTCTCCCTTCATGGACTCTGAAACTGTAAGACCAACTAAAGGCTTTATTTTATAAGTTACCTTGATCATGATGTTTTTGACATAGCAACAGAAAAGTAGCTAAGACAACCATGGATACTGTGCCAGGACCCACTGAACCCACCTCAGTGAAAGTGGGTTTTTGGCTATATTGTTTTTTGAGATAGGGGGATAGATACTGCCCATGCTAGCTTCTAATTCCTGGCTCAAGCCGTCCTCTTGCCTCAAGCACCCGGAAAGCTGGGATTATAAGCATACACTGCCATACCCACTCTTGGATGCTGACAAGGACCCTTTGAGGGATGTTCCTGACAGTGCCTCAGAAGGCACCTTTAGGGGAGGGTTATCTATTGATATCCTGCCCCATAATTCACCCAGAGCTTTAACTCCCTTCCCCTTCCTTTGACATGGGAAGCCACAGAAATCCACGTGTAGCACAGGCCAACTTAAGAGGACCTGGCCAGTACCACTAGCTGCAATGCCAAAGAAGGACAAGGCAAAAGCTACAGAGAGGGAGAATGACCCTTAGTCCTGGCTTCTTTGTCTGAATGCTAGAGGAGCTGTCTGGTGTTTATAGCAGGTACACCATATAAAAAATAGGATTTTTTTTTTTTTTTATTTTGTTTTTGTTTGAGAAAGGGTTTCTCTGTGTATCCATCCCTGGCTGTTCTAGAACTCACTCTGTAGACCAGGCTAGACTTGAACCCATAGAGATCCACCTGCCTCTGTCTTCCTAGTTCTGAGATTAAAGGCATGTGCCACCACTGCCTGGCTGAGAAACAGGAAGCTTTAAACACAGGAGTCACCCTTAGGTCAATGCTATGCTTACATTCAGGGAATGGAGGCTGGTGGAATAAAGTAAGTTTCATCTCTTATCTCCATCTCTTCCTGGTACCTGTACACATTGAGTTGACTGCTGGGAGAATTGTGGCTGTTATTTAAGATAAGAGGTCTCCTGTGTCTTTTGGACCCAGTATCATCCAAGTGGATTATTTGAGATGAACGGTACACAAACTGTGCGTTACAGGCTGAAGTGGGCCCCCAAGTCCATACATGAAGCATTCCCCTTCGGAGCCTCAAATGTCCTTGTATCTAGACAGGCCTTTAAAGAGGTAACTAGGTGGTGATGGGTCATAAGAGCAGGCCTTCGTTTACCAAAGTGACCTCTTCAAAGGAAGAGATTTGGAAATTCAGAGTGAGGGACTACGTGTGAGGACACGACAAGAAGGTGGCTATCTGCAGGCCAAGGCAAGAAGCCACAGGAGACGCCAGCCATGCCACACCTTGATCTCGGATTTTCAGCCCCAAGAAGGTAAATCACCGTGTTTAATCTAGCCCATCTTGGGGATTTTGGTATATGGCAGTCCTAGAAAACTAACACCTGCAACTGTCCAGCAGGTTCTGTGCACAGGAAGCCTAATGGCGCGGCCTTCCTGCGATCCAGGGACTGCCATCCCATTCTACAAATGCAGAGTGCAGGAGAGCTGAGGATTGGGAAGAGGGTTCTGAGAAAGGTGAAAATGGCGGAGGGCAGGAATCTGGGCTCTGAGCACTGCCAGACTGTGCCCCTCAGGAAGAGCCATGCCTGGCCTGAGAAACTGCTTAGGAGCCATAAGGACTGATGCCTGGCAGAAGGGATAACAGCTACAGAGTCAGCACCAGCAGACCCACCTTTGGGGCCTATAGTCCTGGGTTTCAGCTCGGAGCTTCACCATTTGAATGACGATAGCAGCAGTAAGACCCAATGGCAAGGTTCGCTAATGCCGCCACAAGCAAAAGTGCGACATCTTCATCAAGGCATGTAACTGCACTTAGCAGGTGCTACATTAGCGGATCAGAGGGAAGGTTGCCAAAAAGAGGGTGTGCTGGACAGGCAGATCTAGCAGGACTGACAAACAGGTGGCCAGCCAGTCTGTTATAACACTAAGCAGTACAGGGTACAGTTAATGGCACAGCCTTCATGAGCAGTTCAACTCCAAAGACATGGACTCCAAAGACACGAAAACAGCATGGAAAACAGGACAATAATGAAAAGAAGTTATCAGTGTGGCTGATACTGACACTGAAGGGAAAGGATGGTGGCAGAAACTCTGGCCAGACTTTGGATTTTTTGTTTTGTTTTTTCCTTTTGAGACAGGGTCTTACTATGTAGCCTGGGCTGGCCAGGAGCTTTCTATGGAAACAAGGCTGCCTGAAGCTCACTGACGCTGGACTGACTGCCTCTGCTTACAGAGTGCAGGGATTAGAGGTGTGTATACCCCACACCCGCCTCCCATTTGGGTCCCTAATCATGATTTTGTTTGTAGAGAGAAGCCACATGCTACAAGGAGAGAAACAAATGCAGGGTTGCAAGAAGGAGAGAAAAGAAAAAAGCCTGGGCTTTGAAACCAGACAGACTGCAGTTCAAATCCCTGCTCCACCACTTACCAGCTGTATCCCTAGACAAGCATTTACCTTCTCCCTTGGAGCCTCATCTGTAGGACAGGCTGATACTGCCCTCCTGGCCTCCCATTAGGCTTAGCTATCAAGTAGATAAGGCTCCAAAAAAGTGCCTGTACCATCATCCCCGTCACCAATGCTACCCCACAGACACCTGAAAACATGTTTGAAAGATAAATATTGCAGACAGCGAGCTGAGTCTCACTGTAGCCTGACTGCCAGAAGCCTCAGAAGCATCAATGAGAGCGGAGGCCTAAGATGACAAAGATATGAACCAGGAAGCAAAAGAAAACAAAAGCAAAAGGAAAACTCATTACCCCAAAGAACACCCATTAAGCCCCAAGCTTTGGTGGCAATCATTTCCTCAAAAACCCATTGGTGGGGTCTTCCAACATCACGGAGAACAGGACCTAGGATGGAGGCCAGCCAGGCTGGCTGTTTGTGTGGTATCATCCTAGTTACCCCACAGAAAAGTGCTTGCTCCTGCCCCCAACTCTCTCAGGACCACCCAATGTCTCTTACCCCTCGTAGAACTCTATGCCCTCTGAGAAACTGTGAGAAGTCACCTAAGGACCCACCCCTCCCCCCTGCTTCCTTCTAGCTGAGCTGCAGAGCTACAGCTTTCTTTCCTAGAATATGCTGCATAAAGAAAAGACAACTGTCCATTCCATCTTGAAACCAGAAGCCCACACTATAGGCTATGAAGGGCTTCTTCCACAGAGAGCTGGCCTCAATCCTAGGTCCTGTTCTCCTGCAGAAGACTTTAGGTACCAACTGTGAAGATGCAGGCTGGAGTCACAGAGATGTGACAATGCTCTGTGGCTGGCTCAGAAGTCTCTAGAAGCCAATTAACCTCCTGTGTGCATTTCCACGGACAGTGACTCACAGCTGCCTTGTCTTCTACTTCATCCTGTGAGACCCAGGGTGTCACAGGTGCTCAGCCCTGGCCTCTGCAGCCTAAACAGGTACTAACACCATGGAATAATTGCAATAAATATCAGTAACAACACGAAGACTGACAACTGAGGAAAAAGACAGTCAATGATAACAGGACTGTAAGTTAAACCACCATCCTTAGACAGATAGAGAAGAACATCAAGTTAATCAAAGGCTAGGTGAAACAAGAACGGGGAGCTATGAAAAATAATCAAGAGTACATGGAAACGAACACTGTAATTGTTGAATGAAAACGAGGAACAGCTGAAGAGCAAATTAATGAACTGAGAGACTGAACAAGAAGTCCTCTTCATCTTTCTGTGGTCAATATATCATCTTAGGTTGTTCATAATAGCTGCCATCTATAGACAGGTAAGTCAGTAAACAGGTAGGTAGGTTGAAGTTCTATCATATTGTTTTGGGGAGAAACTGACAAGCCAAAAAGTCTCTACATGTTCCACAGATATATAATTCCTCCCTCTCCCCGAGACAGAGTTTCTCTGTGTAACCTTGTCTGTCCTGGAACTTGCTCTCTAGACCAGGCTGGCCTCGAACTCAGGGATCCACCTGCCTTGCCTTCTGAGTGCTGGGATCAAAGGTGTGTGCCACCACCACCCACTAATCATTTTTTTTTTTTTAATGCTCATCAAAATCACAGATATGATCCTAGGAACATGAGGGGTGACTGGATTATAGGTACCACAGAGATGAGCAGATTTAATTTCTGCCTCCTGAAGTAGGGTAGAAAGCATCTGGCCAAAGTTTACTCATGACAGAGCAGAAGTAGGGGTGCTGGTGGCCAGATCACCTGGTTCTGTCAGGAGGCATCTTTGCTAGATTTCACATCTCTGCTCTTAGCTGCTATCCTGTTACCTACAGGCTTTCAGGAGAGCATGAGAAACATCTTTCACCTCTGTGCTTGTGAAGACAAAAGATAACACACAAGAAGAGAAAGAACTTATCTTGGTTATCCAGGGATCAGAGTGCACATGCAGAGAACAGAGGGAAAGGACAGAAGAGAGGTGGGAGGCAGGAGGTAACAGAAAAAGGATCATAGGATCAGGAGATGGTTTCATGTAAAACTAAAGACCTGAGCTTGATCCTTGGACCCATGGTGTCTCAGGTCTGTAATCCAAGCCCCAGCATTTCTATGGTAAAATGGGAGGTAGGGGCAGGAGAATTGGCTGGAAGCTCAAATAAAGTGTAGTAGCAGAAATAGCGAGAGACCCTGACTCAAAAACAAGAAGAAAGAACCAATTCATGGAACGATTGTCCTATGACCTCTTCATGCAGTGAATGCCATGAACACAAACACAATAAATACATCTTCTTAAAAAGTAAGAGAGGGGCTGGAGAGATGGCTCAGTGGCTGAGATCACTGGCTGTTTTACCAGAGGACCCAGATTCAGTCCCAGCACCCACATGGCAGCTCACAACAGTCTGAAGCTCCAGTTTCCAGGGACCTGACATGCTCTTCTGGCTTTCACAGACACTGGACACATGTGATACACAGACATACACACAGACAAAATACCCATACACATAAACAAATAAATAAAATTTTAAAAAGAGAAGGAAATACAAGCCAGCCACATGGAGCCATATAGTATATAATTCCACTTCTAGTCAGTAGGTTGGGGGTGGGGGAGGGGTTGGTGCAAAAAGGTCAGTGCTGGCTGATGGGGCAGGGTTCCTGCTAAGGGCTTTGGAACCAGAGTGGGGTGATAGTTACACAGCTCTGAATAAAAGAAACCACTGACTTGTGCACGCAAATTGGCCAACAGTTTGGTGTGTGATTACGAAGATTCTGAAGAGGTTAATAAAGCCGTTAACCTCATCTCCCCTCCCCCACAGAAGGAGGTAAGATGAGGAAGGCAATGCCTAGAATGAAGAACGACGGCAGGTGTGCTCACCTCAACCTTCAGGCCGGCCTGGAAGCTGATGCCATCTGGGATGGTGGTCTGGAACTCGGCAATGGTGTAATACTCTTCCTCCACCTGGGGCGGGATGGGCGGCTTGGGCAGGTTGAGGCCTCGAGGCTGGCAGGATTACACACAGGGCTGATTGAATCAGGCTGGCATGAAGGGACTAGGGAATACAAACATCACGGGTGCTGGGAACCTAACTGGCTTCTGAAGGGCAAAACAAAAAGGACTTGACTGTCACCTAGATGAAGTCTTCCTGGCCCTTCGAACTTTACAGTAACCAGCCACAGGAGACTTCCGGGCACATCGTGAGAACTTGGGAAAACATAAAAGTGTCTGAAGGTAAGAGGCAGAGAGGCTGTGGGAAGACCCCAGGCTTTTGGAACAGACCCAGGTGGACTGGAATGCCGACGAAGGGCCATGCCAAGCCCCTGCTTCATCCCTTAGTATAACTCATCCTAACACTACTGACCTGGCACTCCTTGCTATGACGATTACATACGTTACTGAGTGAAGTACCACTTTATGGTACTAGACCGGTACCCAAGAAATGGCAGCTGTTTTCAAAAAGCCCCCATCCAAAGCAATCCTCATTTCCTGATTGCTTGTGTCGCTATTGTTTTAGAGTTTGAATATTTGTATACACAGTGAACCATCCTGGAGACAGGATCCAAGTTCAAACACAAAATACACTAATGCTCCATGTATATTTAGCCCAAATAGAACATTTTAGGGTATTTTTAGTGCATCTGCGTTTTGACTGTGATCTGTCATGTGAGGTCAGGTGTGGAATTTTCTTTCCACTTTTGGTGTCATATTGGTGCTCAAAGTATCAAGATTTGGAAGCATTTTGCATTTTTTGGATTACGGATGCTCAACCTATATTGGTTAAAAAGGTACCTATAGGCAGACGTGGTGGTGAAAACCTTTTCTCTCAGAACTCAAGAGGCAGAGACAGGTGAGTCTCTGTGACTTTGAGGAGAGCTCTAGGCTGATCAGGGATACCTAGCGAGACTCTGTCTATATATAAATAAATGAATGAATAAATAAACAGACCTATAGAGTTAAAAGTGGGTCAGAATGTCACCTCAGACACACCTGTGCCTGAGGTGTGTCAGCTTGGGCCTGCTTGGGAAGCATTGGAATATGTGAGGTCTGGTGGGTGACTCAGACAGGACCCAGGCCGAGGAAGTGGGTGAAGCCTCAGGGCCCCAGGGAGTGCACTTACGATGGTCATGTCCCGGCGAGGAGGGGGTCTTTGCCTCATCTTTGGTGATCCTACGGGGAAACAAGACTTCATTCACATACAGACTTCCACAGACAGGTGCCAGCGGTGGGAGCCAGGTGGGGTCTCATCCCTCCCGCTGTCCATCAGGTTTTCTATGTGTCTCTGTGAGAACAGCCTGGCTGTGCTCTCCTCATGCTTGGATCAAGACCCTCCACCAACATGGCCTTCCCTGGATCGTTTTTATACGGGAACAACAGATGAATGGCACCAATCCTCAAGTACTGGGAGACTATCCATGCGGGGCTAAGAGCATGGCCTCAGAGCTATACAGGGCTGGGACTGGCACAGGACAAAATTACTGCCTGACTCTGGGCCATCGGTCCTTTTCTTTGGAACAGCCTAATGCATACCCATCCCTGGCAAGTGGGGTAATGTGAACTACCTATTTCTTCATCTTCTATAATATTAGAAAAATGCGGCAGAGTCTTAGCCAAGATATTTAGCGCCTCTATAAGGACTACCGTTTCTAGACTTCCTGGCAGCTTGGTGTTGCCATGTGACTGAGTCCAGCGAGGGAAGGTGGGGCATTTGAGCTGTTTCACTTCTCCCTGCCTTTCACTGGACAGACAGTGATGGGCCACACTGGACGATGAGGGCAATGCAGGACAGATATAGGAGGCCAAGATCCTTGACTGCGTGGAAATATCATCTCAGCTTAGACACAAAGTTGGTCTATTGTGTAGAATGGAAATGAGTCTCCAGGTCAAATGAGCCACTGTTATTAGCTCTCTCTCTCTCTGTGTGTGTGTGTGTGTGTGTGCGCGCGCACACACACACACACATGTCCATGTGTTTGTATGTATATATGAGTATGTCAGGGAGGAAACTTTGATTTTACATCTGAACATCTTGACAAAGTTACACTATTTCAGACGTTAGTTTGGCACCCTACGTTTAGTGGACTATACCCTTAACCATGAGAGACTAGAATCATAGATCCTGGGGTTTGTTAGAACCCCTACTGTGGCCTGCAGCACCCATGAAGCTCTTGGCATTTAGGATGGTGCAAAGCATGAAGCTCGGGGCACTGCCCTCGCCTGTGGGGAGCTGGAGTCTGTTCTCCACAGACTCTCACTGCCTTCAGGACCAGCACAGGATGCTGGGCACTGTGTCAGGGCCACAGTTCCAGGTACAATGCAGACAAACTATGAGTCACCCTGCTCTGGGGATGTGGGGAATAGCAGAAGTAAAACATATTTAGGGAAGCGTTGGAAAGCAAAATGGGTGATACACTGTGGTGGGAGCAAATGCAATCTGGGGTCAACTTTTCTCTCTCTGGTTCATACATGAAGCCATGGAGAAGGCTGGAGGGGCACAGGCCTTGGTGGTCTGGGTGAGTTACCCAAGGTCCCCCAAGTTTTCATTTTTATCTTCAGGGGATCAGCAGATGGCAGGGGATGTTGCGAGGAGGAAGGGAGGCACTCTAAGCTCAGATAGGCCTCAGCCGTCCGGAGCAAGGGTGGGTGTCACTCACTCTGCTTAACGTCACCATCTGGCGCCAGGCGGCCTTCAAACCGGCCATCCCTCTGGTTGTTGAGTGGCTCTTTCTCCCTGCCCACAGTATTCTGCTGCCGGGAAACACCATCCAGGTCGAGGGCCCCCGAGTGAGCAGAGGAGCTGGGGCCCAGCTTTTGGGGCAAGGGCTCCCCGCTGTTCTTCTTTAGGTAGGAAGCAGGGGCCCAGCCCTCTTTGCCCTGGAACCTGGGAAGAAGGTGAAGGATTCCAGTCAGGTTGGTCTGGGGGGCCTTGGAGTTGGCAGGGGGACAATAAGGGGGGAGCCATGCTTCTATATGTCAGGTTCAGGATGGCAGGACACTGAATTCTGACTGTCGTGGGCCAAAGGCTACCTAATAATGCCTAATCCTTCAGCTTGGCCTTCCAGGCCCTCCCCCACTGGTCTCCACTTGCCTTAATCAACAACCACGGTGTCCCACATGCCCCTTCCACGTGTAGTTTCCCAAATGCACCACTGCTTGTCACCTCCCCACGGCGATGCTCTTGGTGGCTCTCTACCTGGCAAGCCCCCCCCAACCCCGGTGGCACCTGTTCCCCTTCCCAGGTTTAACTTAATGTCATTCAGCCTTCTTCTGACCCTCAAATGAGGCCCAAGCTCCACAGTGGCTCTCTGGCTTCTGCACACTGCAATCCCAACACCTGCAGAGTTCACCTGCAGAGCGGGTTTCCTGTCTCCTAGTTAGAACATGAGCCCTTGGGCACAAGTAACTGGGTACTGGTGGATTTAATAAAGAAACAAGAGGCCAAGCAGACAAGCTGCCAATGGGCGTATCACATCATGGGCGAACAGCAGGAAAGCTCTGTGTCAGAGCTGTCCCCTTACGGTACCACTGTGATGATGACAAGGGTCATGGCAGTGAGAGCCAGCACTCTTGGCGCCTACTCTGTCAGTCCTGCCCTAAGCACTTTACAGCTATGAGTATGTTAGGACCCAGCTAACCTCAGCAAGACAGACTACAGGTTCACCTGTCCTCCCAACCCTCAGCTCCCAGTGAAGCTTCTTGAGCACCAATGTGATAGCACAAATGGAAAATTCCACACTTTACTTCACGTGAGGGATCGCAGCCGAAACACAGCTGTATTAAACTCACTCGAACTTGGTCCCATGCATTCCAGGTTAAGGGATTTGCAACCAGAACTGGGATCTGCTTTAAAGAAGCCTGAGACCCACCGGTGTTAAGTACCTCACTCAAGTTTACAAGCAAGTTGGTCTGTGGCAGAAATGGATTCAGATCTCTTAACTTGTTCTTTTTGGCTCTTTCCCAGAAGCCCCTGCTCCTGGTGCAAAGCCTCCATGTTGGCTGCCACTAAACTGAGGAATGATGGGGACTCTGACAGACCAGCTCATTTGTCTCGTGAGCAAGTGCTCATTGGCTCACGAGAGCCCTCTGCAAGGATACCTTTTGAACTCCACATTTAGTGGCATCCCATTGGTGGCTTGAAAGTGGTCACAGGACAGGTATTTACACCATGGAATCTCCGCTAACCCCACCAGGAGCTACTAGTAGTACCTCTCTAGAGAGATGCCCACAGCTTTGGGGAAAGAGGAATGACTAGTGATGATATATGGCAGAGCCAAATCGTGTTAAGGTCAGTGGTGGTGCACACTTTTGGTCCCAGCACTTGGGAGGCAGAGGCAGGCAGATCTCTGAGTCTGAGGCCAACCTGGTCTACAGAGTGCATTCCAGGACAGTCATGGCTATGCAGAGAGGCCCCGTCTCAAAAGGAAGAAAGGAAGGAAAAAAAGAAGGAAGAAAGGAAGGGAAGAGAAAGATAAGATAAAAAAGAACCACTTTAAAAACAAAATGGCCTGGGTTTCAGCAAAAAAGCAAGTCATTTGTAACTGGAGGCAGATTTACAAAGGAGATAGAAATCTGTTCAATTAAACATTTGTCAAACTTAAAAGGCCCTCTAAGAGGGACTAAGTCTTGTTCTAAGTGGAAAAAGTTAGCTGAGAATGCAGCACAGCCCACATCCTTGGGCCATCATTGGGCACAAAGCCACAGCGCAGGCAGCACACACAAGTGTGTGAGCAGGCTCTGGGAGAGGAGGGTGTGGGCTCCGATACTTCCCAGCTTCAGATGACCCTTACTGCCTCAAGGCCTGAGTCAGGTCAAGACCCTCCTGAATTCCAGAGCCGTGCGGCTGCAGCCACATTATTCCGCAGCACGGTACTGTGACAGTTACATGATGGGGCAATTTCTGAGAAATGCTTTCTTGGCTTCTGCCCTGTGCAAACACTAGCATGCTGACACAACCTTGACAGAGTGGCTTACCACAGCCAGACCCCACCCAACCACTGAGGGAGGGGCAGACGGGTACCTGATCTTCCACCAGCCTTCCAGGTTCTTCTGGATGACCTCCACCACAGCCCCTCGCTCTAGGTTCATCTCATCCTGGTCACGAGCTGTGTACGGGTAGATGACTGTATACTTCTCCTCTGCAGGCACAAAGGGTGACGGGGTGAGGAACGGACGGGGGAGCCGGGATGCTGGCTGTGGAATTACACGCAGGGCTCCACTGAGCTCTCTAGAGCCCCCGGCCCCTCTGACACCCTCTGCATCATAGAATCACCCTCGGTTTCCTCCAGTCTGTGCCTCAAGGTCATGTATTCTGACCCACAGCATCCTTATGTTCCTTGCTCAGGTTAACGTCTGAATTCCAGGAATCACCTTCTAACTAACACAACCTTTACCATTGTCTCAAGTCTATTTCCTGTGGGGGAGTATGAGCTCCGTGAAGGCAGGGATTGGTCTAGCCCAGTCATGTCTTTGTTGCAGCACTGGCCGGTGCCTGGCGGTGATTGTTTTAGGAACCGAGCCTCTGTTTAGGGAAGGGGCTTGTTCTGAAGCCCCGCCCCTGGGGGTGGGGAACCTCACTCACACAATGAGGCAAGCCCCCTGGACTCCTGCTAGCTCTGCATGGTGGAGAGCAAGAGTACAGAAACAGGCTGCAATTGCCACCATGGAAGGGTCAGAGAGCACTTCTCATTACCTAGACGGTGGCTTTTATTGGCTATGTTGCAGGCCTCCTCCAACCGTGCTTATTGCCTGTAGGCTGGGTTGCTTCCCACCCCACTCTCCCCACAAGCAAAAGCACCGTCCTTAGAGCCCACACTCCTCCCCGAGAGCCACCTCCCGCACAGAGAGGAGAGGGCTGCTCTGAGGTTCTATTTCAGTCCACAGGTGAGCGGCTGAGCCAGCCTTGGCCTAGTGCTCATGCTTCTTGGGAAAACACTTGAGGCATCGTTGCCAGCCAGCTGCTGTGGAGGAGGTGGCAAGCGCACAAGTGTTTATTTATTTATTGAAATGGCCTGCTGACCGCTCACTCTGAGGGGGCTGCGCTGACTTGTGGCACACATCACATCCTGTGTTCAGCATGGTCAGCTATTTCCCCTTGTGCTGAGTCAGCAGGGACAGGAAGCAGGAAGCGATGATTCGACAGGCCTAGCACAGTAGTTTTTGTGTGGTCCAGGTGGGAAGGGGTGCCACCTGGGGCCTGAGGGCATCCAAACTCATCCAAAAGGGAGCCCTGGGTCCCTTCAGGCTCCATCTGGGAGGGTTCTCAAACTCTGGGATGCTAGAGATGCTAAGAGACTCCAGCTTGAGCTCAGGGAACAGACAAGTGCTACCTATCCTTCTGCTGGTAGCTCGTCCATGTGCCATGAGGGTGGCTGAGCCCTTACGTCCTAGAGGGAATTGTGTGCGTGACCCTGGCCTAGTCACGGTACCGCAAGGCCTGGTGCTATCACTGGTTCAGGGATGGTACACAATGGGAGGACCTGGGGGGACAGTCCTAGGGCATGTGTTGATTTTTTTTTTTTCGTGACTGCCCTGACAGGTGCCTGGGATTGGTGTCATGAGGAAAAGAGCTGTGTGAATGAAACAGAACAGAAGTAGCTTTTCAGTGGTATGAGTCAGTTTTTCCCCACTTTTTTCTTTTTTTTTTTTTGGCAGCGTGTCCTCATGTAGCTCAAACTCAGGATCCTCTTGTCCTTGTGATAGGATTACAAGTGTGAGCCACGCACCACCAATCTGGCTTTTATTTGGTTGATGTGACTTCCTCCCGTGACTCAAACAAGTCCGGTAAAAGTAATGAGGCTGCCCAGTCACCGTCATAAAAGACCCAGGCACCTTTTCAAGCTGGGGTGCTCTAGAGCCCCAAGGCCGTCAACCACCCCAGGCCCACTCCTCCCGGTCCTGCATGCTTGCACACACAAGATTGACAAGACCATGGCTTTCACATGCAGCAGGCATGGGCAGTCCCAGAGCAGGGAGCTCATGCAGATGCAGAAACTTGGCTCCAAGCACCAAATGCAGAGAAATCTCTGAGGGGTAGGCACCTTGACGCCAGCTGATGCCATACAAGTTCCCCAGAGTCCGGCGGTGACCCACAGAGCGGGGCAGAGAGCAGTACCTCCAGCAGACTGGTCAGGCAGCATGTGGAGGGAGGGCAGAAGGCACAGTTAAGAGGAGTGTCCTCCCAGGAGCTGCAGGCCTGGGAGCACCTAGCAGTGTTCCCCTGGGAGGGATCTACCCGAATCTACTCTCAGCCCCAGGCATCCTAGGGATGTGCCTGGGGAATGGGCGTCTGGGGAGTGTCCAGTGGTCATTCTATTCCTAGCATGATTCTACTGTGACAACTGTCATAGAGAAGGAAAGAAAATGCCTAAGCCAGCAGAAAAATGGCCTGCCTGTCCTCTAGTTCTGTGGCCCTGGGCAAACCTCAGCCTTTCTGAGTGTGGCTCCATATCTGTGAAACGGGGCTTTAAGGGTCATTTCCTTCTGTGAAACGGGGCTTTAAGGGTCATTTCCTTCTCGGGCTTGCCATCACAGACTGTGTAAGGAGACACAGGCTGCCTGCAGTGTATCCCTCCCTTTAATCTGAGCTCACTCTGTGGGAGCCCCAGCTCCTGCAGGGCCACTGAAGCACAGCAAACAAACTCTATAGAGTGTTGCTGTGATACAACTAAATGCAAAGCCACATGCAATCTTTGGATGTATAAATTTTTTTTTTTTGGGGGGGGTCTTACATCCTTCTCTTTACCCACTTTTCCAAAATACTTTGATTTGTTTTTGTGCTTTCTTCGAGCCATCTGCTGAAACCCAGCAGCTCTTAGCCTTCAGGTAGGATGAAGACATAGGCCTCACTGCTTCCATGTTTAGCAGAGAAGGCTGGAGCTTAGAGGAGGCTCTCTGGCCCAAGATCACTCCATATGTGGCAGAGGTAAGATTCACACTCAGGTCTGGCTGCCTCCCAAACACTCATGTGCTATGGGAGGAACTGACAGCCTCTACTTTTAGCAAGCTCCCAGGGAGACAGGAAGTCTTGGGCCTTGGCATTGCTGGAGTTCAGGCATCACTACACAGAGCATCTACCATGAAATGTCCCCCAGGAGAGGGAAGTGTGTGGGAGACAGAAGGGGTCACTTAAACCAACAGACAAATCAGACATGTTTAAACAGATGGGGTCGGGAGTTTTGCAAATGAGCAAGTACAGTTGGGTATTGTGGTCACCACTGCAATGCCAGAGAGGAGTAGCGGGGTGTTGGTAGCAGTCAGGATGGGGGTCCCATAAGGGCGTGAGGGCCCAGCTTTGGCAAGGCTCACCTAGGGTAGCTCCCACGAGCTCATAAGGAAGTACAGGCTTGCCCTATAGTTCTAGCCCCATCCTGTTCACGGGCTCTGGATTCCGGGCTACAGAGCTGTCGATCCAGAGCAGAGGCAGGGAAGAAGGTGTGAGGGGGAAGCAGCCTCCTACCTTCCTCAGGCTGGAGGGAAAACTCGTCTTGTACACCATCCTGGCCCTCGAGGCAGGTTGCAGGCACCCAGCCTTGCTCTTCAGCAGTGCTGACGAACCACCAACCTGTAAGTAAGAGGAGTTTAGGGTGCTGTCAGTGGGGCGGAGGGATCATGTAATAATCCACTGTCCTCTGGCACACGAGGGACTGCTCTAGAGGTGCCCTGAGGGCAGCAGATCCTCACACAGGAGTCCCTCATATCACGTAAAGGGTAAAGGACCCACACCCCTATAGACTTTAACTCATCTTCAGATGACTTCTGCCAACAGGAGTCAGAGCTGTGAACAGTTAGGCTGCATGTTTAGGGGTCATGAGAGGAAAAAGCTCTGGACATGCTCAACACAATCATGTTGGTTTTTTTTCTTGATTATTTTTTATCCATGGTTGTTTGAATCCAAAGATCCACACCAGTGGATTCTGTATATTGTATATTCTGTGCGCGCACACACACACACGCACACACACACACTATATTCTGTGTAGTGACTGTCTATTCTGCCACTCAACTGTTAGTGCTCAGGTTAGGCTAAAAACATTTCTAATTCATTGGATACAATGCTACTGCCAATAGTAGCTACAAATTGTTAAAATAACCAAACCAACCAACCAAACAAAGAAGCTAACAAGGAAAGCAACTTGCTCCCGAGCCTGGAACAGGGGTGAGGGAGGTTGCCCTGAGTGAGGTGACTATAATGCATTTGCCACTAGCAGGGTGTGCAATGGACTGCTCACCATATGTTATCTGATATAACCTTCACATTTCTGTCCTCACTGCACAATGAAGAAACCGAGACACAGAGAGGACAGCAGAGGTGACAGTGTACATCAAACGTGTGGCAGAGCAGCGGTCTGTTTGATCTTAAAGGCACAGGCCTCAAAGGTACTCAGCACGCATCAAGAGGAATCTGGCTGCAGGCGTGACTGCTCAGCAGGCTTTGCACTCATACCTTGTTCTCTGTGAGGAAGGGCTGGTGTGGGCCCAATGACTTCCACCTAGAGATGCCCATGGTCTAATCCTTTAATATCTGTGGGTTCTACATTTGTATTTACCAACTATGAAATAAAAAAAAAATACCTAAAACATCCCTTCAAGTGACTGAAATATATAGCCCCTTAGTATTATTCTCTAAAACCAGTGGTTCTCAGCCTTCCTAATGCTGTGACCCTTTAATACAGTTCCTCGTGTTGTGGTGACCTTCAACCATGAACTTATGTCATTGCTACTTCATAATTGTAACTTTGATATTGTTATGAATTGTTATGAAAATGTCTAATATGCAGGGTATATGATATGCAACCCCAGAGGGGTCACAACCCATACTGCTCTAAACAAACAGTAAAACAGTTATCCCCCAAGATGCCTACATTACATAAAGCATAAGGTCACCTAGAGAGGATGTCAAGTGGACAGGTCAGAAGCAAACACTCTGCCTCCTAATAATATAAGGGACGGGAGCGTTATCTCCCCAGTATGTCTTCCTGCCTCACAGCCTTTGTAGCAATGCACCCTGGGAGCCCAGGAATGGACCCTCCTTTCTTCATTTCCCCTAGTATCTCCTTGCCATACAACCTGCATACATCTCTCTTGGGAGAACCACACAGACCTAAGAACAGCAGAACTCCAGCTCTGCAGCCTATAGAGACCTGGGGACAAACAGTGAGTCGCTTGGAGTCTGGCTCACTTGGCTATAGCACAGGGATTACAGGGAGATGACGCGTGATTTTCAGTTTTCACCCGTGGCTCGCTATTTCCATTGCTCCTGTGGCTTAAGTGGCTGGAATACTACTGGGACACTCTGGGCCTCAGAAGATTGGGACACAGTCCCTCTCTGTCCTTCTCCTGCCTGCCCCTTACATCTGCCTTTTCTACTCAAGACAGGCATGGAGGCGAGGATTTCCCTCCCCCAAGAGAAGTCACAGAAGCTAAAAATATGCTCTAATCTTTTCCACTTTGGAGCCCCTGGCTAGAAAGAAATTAAATTATCTGACCTACTTTGATAATAGATTATAAAATCCCATTTTGGAAGAGTTCCTACCCTATCTCTGGCATACAACATAGAGGCCAAAAAGCCTGGAGGAGCAGGCCTGGCTGGCTTCCCCACTGACTATTAGCATTTGATCTGACCTCTTTTATTTAGTCACAGGTCAACACAGTTGTCAACTGTGCCTCTGCAATGAAATCTCTGAGAACCGCAGGGGTCTGGGGAGCTCGCTGAGCACAGAAATTCCTGGAGGGCAGCGTGCAGACAGAATACAGAAGTGTGGTGCCTCTCCCAAAACTTGACTGTGCATCCCTTCACTTACATCCCTGAGAGTATCCTTGACAGTGACCCTGAAAGCATGTTTCCCTTGGTCATGTGAGCCACTTAACGGAGCCAGAGAAGGGCTGCGTGAACCGTGTTTGATAGCTAGCCGCAGTATGTGCAGGCGGAACAACCCAGCTAAGGCAATAAGGGAGGGCCTGAGGGATCCAATACTACCACTAGGCGTGCAATGTCAGAACAGAATTGCACTAAGGGGACCTTCAGCTGACATTCACTGCAGGCGTCAGTGCTGCTTGCCATGGGGAGAAATCTTCGCACCTTTTGCCGTCAGAGAAGTGACCTTGAAAGTGTTAGAGCACAGGACACTGAGATGACATTGGAGTACTCTTTCCTTCCAGGTCATCAAAGCTGATGACCTCTAGATTGCATAATTATGGAGGTTTGCTGACTAACACCAGCCTCATGACTAATGGTGACATGACCTGGAGGAGGCCGGAAACATCGTCTTCCTGTATTCTTGGAAGCAGGGACTGTTCCTGGATTGCACAGTTCGTTTCTGGTTAGCTAGTGCTGATCGCAGGACCAACATGAGATGTCGTAACTTGAAGGATGCTGGAAGCATCATCCTTCCACAGTCATGTGGACTTAACCGGCCACTGGGCTATCATAGAGCTTGGCCCCTAACAGGATGAGCCACTGAGAACCCGGTTGAGGAGAGGGCTGCTCACGCCCTGCTTTTTCCACATGGTGTGATGGCTGCTCTGTAACTAAGGGGGGGGGGACAGGGAAGGAAATCTGCATTTCTGCAGCACACGCAATGTGCCAAGTTCAGGTTACTTTTCAGTAGTTCTTTGACGGTTTTCTGTGTTTTGTGGATGACAAAACAGATGGCCAAAGACCTGAAGCAACCTGGACTGATGTGCTGTGTAGAGTCCGGGTGGAATCCAGGCCCCCTGTCTCAATCATCCCACTGCCAGTGGAGGTGGCCAGTGGTCCGGGATGACAGGTGGGTTGAAGAGACTGGCAGATGCCCATTTTTCTGAACAGGTTCTTTCATTTTTTTTTTTTTTTTTTTTTTGAGACACAGTCTCTCTATGTAGCCCAGATAATTGAAGGCCCTCTTGTCTCCACTTTACAAGCGCTGAAATTACAGGAATGTGCCACCTTTCTTGGATCTGCAACCTTCTTGAGGGCTCCCAGTGGAAATCAGTGAGAAAGTTCTCAATGGAGCACTTGACTCTGTTGATAGCTACGTGAAAACCGGAAGGATAGTTTCTGGGAGTAAGCCTAGGAGCAATGGTAACATCTGAGCCAACAGGCTGCCATGACAGTGGCTGTGAGCCCTCAGTGGCTCTGGGGAGCCAGGCCCGGCTGCCCTGTTCACTTGTTTTGGAGTTTCCACCTGCTTCTGGTTCGTGGGGCTTGGTGATGGTGCAGGGTGTGAGGAAGGGGCTCCAGGGCCTTACCTGACTCATTCTTCTCAATGATGTCCACTACTTGGCCTACACTGAGGCTGATCTCTGAGCTTTCCTGCTTCTGGTAGTCTGCTACCACCACATACTGCTCCAGGACCATGGGGTCCACCGAGGTCAGGTCACTCCCTGGGGACAAGCAAATGCCATCAAACATCCCATTAGTTCTGAAAGCCTTGGTTACAGGATTTGTCTCGTGCTCTGAATCCCTAGCCTTGCATCCTCTCATTCATTTGCTTACTCGGGCAACAAAGTTTACCAAGAGCACTGGGGTTTCTAAGAAATAAAAAAACCGGTGAAGCCAAACCTCCATAAAGTACCTCAGTACCTAGGAAATAGCCAAACAGCAGGTACTTGCATATCCTCTGCAGCTCCACAGACTTATCCCTGCAGTACCTCCCTCCTTCTTGCCTTGAAGAGTAAATTAATGAAGTACTACAGCGGTTTGCAGAAAACGTCAGCTTTTGCTCCTCACTCCCTAGGAGTGGCTTGGGTGAGACAAGTTGGAACTTTTGGCGGGAAGGAACAAAAGTCCAAACACTGAGAAGCCTGGAGGCCTCCAACACTCCAGATTGCCAAGTGAGTAAGATGTGGTATGTGCCCAGAAGCTGACTGCCTGGGTGGAGCTCAAGGGGATAGTTTTGAAATAGCTTGAGGTCACCTTCCAGCCAGTCTTTATCGATCCAACTTCATCCGAAATCCTCACCTGTGAACTCATAAGTCTCCTGTGATGCCCCACATACTTTGTTGGGGACCACAAAAACAGATGAGTCTCAAATAACTCAAGGTTTTAAGAAGATAGATACATGGAAGATATATATATATATATGTACACACACACACACACACACACACACACACAAACAAACATATGAGAGATCCAATTATACAAGCATCAGTTTGGAAATACCCAGGATGCCAGCACAGAGAATGAACAGGAAAGGCAAAGTTGTACCAAAAGAGTGGTCAGCAAGACCTCCCAAGCAGAAAACAGAGACCCATGAGGGAAGGTGTCCTGGGAACGGGGGAGAACCAAAGCAGGTGGAGTCTTCCATGATGGGAAAGGCCTGGGAGCCTCCAGGAAAAGAATGAGGTGGGGAGGCAGAGTTCTGCCAGGAGGTATGCATGGTTCTGAGAGAAGTCCCAAGGAAAGCACTGGTATGAGGCCAAGGACTTGATAAGTTTGGATTTTTAAATCTTGAGGAGTTGATTAAGGATTCTAGGAAGGGAGTAGCAAAATTTACAGCTGGACAAGTGATTCTTGCTGCCGTGTGGAGAGAGGCAAAGGCTGGCATGGGAGAGAGAGCAGACTAAGGGTGTGAGGTGTTAGGCAAGAGGCAATGGTGGCACTGGAGCTGGGCAGTGGTCCCAGATGGGAAAAGTATGGGAAGTGCTTCCGGGCAGACGGCTTCCCCAGTGTCACACCCTGGAGCTGTAAAGGCCTGGTGGTACCCACTAAGACAGACAGGTATCACACAAAAACACACCACAGAAGACTTAAAGGGAACATCTCAGTTCAGAGGCGTCAAAGGGGCCAGCCTGGTACATGTGGGGGAAGGGCAGGCCTGCTTCTTGGCTCTGTGAGCAGGTTCTGGCCACTGGTCCTTCCTGCTGTGGAAGTGCTGGGGGTGGAGGGAAGGCATCCAAGCAGGGACCACCCTACCCACCTGAACCTGAGTGGAGAGAGCATAAGGGGAAGGGAGAGAAGAGATGCAGAATGGATGTGTTGAAGAAGGCTGGATGGGAGGAAGCTGGGGGAAAAATGCCTCTCGTGGGCTGCAGACCATCACAAACCTTCCCCACCACTGTGCATGAGGTGGGCACTGCTTATTAGATAAGAAAACAGACTGAGGATAGTAAGTGAATTTCCTTTACCACACAGCTGGATGGGCTCTCCATCCCAGTGTGGAAATGAACGATGAATGACAGGGAAAGAGGTAATAGCTGAGGTCTTCTGGCTTTCTTTCCTCAGCAGTTCCTGGGTCCACCCCAGGTTCCAGCCTACCTATGTCCTTTCTTTGTATTTCTCAGAGGTTATACCCCTTAACAGCTCTCTGTCATACCCTTTAACAGGTCAACAGCCCACCAAACCCAGACAGCCACATTGGCTGGGGTCTGAGACAAGGCTGGCCTGACCCTACTGGATTGTGACTCTGTCGAGAACCTCCTGCCAGGCTAACCTGGTATGTTCTGCCCCTCCAGGGCCCTGTGCAAGGAGCCCATGAGTCTAAGATGCTGGCTCTCTGCAAACAAGGGTTCTTTCAAGTTCAACAGAACAAACCAGAGTCCACACTGAGTAGAACCTGCTTGAGGGCCAGAAACCCCTCTACTGGGCACCAGCTAGTCTTACTCTCCTAACTGGCTCCCTGCTGCCAGCCTCAATCCACCATGATTCTTCAGGTAGAGGATCATTTGGGTCATTATCCTCCCCAGGCAAGGTTCTGCTTTTGTGGTTCTCACCTCACTTAAGAAAAGCCCAGTGCCTGCAAAGCCCTGCCCAATGGATGCAACCTGTTAGCCAATCAGAACACGTTCCCTCCCCTGCCCCACCCCAGCCCACCCCAGAGGGCAGAAGGCTACTCAACTCCCATTCTCTTATTCTACAGAGACTGCAAAAATTTTGACCAGCTACATTGAACACTTGGGAAAAGACCTTTCCACTTGGGAATGGCATGAGTCAGTGGGTATGCGTGGAAGTATACGCAACTGCTTGGTGTCTCTATGGAAAGAGGCTTGCCCTGATTCACCCATTTCTCCTGGCCTAAATGGGAACGTAACAAATGGCTGGTGCTACAACAGCCATGCTGGGCCAGAAGGTAACCTTGTGAACACTGCCATGTATGGCAAAGCACTAAGGCAGGCCCTGGATCCTTGTCACTGCCAAACACTGTGCCAGGCTCGGCTATCTTTTGTGTTTGAGCTAAGAAGCAGTACTGAACTGTTTAAGCTCCAATCCGTCAGAATTTTCTGCCACAGGCAGTCAAATCTATCTCACATTTGTACACCTTATATCGCCACGTTGAGCCAGCAGCACGAACTGTTCTCTTCGCAAGAGACAGTCTCTGCCAGCTGTTGGCACCACTGTTTCTCTCCTTTCCTCAAGGGGTGCTTGGTGATGACCCCTCTGACAGCCTGCTGTTACTGCTTCACTTACTTTTGTTTCTTTCTATTTAAAAATTTTTTTAAAAAGATGTATTTTTTTTAAATCAGTTTTAGTTATGTGTAAAGGTGTGGGTATGTGCACACATGTGCGGGCTCTAGCGGAAGTCAGATGATCCCTCAGAGCTGAAGGTACATGCAGTTGTGGGCAGCCTGACATGTCAGGACCAACTGAGGTTGGTTCTGCTGTAAGAGCAGAAGTGCTCTTAACTGCTGAGGCATCCCTCTGGCCATTGTTACTTAAAAAGCAAGCAAGCAAGCAAGCAAACAAACAAACAAACCAGAAAAAAACAAAAAACAAAAACCCATCAATTCTATACATCCCTTTGTCTCCTGCTGTATGTTTTCCTGTTCATGTTCTAGCACGAATCCAGGGACTCATCTCTGGTTTGCAGGCTTCTCAAATTTTCATTTATTTTCTTATTTTTTTTATATTACATGTATAAGTATTTTTCTCTACACGGATGAATGTGCACCAAGTGCCTGCCTGATGCCTGCAGGTCAGAAGGGGACATTTTGTCCCTGGAACTGGAGCTATAGACAGTTACGAGCCACCATGTGGGTGCTGGGAACTCAAGCTGGGCCCTCTACAGGAGCAGCAGGTGCTCTGAACTGCTGAGCCGTCTCTCTAGCCCCACCTGCTTCTTAAAAGTGTCTGTGGATGAGGAGGATGAGACAGAGGAGGAGGAGGAGAGGAATAATATATTATTGTTAGTGACAGACTGCATGTGACCTGTAATATGGAAATTATCTATACATTATTTGGCTCTTTAGAAAAAAAATGTATCAATTCATGATCTAGACCATGGATGGTACCTAGTAGAGCTCAATAAATAGCCAAATGGAAAAAGGAATATTTTATTTTATTTTTGGTTTTCCAAGACAGAGTTTCTCTGTGTAGCTTTGGCTGTCCTGGACTCACTTTGTAGACCAGGCTGGCCTCAAATTCACATTGATCCACCTACCTCGGCCTCCCTGAATGCTGGGATAAAAGGCATGCACCACCACACCCGGCTGAAAGACTATTTTAAAACTTGGATTTAAATGACTTCCTGTATTAGGGAATATCAAATATCTCTATTATTTCCTTTTGTTATGTCCCTTTTTGCCTTGACATTCCCTACGGACCAAATACTGCCAGGCATACAGTAGGAGCTTGGTAGGTACTGGGTGACAGAATCAGGAAATCTAAATCAGTAGGAAGCCATGAGCAGAGAACAGAGGACAAATAACGGGGCTCAGGCTGTGATTTTGAGCTTTAGGCTGCAGTCCCTGGCCAAGGCGTGCTTCAGAGGCAAGAGCCGGGAACTGCTTCCCAGTGCTGCTTCCAGGGCAAGTGGTCTGCGGTTTACTCAGAATACCCCACTTACCGACACTGATGACAAGAAGTCTGGTTTCAGATGATTAGCCAGGAGCCTTACATGAGGGTCAGACCATTCGGGTGCCATGTAGAGACTGGGGTGGAGTGTGAGATTGAAACTAAGCCCTATTAGGAACGGTACCAGAAACATCTCTCTCCTGGTTGAGGCTCAAAGGTTCTTGATGTTGCCAGGGGCGAACTCAGAAGATTCCTAGGCTAACTCACATGACCCGCAAAGAACTGACAACATTCTTCTTGTCCTTGTAGTCTCAAGCCACATAGTGCCTATTCTCCCAGAGAAACTTTTGAATTAGGTGTTTTTTCCCTTTCTGATGACATGTCTTGAATTTTTAAAATGTTGAGTAATGCCAAAGTGAGATTTTTTTTTCTCCCTCCATAAGTTCACTAAATTGCCAGGCTTGCTAAAAAAAATCTGTAAATAAGCAAAAAGCAAGAAGAAAAGCTCTTGCAAGCCATCAGATGACCTGCTCAATTGTGGCGAGACGTTTCCCCCCTGTGGGATGAGCAGAATTTGGGGCCACATGAGCCAAGTCTGCAGGAGCCAGCTGGCTGTGACTGGGCGGTGCTGGGGTCAGACAAGCCTTTCTGGCAGAAGATGCAGGGGTAAAGTCTGCCTTTAATTTAAATCTCTTTAAATTCAATGAAGAAGGACAGCTCTAAAATCAAGGCAGTGTCCACCACTCAGATAAGTATGGAGCCCATCGAGGGTTCTGAGTCTGACTGAAGAAAGGTGCCGTGTTCCCGCCAGTGGGACTATAAACAAACCTAAGCCCCATCATTGCAGGTGAGTGATGTCAACCACTGTCACCACAAATTACAGCCTCGGCTTTCTTTTCCAGACAGGTCCCCTCATCAAGCCTGTTCCGGCGGGACACTCTTATTTTCACAAACCAGAGTGTCTCTTCCTTCCCCACCCCATCTTCTCCGGCTCCTGTCAGGGGAGTCTACATACTCAAGGCCAGAAACTCTGAGACCAGCCCAGAGTGGCAGCTGCTCTCTGATCTTTGCTAAGAAAAGAAATGTGTCATTATCCCAGCTGAGGACCATTTGCAGATTTAGCAGGATGCCATGGTGTGGCCAGTGACCGCTAAGCCCCAAAGGAGAGCCGGATGCAGTCAGCGAACAAAGGAGGCTGGGGCTGAGGAAAGAGGAATGAGGTCATGGCTTCTGTCTTCACTTTCTGCCTTGATCAGCCTAGAGGCCTGTAAAGCTCATCCAGGGCCTGTTCCCAGGAGGAGAGGAAGAGAACAGCCCTGAAATGTGGACCTGTTCTTGGTGCTATCGGGGACATCTGCAGGCTCGAGTAATAATCAAACAGTATCAGTTAGATATTACTATTAAAGGATTTTACATATATTATTATAGAACCTCTGATAATCCTATAAAACGCATTATCGTGTGTGTGTGTGTGTGTGTGTGTGTGTGTGTGTGTGTGTGTACTTAAATGGTACCCAGGGCCTTGTGCATGTTAGGTGAGTGTTCTACCGCTGAGCCACACCCCAGGCCTGGATGTCACACATGAAGAAAACTGAGGCAAGGTCATCAGTTTTGACTTTGTGAATCTCTGCCTGTGCCCCTTCCTCCCCGTGCACAGAGACCCTCAAACTTCCTGGAGTTCAAGATTAGAGGCCAGGGCCCTGGAAACTCCTAAACCCACAGTGGCTGGGCTGCCAGAAGGAGCATGGGGTGGTAAGAAGAGCTGGACTAGTGACCTTCATCTTTAGAATGTGCAGGCCTGTGGGAACCATCACCCCAGGCCCACCTCTGTTAGAAGACTGGTATCATCCCAAGAATAAAAAGGCGGTCAGAAGCCAGCTTCCGGCGTGAGAAAGGAGCCAAACAGGGCTTGAGTGACGGGCATCAAGCTCTGCCCAGGATAGAGGGCTGAAGGAAGCTTAGAGGGCAGCCAGGGCTGAGGCTGTCAAAGGCCCAGGCCCAGATCTGTGGCTGAGTCCACCTCCCAGTCAGAATGCATGGTGTCCTCTCTGCCTGGAGTTCCCTTCGCTCTTTGGAAAGCTCACCTTTAGTCCTCAAGATTCAGGACTCCTACCCTCTCCTCACTCTCTCCCTCCTCTTATCCTTCCAGTACTGTATAAGGCTCTGAGTGTCCATACTGCTTGTACGAAGTGGAATGGAGGCCCAGACCCTCTGCTATGTGGTTAGGAAGACATCTGTCTTACCATGCCACAAAAGCATTCTGGTCTCATCCACTTGGTAGAAGTTTTGGCAAGGGATAAAACAGGCTCAGATTCTTCTTTTGTGAGACAGGGATGGGCATTAGTTAATCAATCAATCAATCAATCAATCAATCAATCAATCAATCATCAGCTCATCTATTCATTCTCCTAATCATCTACATACAAAAGCACCCATCCAGTGTTTACCCATCCCTCTGTCTGTCTTATCTATTCACCCACCCATCCTACAACAATCTGATTACCATCCATCTGTCCATCTATCCCTCTGTCTATCCATCCATTGAACTGCTGTGTCCCCAGTGTAGAACCCAACACAGGGTACACGGCAGGAATGAAAAGAAGGAACTGGAATATAGGCTTACCTGACTTCTTCTTCCCGATATGCTCCCTGTGTAGGAGAGAGGGATGAGAAAGAGCCAGTCAGTCCTTGTTATGTACTAAGGTGAGACTCCATTAGGACGCTGACAGTCCTCACCCCACAGCGTCCTCAGGCAGTGAATGAACCCAAACCCACCCCAGGAACCCAGGCTTCTCTAAGAAAGCCCCCCCCACCCCTTCAATATTGCCTTTATCTGATAAAAGTTCAGGATTCAGGAACCAAAGTTTCTTTGCATTTGGGGAGTGGAGGCATCACACTCTGATAAGCATGTGTTGGTGCAGAACAACTGTGGACACTTAGCGGGTTCCATTGCCTGTTAGATGGGACCACGCCCTTTCCCACTTACAGTGGCCACAGAGCAGAGGGCAGTGAGGCCTTGCAGGGGGAGCTGAGGCAACAAACTCTGGCTTACTCTTTGCTGACTCTGCGTCCCCGTGGGACTGGGATGATGAGCGAGCTATCACCTGGGGAAGTCCACGGACCGACTTACTCTTTGGGAGGATTAAGGTCCTCGGGCCTGGTTTCGAAAAACTGTAGCACCTCATCACACTGAGAGATGTAGGGGGGCAGCTGGATCAGGGCCTAGAACAGAGACATGGGTGAACCCCAGGAAGGAGATGGTGTCAAGAGCGTTGTCGCCAGCGGTTCTCAAACTCAGAAAGGCATCAGGATCGCACTGGGGGAATTCCCAATGCACAGGTGGGACCCCCCAGAGCTTCTGACCTAACAGACCTGTGGCGAGGCCTTCGACCAGGCATTTTAACAAGCTTCCTGGAGATGCTGGTGCCCTTGCCTTGGAGAACACATGGAGAACACACAGGCATGCACATGCACTCTCCCAGATGTATGGAGATAATACATCCTGCTGGCATATGTGCAAACACTGTATGTTCATGATTACACAATCCAGCCCACACGTACATGCTATTTTGGAAAGTGATACTTTGACTAACAGTGTGAACTCTATGCATTTCATCCTTATCTACCATATTCTATGTTGTCTGCCACTGGAGAACATCTGGAGCGTGTCCAACAAGAGTCTGAACCTCCCAAGCTGAAGCTGCAAAACCCAACGATTTGGGTTGGATGTAAGTCTCCCGGGTGATGGAGGGTTAGCATGCCAGCCTCCCCGGGGCCAGTTCGCAGCCATCTGGCAGAGCGGCTCAGCTGGGTCATGACAGAGCCCGGCTGGCAGGCTGCATGAAGCAAGGTAAAGGCCAAGGAGGAGCTTGTTCTGTCTGCTTGTCTACCAAGTGTTCATTCAAGTATTTAACAGGTATCTTCTCTGTCCCGGGAAAGAACAGGGCACATCCTGCTCATCACAGAGGTGGTGCCGCACCAAATGAACGCTGAAGTTGAGCAAACATTTGACTAAGCCTCCCTCCTCTCCAAGCGCAGGTCCCGGAGTGGGATGATGGAGGTGCAAAAGGCTCATGGTAAAGCCGGTTCAGGTCCACGCTACTACAGACACAGAGGCGGGAGTGCAAGTGTGTGTCTGAGGGATTTACACAGCCTGTGCCCTCACAGAGGCCTCCACAGCTCAGTGGGACTCTGCACTTCCTGGGCTGTGCTCCCTGGTGCCTCTCTTGCACCTTCTGGCCCTGGCGTTGCCCGAGTGAAGAGATGGGTCATGTATTTTCTGCCCAACAGCTCTGCAAATCAAGCCTTGCATCAATGTGCAGAACACGGGGTTCAGATGCACCTCGTGGTGGCACACAGGGGACTCCAGGGTGGAACCTCACAGCTCCAAGGGGATTTTGACCCTACAACATCCCCCCTCCCCCTGTTAAGAATTTTACATTGTGGTCAAATACATATTAACATCAATTGGCCATTAACCGTCTCAGGGTCACGGACACCGTCCCGCTCTCTACCTCCAAACCCAGAGCTCATTCCATGTTGCCGGATAGAAATTGTCCCTACTAACTACACCCCCCCTCCCATTCCACTCTCTGTCCCTTTGAATTTCTCCTCTAGGCGTGACCAGATAGTATCTGTTCCCTTATGTGCCCCTGGTGTCCTGGATCATGCTCGTCCATTCGGGCGGGGTGGAATGTAGGGGGGACACCCTGGCCGCAGCGCATGTCAGGATTTCTTTCTTCGGGTTTGACATATTGTCCATGTCCACGGCATTCCCTTCATTCACCCTGAGCAGGTGGGCTGCTGCGTCTACTTCTCTGGCAGAGGTGCCGGGGGTGGGACCCAGGGTTCGTGCACACTAGGATATTGTTCTGCTGCTGAGTTTCCACCTCAGCCCGAAGGAATATCTGACCCAAGCTCTAAGCTACATCCACAGACTTAAAGTGGAAAGATACAGACAATGAGGTAGACAATGGTCCTGGAAGACCCCTCATGGTCACTGTCCACTGTCCAGGTGAGAGACGCTGACATACAGCTTGCTGATTTTTTTTTTTTTTTAGATTTTATTCATTTTTGTTTATCTGATGTATGTCTGTGTATCACTTGTATGCAGTACCCATGAGAGCCAGAAGAGGGTATCAGATACTCTGTGACTAGAATCACAGAGAGTTGTGACTACCATGTAGGCACCTGGGAATCGAACTCAGGTCCTCTGGGAGAGCAGCCAGTGCTCTTAACGACTGAGCCATCTCACCAGCCCCTTGTTGATCATTTCAATTTGCCATGAGGCAGCACCTACTCTGCAACTGGCACCAGGATGGACCTTTGCTAGGGTGCGGAGCCACACTCTCCTCTTCCACATCCCACTTTGATGCTTCTCCGTTTTCTAATTCTGGGCTGCGCATGGTGATTTTTCTGCCCAGGACACCTGCTGTGCAGGGCTCTTTCCTCTGAAGCCCTGTAGATTTTCCAGCTTAACCACACCAGGGAGTTGCTGATGTGACGCCGGCTGGGCTGTGCCATGCCCTGCTGTGTGGTGCACCGAGACCTCACACCTACCCACTCCGTGACAGCAACAGAACTCTTGAGAACAAACTAATGCTTTTTCTAGTGAGTGAGGCTTTGCTCTGCAGGGACAATGCACTGCTATAAATCGAGGCATGATGCCACATTTTGCTCTTTTTTTTTTTTTTTCTACCATGAGTTAGAATGTGTAAGAAGTCCTTGCTGGCACTATGCTCCCAGCTTCTGGAACCATGAGCCAAAAGAAATCTTTCTTTCTTAGTAGACACCCAGTCTCAGATATTCTGTTACTGCCACAGGAAATGAGCCAGGGCAGGCTGTCCTCAAACGTCCTCAGGCTGATAGAGGTGAAAGAGCACCTGTGTGACATCCGTGAGACCCTGAGGTCAGTACCCGGTACCAGAGGGTTGTAGTGGTACACAGCTTTAATCCCAGTATTTGGGAGGCAGGGGCAGGCAGATCTCTGTGAGTTTGAGGCCAGTCTGATCTACACAGTGAGTACTGGGGAGCCAGAGCTACATAATGAGACCCTGTCTAGAAAAAAAACAAAAACAAAAACAAGGGCTGGAGAGATGGCTCAGAGGTTAAGAGCACTGGCTGCTCTTCCAAAGGTCCTGAGTTCAATTCCCAGCAATCACATGGTGGCTCACAGCCACCTACAATGAGATCTGGTGTCCTCTTCTGGTATGCAGGCACACATGCAGGCAGGACACTGTAGACATAATAAATAAATAAATCTTTAAAAAACAAAAACAAAAACAAAAAAACCCAAACCAAATCAACCAAGCAACCAACCAACCAAAAAGCCTCAGTACCAAAACCCAAATAAAACACAGTTCACTTTAGAAAAGAGTGCTTCAAGGTGTCAGCCGTCTCTGTCTTGGATCAATCCCATAGTCTGAAACCACAGCATAGCAGTAGTTAGAAATGATTTTTTTTTCTCTCTCTACTGGAGAAGTGAGGTGTGATCTAGAGAAAGTCTGATGCTCTGGCCCCTGTGTGAACAGAAGCCGGTGAGACCGTGCTTCACATACGTCCTTCACAATGGTGCCCTGGGCTGGGGCCTCTTCTTGAGGGTTTTATGGCTGGGCTTTGCTGCCCCCAGAACGTGCTGCATCTGTCGTGGGCAGTGCTCATGCCAAGTGCTGCCAGGCAGACAGTTGGTAGTTCACCAGCCCCACAGCAAGCTGAGTAGCTGTTTATAAGGCCGTGTGACAACACATGCTCATCTTTGCGGCAGGTTCAGAAGTCATGTTTTCACTGCGTCCTTCTATAAGTGTAACTTCTTAGATGTAATGAAATACATCTTCTTTGTGGTCAGCACCTTTCGTGTCTTTAAAAGTCCCTCCATGCCTAGAGATGGGGAGCTTTCGCTTCCCGAAACCCTCACAGCAGTTCCTCTTACAGTGATGACTCTAAGTTGCTGGAAGTGAGCCCACTGTGCTGTGACGCTGACACTAGACATCTCCTGCACAACCCCTCACCCCCCCCCCCCCATATGGAGACTCTTTATCCAGGAATCCAGTCTTTTCCAATGATCTGCAAGGTTGCCTCTGTCAGTGCCAGCCAGCCCAACACACAGGGGTCTGTTTTGGGGCCCTCAATTTGTTTCCAGTAGCTTTTCTATCCGGTACCAATTCTGCAGACAATGATAACTGTACACTGGGTCTGGCAGAACCCTTTCTTGAGTTTTACTGCACACGTGGCGGCCAGGTTTGGGTACTAGCAGTCCTGGCCTCTTTCTACCTGTTGGAGATGACCACTTTTCTACTAAAATTAAGCTCAGTGTGATGGATCCAATTACCTTAAGTCAGTTCACAATGTCCCTAACAGCTGTCTAAATATTAGGAACAGTTTTTGCATGCAGAACTGCAGATCCGGTGACAGAAGGAACAGTTCATCTCCTCCAAGGAGGGCAGGTTCTATGGTACTAATAATCCAGGGAATCTGGGCAAGTGAAATAACAAAATGTTGGCATTGTTCTGATTCATAACCTAAGCAATTTCTTCCCGGGAAAGCCGTAAACATGAGTGCAGCTGGACCTGGAGAGAATTGGGTGTGCTGGGGAGAAAACAGGTCAGAATGATGTAGGCAGAGGATCCAACTTTGGGGAAAAGTAGAGGCAGGAATTGTCTAGCAGGGCACGGTGATCCTAAGGACCTAAAGCTCTTGCCAGCAGGGCCCGGACAAAGGGATGCTACCTTCAGAATGGCAACTTCAGGCTTTATAGTTATAAAAAAGGGATATGGGAAATGTAGAACTTTCCTCTGGGAGTTGGAAAGTAGGAGCAAAGTGCTTATCCTTGGCCCCTCACCCTTTCGGAAGACGACAGTTAGCAGGGAGGAGTCCGCCTGCCTATGATAATGTGTTTTCTGTTGCTATACCAGTATAGCAACAGAGACTGGGTCCTTTATGAGATGAAGGCTCATTTGGCTCACAACTGTGGGGCTGGCCAGAGCCTCCCCCCTCCCGATACTGTGGTTATGAGTAGCTGTGGGGCTTCATTTCCTCCTCTACACAGCGGGAATATGGAAAACCTACCTTGTATAGTCACCAGAGGGATGCAGGAAGGTCATGTCTGACCAGGAGCGAACCATTCCATCAGGAGTGATTTTCAGCCCTTCCTACATGCCTCCTCACCAAGAGGGGCCATCTGTCCCAACACTGCCCCCTTTGGTATAAAACTTTTCACATTTATTACAGTATAATTTACATGCCATATACTTACTCACTGCAAGTGCCCAGTTCAGTATTTAGTAAATTACAGAGTTCTAGCCTCATCCCCACAATTCAGTTTTAGAACTTTTCCATCGTCCCAAACATCAAAATTGCAGTCAGTCTTCCCGCCCACAGTCCCAGGGCCCGGGAACCCACTCATCTGCTTTCTGTGCTCATAAACTCACCCTGCTTGCACATCCACTTGGTCAGTTGTCTCTGCATCTGGTTTCTTTCACTCAGCAGCACGATTCTGCAATTCCTCTAGGTCATATGATTTACCCAAATTTAACTGGCTGACAGCATCAAGTTTCAGACTGCCCCTTCCATTTGGCTCTTAGGACTTACTGTTGCCACGAATGTTTGCATCTAAGGCTCTGTGTGAACATAAGCTTTCTCTTATGTATAGACCCAAGGCTGACTATATAATAAGCTTCTTGGGGTGTGTTGAAACAGGTTATGGACCCGGGCCGGCCTGAAATTTTGTGATCTTTGTGTCTCAGCCTCGCAGAAATGGCCCCATTATTTTCCAGATCCTCACCAACATCTGGCACAGCTGTCCCATGGTTAGTGCCAAACTACAGTCCCTCTTAGTATGACCCCAATGGTTCAAAGTGCTAAATATCTCTTCATGTGTTTATTTTATTTATTTAATTTGTTTATTTTTGAAAAATGCATCACTGCGTAATCCTGGCTGGCCTTGAACTCATTTGTAGACCAGGCTGGCCTTGAAATCACAGAGCTCCTCCTGCCTCTGCCTTCCTGAGTGGTGGAACTAAAGGCGTGCACTACCATGCCCAGCTCACATGCTTATTATAACCCCTGTCTCCTCTTGGGTGAGGGTGCTATGGAATTCTTCTCCTGTCTGAAAGTCTTTTTATTATTTCTTCTTCCTCCTCCTCCTCTTCTTCTTTGTTTGTTTTTCAAGGCAGGGTTTCTCTGTGTAGCTGTCCTGGAACTTGCTTTGTAGACCAGGGTGGCCTGGAACTCACTGAGTTCCACCTGCCTCGGCCTCCTGAGTGCTGGGACTCAAGGCATGCACCACCATCACCCGGCACGAGTTCTTTATGTATTCTCAGTAACTCCCTTACAAATGTTATTTATAGATATTTCTGTGCCGTATCTTTTGATTTTTCCTAGTGGTGGCTTCTTTCTTTCTTTCTTTCTTTCTTTCTTTCTTTCTTTCTTTCTTTCTTTCTTTCTTTCTTTCTTCCTTCCTTTCCTTCCTTCCTTCCTTCCTTCCTTCCTTCCTTCCTTCCTTCCTTCCTTCTTTCTATCTTTCTTTCTTTCTCTCTCTCTTTCTCTCTCTTTCTTTTTTCACCAGAGAACTTTGTAAGTAGGTTTGATGAAGAATAACTTGACCGAATAGGTTTAAGGATTGTCACTTTTGGTGTCCCATTACAAATCTCCTTGTTTAACGCAGGGTCATGCAGGTTTCCTCTACATTTTTCTTTGGAGGTTTTATAATTTTGTCTCTTCTACTTAGGGCTGTGGCCCATTCTGTGTATTTGTGCACACACGTCTTCATGTGTCTGCGTACGGATGTGTGCGTGTCTACGCCGGTGTCTTTCTCTATCACTGTTCACCTCGTGTTTTTGAGATAATGTTTTACTGAACGTAGATGTCACCAATTTAGCTAAAGTAGATGGTGGGTGAGCCCCTGAGCGTCCCTTCTCCCCAGCACAAGCATTACAGATGTGTGCTGTAACATCTGGCTTTTACACAGGCGCTGGAGATCCAAACTTGGGTTTTCATGCTCCAGGGCAAACACTTTCCCCACTGAGTGGTCTCTTCAGCTCCTATGACCCCTTTTGAGTTGATTTTCTGCACAAAGTGTGAGGGAAGGGGTCAGGTTCGCTGTATGTTTGCATGTGCACTGAAGCTGTGGGTGGATCTGAGGTGAAAGGGGGGCATAGTTTAGCTCTATCCCCTCAGGGCATATGTGCTTAGAGCAGGGTCTTTACAGAAGTAATTGGAGGTTAACCAAAATCATCAGGGGTGGGCCTTGATCCACATAAAGAGCGTCCTTTCGGATTAGGGCACACATACATGAAGAGAACATTTCCGGTACAGTCAAGACAGCTACCTGTGGCCTGAGAGACCCTGCTGCTGGTATTTTAGCTTTCAGGAGTGACAGAAAAACCAAGTCCTGCCATTGAAATCACCAAGCCTGGCAGTTTGCAGCCCCGATGAACGAGGCAGTAGCTAGTTGTCCCATGAGTTAAAAAAAAAAAAAAAAAAAATCCTTCCTCGTTGAACTGTTTTGGCCTGGCATTTTGGAGCATTTATTCCTGGCTCACAACTTTGTCCACTGATCTGTGCATGAATCTCAGGATAGTACCACGGAGACTGGATTCCTGTAGGGAGTAAGGAGCCTTGTAGGGAGGATGCTAAGCATGACATATCTTCTAAGATCCCTTTAACTTACACACACATGCCCACACATACACAGACACACAATAGGTCTTGTCAGCACCACTAAGGAGCCCATAGGATTTCTATAGGATTAAGTCCACATACAAAGAATTTTTTTTTCTTTTAGCGTACAGAATGCCTTTCCATTCGTTTAGAGGTTTTTTTGTTTTGTTTTGTTTTGCTTTTGAGACAAGGACTCACTATGTATGTAAGCCCAGCCTGTCTAGAACTCATTGTGTGGCTCAAGCTCTCCTCGAACAAAGAGTTCTGCTTCTGCCCCAGAGTGCTGAATAATGGCAATCCCACCACGCCCAGCTTTACTCACAGCTCGCTGGATTTTTCTTGGCAGTGCTTTGTATAAATTCTGTATAAGTTCAGTGTATAAATTCTGTAGTTTCAGCTAAGAACATTTTTAACGGTTTTAATATATATTTTTTTGTAGCTGGTGTGAGTAGAACTCTTCTCGCTCTCTCTGGTATATTTTATGTGCAGATGTGTATGCATGGAGATAAAAGCCAGCAGTCGGTATTGAGCGCCTTTCTCGGTTGTTTTCCACCAGTTTTGGGAACAGGGTCTCTCACAGAACCCAAATCTTGCTGGCTGGCTGGGCTGGCTGGGCAGTGAGCCCCCAAGACCTGCTTGTCTCGACATCTAAGCTCAGGATTACAGGTCCTTCAAGCCACGCTCAGCATATTACATAGGTGCTCAGCCAAACCCAGGTCTTCATGTTTGTGTGGTAAGCACTTTACTGACCACGCCATCTCCCCAGCCTAAGGGGAAGTGCAGCCTTAATGTGTCACATCTGGATACAGAAACAATTGGTGGCTGCATATGCCACCTGCATCCTGTGATCTTACTCTGCTCACTTAATAGAGATGCTAAAGGAAATGAAAACACGCTTCCTTCCCCACCAATCCAATAGCACCAAAAGGCAAGAGGCCAGCTGCTCCATCAACACTAGGGGCTGGATGCTGACTGGGACGTCCATGCCCAGTGCAATACCACACAGCCGCCGAAAGCGGATTCAGGTTGATTCCACAGTAGCAACGGGAATTTGTATGTTTTGTTTCCCACCCTCCCATGAACATTTGGCACGCAGAAAGGAAAACAAAACAGAACACCCACGGGGAAATATGGTGTTGGCATCTCTGCTTACCTTACAGTACTCATCAATTGGTATCAGGCGTTTGACGGCTACGTCCCGGATGTGGCTGCGGCGGAAGAGGATTTTGCCTGTGGGGGAGGAGAACACTTTCAGCATGGCAGTGACTAGTGACCTGCCCTCTGCCACCTGGAGTGGCTGTCTAGGGGTGGGCCTGAGTGGTACCAAAATTCCGTAGCGTTCCCTTTTTAAACTTCTGCATCTGTGTGAAATTACATGGAAGAGCCCCTGGGCAGGAAGGGCTCCCTCAAGCTAAGCCTGGGCAGCCCAAGACCCTCAGGCTCATGGGCAGCTCAGAGCAGAAACTCAGCCTCCCTTCTTTCCTCATTCATGTCTGTCTCTGCTCCTGGCTAAGGGTTCGCTAAACTTCTGTGCTTTTTTTTTTTTTTAGTGAGTCTGTGTATTTCTTTTCTTTTTTTTTTATCAGTTACATTTTATTAACTCTGTATCCCAGCCGTGTCCCGATCCCTCATTCCCTCCCAGTCCCTCCCTCCCTCCCTCCCTCATCTCCACCGTGCCCCTTTCCAAGTCCACGTCTGTGTATTTCTTATCTATCCAAACTTGCTAGAAAGAAAAAATATAGAAGATAATGCACCAAAGGATTTGAAGAGATCTGTCTTCTTCCAAATGACAGAAGACAGGTCATTTTTTCTTCTCTAACTTTTCCCATATTTACTGCTTTTAGAATCATAAAAACATCCTCCAACAGAAAAGGAGGGCAGTGCTGACAGCCTGTGTTTTTTTGTTTGTTTGTTTTTTGTTGTTGTTGTGTTTTTTTTTTTGTTTGTTTGTTTTTTTCAATGGGAACCCAGGGGCCAGCAGGCTCTGCTGTTTGTCCTAACTCGGAGGAACCCTTTTGGGATTCTGGGTGGGCTATCCTTCTCAGGGCAGAATTAACCCAACCCTGTGAGGTGTTGAGCAGCTCCAATTCAACTCTAGAGCAAGCTGGTGGCCCATCCCAGCCCCAGCCCCAGCCACCGTGACAGTCAAATAGCCCCAGTTCTCATTCTTGCTGGCCCCTGCAGGTAGAGCTGCTTGCAATTTAGACTCCGCTGAAGTGCCACAGCCTATAAGCCTTCACAACTAAGAAGGAATGTGACCCTATGGAGCAGCAAATGCTTTCTGCCATTCATCTGTTTCTCAAAGTGGGAGAGGACCCTCCCACCCCAACCCCAAAACTAATGTGTTCCCATTTGGCTGCAGTTCCCTTCTGCACATCAGGGGAGGAGAACCGTATACAGGGTTCTTACTATAGAGGTATTAAGTGGGCTCAAAGCAGTCACACTAACATGGGGCTGCTGCCAACCCAAACCACCAGACTTGTCTCAAAGCCACGCAGCTAAAGAATCTGTTTTGGTTAATTTTTTTTGGTCAACTTGATAACAGCTAGAGTTATCTCAGAGGGAATCTCAAGTAAGAAAATGTCTCCATGAGATTGGCCTGAAGGCAAACCTATGCAGTAAATTGTCTTGGTTAACGATTAATTTGGGAGGGCCTGGTGTCACCCCTGGACGGGTGGCTGCACGAGCCAGGAGCAAGCCAAGGAGCAGCACTCCTCCGTGGTTCTTCTTCAGCTCCTGCCTCGACTTCCCTCAATGATAGACTGTGACATGGACATATTAGCCAAACGAACCCTTTATTCCTCAACTCTTGTTTCATCGAAGCAAGGGAAACTAAAGGAAGCCGGAGACCCGTGTCAAGGCTTCACCCCAGAAGGAGCTCAGAGGGTGGAAACTCCTCAGTGGGGTTGGAGGGTCCTTGGGGATACTTTGGGGCAGGGGAAAAGCTCACTAGGTGGTTACAGCCAATCCCTCTTACACCGCGACCCTGAAGAGCCAGTCACCTCTGGAACCTGTGGACAGGAGGACAGGGCTTTGTCTCCCAGGTCCTCTACTCAACACACCTGGAGCCTGGCCCGTGGTAGACTTTACAAAGGAGTAATTACTGTGTGCTCCCAAAGCAGGATGAGAACGCCTGTGACGCTCTAGGTAATGTTAATTATCTCTCCCATGGTCAGCTTTCTGGGGCCAAACACATGAGAGCAGGGTTACGCTCAGGCCAGGCTCCAGGCAGCCCCGCCAAAGCTCTCAGCAGTTCCTAGCTGCTGCTGGTGCCTCTCTGGTGAAGTGTGGGGACAGTCAGCACAGGTCTGATGGGAAGGTGAGGAAGGACGGAGGGACTACCTCCATGCTGGAGCAGAAAGGGTGTTCAGCAGAGAAAAATGGCTTTGGTGGGAATGGGAGGCTTTTGTTTTCCAGTGGAAGAAGGCCAAACTGTAATGCTTAGTTTTCAAGTTGCATCCTTTGCCAAGTTGGCCTCCC
The DNA here is from genome assembly GCF_030254825.1 of Meriones unguiculatus. Taxonomy (NCBI): domain Eukaryota; kingdom Metazoa; phylum Chordata; class Mammalia; order Rodentia; family Muridae; genus Meriones; species Meriones unguiculatus. The sequence goes on from NC_083359.1 coordinate 37,097,146, forward strand.
CAGCCCTTGCTGGGATGGAAAGTCCACACAGGCGGGTCCCCCTCCCCCGCCTTTGTGCTAACATGAAACTCGCCTTTGTCTTGCTGACAAGGCACTCTGGGTAGAGAACTGACCTCAGAGAGGAGACCCACTTCCTGCCCATAGCATTGGCTTGGGGAATAGCTGAGAGGTGGGTTCAGAAGGGATGGGCCAGAGGTCCTGGGGCCCCTGGGGATCCTAAGCTGGAAATGGGCACAAGGACAAAGGGGCTAGGTCCCGAGAGCAGCATTTTCATGAATTCTTGCTGGAAAAGAATTACGTAACCACAAAGGCTTTTAAGAGCTGGGGAGAGGGTCGGGCTCAAGTTCTCTGCCTTGGGAAGGTTCCCAGAGCTAACTTTGGCCTCTTATCCAGAAGAAAGCAAGTTACAGCCTACGGCTCCCTCTCTCTTTCTTGAAGAAATTCTGGCTTTTAGAGCCTGGCTGAACTTGAATACTCTTGGTCATTCCAGGGTGACTCCAAAATATAAGACCAAGAAGCCCCAAAGGGAGCACCCCCTCCTTGACTCTGCTCTCTTACCGCCTTTCCTGAGAGCCTGTTCCGGGCCAGAAATTGAACTTTAGGAAGCAGAGTCACCATCTTATTTAACAGATGTGGAAACAGAGGTGCAGGGGAGGAGGGATGGCTGGGGGTGGTGATTAAAGTCACGGGGCTGAAGAGGTTTTGTCTCCAAAGCATGTGCTTTGCAGCCCCAAGTTTTGGCTACCACAGCTGGCACACGGGGTTCTCTCCAGTGGGGGAAACATTCCAGGGTGGCTGATGCTTTCGCAGTGGAGGGACTAAAAACGTTAGTTGTGTTTGTTTGTTTGTTTGAGGCAAAGGATTCTCTCGGCGGAGGAGTCCTAGCAAACTCAGCTGGCCCAAGGCTCAGCCCAGCCAGGCTGAGAACCTGCTGACTGGGCAACAGGAGAGTGGGCACCGATGTGACAGGGACCCCGGAAAGGAGCAGGGTGAAGAACTCTCCAAACCACGGCTATCCGAGGTGACCGTCAGTGTGCCCAGCCTACGTGTGTAACAACAGCAAGTGAGCAATGGCCCCCAGCGACTGGTCAGAAATTTACACAGTCCTTATGGGCACTGTTACTCTGGTACCGTTATCATCTCCAGTTTGGACGAAAGAAAAATCAAAACATATGCTCCTGAGTCATTTGCCAAGGCTAGGGGTGTGTGGGCGCCCTAGGTGACAGAGTTGGAAGCGCCTCCAGGCATGAAGCTCGAGGCCAGCCACTCCTTTGAGTACACCCCAAGCCTGCCATCTCTGTATGTGTGCAGCTTCTCTGGGCCCTAGCTCCTCCTTTGTGACAGGGGTGTGACCTGCAGGGCTGGGAATGGACTGGGGTGTAATGTAAATAACTCAGCTTGGTGGGCTGGCATCCGATGACAGCTGTAAGGAGCAGTTGTTGGAACTTGGAGCAGGTTCTGTTCTAATAATCCCTCTTTTTCACCTAAAGCCTTGACATTTCTCTTTGGTAGGGATGTGCAGTGGGTGGTGGTGGCTGCGCATGCAAGTGCTAGCCAAGACTGCATTGTGTTCTGTGCAGCAGTTGGTTTAACACCTGGTATTCAAGGTACACGGTACCACGACCCCGACATGTCCTGTCCTAATCTACAGAGCCGGTGGGCATGATGGGAGAGTCCATGCCTTCCATTATTCTGGATCAGCCTGGAAGCCACATGAACCCTGTGTAAGCAGACAGCGTTCTCTGTCATAGAGGTGAGAAGGATCTGAAGTGTCAGAAACCTTTCTCTGCCCCATCACCAGCTCCCTATGTTGAAGGATGCAGGCAGCTTCCAGACACTGCAGGGCCCCAGCTGATAGCCATCAAGTAGCCTGAAGGGAACTGATTCCACCACAACGTGAATGAGGTTGGACAGGAGTTCTTCTCTGCAACCTCCAGGTAGGAGGCTTAGCCTAGCTAACACCTTGACTTTGGCCTTGTGAGGGTAGACAGGGAACCCAGCTGAGCTCATCAAGGCTTCTTCTGATCCACAGAACTTGAGGCATTAATGGTTCTGTGTTGTGCTGTTAAACTGTCAGTAACTTGTGACACCGGAATAGAAACCAAAGAGTGGTTATAACGACCAGCTGCTGACTGTGAAAACCCCAAGCTCAGGCTCCCACTTGAGAGCTGGGAGAAGCTGAACACCCCAGAGGGCAGGATCCCGCCCAGGGTCACACAGCTAGTAAACAGCACAGCCTCTAACTCCAGTGCCCATTCTAAGCCACTAATTCTGCCCTTGGCTGAGAACTGTCAGTGGTGGCTGTGCTGGTTAGTTTTTGTCAACTAAACACAAACTGGAGTCATTCAGAAGAGGGACCTCAATTGAAGAATTGCCTCCATCAGTGTGATGGTGGTGTGTGTGTGCCATGTTATTAATTGCTAATTGTGAAAGGGCTCAGCCCACTGTGCACAGTGCCACCTCTGGGCAGGTGGTCCTGGGCTATGTAAGAAAGCAGGCTGAGCAAGCCATGGCCAGCGAGTGAGCCGGCAAGCAGTTTTCTCCATGGGTTCAGCTTGGGTTCTTGCTTTACCTTCCCCTATGAGGGTCAGTGACTGAGAAGCAGAAGATGAGATAAACCCCTTCCTCCCCAAGTTGCTTTTCCACAGTGGTGTTTATCACAGCAGCAGAAACTAGGAGAGAAATATTGTCCTCCCCTCCCCCAAAAGCCCCCACCATGAAGGGGGTTGAGCTCCTGTGCTCAATCCAGAGCTGCTGTTCAGTGCCATGCTTGCCCTGTCCGAGAGTGTACACCTTACCCACCTGGCAGAAATGGGATGATCCTCTGCTTGGGATCCTTCTGTCCCCCTTCCATGGGGAACTTGTCCAACATCTGCATCTAAACGAAGAAGGAATAAAAGCAAAAGCTTTTCATAATACAAAATGCACATTTCCTGACATCTTAAAGGGATATTTGAGATTTGTGGTTTGACATATTAGAAGTTCACTTTGTCCCGCTCTTCAGAAGTCTGAGGCAATAGGGATGGGGTCGGATCTGAGGCCCATTCGAAAGCGACTGTTTATATCCACAGCTTCCAAACTGTGAAAGCTCAGTGTTGCAAGAGACTATTGTTAGTTGGTTTTTAAAAGATTTATTTTAAATTATGTGTGTGTATGCACCTGTATGACATGGATGCAGGTGCCCTCAGAGGCCAGAAACGTCAGGGCCCCTGGAGCTCTTGGAGGTCATCTGATGAGGGTGTTAGAAACCAAACTTGGGTCCTCTGCAAGCAAGGGCCATACAGACTCTTAGCCACAGAACTATCTCCCCGGGCCACCATTCTTGGTTCTCCTAGAGAGTTTAATCCGAGGGACTTGAAATGTGAACAACAGCCTAATAACTTCTGTTTCACAAACATCAGGTCGCTCTGCACTCTGAGAAGTGACAGGCGTGTTAAAAGGCCCTTCACCTGGTGAAGTCTATGCTTAGGAGGACATCTATTCCTGACCCACTCCAAAACCCCCAACCTGCTCAGCAGAGCCCAGTGCCTGGTTCTATGCTGCATGCATGAGCCAGCCACGAAGACATGCAGTCTCTGCAAGAGCCTGGAAAATAAGCTTGTGATTGCGAGGTATTATATCAGATACCATGCAAGAGGCAGGGGTGGAGGATGGAGCTGGGGGCAGACTACAGCCGGTGAAAACCTGTGTCTCCAAAGTCTTAGAAAATGAAAGTGAAGCTGGATGTGGTGGCATCCAGAAACAGGTGGATCCCAGCTCAAGGCCCCTCTGGTCTATGTAAGGAGTTCTAGGCCAGCCAGGGCTACATAGTGAGACCTTATAAAAATCAAGATTTAGAAAAAGAAAGAACCTAATGTGAAAGCTCTGGCTTGATACTTGATCGAAGTCACAAGGATCTGCCACTTAACTCCTGTGTGTTCTGCTGTAACTTTAAGGGCCTTCTCTTTTGGTCCCCATAATGACAACATACTGCAGCATTGCACTAAGGTAAAGCTGGGCTGGGGATGTTACCAGAGCTGTCTGCAGGTAGGTCCCATGTTTCTGAACACAGGTTTGAACTGTCCTTTCCCATCCCTCGGAAATAGACCACATCTAGTGATGTGTCTAACCTGTGTTAACTCAGGGTGGAGGCTTGCAGCTGGATCGTGGTGTTGTCGATTTCTCTCTCTCTCGTGAAGGACATACTCCCTGACAGTGACTTCTCTGGTCCTGGTGGGAGGGCGCAGAGCCTGCACAACCCCACCCGTGGTCCAGCCCATGGCCTGGTTGCCTGTGGGTGATGCAGGCTGCTCTGCTGCCTGGTGTGTGTGTGTGTGTGTGTGTGTGTGTGTGTTTGTTTTGTTGTTGTTGAGACAGGGTCTCACTGCATAGCTTTAGCTAATCTGGAGCTAACTATATGAAGCAGGCTGGCCTCAGTTTCACAGAGATCTGCTTGCCTCTGCCTCCTGGGTGCTAGGATTAAAGGTGTGCGCTGCCATCACCACCCCTGTCTCAATACTGTCTCACCCCACCTCTCTCTCATTCTCTGCCTCTCTGTGCCTCTGTCTCTCTCTCCCTGTCTCTCTCTCAGTGATGATAGGGATTGAACCTAGGGCCTCCCCACATGCTAAGCTAGCACTCTGCCACCAAGCCACCTCTTGAACCCCGAGGTTACTTGTTACAGTAACATATCCCTATCTATGCTAATTCACAGGTAGCTAGGAAAGATGGAAAGGAGTCCTGAGCCTTCCAAAAATGGCCATCCAGTGAGAAGCGCCCCCCGCCCCCTGTCCCCTGCCTGTATGCTTCAGGGAGAACCTTACCCTGAGTCCCCAGACTCTCTAACAGAAAGAAAGAAGTTTGGGTAAGTCCAGGAGGAATGAGGCTCCAGGGGGCCAGTAAGCACAAGAGCAAAGGAGGAGGTGTGCCCATGGAATCAAGCACTGCATCTCAGTAGGGGTACTTTGTCATTGCAAGACCACACATCTACAGGGCTAGAAGACACCGAGAAGAACATGTGTTGGGCTGGATGGGGCTTCTGGCTTCTTCTATGCTAGTTTACACAATGCCCTGGGGAGTGGGCCAGCTTCCGTGTGGTTGGGCTTGCAGGGCAGCTGAGGTATGCAAGCTTCCAGAAGGCTGGGGAAGAGGCTTTATTCATGGATTTATTATTATTATTATTATTGTTAATATTATTATTATGTGCAGTGCCAGAGATGTAACCAAGGGCCTTGCACACATTAGGTAAGAGATCTACCACTGTAGCCACTGGGCCACCCTGGGTTCAGTTACTATGGCATTATTTGTGGCTGTCCATCATTGGCCTCTACTCCATCCTGCATGGGGACAGTAATCCTTGGTCCACTGTCCTCCCCTGACTGCCGAGATTACTGTGGGCCTCCTTGGAAAGATGGATTTATTTCTGAAGAGTGCTTCTCTGCCAGCACACAGCAGGCTTTCAATTAAAACTGGCGAGATGCATGCTCACGTGGGAGAGGCTGGGAAACTGCGGGTGGTATCCAACACTGTTCTGGACTCTCCAAGACATCTTATGGTGAGCCTAAAACTACCCCCAAATACAGAAGTTTAACAAAAAAAGAATCAATGAATTCAGCAGAGAGAACTTTTCCCTCTTCCGGGAGATCACTTCAAGGGATAGTTAAATAACTCTAATGAAAGCAGTTATATTACTAATATATAAAAAAATAGTAATAGCTGTATACAGCAGCTGACAGTCAGCAGTCTTCTCATTCAGTTTCATCTGTCATTACAGTAACTCTGTGAAACAAATGTTACGAATTCCAAGTCTCAGGTGAGGCAACTTGGTTGCAGAGAGGGAAAGGAACTTGCCTTAGCCACATAGCAAAGCAGTGGCAGGACCGATCCAAACACCTTTGTCTGAACACATTCTCCTGATATCATTCACGCTAGCTGGCTTCAGGGGTACATAGATGTAGAAAACCAGCCTGAGCCAAGGTAAGCTTAATATTCTGTGCACATACGAACCTTCCCTTTCCAGAAGCAATCCATCAGTCTTAGCTGCAGAGGCTCGGAAATTTATGTTTGCCTAACGCTATCTCCTTTTCCCTTCTCGATATTAAGCCAGTTGAGACACCACCGAGGGGTAGCATGCTGTAAAGAGTGCACAGTGACGAGGCTGCTTCTGTTCTCTCGGTGCTTTCTGAGGCCCTCTCTGGATGTCCCCACTGGCTGGTGAGTGTCCACACTGGCTATCCAGTATCCACACTGGCTAATGAAAGTTTGCATTGGCTAACGTATGTCCTCACTGGCTTATTCACAGCCTGTCTAACCTAAGATAAGTTCCCCTAGGTGCAGACAGCTCCACCAGAGGCATCCATGCAGCCTGTGTGGCCATCTGGGGGATGAGAGGCATTCTGCAGGGGCTGTGAGTAATGCTACTTTGAAACTCTTTTGGGAGTAACTTAGTAGTCAACTTTGTTGTTTTAAAACTGTGACACACACACAATATACAACACATCTTTCAACCATATCTGGGTGCACAGTTCCATCGTGGCCTTATGCACACTCACTCTGCAGGCAGCCATCTCCTCCACCATCTCCAGAGCTTTGCATCTGGTCATGTGTCAGAGCACCAAACGGCTCTTCATCCACCCACTCTGGCAAATCTACCTTCTGATCCAGTTTGATTGATTACACTGGGCACCTTGTACAGGTGGCGTGAAACATCTGTCCTTTTCTCTCTGGCTTTACTCTGCTCAGCGCAATCGAGGTCCAATCATATTACAGCCAGTAGCAAATTGTTTTGGTTTGTTTTTTGTTTGACACGGTGTCTCTGTGTAGCTCCGGTGACAGCTGTGACCCTTCTCCAGGGGGACACACTGAACCTGAGGGATTCAGAGTACAAAGGCTGCACAACAGAATGTAAGGTGGACCTGTGTCTGAGGTATTTGTATATATATATATATTTGTGTGTGTATATATATATATATATCTTTTTTTTTTTGTAAAGGACTCTGGCGGTGCTCAAGCCACAGGGAGAAGATGTGGCCGTGAATCCACATCTGACTCCTGAGGGCAAGTTCATCTTTCTAGACACACCCAAAGGTAGCCCTGGGCCCCAGGGAGGTATTGGTTGGATCCCTGCTGTTTGGGGCACATGACTGCCTCTCTAAACTTGAGTGTATCCACTTGTGAAGTGGCCATGATAGTATTAAGATGAACGAGATAGCACTGAAGAAAGGCACCTCCCGTTCTGGCAAAGAGTAGGTGACGTTAACACACTGCTCGGCTGGGTGCTGCCCGGAGCACTGTGTGCATCCCTGTCACTCATCCCCAGAGCTGTGCTTGAATGTCCACTTTCTCCATGACATCCCGATCAACTCTATAGCACTGGCTCCGGCGAGGGTGGAAACTGAGGCTCAGGGAGGCTGAGTGACCTGTCTAAGGCTTGGAACCTCACACCAGGTATTCCTACTCCAAGCTCAGGGCTCTTTTCTGTCCCCTCCAGCCTCAGGTGAACAAGACACATGACCAGATGTCAAGTCATAGTGGCAGACATGGCCACCTTTTCTAAGAAGTCAGGAAGGTGAGTCCTCATTATGGGACTTTTGTGGTTGTTGTTGTTGAGACAGGGTTTCTCTGTGTAGCCCTGGCTGCCCTTGAACTTACTCTGTTGACCCAGCTGGCCTTGAACTCAGAGAGCTGTCTGCCTCTGCCTCCTGAGTGCTGAAATTACAGGCGTGCCTCACCACATCCAGCTTATGAGGACATTTTTGCTGGTAACAGTGTCTTTGTCCAGGAAGCATCCTGGACCATACTCCTACTACCTTGAGTGGCCTCTTTTTACACTGTTGCCTCTGCTTAAATATCCCACACCACCTGATGGGATGCCCATGGTTCTGGCTTCCCTGATGCCCTCTAGAAAACCTAGCAGCCGGTATCCAGGCACACAAGCTAGATGTTGATTCTGTTTTCTGTCCAGGTGCTGGCCTTGAACACCTCATCCTATGGCCCAAGATGAGTTTAGGTCACAGGGGACATTCTCTTTTCCCCTGAGTTTGTCAGTCACCCTACCAGCCAGCACCCATGTCATATTCAGCAGCCTCGGGCTGTTCTTATAGTCTCCACTTTAAAAAAAAAAAGTAGCCAGGCATGGTGGTGGCACATGCCTATAATCCCAGCACTTAGGGAGGCAGAGGCAGGCGGATCCCTGTGAGTTCAAGGCCAGCCTGGTCTACATATTGAGTTTAGGACAGCCAAGGCTACACAAGAGAAATCCTGTCTTGAAAACAAACAAACAAACAAACAAACAAACAAACAGCTGTACCTCTCATACCATAAGCACATCCTGAGTCTGTCCTGATAGGTGCTGGACACAGCCTGGAGCAGTAGCTGCTGCCACGTACCTCACCATGGGGCCCAGGCGCAGTGGAAAGAGAGAGGTCCTTGACATGGCAGCCATGGGCCCAGCTGCATCCAAGCCAAAAGTCCTTGGACTTCTCCGCTCCATTCAGATGAGGAACATGATCTAGGAGAAGCCAGCCTAGCTGGGGTTCTATCTGCATTGTAACAGTCTGACAGAAACTGGACCTTGGGCCAGAAAGCGGTGAGAACTGGACTGGATCCCAGCTGTCAAATTCCAAAGTCTGGAACTTCAAGAAGCTGGTACCATGCCCTCCCTTTATCTTTCTGCGGATTCCAAACAGCCTGGGTCTGTCAGTCATCCCACCAGCCAGCATCGACTTCATATTCAACAGCCCAGGGCTGTTCTTATAGTCTCCGCATACCACAAAATCCATCCAACGTACCAGTCAGCAGTTTTCTGTTTATTTACACAGTATACAGTCATGACCACTAATTCTAAAACATTTTCACCCCTCACCCCCCAAGATACCCAATACCTACAACCAGCGTTTGCCCACTGTCCCCTTCCCTAAGCCCTCTGGGATTGTCCCTTCTAGACACAATGGCCATTTTAACTTGTAGCTGGTAGGAAAAGCAGCAACAGAGAGCAGAGTGGCTAAAAGCATGGACTTTTGCTATCGCACAGCCTTGACTATGGGCCTTGTTGTATTAGCTGTGTGACTTGGGCAAGCGAGTGAACGTCTCTGAGCCTCGGTTTTTTCATCTGTGTAATCTGATAAGCCGGTTGTGATGATTAAATGAAAGGACTGAGCCCAAAAGCAGAGCTTCAGAACTGCTGGCTGTTTTTAATGACATTAGCCCATGTCACCAATGAGAACGCTCAGACACAGAAGAGTAGAAGAGTGGGCCCAAGGCCACACAGGGGCTCAGGTCTTCCGAGCTCTCTGCTTTTTCTGTTATACCATACCAGCTCAAATACTCCTCCACCAAGCCCCAACCCCGTGAGCCAACTCACTTCTAAATCAATCCATCAATCATTCAATCAGTCAAGGCCATGTATGTGCAAAATGGGACATGGAATCCTGAAATCATCCAACATTAGGGTGTCATGGCCCCATTCAAGCTAGTCTCCTGTCTAGTCCTTGGGGACAGCTGAGCTGAGTGGCCTTCTCCTACCCATGGATATGGGGTGAGGAGGCTGTTTCTAGCTTGAGCCAGACCCCTGGCATTACATGGCTTTCCCATCCTGCCACCACACCATCTGGGACTCCTTAGAATTGGATGAAGCCAGGCTTCTGGACAGCTTTGGCATGCCAGGGACTGCCACCCGAGGCAGTTCATTCTGTTCCAGCAAACCCAATCATTCCCACAATGAGCTGGGAAGAAAACCTGACTTAAGCTGGGGCAGAAGGGAGGTCAATAAGAACAGGGCCATAATGAGCACAGGATTTGGGCTGGGGAGACTTGTGACCTGGACCCAGCAAAGGAGGTCACATGGGTGTCACACCTGTGGAGAGGGACAGCTGACCATTAACACATTGAGCTAGCCGGGTCCATCTCACAAGGGAAGCACTTTCTTTCCCATTAAAGACAGAGGGGTATATGGAGGCTCAAAAATGTACAGAGGAAATCCCAGCTGAGACCTGAAAAGAGATAGCCGAGTCTTGAACTTGGGTTTGCCTTCAGCCTTATGCCAGGCTGGAAAAAAGACTTGAGGGAACAGTCTAGGCACACGCTTCAACAGGCCAGCAACCAGACACATCCACTTTCACAGGGCTCTCTCCCACCCCCTCTCCTTGAGTCTCCTCCCCCAGGTGACACCCTCTGAGCCAGTGTCACCTGGTTCCCACCACAGCTGACAGGTGCTGACCTAACGGTGCTGACTTGGGGACAGACCCTTAGCAGGTTGGCCAACGGGCAAGCAAAGGAGGCTGGTCTAGAGAGGCGAGGTGGGTAGCAGGGTCCTGAGGCCACAAGACAGATGGTCAGGAGCTGCCATCAGACACTGGGCCCTTTCAGGCTGTAGTCGTGTTTGCTCTGGGTTCCAGCAACATTCTGCTCTGACTGTGACTCCAAGCTATTCCTCTCTTCATGCGGCAACTAGCTGAGTGGGCTCTGCTCTGCAGACGTAAATAACCCCGGGATGACAATCATGTCATTCTTGTTCCTTAGCCCCACTACTCCCTGTTGGAGGTGCCAGGCTGGCAAGAAGCCCCTGAACACACGCCAAGGCAGAGCTCCCAAGGTAGACGCCACTGCCTAGAACAGCAGCCTAGCGATGGGCAACAGCTGTACGTCACCTGCGTCATCACTCGCCTGTGTAAAAGGGCAGAGCAGCCCTGGATGCTATTGGTCACTCTCACAGGGGGCTGTGTCGCCTGCTCAGGACAGTGGTGGTACCAGCCACCATTACTGTCCCCATGCCTCCCTCCCCTCGGTGTTTCCTTCTCCCCTGCCTGCTCATTCTAAGTGGTCATTAGCTAATTTATTAAGGGGCTGGGATCAAACCCCAGGCCTTGCGTGTGCGAGCCGCACACTCTCCCGCTTTGCTGCTTCTCACCCCACAGCAAGTGCTGCGGATAGCCCCGCTGTTTATTTATATTCAGCTCGTTTGCGGCAGAGCAGCAGAAAATGATAAGTGTATGTGACACTGGCAGATGGGGCTGCGTGCTGTTGAACACCAAGCACCACAGAGGAGCTCATTATGTTTTAAATAATTAAGTGACTGGCATCTCAATCTCTTTACACGACGCAGTGACTCCTGGCTGTGTGTCATGAAGGCACCAGGGACTGTTTTAGCTACACTAAATACAATAGGTTAGGAGCCTATTGCTGTCTGCCCTCCTCCTTTGCAGTAGAAGGACACAGGCACTGGATGGTCTCCAGTCCACACGGTCAGGAAGGGCTTGGGTCTATGGAGACAAGGATGCCTGCAGTTAATATTACTCAGTCCCTCTGAGAACCTGAGATTCTCCTTCCCAAGCCAGGCATACCCTTGATGCCATGGGTGGAACAGCAACCCAGGAAAACCCATTAGCGGTTCCAGTGATTGGCATAGAGCTAAGCCTATGGCATGCAAAGTGCTAGCCAGGACAATATGAGGTTTGAATAGGTTTGGTCCCCATTGATTCTTGCATTTGAATGCCTGGCCCACTGGGAGTGACATTGTTAGGAGGTGTGGCCTTACTGAAGTAGGTGTGGCTTTGTTGGAGGAATTGTATCACTTTGGGGGCGGGCTCTGAGGTCTCACCCTAAGCCCAGTGTGGCTCACTGGTGTGTCTCCTTCTGCTGCCTGTGGATCAAGATGTAGAACTCTCAGCTCCTTCTCCAGCACCATGTCTGCCTGGGTGCTGCTATGCTCCCCTCCATGACGATAACAGACTAAACCTCTGAGACTGTAAGACAGCCCCAATGAATTTTTTTTTTATAAAAGAGTTACTACCATGGTCATGGTGGCTCTTCACAGCAATAAAGCCCAAACTAAGATAGAATTCACTGTTACTATTTCCTACAGAGTGTGAGCTGTGACAGTCTAGAAGAGACAGATAAGCTGACAGCAACAAAAGAGAGAAGCTCATGGCACTGGGTGATGATGGCTCTTGATGAGCAGAGAACAAAGTCCAACAAGGCTTCTGGGAGCCGGGAGCTGGGAGCTGGGAGCTGGGAGCTGGGAGCTGTGGTGGCAGAGTTATCCAGGCCGAGTCTGGTAGGAGAGCAGAGTAACAGCTCAGGTGAGGGTCAGTAGACGCTGGGGAGGGGCTGGGGCTGGGACTGTCATGCATGCCAGGTGTTCAGACAGACTCCTGGATCACCACACGGTCACTGTACCAAACTTGGTTCAACACGGTTCCAGAGCCACACGTGGCCTCCAGGCTGGCTCCCACCAGAAATGCCTACCTGAAGGTCAAAGAACTTGCTGTAGCGCCTGTAGATGGCCTCTGTGGTGCCACTGGACCACGTGACTCGGATGATGTAGACCTGTGGAGGGACGGAAGAGACAAGTGTTAACTACAAGGGGATGATATGGTTGGTATCTATCTTCTTCTGGTCCATGTACCAGGAATTTCATTCCCATGAGCAGAGCAGGTAGACAAACTTTTGAGAGGTCGCAAAAAGGTTAAGGGCATCAGCTTGGGGTGGGTTCATGATGCCCAGTGGGTTTGTTAGAAAAGTGAGTTTAGTCCACCTATCCTCTCTCCTGCTCTCTCATCCATCTTCCATCTTCGGCCACAAGTTCCATCTTTGGCCACATCCCAAAGGCCCCTTGATCATACACTTCCAGCTTCTAAGAAATAAACATCTATTCTTTACCAATTACTCACCTGCGCCATCCTATTACAACAACACAAAGCAGACTAAGAAAGTCTTTCATCGCTGAAACTGAGGAGCTTGAGCCAAAAACACCCCTTCCTGTTTCAATCTCAGTTTGGCCAAGGACCAGCTGGACCAGTTAGCCCCTTGCTGTCTCTGAGCCGTAGCTCTCTCCTGCTTCAATAGAAGGGGAATAATAGACCTTGTCTGTAGAACTGTTTCAGAGACGGTACAGGGTCAAATTGGGGAAGCTGCTACTCCCAGCACCGTAAGGATGCCTGTCTGCTCCCCATCTGACTTTCCCGTCAGAGTAATTCTTAAAATCTTCATGTTCATCAAGAGATGTCAGGGCGCTTGAGCTCTTTTTTTTTTTTTAAAGATTTATTTATTTACTATGTATACAACGTTCTGCTTACATCTATGCCTGCACACCAGAAGAGGGCACCAGACCTCATTTTAGATGGTTGTGAGCTACTATGTGGTTGCGGGGAGTTGAACTCAGGACCTCTGGAAGAGCAGCCAGTGCTCCTAACCGCTGAGTCATCTCTCCAGCCTGCACCTGAACTCTTCGCCTCTTCTACAGCCCGATGCTGAAGTTTCCTCCACTGGGGACTCAGGCTAAATCAGATGTTCCCTTGTGTCTCAGCTTCTCTGTGAACTGGGCTAACAGCACCTGCTTCCCAGGCTACGTGAGGGTCTGACAAAATCAAGGTCATGAATCCTCTCAGCAACCAGAGGACATGTGACCTTGACCTGTGTCACAGGAAACAATACACTGATAACAAGCCTGGGGAAACTGAGGTTTCTGCTGGCAGGAGGGCATATATGCCCCTGCTGGTTTTAGTCAGCAATGATTACCACAGCACCCTGACTTTTCTCCAGAATGCCTTCTTCTCCATCTTGCTCAGCCCCTTAGAAACAGAGAAGGCACTGTCCATGGTGACTTGGAAGGGTTGACAGGTGACCTGAGCTGGGCCAATCAGGGTCAGTAATAGTTGGCCCTGGGACATCAGCGCCAACTCTTCCTATGAGGAGACCTCAAGGATACAATCTGACCGTATCTATTTCAGCTTGAGGCTAAGTCTACAGACACCTGATTCCTGGACTAATAATTACCATTTGGCCCACAGAGAGCTCTGCATAATTACAATAAATCTGTATAATTATAATAAAAATTGCTTAATTATCATTTTTTCCTTGTGCATATTAATGGGGCACGGTATGATAATCTGAGGTATGCATACCATGTGTAATGATAAAGTCCAAGCATGTGTGATAGATGGTTAAGATATATGTTAGACATATTTTATGATGTATACACGTGTATATGCTTACATATACACATATACACACACAGATAGTGCTGGGATTGAAAACTGAAGAAGCTAAAGCTGATAGAAAGTACAGAACTCAGCTAAGCTACTAACTCTATCTTCTAGTTGGGCAAATTGAGGCCTAGAAAGTGAAAACATGCTATCAAAGGCCCCCGACCCTGGAAATGCCCAAGCCAAGTTTGGCTGGCTGCCAAAGACAAAACCATTGAAGATGAAAAGAAAAAGAAATATTAAGAAAGACTGCCAAATACTTTGTTTTCTTAAAATCTACACAGAGCCTCTTCCCACACATGGAAAGCCTCCTCACGTACAATTCTGAAGTTCTTAGACTGAAATAACATAACTTCTTTGTGGGAATGAGCCCCTGACCAAATCCGACATGGCGCGTGCAGGCAGAGGCACACGCTCAGGCCTGAGGGCTCAGGGTTGGAAGATGGTACACACCAGCTCTGCGCTTCGGGAAGGTGCTGGCCTCCCCGGCCGTGGTACCTTTCCCTGTGGAGTGGAGACAGCAGCCTCCTTGAGGATCAAGCATGACAACGAACGGATATGGGCCTTGTCGGCTCCTGGTACACAGCAGGAATGTTTAGCTAGCTTCTCCCACACTGCAGTCTTCCATGCTGCTGTCTGGTACTCTTCCCCTCTTCTGGCTTCAGTGCCAGTTTCTCTTGGAGAATTACCTCTTTCCTTTCTCTCTCTTTTGCTAGGGGGAGGCATATTTCCCACATCTGGTCGGTACTGCCTGGCTCAGGCCACAAAAGGGGCTTTGCACCTGGCCTGACAGGATTCAGGATCTCCAGTAGCATCATAAGATCCCCCTCCCCAGTTAGGCGGTGGTGGTGGCTGCAGCAGCAGCAGTGCATGCCTTTAATCCCAGCACTTGGAAGGCAGAGGCAGGCGAACCTCTAACTTTAAGGCCAGCCTAGTCTACCAAGAAAGTTCCAGGACAGCTAGGACTACACAGAAAAACCCTGTTTTGAAGCCCCCCTCCACCAAAAAAAAAAAAAGATTATTTTCCCCCTGAAATGTCCTGGGGGGAGAACACCATGCAAAGAATGATTCCATGACAAGCATTTGCTGCATGGAAGAAAGCTGAAAAACAACATCTATGCAGTATGTATTTTCAAAAAAACCTCAAAAGCCATGAGCAGAAAACAACTAACTCAGTTACAAGAGACATGTAAAAGACCCACTCAGACATGTTACTGGAGTGAATAGACGGATGGCAAGAAAGCCGGTGACAGGATGGCCGTGCCACCAGCCGCTGGAGAAAAGCAGACGAAACACTGATGGGAAAGCATGCTACCGCTTGGCGAGTGTCCACACAAGGACCATGTGTTACAGGCCTGGTCACCAGCTTGTGGGGAAACCATCAGTAGGCGGAGACCAGAAGGAAGAAGCTATGTCGGTGGGGGCATGCCCTTGAAGTGTACTCTGGGACCCCATCTCTTCGATTCATAGCCAACATGCTGCGCCATACCCTCCCACCACGGTATATGTTGTCAGCACAGATCCAAACACAAAGGAGAGAACCACCCTTGACCTCTGAAAATGTGAGCCAAAGCGAGCTCTCCCTTCTTGTACATTGTTTATCTCCAGCATTCTGTCATAGTAACAGAGAGCAAACCCCAACTGTGAATCTATTAGCGTGGATGAATTGAAAAATACTGTTCAGTATTTCCAGGTGCTGCCTGTACTGCTAGCACCTGGAAATGGAAGCTGGAAGATTAGGAGTTCAAAGCCAGCCTGGGCGACATAGTCAGACCCTGTCCTAATTGCCACCATGTTAGCTTTCCAGTCACTGTGACAGAATGCCTGATATAAACAACTTTAAAGGAGAGACTAGACTCACTATTTCGGAGGTGTCAGCCTTCCATAGACGGAGGGCACGGTGGATTAAAGCAGCTCCCACAGTGGTGGCAGGAAGCAGAGAAAAGGGAAAGCAGGAAGGGTTCAAGGCAAGATACAGCCTCTGAGGCACACAGATGACAGCCTACTTCTGAGTAGGCCTGACTCAGGCTAGCACGGCACTATAAATCACTAACAAAAAAGCTCAAAAATGTAAAAGAGGTGGAAGAAGGACACTTGGTCTAGACACAAGAGCAGAAACAAGAGGGCTAAATGCCACTGTGCTCAACCTCAGCTGAGACTGTCAGTTGAGAATATTCCCAGATGATGTAGATCTTGACTCTCACTTGGGCCACGGATAAATGTCACCAAGTATACAAGTTCATAAATATAGATAAGGATAGACCTACACAGAGATGTGTATTCACGTAAAGTTACTACTCTGGGCTCAAATGAGCATGGGATATTTTTTTTAAAGCTCTGTTCTTAACGCCTTCTCATATTTCCAGATGTTTTTATCCTGTACAAATACTCCTCAATTTATGACGGTGGAACACCTTAAGCAGAAAATGTACTGACTCCACCTGACCTTCCGGACATTGCCGCTTGGCCACACAGCCCACTGTGTGGTGTCAGCTGTTCCCCTCTGTCCTGTGACTGGCCAGCACCTGTCGGCTTCCTAATGCTGCAGCATCTAGAGAGTATCTGATCGAACAGCATTGGCCTCAGCAAAGAAGCGAACTCAAAACCAGAGTGTGCATTAAAGTCACAAGTTGAACTGCTACCATTCAGGGGCTTCTGTATGTCTAATGAGAAAATGACGCGTCACTCCCTGGGAAGACTGAAAATCACTTTGTTTTGAGCCCTAGGCTAGCATCTTCTCACTTGGCACCCAAGGAAACTGTATACAGGTAGGGCCAGTGCCACAGGGATGCCAAGTATCCCTGTGTAGGGATGGCAGGTTCTAGCGCTCACCTCAACTAGATCTGGTTGTGCCATCTGCATTCAGGACTTAGTGTGTGACGTAGGCTGTGACATCTGTCTCTGGGAAACTTTGTGCTCTCTGCAAAACAGGCCGAGGCTGCTGGTCTTTCTTACCTCCCCAGCTGACGGAAAGTTCCAGGAATGGAACACTTGCTAAATAAAATCTCAGCTCAGGGATGGAGTTTGCAGGAAATGTTCTCTGAATGTTGTTTAATCCTTTACCCTTACCACCGCTGGCAAGTCTGCCCCTGGACTGTGAGCCCCAAGTCCTTGCAAGGCCCCTACAGCACATGTAGCAACCTAGGCCCACTTCCAATGTCAATAACCAGAGGGTTTGTTCTTCCAAGAATAAAGTCTGAAGCCAGAATCCAGCTTACAGCCCCTTGGGAAATCAGAGCTGGGCCCTAGTAAATGCAGGCAGTAGGACAGAGATAGTCAAGCCATCTCCTGTGGGACCCTAGAGTTCCAGGGCAATCAAGGCACAGGCCTCATTCCTGTTCACCCACTAGCTTAGGGTCCAGCACCTGGTGGCAGCACCTGAAAAGGTCCCAGGACATGGACAGGCCATACCCCAGGGCAGCCCCATGGCCTGCAGTCGCTGATTGGCCCACGCAATGCTGTGATCTCAAAGGGTTTCATCATCAGAGCTGCAAACATGAGGAGTTGTTCCTTGGAAACTTAGGGGCGGCTTCCAGTCACATTCTGCTTTTCAGATCTATTGCTGGAGTTTCTTGGGGCTTCTGGGCCTGGCTCCAACTCCAGGCTGAGAGCAAGGACTGGGCGGGGCCACTATGCTGGTCATTAGGCAGTCATCACACTGAGGGGTGCTGGGGTGGGGGTGGGGCAGAGGCAGATGCTGACTGACCTTCCTCAAACTCTTTCCCAACCCTCTCTGGTCTCCTATCAATCTCAGAGCAGGGCCACACTGGCCAGGAGGGATTTAATGCCAGAGTTTCTTGGTCCTATTTCTAGCAAGTGTTCCCGGTTTTCCATTTATGGTAGCCGGCCAGTTTCCCTTTAAAAGTAACTGAATTGCCTAAGTGAGTGCATTTGGGGAGCCAGGCTGTGCTGGGAATATATAGTAAGGCAGTCTACAGGCACAGAAAAACTGTGCCTGCGGGGAGAGAGGAGAATGTGGCTGGCCCTGAGTTCCCAGAGTTCCCTGACATCCTCTCTGCATCTGGAGTTCTGTTGTCCATAGGCCAGTGGATGACATTTCTAAAATTAGAAGCACATCCCTGCCTGTTCTGTGCCGGTGGGTGGTCTGCAATGACCTGGGGGGGTGGGGACACTGAAAAAAAATTTACAGGAAGGGCCCACATGGGACTGAGGCTGTTTCCCAACAGCGGTTTGAGAAAGATACATCAGCAAAATGGTGCTGTTAGTCATTAGCAACGTCTGTCATGAGGGTAGGCTGAAAGGCGACATGCACGCTACAATCCAGACCTCATTGAGGGAGTCACCCCTCAAACTAACACAGAGGTTAACATCTTCGGGTTGACACTTCAGCTGTGAGCTCTTCCTACCTCCACAACAGGGACTTTTCTTACAGCTTCTCTATGATAACCTCCGGGCTTCCCACACAATGGGAACTGGCCTGCAAGAAGCCCCAGGATCCTGCAGAGGCCAAGCGGGTGGGCCTCTGGACTGTCTACCCTGGTTTCCATAGCACATGCCACTTTTAGCAGTTCTATATGGAGGAGAGGGTGTAACCAGCAGCCAGCAGACCAAATTGTTAGACGTTGGTCTACAGTACCATGGGCAATCGTCCTGCAGCCTGCAGACGGGGCCTGAGCTCTTGGCAGACTATAGCTTCCAAGACTTTAATATAGGAAATCCCTGCTTTTAGGCTACTCTTTATTTTATAATTAGGGAAAGTTGGAGGGACCTATCTGGGGCCACGTAGTCTATGAGGAGGATTGTTGGAACCAGCAGCCAGGGCTCCCCTGGGGAGAGGCGAGGGCTGGGGTCTTCCCTCTAGAAAGCTGCTCTTGATTGCAGAGATCAAAGGGGGGGGCGTTGCAGAAGGCAACTGAGAGCATCGTTGAGATGCTGCAGCTTTGGCTCACAGGCCATGGTTAGTCCAATGAGCCCTCAGCCCAAAGTAACTAATGCAGCCCTCCTCCGCAACCAAAGCAAGCCTTAGCACATGAAGCCCCAAAGTCCTTCTGCTAAGCCATCCCAGGCAAAGGGAAGACAGCACCAGGAAGGGAGGATTTGATCAAAGGGACAGTGCTACAGTAAGATGGAAGGAGGGAGTCTGGGTTGGCTGCGGTTAACAGTAGGTCGTTATGTATTTTAAAACAGCGAGAAGGGCTCTGGGTGGATATAGAAAGGAGAGCCATTTAAGGCAATGCACACATCAGCGACCAACGTGATCATAAAAAAATGTACCAAACATCACACCGTTCTCCATAAATTATCAACCAAAAAGTGATCCAGATTATTTCCTGTTAGGGAACATCTAGGGGGATATGCTGAAAGAGTTCACTGACCCCAGCCATCAGAATCATCTCTAGCTGGGCATGGTGGCACATGCCTTTAATCACAGCACTTGGGAGGCAGAGATAGGTGGATCTCTGAGTTTGAGGCCAGCCTAGTCCACATAGTAATATCCAAGACAGCCAGGGCTATGTATAGAGATCATGTCTCAAAAACAACAAAACTCATTTTTAAAACATAGGTGGGTTCTCCTTAAAGCTCCCACCCCGGCCGTGTTTCCAAATTGAGAGATCCAGTGAGGAGCCTAGCTGGGCTCCTGGCTCTGGCAGTGTGCTGCCTGGCCATAAGGCCGAGAGCTGAATCAGAGTGAGAGGGGTCAGAAAGAGAAGAGAAAGGGTGGGAGAGAGAGGAAATGAGAGGGGTGCGGGTAGAGGGTAAAAGAGAGGGACAGGGAGGGCAAGGAGAAAGAAAGTGGGGCTGGGAGAAACAGGGGTGTAGGACCATGGTGCAGGGGAGTGAGGTAGCTGCAGCTGGCCTCATCTGGGCCTGAGCTAACAGGAAACATGATCCCACAGCTCCTCCTGGAGACCCTGGGTTCCCTCTGGGTCTGCTCTGCCAACTCTCTCCAGCTGTCGGCCCAACATCTGGCCTATGTAGGTCAGCGCCTCCAGCCTCTTTCTGAAACTGCAACACGCTGCAGTTTGTTTGATTTCCCAACACCCCACGGCAGCCCCGCCACAGGAAGTGCTGAAAAACGTGGATTTCTCTTAAATAAAAACACGTTCAATTTATTCCTGGATAGGAATGCTGCCGAGCTTCATGGTGCTAGGAGGGAACGCTGGGTGGAGACTGGGAGCTAAGAGGGAGTACTAGGATTGTAAATGTAGGAGAGCCAAGGCGCATGCCAGGCAGGTAAGGTCTGCCTGGATCTGAGACTGTTTACTATCATGTACCACCAGGCCCAGCCCTCACAGATCATTTACCAGGAGGGTGGGGCCACCTTGGGGTGAGACAGGGCAGGAGGAAACCACACATACTTGAGGTCAACCAGTGGGAAGGGCGGATTGGCTCCATCCCAGCCCACCTGCCTTTGAAGTCCCTTCTCCCAGTTCTCCAAGGCCCCCAGTCAGCAACAGGAATCACCAAACTTGGTGGCACCCAGCAGCTAGAGACACTGGAGATGGCAGGCTGCCAATCTCCCTCCCTCCCTCTCTCTCCTTGCCATTTTTTTCAATTAAGTGAATGGTTGGAATGGGGCCCAGACACAAGAGCCCGCTGCGCCCTGCGCCAGATAGGATGCTCCAGAGTTAGGGCTGTTCTTTGTCCTACATCGCACACTGTAAGACGGGGGCTGGTGGCTGAGGGTGGTTACACCTGTGTGAAGGTGTGTGAGCCAGATGGCAGCAGGAGGGGGAGAGGACTCCAAAGGGAAGGCTGGCTCCTTTGCCCAACATGCTACTCAGCCTCATCTGGTCACAAGGCAGATACATACAGACCAACTATGTGCTGACTGGGAATGTGGCCATGCAGACCAGGGAATGTCACATGCTGGTGAGGGTGTGGGGACCTCAGGCATCTATCCCTCCTGTCCAGGAGCACATGTGGTGACTGTCTCGGCTGGGGACAACTTTCTCTGCCCTCTCCTGCTTAGTCACCAAGTCACTGTCCATTGGAGCCTCAGCAGACAGTCTGAGGTGGCCGCAATTCTCTGGCCTTCCTAGATGCCAGGCCACGTCAGGAGGGGTCTGGAGAGCACCTTTCTCCTTGCCCTCCCTGTCCCTCTCTTTTACCCTCTACCCGCACCCCTCTCATTTCCTCTCTCTCCCACCCTTTCTCTTCTCTCTCTGACCCCTCTCACTCTGATTCAGCTCTCGGCCTCATGGCCAGGCAGCACACTGCCAGAGCCAGGAGCCCAGCTAGACTCCTCACTGGATCTCTCAATTTGGAAACACGGCCGGGGTGGGAGCTTTAAGGAGAACCCACCTATGTTTTAAAAATGAGTGAATGGCTCACAGGACCCTCCAGCAGCAGGGCCCAGTCCGTCTAACCACTTTTCTGCCAGGGCCTGGGAACAGTGAACTTTCAAAACACTCAATAGAAGAGAGATGAAAAGCCCAAACAGGGCTCCACGGTCAAAGATCACAGCGACCTTTCTCAGGCTCGGTGCCTGGGCAGTCACAATGCGCTTGAAATGGCCGAATGAATAGCTCAGCGGCCAAGGGCAATAGGAACAGAACTGTTTTGTGACAAGGAGAATGCAGCCATGGGCTGAGTCGGGGCGGGGGTGGGGGGTGGGGAGGGAGCCTTGCTCTGATGGCCACTCTGAGAAGCAGTGGGCGAACGCGACATTCCCAAGACACAGAAACTGCACAGGCCCATCCTCACATAGCTGGCTGAGAGGACTCGGGCGTTCCTCGGGAGAGCTTGCTGCCTGTGGCAGCTCCTGTCAGAACTCAGAAAGCAGAGGTTCTCAACCTCCCTAATGCTGGGACCCTTTAATACAGTTCCCCCTGTGTGGTGACCCCCAATTATTTTCATTGCTACTTCATAACTGTAATTCCGCTACTGTTACGAATCATAATATAAGTATCTGTTTTCCGATGGCCTTAGGTGACCCCTGTAAAAGGGTCATTCAACCCCCAAGGGGGTCGTGACCCACAGATTGAGAACCATCATAGAACATTGGCCCAGTCAGCTGTGCTGGTGCACGCCTTTAATTTCAGAACTCAGGAAGCAGAGGCAGGCAGATCACTGTGAGTTCCAGGTCTGTGCAGCAAGTTTCAGGCTAGCTAAGGCTATATGCCCTGTCTCAAAAAGAAAAGGAACATTAGATCCAAAAGCCAGTGCCCAGACCTGGCAATAACAACTCAAGGCTAAAGCTCACGGCATGATCTGTCCCGTCCCTTGGGCATGCTTGGACCCTGTGGCGAAAGCCATGTTAAGCAGAAGAAGCTGGAGCATGTAAGCAGGAAAGCCAGCTCACAGATCTTTACCCGGGGCACATGTCCCTTTATATTAGGGGGGGACATTCGGGGACAAGGGCTGGAGCTGCTACTGGACTGGCGAGGCAAAGCGCTCTGCCTGCAGACCGAGGTACTGAAGGCTGGAAATGCCGCTGGCCTGGGCCTGTGGCTCCAGCTGGGCCTTGGCTGCCAACTCACACATCTCTGCACACATCTGGCCCAGGCGGTACGGGAACTTTCCAATGGCAAGCGGTGGTGCTGGCGCCAAAGCCCAGGCTCAGGACACCAACCTGTAGGCTAGCTTTCTAGGAACAACTCCAGGGCAGGCACTCAGGGCTTGCTGAGATCTTGAAGACTGCCAGGCCTTAGAGGTGCCTGGGCAGTGTGAGAGGGGTTGAAGTCAGTTGGGGCTGCCCGTGTTGACAGGGCTGCCCAGGGCAATGGACCCGATGACAGCACCCACTCAGTGTGCCGTACAACCGCTTCCTTTATGATATGCCACTGGTGTTGGACTTAGAGAGGGTAAACGGTTTACCCACAGTCACACGGCCATATGTGGAAGACCTGGGAGTGGTACCCAGCCTGTGTGCTGCAGGAGCAAAAGCTGATGGTATGTTGTCGGGCACCTAAGGATCCTGGCGCAGTACCCAGCACCCAGCAGTTGCTTAATAGAGAAGACCTTAGCAGGGTTCCCTTAAGTACCACAGGCCATCTGGGTACTGTGCAGAACTCATCAGAGCTAGTTCTGCTAGTGGCACCTGGGAACAATTGTTTCCAGGTTGGAAACAATTGCTCTAGGTTTTGAGGGGTGATAGGGTCTTCTATATGGTGACCATATTAACAATGCCATCCTCCTAGGAAAGCAACCCGGTGGGGTGGCACCTACAATCTGCCCCATTTTGCCATTTTGTAGCAGACAAAAAACGTTCAGAGGCGCTACAATGCCACTTGCCCGAAGTCACACAGGGACTGACTTGGGGGGGAGGCGTCAGAGGCAAGGGTCTGGATTCCTTCAAAACAAAAAGGCAGAGTCATATCACAGTGAGGGGCCATCTCACCCCATCCAGGCAGGGGACTACCAAAAGAGACAAGAGATAACAGAGGCTGGCAAGATGCAGACGGAGAAGGCTTTTGCATGGCTCGTGGGGGTGTAAACCAGTACAGATCATGGTAAACGGCATGGAGCTTCCTCCACTCCAGAAACAGAACTACCTACCAACCCAGAAGCCTGCTCCTTCAGAGGAAGTGAGAGTGGTATGCTGGAGAAACAGCTGGAACCCCATGCTCACTGTAGCAGTGTGTGCAACAGCCAAGAATGAATGGGTGAGAAAACGTGGCCCACACACAATGGGACATTATTTGGCTAGAAAAAAAAACCAAAAAAACATGACAACCTTGATGGAGCTGGATGACATTATGTTGTGTAGACTAAGTCAGGGACAGACAATTCCACCACGATTTCACTTGCACGGTGTCTTAGTTACTTATTGCTCTGATGAAGCACCATGGCCAAAGCAACTTGAGGAAGAAAGGGTTTGTTTCAGCCTACACTTCCAGGTAACAGTCCACCACTGAGGGAAGTCAGGACAGGAACCCAAGCAGGGCAGGAACCTAGAGACAGGAGCTGATTCAGAGGTCACGAGGAATGCTGCTTACCAGCTTGCTCCACGTGGCTTGCTCAGCCTGCTTTCTCAGAGAACCCAGGACCACTTACCCAGGGATGGCACCACCCACAATGGGCTGGCCTCTCTCTCCAGTCGATCGCTATTTTAAAAAATGCCCTACAGGCCTTCCCTACAGCCAAATCTTTTTATTTATTTATTATTTTATTTATTACAATTTATTCACTTTGTATCCCAGCTGTGGGCCTCTCCCTGGTCTCCTCCCAAACCTGCCCTTCCTCCCTCTTCTTCTCCTATGCCCCTCCCCCAGTCCACTGATAGGGGAGGTCCTCCTCCCTTTCCATCTGACCATAGCCTATCAGGTCTCATCAGGACTGGCTGTATTGTCTTCCTCTGTGGCCTGGTAAGGCTGCCCCCACCCCAGGGGGAGGTGATCAAAGAGCCAACCACTGAATTCATGTCAGAGACAGTCCCTGTTCCCCTAACTAGGGAACCCACTTGGAGACTTAGTTGCCATGGGCTACATTTGTGCAGGAGTTCTAGGAGTTCATGAATGGTCCTTGGTTGGAGTATCAGTCTCAGAAAAGACCCCTAGGCACAGATATTTTCGGTTCTGTTGCTCTCCTTGTGGAGCTCCTGTTACAGCCAGATATTAAGGAGGCATTTTCTCAATGGAGGGTCCCTCCTCTCAAAGGCTGGGAGTGGTAGAGACAGGATGGTTACTGGAGACGGGGTAAGAGTGGACAGGAGGGAGGGTGTTAATGTTCTACAGTGTCACAGACTATGGTGGGTGGCAGGCAATAGTATACTTCGAAGGGGGGATTTGGAACACTCCAACACAGAATGATGACTGTCTGAGGTGATGGACACAGTAGTTCCCTGATCTGGGTATCACACACATGCACGTTCAGATGCCAGCATGGAGCCTGTAAACATGTGTGACCGTTCCATGTTAACTAAATGAAGAATACCGAAAACAAAACAAAACAAAACATTCCTGCCTCTAGCACTTGGCCAGACAGTGTGGCATGACTGGGAGAGGTGAACAATATCACTATGGGAAGCTGAGGACAGTGCTGGCAAACAGGTATGGCCCTGTGCAGGATTGATGTCCAGAGAAAATGAGCCAGCCAGGTCAGAAAATGGCCTGACCATGCTTACTGTCCCTGGCCATTTTCAAAAGTGATCAATCAGAGTGGGGCATACTGGCATGTGTCTATAATTCCAGCATCTGCGAGGCTGAAGCAGGAGAATGATGAATAAATTCAAGGCCAGCCTAGGCTATATAGAGAGTTTCAGGCCAACCTAAGCTATATAGAAAGACTATCTCAAAAATGACTGCTTAGTAAGCATGGCAGCCCTTAAGACACCAAAATTCTACACTCGCCAGCCCCCTTCCCATGTGACTCCAAATCCTGCCCTCTGGCTGCCCAGCTGTGTGCCTTGGGCAAGTCCTACCTCAGCCTTGGCTCCACCTCTATAACACAAGGTGACATACAGCCGGCGGCATGAGCAGTGCCGGCACACACGTGGTGCTCAGCAAGGTTGGTTATTGCCCCACTCCACCCCAGCCACCAGAATGAGCCTGGAAGTCCACAGAACTGAGCCCAGAGGCCCCCATCCTGCCAGGAACCTGGCACCACCCAAAACAAGACGAGCAATGGGACCCGACAAAGGTGTCAGTGGGGAGATGCAGACTGAGGTGGCAGGAAGGCAGAGAAAGAAGCCTGCTGTTCATGGCCGAGCTGGCCATCCTGTCCACCACATGCCTTTACCCAGGCTATCTGCCCATGGTCCTCCAGATAGAGGTCTTCCTAAAACAGAGGGTTTTAGGGTTCCCAATTTGCCACCATGGAACCTTGAAGGGCGCGGGGGCTAGTTCCAGGGGATCAGGTCTCTAAGGGATTGAGTGGTTCTGCCAGGATTCCACTAATTGTATAAGAACCAACAGTTATAAAGACCAATTCCTGTTCTCGGGCAACCTGTCCTGCACTCACGACAGTCCCTGACATCTACTGGGACAGCTGAGGGCCCTCACCACTGCTGCCATATGATCTGTACTTTTTCTCTTTCTACACCTGTGAGCCAAAGAAACTTTCATTTTTCTTTTTAAGTTACTCAGCCTCTGGCATTTTTGTCAGAGAAATAGAAAACTGACTAATACACACAGAACTTAAGCTAATTCCTCTCTTCTGTAAGGCCCCCTCATGGTTCCCTTTAAAGAAAAAAAAAAAAAAAAAAAAACAGCAAATACCTCAGGTTTGTATTTAATGAGCGAGACTCTAGGGCTGATCAGATCCTGTGCTGCATGAAGGGGGTACACAGATGGGCTTCCATCTCAGGCATACCAGGAAGCCTCTTTTCCTGTATCACATATGCGTGGCTCTTGCTCTCACAGGCTAGGTTCTGTGAGTAGGACTGGTCACCCGTGCCCAGCCTTGCTAGCTTGTAACCTGGTGGACCTGAACACTGTCATCCCAGTGAGGGCTCTGTGTGGATGCCTGTGTCATCCTCCGCTGCCCTCTCCTCTTCAGGGAGAACTGGATAGTACATGAAAACAGACACTTCCCTGTGACTGCTGACCACATGCCAGAGTCTGGGTCACCGCTTGCTCTGGTCCACAGGAGGAGCACAGGCTGCACTTCCTATTTTGCACTGAGGGTATGTGGGGAGGGTCAGTAACCCGCTCCGTCCAGATGGCAACGAGCAAGCCTAGTAACTGCAGAGTCTGAGACCTTGCAACCATCCACAGTCCCACCCACCGAGACGACACAATTGGCCCAGTCCCCAGACCCTATCCCTGCACAGAAATGCTTTGCTAGTGAAGTTCACACCGGATGTGGCCATCCCTCACTATCCTCAAGGCGTGGCTCTGGGCTCCCTCCAGACCCTCCCGTCCACTTCAGACCACCTCTAGATGACCTGAACACCTAACTCAACATGCACGCTCTGCAAACAGTTGGCATATAGATGCAATCACCAACCATACAGAACACTCCGGCAGTACGGCCCTCCCCACCCAACATTTTCTTTCTTTCTCTTTTTTTTTCTCCCCTCAATATTTCAAACCATGGTTAGTTCCAGCTTGTGGACAGAACTTTGGGCACAGAGGCCAACTGGATGATTTATGTTTTCAACTTGAGCTGTAGGTTGGCCACCTCTCCATCCCATTAAACATGCTTTGAACAAACCTCGTTTAAAAGCTCCTTAGTCTACAGCGACTCGGTATTATCGTGGTAGATATTTAAGCCATTTGAACAGTTTTAATGATGAATATCTGAACCTGCCAGTCCTTGCAGAAGCTGATTGATCTGAACTTTAGTGAACCAGACCCTTGGTCCATCTTGTGTGGTCACTCCAGACTTGGCTGTGTACTTGAGACTGCTGGCTAACAACCCCAAGCCTTTAATCCCGGCACTTGGGAAGCAGACAGCCAGGCTACATCGTGAGACCCTGTCTAAAAAGAAACAAAGAAAAGAGCACGTCGCTGGTGAGAAAGCTGACCATGGTGGTAAAGGCCTAAAAGGGAACTGGCTGCAGGCAGTACTCTAGTCACCATCCCGACTGCTGCCCTCACAGCGTGCTCAACAAACATCTTATCCTTAAAAAGAAAATAGGGAACCATTTATTCGGCCCGTCCATTTGCCAGGAAGTGAACTAAACCCTTTCCGTGACTAAGCCACCTCACACATCATCCTGCCTTCATTTCCCAGAAAAGCGAACAAGCACAGAGAGGTAAGTCACTAACTCTGGGTCACAGAGCCAGGCCAGGTCCTGGCCATCCAGCTCTCAACCTCTGAGGATTCTACCCAGAGACTGTGCATCTGTTTTGGGAGCTTATTTGGCAATCTCATAAAATTTACAACTCCATCTTGAAATGATTTAAAAATCCACAAAATACATAGGATCCCAAATGAAACTAAGTCAAATGACATTCATTAAAACAAAAAGCAAAATTGTGAATAGATGTGTTTATTAACTTTTTTTCCCAATCTATCAGTAGGTCACATGATACCATGATTTTAAGCAATGATGAGGATCAGGGAACTATCAAAATATGATGGAAAAATTAATAAATTTATCTGGAAATACAGTCACATCATGACAGAATGGAAGGAAATCTCAGAGAGCTGTGAAAACTGAGACCAAGCCCTTTTTTAAGCCCTAGGCCCATGCTGAGCACCCTCCCCAGTCCCCAGCACCCGTCTCCGTTTGGCCTCCCTCACAGTGAACGGGATGGCCTGGCCTCTGACCCCAACCCTGTCCCCTCCACCCGCTGCACCTCAGATGCACTTCGGCAGAGGTGACCTCTTTCAGGACAGCTCTGTGCCCACTCATCACTGCCTCTCTCTGGCCCTGAGCCACAGCTGGGCCAGGAGCGGACATTAAGCCACATCTGTGTAGCTGACTGGGAGCCAAGTGTGGCCCAAAGCCACAGCTGCTGATTCACACCTTGGCCCGAGAGGAGGAAACAGTGACGCCACCTCGTGGGTTCTGGCTTGTGGGCTCCAGCACTGTGGGCGGAGGTCCATGAAACCCTGCTTAACTAAGCAGAACTGAGCACACAACCTTGTGTGCTTTAAGGCAGCCTCCCTCCAGCAAGGGGGTGGAAAGCTGTTGGTACCCAGAGTTTCAGCCAAGGGTGATCCTGAGTGAACTGCCTCAGTTTCCTTCCACACGTGTGAAGCAGGCTAGGACAGTGTCCACGTTCACACATGTGTGGTGTTGCCTTGCCATCCATACCTCCTCCTTCCAACCCCGGCACCTTTGACCTTTGCTGCCACTATTAGAAATAGCAGCGGGATGTCACTCAGGATGGCCCACTTCCACCTGGCAGATGGTCAGGTGTTCTGGCCAATTGGGGTCCCTCTGAAAGCTTGGAAACAGATGCTTCTGGTGGCGCCCATGTCACTTCCTATTCATCCGGAGACAGGAAGCAAATAGGTTTGCCTGTTCTGTAGATTTCTCTCTGGTTCAAGTTGGTCAGGTATTTCATTTGTTTGTTTGTTGTTTTTCCTGTCACTTGCAACTCAAGGATCCAGAGATCATCTTCCTATTCCCAAACACTGTCGCACAGATTCAGTGGCCTTAGGCACAAGACCCACGAGCACATGATAAATACTCAGGTCAGTGACAGCTAGTGTCTGATATAATAACTAGCAATAAAAATACTGTTAAATTCTGAAAGCAAAACAGGCTAAGTTATTAACACACGAGTCAACTGTCAGATTTCCAGGCTTTCGCACTGTTCCCTGAAGAGCCAGCTTTGGCTTCACTGTCCACATGAATCTTGCCCTCTTCCTGCTCCTGGGATGTAAGCAGGAAGCCTAAAGACCAGCTTCCCTCCAAAGATCAGCTTCTCTCCGAGGATCAGCTGCTCTCTCTGCTCAATGGCTTTCACCATGCCCTGGCCCCACCCATATGTATGGTCCCAGGTCTCTTAGTTTCCTTATATCCGTGGCCTCAATCAGCACTCCTCACATCTCTTATGCTTGTCCAATCTCTGGCCCTCTGCTCTGCCTTACCTTTCTTACCCTTGTCCACCTATGCCATGCTGGGTGATCAGCCTGAGTTCACCTCCTCAGTGCTTGCCTTCTTGGAGTCTAAGGCCAGGTTCCAGAAGTAGCCCAAGGTGACCTGTCTGCCTGCCCTCTTTCCTGGAGGCCCACTGGAGTATCTGGACTTTGTCCCTGAGTTTTGGAACGCCTGGCCCCCGGGTGTCTTGTCCATGAATTCTCAAGACACACCAGTCTTCCCAGTAGGAAGGTTCTGGAGTGCTGTGTTTTCAAAGCAGTGTTTCTGGCAACACTGTACAAAGCAGTGTTCAGTAAAATTTAATTTCGGCTAAGTGATGAATCACTGTTAAGTATCAGTACAGCCCAGATACTGCGTATTTCTCTGGAATTCACATTGTACTGGGTGTACTGTGTTTTCATCTGCTTAGTCAGAATGGGCCAAGGCAGGACTGCAAGGGGCTGGTGGTAGAGTCCCCTCCCTCCAGCCCCTTCTCCCTGTAGCTTGGGCCAGTAAACAAGAAGGAGGAGCCCTGCAGCTTAAGTATGGTGCAGAAGGACCACAGCTTCCAGTGAAACTCAGTCTGCAGGATCCTGGAAGGGACAGAGTCCTGGGGCGGGGGCAGCCACTCCACCCTCCGAAGTACCACTGCTGTGCCACTGAGCCACTGAGCCACCTGTTCCCACATTCGGCCAGGAGATAAGGAATGACAGCTTGGTGCAAGGTCCGGTCAACTTTACCAGCTCTAGGAACCACAGGGCGGTGGCTTAGGAACTCTGCTCCAAGGACAAATACCCCAGCATCTTGTGTTCCCAGGCATTCTGCACAAAAGCTTTTGAATCCTGGCAAAGCCACCAGCCTTGCCGAAGAGACATCTTATGGGCAGCAGTGAGCAAAGGACAGCAGCAGACCAGAGCCCAGTTCCAGATGCCACGTACCCCCCCCCCAGCCACCTCACTGCCAACACCCACTGATACACAGGCTGCTCGGGGACTGTCATCTCCCTTTCCTGCAGCTGCAGGGACGCAAAGGGAAGGAGGCAACTGAGTCACGAGGAGGAAGACCATTCGCCAGTTTTCCTCCAAGGAGAAAGGATGCCGTGCTGGCTACTTTTATATTGACTGAGCTTGGCCCACATCTGAGGGGAGGAGCCCTCGATTGAGAAAACACCTCCTTAAGATCTGGCTGTAAGGCATTTTCCAAATCAGTGATTGATGGGGGAGGGCCCAGCCCATTTTGGGCAGGGGCCGCCCCCTGGGTTCTATAAGAAAGCAGGCTGGGCAAGCCATGAGGAGGAGCAAGCCAGTAAGCAGCACCGTTCCTCTGCATCAGCTCCTGCCTCCAAGGTTCTTGCCCTGTTTGGGTTCCTGCCTTAGCTTCCCTTAATGGACTGTGACTCAGGATACAGAAGCCAAATAAACCATTTCCGCCCCTCCCCCAAGTTGCTTTGGTCATGGTGTTTCATCACAGCAGTAATAACCCTAACTAAGACAGATGAGGAATTTGCCAGGAGAGTCCAAGTATCATAAATGGGATGTATATCTCAACAGGAGAGTCTTCAGTCAGTCCTTTCTGGCAGTACAATAACTGTGCTACTTTCTCAGTGTGGGCACCTGGAGTGAGAAGCCGTCAGATGGATAAAATGCCTCAGGAGCAGGGGTCAGGGCACACCTCTGGCTGAAAGACTTTCCCAGTACCCTGTGACCTCAGAGAGCACTCCAGAAGTCTACAGGACTCTGGGCTTCATGGGTCTGTGCCCCCTTTTAGCTGCAGGCACCATGAAGGGCTTGACTCCTGCAGCAAGACACACTGTAGCTAGGAAAACACAGCCATGACCACCCTGTGGGATTTCACAGCTTTTTGCCTCTTCAGCCCATGGCTAGGAAAGCCACATGCAGGCCCTTCTTGTGTGGCAGGAATGGAAAAGTGTCTGAGGCCAACAGAAGCCCATCGGAGGAGGCCTTGCCCTCAGAGGATCGGGAGATCCAGAGGGACTTCACAGGCTGACAGCAGGATGTGGGACCTGCTGGAGCCAACACAGCCTGGCACAGCCTCTTTAAACACACACACACAAATCGAGCAGTCACTGGTTTTTATTTTCACTAAAAACAGGGCTATGTGTATACTGCAGAACATTTGGAAAACAGAAAAAAGCACAGACAAGCAAAAAAAGAAAAAAATGCAACATGTTTTATCAGCTCTATTTCTGGCTCTCTGTAAATGGCCATTTCCACCCTTCACTGGCAATCTGCTGAGAAGGGCCTCAGCACGTGCCCGTCGCCAGCTTGACTGTGATGCCCTGGCAGAAGCCGGGCACATCTGTGCCATCCTCCTGAAATCCTGCATGTGCAGATCACCCGGATCCTGCTTTCTACTGATGGGCATTTAAGCAGCCATCAACCCAAAACTATGGTAAACGACAGTATACATGGATGCTTCTAGTAAGGCTTGCTGTTGTCAGGCCTGGACCAGGGCCGGGGTCCTCCATCATCCCCACACTGGCTGGCCTCCTCAACCTGGACCTACCAACACCCCCATTTTACAGACGGGGCACTGAACACAGGGCGGGTGACTGATGTGATTGTGGTCACAGAGCTGGTAAGCGGTGGGGTGGGAATCTGAACCCATATGTCTGTGGACTTTCTGCACTCACTGGAGGCACGGAACGGCACCGAGTCAAAGTCTGCACCCATTCGGTGTTGAAATTGTTTGACGCTATGCCGGGGCAGCCTCCTTCCACCTGCAGGACCCGGATTGTAAGGAGTAGCTGAGACACCTCCCTTGGAGCGGGCCTGCCTGCGAGGGGAGGGACTGGTGCCTGCACCTACGGGTGAGGGGATTGGAGCGGGGAGCACAGCTGTCAGGGTCTCCAGAAGAGCACCCTGAAGCCCTCTTGCTTGCCACCTGACCAGAATACACACACACACACACACACACACACACACACACGCACACACACACGTTTTTCAGCCTCAAGAAAGCAAACAAACACTTTTTTTCTTTTTTAGGAAATTGTTTCTCTGGGTAGCCCCAGCGGCTGTCCTGGAATTCACTCTGTAAAAGAGGCTGGCCTTGAACTCAGAGATCTGCCTGCCTCTGCCTCCTGAGTGCTGAAATTAAAGACATGTGCCAACACACCCAGCACAACAGACACTTAAAAAAATTTCTACTCAGGGGCTAGAGAGATGGCTCAGTAGTTGGCTCAGAGATGACTCTTCCAGGTGGCCTAAGTTCATTTCCCAGCACCCAGGAACTGAACTGTGACTATCTGTAACTCCAGCTCCAAAGGATTGAAAACCCTCTTCTGGCTTCTGGGGCACCAGTTCATTCTCTCCCACAGACAAGCACATGCACACACAGATAAAAATAGAATAGGTCCCCTTCAAAAAGGAGGCTGGCACTGTGGCACCCGCCTGCAATGGCAGCACTCTGGGAGCCAGAGGCAGGCAGGGCTCTGTGAGTTCAAGGCCAGCCTGGTCTACAAAGTGAGTCCAGGACAGCCAGGGATACACAGAGAAACCCTGTCCAAACAAACAAACAAATAAAAACAGAACAACAAAAAACCAGAAAACAAACAAAATTCTGTAAGGGCACTACTGCTGTGTGACATGGTAAAGTATAGGACCTTCTGTCCAGGAGGCTGGAGTGGCTCTTCATGATGCAACCTGGCTCTCAGCCTGGGCAGGTACCACAGGACAGAGCAGAATGAAGACGGGCACAGCATCTTCTCAGAGTGGCAGTAGATCTAGACCGCAGCTGTGCTTTGCTTCTTTATGGCTACCATAGTGACTGCCTTCAGGCAGTCACGAGGGTCAGGACTTAAACCCGTGCCATTCAGATATTGTGGGAAGTGCCACCGTCAAGTCTCCTGGCTCGGCAGTGGTGAGATTCGAAGCCAGGCTTTGCCTCCGCGATGGCAGAGGTAAGCCGGCAAGAAATGTGCTAGTCGCTGGCAGTTTTCTCCAGCAGAATTCTAGCACCCTCGAATTCTCACCTGATCTTCTCAGGAGGAGCCGCCTTTGCTCACAAAGCTGGAAGCCAATGTGAGGCAGAGGGGCCCCGTGCCACACAGAACTTGCATCTAGACTGGCTTGTCTCTAGCCTTCATGCTGGCTGCCCTGCTCTGAGGGTTTCCATAAAGGGGTGCCAGGGACGACGGCGGCTGTGGATGTACAAGGTAGCAGGTCTCCAGCCCACACAGCTTGGTATCTGGAAACCACCACACAAAACAGAGGACAGCCCTAGTCACGGGATCTGGGCACATTCAGACTTACTGACTCTGTGGGCACCGTCCCTCTCAGGCTCCCGGTGCCTGATCAGTTAAGGAGGGAGGCCCTGCCGTTCTCTCATTCTGAGGACAATCAACTCAGAGCTTCTTTGGAGTAAGTGACCGTGGCTGACAACTTGCACATTAGCTGACTGAATGAACAGAGAGAGCAGACGAGGGCCTAGAAGGACCCTGGCATCCCAGACAAGGTGGCATCAGTGGGCCGGCTGAGGTTGCCCAGCTTTGTGGAGGGAATAGCGAGGCTGCCTGTATCACCCAGACAAACGTGCCTAGCTCAGTCCCCAGGCAGTCTCTCCCTGCTGTGTGACCTCACACACACAGACTTGGGATTCTCTAAGTCTACAGTCTCCTCAGGCGGACACTGGGAACACACGCACCTAACCATCTGAAAGGTTAGTATCCCAGATGTATAAACCTTCCACATGAAGAGAGTATGAAAGGCGAACCACACCGAGAGAGACAGCAGCAGAAGATAAGCATGGAATCCAGAGGAGAAACCCAGCTGGCCTATGGAGGTACAGAAGGCTACTCGACCTCGTTAGCAAGCAGGGAAGGGTTATCAAGCACTGCACGGGACATTGGCGTGCAGCGAGCAGACTGACACCATCTAGAAAGTCTGGCAAGAGAGAGCCTGAATGAGTCCCAGAGCAGACTGAACCCAGGGATACGGCTTCCAGGGTGACACACAGAGCTGAACACGTACTCTAAGACCCATCATAGTTCCTGTTCCGGGACTGTACACAGAGACAGTTCCAACCAGGCTAACTGCTGGGAAGAACAGCCCTGAGTCCCCGCTAGGAGAGGACCTTTAGGAGGGAGGAAAACGGCCACAAATGGAGTACTATGCAACAGTTAAAAGTGAGCTGGGGCTTTGGTGTTAACATCGATCTCAACGGGGCAAGATTTTTATGGTTTTGAAACATTGAAGGCAAGACTGAGAGGGGGTTAGCAGGTAAAACATGTAAAGGTCATGGAGGGGGATACTGATGGCAAATGGGGTGGCAGAAATGTTACAAAGCTGGGCTGGGGATATGGCTACTTAGCTCTTTAGAGCTACTACAAATGCTAGTGACCTCCGTAGTTACAGTGGGTCACTGTGGTGGTATGTCAATGATACCCGAAGAAGGCAGCTAAACAAAGCTTTAAAAGATGATCCTTATGAACCCGTATTTTATTTTATATGGGTAGATGCTTTTCCTGAATGTATGTGCCTGGTGTCTGTGGAGGCCAGAAGGGGGTATCAAACCCCCTGGAACTGGAGTTACCGACGGTTGTAAAGCGCCATGTGGGTGCTGGGAATCAAATCCAGGTCCTCTGCAAGAACAGCAAGTGCTCTTAACCGCTGAGCCATCTCTCCGGCCTGTGAATCGGTATTTTAAAAGTGAGTGTGGCCCAGTCATGTCAGTCTTTAAGCTCAGGACTCAGAAGGCAAAAGGCAGGCAGATCTCTATGAGTTCAAGGCCAGCCTGGGCCACAAAGTGAGATCCTGTGTCCAAAACAAAAACAAGTATGTGGGAATGATAAATAACAAACCCAGGGTAGTGGGCTGAGGAAAGATGTGATTGGGAGCCTACCCAGGGCACTGTGCACCTGTGATTTATTTTAAATATAAGAAGAGAGAGGATCTGAAACTCATACAATGGCAGGGCCTGGCAGAGACAGACCTCTGTGGACAAGGGTTGGGCTTTGTTCTCTTTGTGCCCCTACAACACTGGCGTCACATGATGGGAGCCTACCACCCTTAAGGAGCAGTCATGACAATGACACCCACACCCAGGTCTCCATCCAGGGCTAGTTAGTACTGCTAGGCCTGGAGGCCCTCCTGTGCCCTTGACCCTGACAGCTGCCTCACTCCCCAGGCCCTGCTCAGAGGCTTCTTCCGGATTGGTACAGGGGAGGGGATCCCCACAAACCCCCCAAGAGCCAACAGGTTGCCAGAAGGCACTCCGGTTAGGGAGGCTGGCCCTAGTGTGTCACTCTGAGAGGCTCCCTTCACACTGGTCCTGAAGCCCGAACTCTGAGTGGGACAGGCTCATCAGGGACTGCGCAGTGACATCTGCTTGCCCACAGGAGAAGGTGGCCTTTCTGAGAGACTGCTCACCTGACATGGAGGCCTGATCCCCAGGTACTGCTGTCTAACTGCAGCCTCATCTAGCCAGCCCGTCCCTTCCAGGCATGGAATCAGGAGGGCACAGCAGCCAGGGCCCTCCGAACTGCTGTGCATATGGCACTGTGGGGGCTCTGACTGGGGCAGCTGTCAGACCGTCACTCCTGTTAAAGGTCTGCATATGTCCTAACCACATCCCAGAGTTTTGCGTTGAATGCTTGGTCCCTAGTGTGGTGGTGTGAGAAGTGGCAGGACCTAAGAGAGGCAGAGCCTAGGAAGAGGCAATTGGTTCTGTGGCCTTAAAGGAGATTAAGGTAGCTCTCCTGGGACCACGGTCCCCAAAGCGTTGTTGTAACAAACGAGGAAAGTGCCCCTCCCCCTATCTTTTTGGCTTCTCATCTCACCATACATGTGCCCACCATGACGTCACCTACAATTCCTACAACTGCGTGATGAGGCCAAGAAGTCCTTACCAGAGGCCAAAACAATGGGACATCCCAATCTTGGACTTCCAGCTTCCCAGTCAGCTACATAACCTCTTTATTTTACAAAGTACCCAGCCTCAAGTACTTGGCCATAAAAATGAAAAACATTGTTATAGACTAAGACTACCATAGTCCCTAAGCGGACATGCAACACCCCTCAATACCATATTTTGGGTTGTTACAACTGTGAAAAGGGAAGCTGCTTGTGGAGGGTAGAAACAAGGTTACCTCAGCCAGGCTGCCAACACCTGTCTGCACTCTTCTCAGTGTGTGGAGCTTGGGGATAGGCACCGTAGTCCCGTCTGCTGCTGTTGTTTGAGACCCCGCCACCATAGTACCAGCTTATCTGCTCCCCTGGATGATTCCAGCTGCATCCATCCCCAAGCCCCTCCTCATCTGGGGAAGGCCCTTGTCACAGCAGTGACTAACCGCACATACAACGGAACAAGTTCTCGGAACAAGTTCCCGCATGACTTCAGCACGTTTCCAAGCAGATGTGGACACCACGGGGATAGACTTAAGAAACTCTATTAAGTCACACGACTGCTCCCGCTGGAAGCGGATGTCATCACCCCACCTTACATATGAGGACACAGAGCCTCAAAGAAGTAACATTTAGCAACCTGGAAGCACAAGAGCTGAGCCCCAGTCTGGGGTGCTACACAGACCTGCCTCAGTGGGCCCCTAATTGGTTGGGAGCTCAGGGGTGTAGATCCCTCAGAGCTGCAAAACCCTGGCAGGGAGGCGAAGGCCTGAGCAGATTCCCAGGCTTTGAGAGGACTTTGTCCAGGGCCTCTGTGGCTGTGTGGGATGTAAGAAAGGGGCGTGGTCTGACAGAACGACATTTTTGGTCTAACGGGCCTGGATTTACATGCCTGCTCTGCTTCTCTTTGCTGGTTTCCTCATCTGTGAAACGGACTTGAGGAAACCACCACTAAATGTGTGTGACAGCATAAGAGAGAGCGGGGAATGATGCCTAGTCCTTGATGGCTGTATCTAGTCTGATGTGGCGGGTTCACAGATCTGGTGGAAGGCAGCATGGAGAATTTCAGACTTCCTCTGGTTGGTAGGTTGCTGAAAACTGTCCCATACCCAAGAGGCAACTCAACAGGCTCCGACAAGAAAGCGAGATTTGGCAGCATTCGAAACAGTAAAGGGGTGTGGGGAAAGAGAGGGGTGGGGTGTGGGGAAACCAAGACAATTTAGCTGAGCTCTGAAGCAAGGAAAACTTAGCTCTATTTAAAGATACCACAGGTCCAGGAAGCAGCCCCCGCTGGCTGGCCCAGGGCTGAGTAACTGAACGCTTAGCCAATAACAATACATGGGAACACAGCACACCCTTTCTTGCAGAGCGCAGTGGATTCCCGGCTATCTCCTTCCAGAATTTTATGGGAGACTCGGCGAAGGCTCGTCTATCTGTCTGCTCTGTAACAATGACTCTCTTAAACAAACAGACCCAAAAGGGGCTTCCAGGGAGGCCCCTGGCCAGCCTTTCTCCAGCCAACGCCCTTTCTAGCCATTGTTCCACTCTTCTTTGTTAGAATTTTTTTTTCCCTCCCTCTTGCTTTTTTCCTTCCTGGTTAACTTCTCCAGGGTTGCCACAGCCAGCTTCTTTCAGCCAGGGACACCGGCCCCCTTCACTCCTGGAGTGACGTCCCCAAGGCCTCCTCTGGATCCACTGTTCCACTATCCAAAACCTCCAGGGGTGGAACCGGAGCCACCTCAACCTCAGACCAGGTTCCAAGCATCCCTGGAGGCCACTTCCCACCTGCAGGCCACCGTGAGCCCGGGCCCACCTACCACGTTCTAGTATCCTCAGCCTCTGGACCTCAGCCTTCCCATCTGCAAAAAGGACGCCAGAGACCCATTTCCCCCACACGTTGGCAGCTCCAAAAAAATTTTTTTTTCTCATTTCACAGAGGGGGTTACTCCTGGGGAAACTTTCCCACGTTGTTAAACGGAAGTTACTAGAAAGGGACGCTCAACTGACCCATGCCCAGGAGGTTGGCTAGTCCCACGAGGCTGGGTGCCTCTGGGCAGGAGGGCGGCCTGAAAGACGCGCCTCCTGTGGGTCCCTCTCCTGGTTTCTGCCTTCATCTACAGCAAAGGCTGGGGCCAGACTTTTGTACGGGTGGGCAGGGCGGGAGCTCGCGAGGAGATGGCGGGGAGGGAGCGGGGACCAGGGGCGAGCGGGGAGATGGCGGGGAGGGCGCGGGGACCAGGAGAGCTTGCGGAGACCGACGGCAGGGAGGGCGCGGGGACCCGGGGCGCGTGGGGAGGGAGACGGCGGTGAGGGCGCGGGGCACAAGTTGTGCGGGAGGCTGGGGTCGCCGCGTGGCGCGGGCGCCGACTCACATAATGCTTGTTGGGCACGCGCCGCTTCTGCACGTCCAGCACCTTCACCTCCACGATACTGCGCCGCGGCGGCATGGCCGTTCTCCGCGCCCAGCGCCGTGCGGGCCGGACCGGGCCAAAGCGATCCCAGGCGCCGAGCACCAGCCGCCGCCACCGCCGCCGCCGCCGCCGCCGCCCGCCGCGCCCCGCCCCTGCCCGCCCCCGCGCCGCCCGCCCACCCCGCTTAAAGGGCCCGCCCGGCCCGGCCCGGCCACGTCCGCCCGCGGGCCTTTGTCCCCGCGCCCGGCGGGACGGCGCGCTCCGCCCCCCCCCCCTTCCCAGCCTGGTGACTCTAAACCCCCCCCCGCCAAGTAGCCTTCTCGAGCTTTCCATCTCCGAAATGGGTTCAGAGTGGTTGCCCACCCCACCCCTGGCGGTATCCGTGAACCGCGGGCGTGCCAGTCGCTATTAATCCGCTGGGGGGCTGCGGGAAGAAGTGGTGGTCGCTAGGTCTCCTGGGTTCACTGTCTGTGACTGAGAGAGGAAAACTGCAAGACCGCCCTCTCAGCCCTGCAAAGGGCGGCGAGTGTGAGCGAGAGCAGGGAAGCTGGGTAGGCAGCGAGCTCCTGACCCCACGATGAACTGAGTCCACACCTGGCCCTGTGCCCTGGTCCTTTTCACAGATACCCGCTTAAAGTCTCACAACGCCTGCTGGGAGTGGGAAGGAAGATGATTAATCGCCTTTGATAGAGGACAGTGTCCGGAATCGTGGGAACAGGTGGATGGAACCCGTGGT
This sequence comes from Meriones unguiculatus, assembly GCF_030254825.1. NCBI lineage: Eukaryota > Metazoa > Chordata > Mammalia > Rodentia > Muridae > Meriones > Meriones unguiculatus. The sequence goes on from NC_083359.1 coordinate 37,136,499, forward strand.
TGTCCCACACTAAGCAAATCAAAGCTACAAATGGCTCCACATCTTTTCGCCTAGAGTCTCCTAGCATTGGCTGGGCACTCAGTAGGTGATACATGCCGAATGACTGGAGAATGAATGAAGGAAGGAAGGAGCAGACACACATAACAGCACGGAGAGGAAGTTGGGGCTGCACATCAGAGCCGCCAAGCTAGGGTTCCTCTCCAGCCTAGCTTCCCACCGATAGTCCAAGCTCAGGCAAGAAATTTTTTAGGGGTGGGTTCTCCTCAGGCAGGTCTTAACAGACTGCTCCACTTTGATTCCCTCTGGAAACCCCTCCATCACCCTTTTGGCTTCTTTGCCCATCTTTTTCACCACTCTGGCCTTGAAGGCTGGTCTGGATGGGTTTCAGTAGCAGAAGTCCTGTGCTTGGGTTACTTGGCTGCTCCCAGGCCTTGGCAGGAGGAGAAAAGTCTGAGTAACCTGAGTAACCCTCCTTCCCAGCTCCCTTCCTTCAGAATTGTCTTTTTGTACTATGGGCAGATGCAGCCCCAGGCACAGAACTCTTGTCTTGGCTGCCTTGGTGCCACCCATCCCTTGATAAACGGACTCTTTCCTAAGCAGTCCTCACTGACCCATTTGGAGAGTGGCATCCATTTGGGACCGGGACCCTCCCTAGCCCAGTAATCCCCCCTCCTCTTCTCCAGCAGAGCTGCCACCCCAGGCCCCCTCTGGCCACACTGGAAATAAGCAATGTGGTGACCTGGCTTCTCCCACCCTCTGCACAAAGCAAGCCTCCCTGAGGAGGCAGGAGCACAGACTGCAGAATCTGGGTGTAACCTGAATCAGCCAGTTTCCCCACTTCCCAGGTTCCCAGCCTTCCTGGAATGTCTGACTTCCTGCTGAGAGGGTGGTGGTTGGTGGCCTGCAGTCAGGTAGAGATTCTTCTGTATCCCCCCCCCCACCTGCCTGCAGCAACAGTTTTGCCATCATCTCCCACCCCCTCATCCTCAAGTCCTCTGTTGGTTCCTTTCTGCCTGTGTGAGTCTGGCAACTCTGGGTCACTCCAGAGTCACTCTTGCGGCATTTGTCCTTGGGTGTCTGGCTCATTTCGCTTCAGGTCCGCAGGTTCATCCTCATCCGTTTCAGAATCTCCCTCCTTTTTATGACCGAATACTATCTCAGCGTGTGTGCTTTACACGTTTTCTTTATTCTAATGTCGGTGGTCACTTGGGCTGTTGCCGCCTTTGGGCGATTGTGACTAAAGGCTGCTGGGAATGTTGACGGACAGATACCTGTTCAAAGTCCTTGTTTGCAGTTCTTTAGGGTATAATTCAGAAATAGAATTTCTGGATTGCATGGTAAGTCTGCCTCGATTTGTTCATTCTTTTGTGGAGTTGCCCTCCTGTCTTCCTGGTGGCTCTGCCGTTTACCAGTAATCCGCAGTGCACAAGAGGTGCAGCTTTATCCCCTCCCCTCCCCATGCTGTTATTTTCTGCTTCCTCTATTGTTCCTGACCACAGCCTCCCCAGTGTCTTGGAGCAGTGAGTCACTGTAGCTTTTATTTGCATTTCCTCGATGATTAGTGACATCGGGGAAATGCCTTTTCGAACTCTTTGCCGAATTCTACACAGGGTGTCCTGAAACTTTTCTCTTGGCTTTCTGAGTCTGTGACTTAACCTCCTACACATCTGGGCTTTCCCCAGGCAGGCAGCCTGTTTGGGTTGGGGTGGGAACTGAACCGTGGGCTAGTGATGTGACTTAGGTTGGCTATGCACACTAGAAAGAGACACCCAGCTTTGCTTGTGTGACAACAACAACTGAGGGTTATCTCCCCGGGCAGGGGTCAGGGTGAGGGTGTCAAATCATATAACCGGTACATTTGACGAGGACTGCCTACTGTGGTGCCTTGTCAGCCACACAAACCACTTCTGCAAATTCAAGTGCGCCAAATCTCCAGCCGGAGGGAAAAACCCCACTTGGATTTTTACTCCAACCAGACACTGTTAGTGTTTGCAGAGGTTAGTCAGTGAGCTTGGTACTGGCTGGGACTTTACATGCATACAGTCCTGTGGGTTACAAACCATCCTTTCCGTTTGCTGATGGGGACGTTGAAGAGCTTGAACAGGCCCGTGCCTCCCTGAGATCGCAATGCTGGGATAAAGTGGCATTTGCAGATCGTCTAACTCCAAACTTCATGTGCAGTGGGGAGTGAGTGACCTTGGGCAGGTACCTTGGTCTTATCCATGGTTGGCATGAGAAGAGCCACAGTCTTGGAGGCTTGTCTGAGGGAGGTAATTCATGGGAAGTACGTGCATTTTTGTGATGTTTTTTCTAACAGCTAAACTTTCTTTTAAACTTCGTTAAATCTCAGGATTGACTTTAATCTTGTTGTTGCCCCAACTACATCTATGTTTTTCTTACTGTGAACCTCTTCTAGCTCATGGTCACATGTCCAGCCTCATCCTTACCGGTCAACCCTCTCTTCTGGTTCCCAAGGGCTGGGGAGACGGCACTGATGGTGCAAGCGTGAAGACTGAGTTTGGATTTTTAATACCCGTATGAAAACTGAGGGCAGTGGCTCATGTCTGTAAGCTCTCCCACTGGGGTAGGGGATGCCCCATCCTAGCCCCCTCCCCTCCTGTGAGTCCGTTCCAGACAGAACAGGCTCCTCCTCCCAACACTACCGGCCAACTGGGCCTCAGGCTCTTCCCTTGCTCTGATAAAGGACGTCGGCCATGAGAGAGGTCCACCATCCCACCTTCTCTCATGGGGTCCTTCTCAAGTTTTCTCTGAAATAAACCTGTCCTTTACTGTCAAGCTACCTCTTCATCTTTCTTTTTAAAAATGTAATTCCCCCCCCCACCTTCCTTCCTTTCTTTTCTTTTTCTTAGAAAAGGAGGGCTGGAGAGATGGCTCTGCTGCTCGTGCAGAGGACCCAATCTGGTTCCCTGCACCCATCATGGATGGCTCCTATAGCTCCAGTTTCAGGGGTTCTGGTGCCCTCTTCTACCCTCTGTGGGCACCTGCATTCACACACATGCAAATAAAATATATCTTAAAAGATAAGAAAAAAAAATATATAAATATATATATATATATATATATATATATTTTTTTTTTTTCTGCAGGGAAGGGATGTACCTTTGACACCCAGCCTATTTGCACAGCCATCTGTGGTTTAATGAGCCCCACGCAGTCTCCAGGCTGATGCGACAGTTTACTGCAGTCTCCATGGCGCCCCCTGCAGGCTGCTGTGAGAGAGCACAGTTGCCGTCTCCAGCATCACCACCACTTTACGCAACCCAGTGCTTGTTAAAAGTCTGTTTATAGGACTGGACCTAGGCCTGAGGGGTGCAGACAGGGTCTGCATGGGTGCGCGCGCGCGCGCGCGCGCGCGCACACACACACACACACACACACCTAGCTCCCTCACCAGACTCCAAGCTTCCTAGGAGCCAGATAGACTTTACTTGTTTTAAAACTCCCCGCTCCCTGCACAGACTTGCAGAGAGGTCCTTTTTGTGATGGACAAGCCTGTCTCTGGCTGCTTGACCACAGAGGATCCTTGCCGGTGACAAACCAGACCCTAGGTGGACCTCTCTGCTCTTCTGTCTCTCAGAGGCATCTGGGAGCAGGGTGCTGCCCTTGATTTTGGGTGTGCAGAGGCCAGGGATAGAGCTCAGACTCCCACCTTAGCTGGTATTATTCCAAATTCCTGGTCCAGAAGGCATTTTGCAAACTCGAGTGTGGCAGCGCTCAGAACAGCCCTGCTGGAGCTCATGGAGTGCCGCGTTCCACATGGCAGGATCGTGCAGGAAGGGCCGAGTGCTGGAGAGGCATCTCATCAAGCCTGAATGAGCTCCCGTTTTTTTTTTTTTTTTTTTTTTTTGTGTGTGTGTGTGTGTGTGTGATTTTGATGTCGGCTTGGCTGACAGGCTGCACTTCTCGCAGCCCATAGCCCGCAGACAAGCAGGCGGGGCAGGGAGGCTGAAGCCTGGTTTTTGTTGCCCCCTTCATCAGGAGCCTCTGGGATGGAACTGGGCTGTTCATCGGGTCGTGGTTGGACAGAGAGGGGGCAGAGATGATCTCTCTGAGGTGCTGTCGGCATGTCTGTGGGGATGCTCACGCAGAATCCCCACGCAGGGAGAGCCTCACGGGATGGGAGGCCTTGTGGTCTTAGGGGGAGCGAGAACATCTACAGCCTGCCCTCCCTCCTGTCCATCTTTCCCGCGGCCAAGTTTGTTTGTTTTGAAGGGAGCCCTGTTTACGATCCTCCCATGCCCAGAGGCCTTTCCTGGACTGTGCTGGCCACAGAAGTTCTTCACTGGAGGTGGAGTCTAAGGCTTCCATAACTAACCTCCTCCATGTTGCTTTCTCGTCTTCCCCCGAGGGCTCTCCAGCTTCCCCCAGCTTTATGAAGCGACATGTGCACCGGCCAGCCATCATCTACAACACCTTGTGGTGGGTGACAGATGGTGGGAGTGTGCGGAAGAGATTATTGGTGAGGCAGGCGAGCACCCAGATTATTGGTGGGGGGAGCATCATTCTCACGTATGTGACAAGTTGCCCCTGAGGGAACTAACCAGGTTCGAGGAGCACTACACTACACTGCCATGTGCGGGTCATGCTTCCAGCCCACAGACCCATCCAAGCCACACTGAGCCCCGCAGATCTGCAGGGCATTAATTTTCCCATTTCAGGAGCTAAGGGAGGATGCCCGGGGTCACAGCACAGGAGCATGGTTTGCTGAGACCTCTGGCTGCCTCTGAGAAACAAAGCTTCCTTTGAGGACGGGTCTGGAGTCTTCCTGATACCGTATCTCCTCCCTCCCCTGAGCAGTGGCTTCTGAGCTGATCTCCATTCCCAGCCAAGGAAAATCAGATTGCATCCCCCCATCCCCATCCCCCCGTTGCTCAAATGTCCCAGTGATTTCCTGAGGCACAAAGGATAAAGCCAAATTCCTAGAGCAGCCATTAGGGATTAGCAGAATCTAGGTTCAGTGACCTGCTGACCTCGTCTAGCCCCCTCCCCTGTCACACTTTCCTACAGCCACTCTGGCTTCTCTCCGGGTCTAGAATTGTACCCTTTATACGTGCTGTTCACTGCTCTGGAATGCTTCTCCTGTCTTCCAAGCTTTAGCCTAAATGTCCCCCTTCTGAAGCCCTCCCTGTTGCAGTCCCCTTCACCTCCCATATGCATTTTCTTCACCGCTCCTGGCATTGCTGTCACCTCTTCTTGCCTAGCTCTCAACCAGAATGCACCCGAGTCAGGGAGGTCAGGCATCTCCCCTGCTATTATTCCCCAGGTCAGCCCTCTCTTATGGATCCCACTACACTGTCATGTGGGGGACATGCTTAGAGCCCACAGACCCATCCAAGCCATACTGAGCCTGGTGGATCTGCAGTGCCTAATAAATGAACACTGCCTTTCCTAAGAGAGGAACAGCGGTCTGAACGTCGAGCCCCTGGCAGCTGATGAGCTGATATTTACCAAATGAGTGGGTAGACGGATGTGGATGTGCACAGGTAAAGATCCTATTGATCACAGAAAACTTTAGGGTTACATTCAGTTCAATGAATGCATACTCCAAAGGTGACTGAGAGGCCAGACCTGGTGACCAGCATCTCATTCACAGAAGCTGGAGATACTGGCACCGTGGAAATCAATGTGGCGCTTTCTCAGAAAATTGGGAATAGTTCTACCTCAAGACCCAGCTATACCGCTCCTGGGCTTATACCCAAAAGATGCTGCACCACACAGCAAGGACATTTGGTCAACTGTGTTCATTGCAGCTTTATTCGTAATAGCCAGAAACTGGGAACAACCCAGATGTCCCTCAATTGAAGAACGGATAAAGAAATTGTGGTACATTTGCACAATGGAATAGTGTTCAGCTATTAAACACAAAGAAATTATGACATTTGCAGGCAAATAAATGAAACTAGAAAATACTATCCCAAGTGAGGTAACCCAGACCCAGAAAGGAACACTCGGTATGTACTCACTTATAAATGGATATTAGCCATATAGTTCAGGAGAGCCATACTATAATTCACAGACCTAAAGAAGCTAGCTAACAAGGAGGGCCCCAAGGGAGGATGCTTGGATCTCACTTAAAAGGGGAAATAGAATAGACAGCATCGGAAGTGGATGAAGAGAGGAAATAGGGTAGGAGAGGGAGTGGGGAGGAAGATGAAGGTGGGGGAGGAGGCCAGAGGGCTTAGAGAGAGAGAAGGGAAACCAAGCGTATCTCTGAGACAATCTGGAGACCTGTGACAGAGAAGGCTCCTGGGAGGATATGTGATGACTATCTGAGACTCCAAGTAGCAGGGGTCATGAAGTCTGAAGAGGCCACTTTCTAGCCAGACAGGATCTGGTGGCAAAAGGGGAACACCAACCCACCCACAAAATCTTCGACCCAAAATTTACCCTGCCTACAAATGTGCAGGAGTAAAGACAGAGCAGAGATTAAGGGAATATCCAACCAATGCCTAGCCCAACCTGAGACCCACCCCATGGGAGAGAGCCAGCCCCTGACACTATTAATGATACTCCACTATGCCTGCAGAGCCTAGCATAGCTGTCCTCTGAGGGGCTCCACCCAGCAGAGGATCAAAACAGATGTTGAGACTCATAGCCAAACATTAGGCAGAACGAGGGGTGGGGTCAGGGAGCCTGTTGGAAGAGTTGGGGGAAAGGATAGAAGGACTGGGAGGGGAACTCCACAAAAAGAGCAAGTCCAGAGTCAACTAACCTGGACTCAAGGGGGCCTTATGGACCATATATGGACTGGACCTAGACCCCCTACACAGCAGATGGGCAGCTTAGTCTTCATATGGGTTCCCTAGTAAGTGGAGCAGGGGCTGTCTCTGAATTGAACTCTGTTGCATGCTTTTCGATCACTTCCCCCAGGAGGGGCTGCCTTGCCCAGCCTCGGTGGAAGAGGATGGGCTCAATTCTGAGGCGACTTGAAGTGTTGGGATGGGTTGGTGTGGGGGGGGGGTGAGGGCTCACCTTTTCTGAGGAGAAAAGATGAGGGGATGAGAAGAGGATAGCGAGATGGAACTGAAAGGAGAGGGGGGAGGGGACTATAATCTGGATGTAAAGTGAATAAATAATAAACTTATATATAAGTTTATGTAAGTTTATATATGCTTATATAAACATATAAATGTATATATAAAATGTGTACACATAAATGTATACATCTAAATGTATACATAAAAGATGTAACTGTTTAATGGTTAGCATCACCAGGACACCGAGTGGCTCCAGTGTAGACTGGGTGTGCTTTTTCATTCAGCCACAAGATGGCAGCCTCTCTAGGTGGTCCAGGAAACAGTCCCCAAAGGTGCAATTGTTGCTATTTCGTAATTGTCACCCAGTGTCTCCCATTCCCGACTTTCCCAGGACAACCTGACCCCGGGTGGTCGCTCCATGGATTAAGCATACTGTGGTTCAGCCTCTCCTGCTCAGATACACTACAGGAGAGCATGGTTTAAGAGTGCAGGTGGCCTTGGCAGCCCATTCGATAGACAAGCATTGAGAACCCAACACCTGCCAAGCACTGACCAAGGAGAGAGAAGCAGACACAGCAGGTGAGGATTTTTATTTTCCCTGTGACTCACATTCTGATGGAAAAGGCAAGCCATGGGCGACGAGCGATGATCAGGGGGTATGCCTCGCCCATAGAGAGTCAATGTTAGAGATAAAACTAAAGTACACAAGGCATGCTGTAGGGGGCCAGGGTGACACCGAACCCCAGCGAGAGTCTCTGAGCCATAGAGCCAATCCATGCTCCTCAGTAACACGGAGCCTGGGCACAGGTTCCTGCAACTCAACAGGTTCACCTCCTGGGGATCTGGTGGGGTTGAGATGTGGAGGAAGAGGACAGTAGGTGACTGGGAAAGCTGCCCCTGAAGACTTTGGAGATTCCCCAGGTAGGAGCAGGGTAATAGGAGAGAGGTTCGGAGGCAGAGTTGGGCCCTGGCCCAAGAGTTCTGGCAGTGCACAGCCTGAGCCTGCGATTGCCCAGCTCTGTATGCAAGGTGGATATCTTGGGGAAGGGAAGGACTGTTGAAGAAGATGGTGTTTCTGGGTCTGTGCCATGTTACCCTGCTAAGAGCTGGGTGGTATGTTGATGTTTCTGGGGAATGACACAGAGACAACCCAGTAGAAGGAGCCTGGGTTGGTGTCCATGCTGGGTGGCTGTGATGTCCAGGCCCTGGTCCTCAGGGTCCTGCGCATCCATGTGGACAAGCAGCCCTGTCCACTGCTGACTCAGCGATGGGCCCCAGAGAAGCAGGCCTGAGTCCTCACAGCAGGTGGCCCTGGCCAACCAGAACCTGGATTGTGGCAATGCCAAAGACCAGCAGCAGGGGACTTTGGCTTCCTTCCTGTCCCATGACCGTCAGGCTGTCACCTCTGAGTCTGTGCTCACGGAACCAAACTTCTTCCTCATCCCCGCATGCTCTGCAGCAGCATCTCACTGGAGAAGGCTGGGCTGTACACGCTGCTCAGCCAGCGCCCACCGGAGAGCGTCCTTGCATAGAGTGTCTTGATGTTTTCGATCTGGTTCCAGTCCATGCCCCTCAGCAACACGGAACCTGGACCTACTTCTTTGAGTCTGCTGAAAGGATTATCATACACATCGCCCTATAGGTGAACTGGAGAAACTGGAGAACCTCTCAACGTATATTTGGTGCAAACAAACAAACAACCACAAAACCCAAACACCTGGGTGCAGGGCACACAGATGTAGTAGCTGCTTCTTCTCAAATGCCAGGTCCACTCTGGTGACAGAGCTGATAGCCTGATGGCCAGGTGGTGGAAGGAGATTCTGTCTCTGCCCTGGGTTCCCACAGACCAGCTCTAGGGAGACTCAGTGGGGTTCCTCATTCCTCCAGACTCAGTTCTTCCTGATTTCCTGAGGTTAGGCCCCTGCAGAGGTCGCTTGGGACAGCCCTTTTCCAGTCTGGCCCCCATCGCCAGCCATCTATCCAGTGATGGAATACTATATGTGTTTTTAAAAAGCAGCGCCATCCAGTGGGGGCCAGGAAGCAAGGACTGGGGTGGAGAAGCAGCACTTTGGCCTTTTGTTTTCTCCTCCTAACTCTGACCCTTAGTCATTTCCCTTCGGCAGGCCACTTTAGGAATATATTTATTCTCTCCCAGTTCCGTGCATATAATATACTTCGATCGCACCCTCCCCCCATTGAGCACCCTCATCCGTTTCTTCTTCCCCCTCCTGACAAACAACTCTCTCTCTCTCCTTTCACATTGCGTCTGCTGGAGGCCACTCACCATGCAGTTGTTCTCAAGGAACAGTGGCTTTCATTTAGGCCATTTGCTGTTCTCCTTCTTCCGGTTACAGAGCCAGGGAGCTGCCTAAGGATGGGTGTTGTGGGTCTGAACATGTTTTTGTTTTAATCCCAGTTGTGGGATGTGGGACTGATTCAGATGGTCCACAGCAGCAGACTATTTGCCTCATGCAGGCTCTGAGAGGAGCTCTTTGCCAGCTGCAGATAGTTTGAATCTGAGGACTCTGGAGAGAGAATAAATGCCAGAGCCCAGAGGGTGTGGGGGAGCTCCGAGAAAGAACAAGGCTGCTCCTGCTTCCCCCTTGCTGCTCCTGGTTGCTGTTGTGAGAAGAGAAGTTGGAGATCTCCTGAGATGAGGGCTGGACTGGCTTCCAAGGTACCCGACAACCCTAACCAGCAGGAAGCAGCTAAGAGAATTGTGTCCCCTCTCCCACTAACCCTTTCTCTTCTACCTTGTGCTGGGGTGTTGGAAGGGATTGAGGTGGAGTAGGGAGAAAAAGGTAAAAGAAATGTAAATAAAAGAGTTTTTTAAAAAGTACACCTACAGATAGGGGCTTGGGAAAACACTGAACACATACATGCTTGGATCTTCAAGTGCATGTGACGACGACCTTGCTTCAGCTTCCAGAGACAGCTTTGCAGTGAGCTCCAACACCACATTTACCAGTATCACACACATTACCTTATAGCCAGGTGAACCAGAGACACTGGGAAGTCTCTTAGTATTTATTTGGTGCAAAGAATTGGTTCATTTTAAATTTCATGCTCTGGCCGGGTGATGGTGGCACAGGTCTTTAATCACGGCACTCAAGGGGCAGAGACAGGTGGGTTTCTGGGAGCTCGAGGCCAGCCTGGTCTACAGCATGAGCCCCAGGACTGCCAGGGCTACACAGAGAAACCCTGTCTTGAAAAAAAAAAAACAAAATTTGTGCTCTGGCCCTGAATGGTAGAACTCACACTGAACATAGGCTCAACTCACCGTCTTTACCAGAAGCGTCAATGGTGAGTGTGAGGTCACTGAAGAATTGGCTTTTCTACAGCCTTTGAAAGACACAACTACAGAAGATGGCTCCGTGGTCAAGAGCACTTGCTGCTCTTTCTGAGGACCCAGGTTCAATTCCTTACGCCCACATGACTGTTCGCAGCTGCTTGTAACTCCAGTCCCCAGAGATTTCTTTCTGTAGGCACCTGGCATAAATGTGGAACCCAGATTACATGCAGGGAAGAAGATTAAAAAAAAAATAAAAAATCATTTCTAAAAAGATGCAGCTAGATCAAGAAATCTGTATACCACAGTAAAAAAAAAAAAGTTATATGGTTTTCTTTGTCCTTGTAAACGTCTCTGGTACAGTTACTGGTGGGACCTGGTGACAGTAAGTGAAGGAGAGAGACTTATAAATTGAATAGAAGATATGATTGCCATTCCAAATTCATGTTTAATTAAGGGTCATTGTGTTAGCTCACTCAGAACACTCTCGAACCAATGTCTTTAAAAAGGTACCCTGTGTAAACTACATCAAGACTGAGACCTTCAGAAGGGCGAGGGACTAATTCATCTCCAGCTCAGGCTTCCTTAAAGGGGTTCCTGCTGACTACAGCCACACTTGCTTTTCTGAGTTAGGATGGCCCAGTAGAGGCCAAATGTTGGAAAGATTTTATGATTTGTGACATGTGACTGTTATCAAGTCATTTATGGCATCAAAACCAAAACTTGTCTAGAATTTGAAAATTGAAACTAAACCATCTTAGCAATTTTCTTGAACTTTATTTTTCTTTCTATCATCTGTGTCTATCTATGCAGCTAATTTTTAAAATCATTTATTTTTATTTTCTGTACATTGCTGTTTTGCCTGCATGTTTGATCTATGCAAAGGTGTCGGATCCCCTGGAACTGCAGCCACAGACGGTTGTGAGCTGCCATGGGGGTGTTGGGTTCCAAAGGAACCCCTGGTCCTTTGGAAGAGCAGCCAGCACTAGTAAGTGCTGAGCCATCTCTCCAGCACCTCTATTTAATTTTAAAGATTTATCTTATTATTGTGTGTGTGTGTGTGTGCACGTGGGTCTGTGTGAATGTGAGTGCAGTACTTGAGGACACAAGGCACTGACTCCTCCCAGAACTGCAGTTCCTGGTGATTGTGGACCACCACGTCTGTGCTGGAAACCAAAGCCAGGTCCTCTGGAAGAGCAGCAAGCTCTCTTGACTGCCAAGAGGTCTCTCCAGCCTGAATATGGAGCTCACTGATTGGCAAGGAGCCTGAAATCCTCCTGTCTCTACCCAATTCCGGGATTACGGGCACAGTTACTGTCATGCCCAGTTTGCTCAGTGCTGGTGATCTGGCCTCAGGCCCTCACTTTACTTGTGAGCCATCTTTCCAGTTTCTAAACATCTATTTGAGTTAAATAAGTGTCTTCAAGGTGAAACCAATTTATCAACACAATGTTTCAAATCATAACAATGACTGAAATTATGGAAGACTGATCTGTGACCAAAAGAGACTGAAATTATGGAGAGTCTAAACCAAATTCAAACCAAGCAAACAAATTAAGTCAAAGCAGACAGTTTTATACATTTTAGCATATTGGCCAAACACCCCAATAAACAGCCTTGCTTCTCAATTTAAGAATTTGAAAACATAGTTCAGGCTTTCCAAGAAAATAGTTTTGTATATCTGGGACGGACTTTACACCAACACAAATGTTACCTCGTGGTTTCCACAGGAGTCTATACAGCTGACATTCAGCTGGAAGAAAGATTTGACCGAATCTCTTTGCTAGACTTGTGTAGGTCTGTGTTATCATTGCTGCAACAAAACACCTGACAAAGGCAATGTACAGGAGGGAGCGTCTGTTTGGCTTATGGTTTGAGGGTGCAGTCTGCCACAGCAGGAAGTCCTGAGAACTGCTTGTACTGTGTGCCTTCGGGAAGCAGAGACGAGCGAGGGGCTTAGCTTGCTCGCTCCCACTCATTCAGTCCAGGACTGCAGTCCACGGTGGTGCCTCTGCATTCAGGGTGCCTCTTTTCACCGCAGGTTAAATAGATACCACTCCACGGGTGAGCCTGGCCGTTAACCTAGTGGAGGCAATCCTGCCAGGGAAGGTTTAGAATTTGGTCTCTGAGGCGAGAATCAGAGGTTCTCAACCAGTGGGTCACGACCCCTTCAAGGTTTTATATCTATCAGACATTCTGAATATCATATATACATATATATACATATATATGTATATATATACACATTATGATTCATAACAGCAGCAAAATTATAGTTAGGAAGCAACAACAAAATAATTTTATGGCCGAGGTCACCAACGTGAACTGGGAAGGTTGAGAACACATGTGTGCCCCTTCACATACACACACAAATGCAGACATGCACAAACATGTACACCCGTGTACCCACAAACATAAACACATGCAGACACATGCATGCACACACGCAAAAAAAGAATAAGGCTCAGAAAAGGCAAAGAGAGGACACAGCGAGGACCCACTAAGCTGTAGCTCCTTCCACTAAGCAGCACAGACTGAGGCGGTAAATACAGTATCAAACATTCCGCTAGTTTCATGCTGCCCTTCTTTTCTTTTACTATTATAATAAATATAATTTTTTAAAAAAATCGATAAAATTTCGCTTCTTATAAATGTCCATCTTCATTACTGGCGATCGCACACGTGGGACTATTGAAATATCCTTAGGTCTTATAATTTTGTACCCATATAAGAATTTCCCAACTATTGTCGGTTGGGAACGGTTATGCTGCTTTTTCCTTATTTCAAGACAAGGTCTCACTGTGTAGCACCGGCTGGCCTGGAACTGGAACTCGTAATATAGACCAGGCAGGCCTTCCAATTCATAGAGATCCACCTGCCCCTGCCTTTCAGGTGCTTAGGTTAAAGATGTGCGTGCGCCCTCCCCACCCCCAGCTATATTCCCATCAGCAGTGGATGAGGCATCCTCCTGTTCCGCCTCCTTCTCAGCTGTTGACAGTTTCGCTGTTTTCAAGTCCGGCTGTCCTGATTGGCCTGGCCTGCCATCCCCCAGTGTGTGCTCAGTGGGTGCCTGGCTGGTCTCCAGGTGTGGGCTAGTGTGAATAGTAACGATGTGAGTGCTGTCGGAAGAGCTGCTCTCAGTTCTTTGCAGGTGGATTTGTTAAGTGGTGAGTCCCAGATTAACTCCCTGAGAGCTTGAAGTGAGTTTCCTCGAAATGTCTTCTGAAAGTTGTCCATGGCATGCGTGGGTGTGGGGTGTGCGCGTGGGCCCGTGCGCACGCACACACACACACACACACACACACACACACACAGTCTATGATATGCATGGGCTGGTAAGGTACACTGTACACGTGCACATACACAAAATAATAGTTTACAGTTTTTCATTTTAATTTTAACACTTTTTTCAACGTGTCTCAGAGTCCAAGGTTCTTGGTTTCCTGATGTGTAGCCCACCCTGGGACCATCGTCCCTTCTCGGATGAGCTAAGGACAAACTTGGAGCTTCCTGTGGGCACTGAGATGAGCAGGAGGCCCTGACAAAGGCCAGAGTGGAACAGCTGCCTGGGAGTGGAGCCAAGACTGACGAAGCAGCCGACAGTGGCAATGGGCCCTCATTGTGAAGTCAATCTCAAGGAAGATGAATTCAGGAAGATGGAGTCTTTACAAAGGAGCCATTAAAGGGAACTGGAGATGCCCGGGAAGTCCTAAACGGAAATGGAAATCAATATTTGTTGTTTTTGAACTGAACGGGGCCAGGAGCCACAGAACACCGCGACACAGGACTGAAGCCAGCAGAAGTCACTCGGGAAGTGGGGGCGGGGCCTGGGTTGCAGAGTAAGAAATCAAAAGAGTAATTTAATTGGGAAAACTGATTGCTGAGTTTTTAAAAGCAAGCGAGCTCGGGAAGTGCCCGAGCAAATCCAGTGATTGTTGGAAGATGGATGGCTGGGAGTTAAAGGACCCCATAAGTAATGGGCAGGGTGGGGACCCATCTTACATTCTTGCACTGACAAAAGATGTTCCTGGAAGAACACTTGGGCAAACACCTTTTTGTTTCGTTTCTTTCTGAGACACCCTACAACCCAGGCTTGCCTGGAGCTCAGTGTGCATCTCCAGGATAGCTTCCAGCTCAAGGCAATTCTCCTGCCTCAGTTTCCCAAGGGCTGGGGTGACAGGTGGGAGCTGCTTTTCCTAGATATGTAAATCTCCTTCGTGGCTCAGCAGACAGAGTGAGAGGTGGGCAGGCATGATTGCAGAGGTGAAAGGCGATGGAGGTGCATTTGTAATTCCGGTCCGAGTGGAGGTCCTGGAAAGCAGAGCCTGCAGGAGGGTCAGGGAAGACATGATGATGGGCAGAGAAAAATGGAGTTCTGGGCTGGGAGTGAAGGACTTTAAGTCTTCCAGGAAGGGTTTCGCTATTACATTAGACACAAATCACATGTGCAGAGCAGCAAGCTCATCTCCATCCCAGAGAGCTGAGAAAGCCTCGCCGCCAGCATAAGGACTTCTTAAGATGCTGAGTATCAGTGCAGCAGCTATGGCGGCCTTCGTGGGCAGCTGGCGTGGATGGTTGCTCCTTGTACTTCTGCATCGGTCATAATGAAGAGAGCTAACCCTCTGACTGAGCTCCTCACCTGCATTAGCTCAGTTAATTCCCTCCACAACCCTGTGAAGGGCTGAAATAATTACATGAGGCCAGGATGTGGGAGCAGCATGAGTGAAATGGAATTTCAGATGCAACATTTAAAACAGGTTCTTAAAAAAAAACAAAAAAAAAACCCAAAAAAAAACCCCACAGTAATTAACATAAATAATATGTGAATACAACACTTTAAAAAAAAGTCAAAGATAATGCAAAAAAAAAAAAGCCCATGATGGGCAAATTGCCAAATTAATAAAGACAGGATCAGCAAGAGCACAGCTTTTAAGTGGCGGAGCTGGGATTCAAACCCACACAGCCTGTCTACTTCACAGCTGCATTCAAAACTGTTATTTCTTCTCATGGGTATTGGCACCACCTGCTCAGGGTCCAGCTCACCGGAGGGCTGTAGCTCACGACTGTCAAGGGGCCCACGGAATCCTCCCCAGAGGCACGCATGGCCACACAACTGGCGCCTGCCTGCTCTGGAATCAAGGCCAAGGGTTTCCTCCCGATTCACAGACATGCCCTGTGCCCCATATTATTCCTAGACTCTGATGAACACATGCGCACCTCACGAGGATTTGAATACGCTTGGTTTCTTTACGGTCTGGTCAACTCAAGGCATCTGATAGCCTTGGGTGGTGAATGTGTGAGTTTATTAAGCCTGTAACAGGTGAAAGTAAAGGAGTAAATAGCAGCAGCAGATACGGAGAAGCAGCCGATAGAGAGTAAATCCTCAGCAGGCAGCAGAGGTGGCTGAAGGAGTCCAGGTGGGAGAGCAGGCAGAGGAGACACCAGCAAATCAAGGCTTGCCGGACACTCGGCAGGCACCGGCTGGGAACGGTCCTCCTCGTGGCTGAGCTCCCTGCTGTTCCCACTGCAGGCACGTTTACATCAAGGGATACATGGCAGTAAGACTTACTGGCAGCCCTCAAGGGCACAGTGCGATGTTCTCTTGCCTGCTGCCGTCAAGAGGGACAGCCCGTCCCTAGACCTAGGAGGACGGTGAGATGCTTGGGTCTGAAGTGGAGGGGGCAACCCTACTTCCAGACTCGGCCTCTCAGCGAGCTTAAACAGCACTTCAAAATTATCAGTATAACGAACGTCATACGTTAAGGATTGACTGCTACTGTGGCCATGTCGGAAGGCAGAGCTTGTGGGATGTGGGTGATTAGGTCTTTAAGAGCGATTTAAGTTTTTCCCGCCCAAGGGAGTCCAAAGAACGTGTGGGTTGTATTGAAAGTGAATGTTGTGATGTAAGCCCAGCACTGACTGTGTTTTCTCTCCCATGTGTGCCTTCACCTGACCTTTGACTTCCCCAGAATCCTGAGTTCAAGTGACCTTTTTGTTTTTTAAGTGGCTCAGTCACAGGTATTATGCTATAGCTACACATGGGCTTCAGGAAGCCAGAGTTAAGAGGGAGGGTGTCAATCTTGAAACACTATGATGGACTTTGAGAGGGGGTGACATGTGAGCTGGGATTTTCCCAGGTTGGACGGGGGCGTGGGGTGGGTGATATGGCAAGCAGAAGGCAGACAGACTCTTGAATCCTCACACGCATACTGTTTTTAGACAGTGTCTCACTGAGTACTGAAGGCCTGCCTTGGACTTGAGATCTTTCTGCCATATCTTCCGAGTGCTGGGATTGCAAATGGGTGCCATCACGCCTTGTGTAACATTCATTTTCTAAAATTCTAACAAGAGGAGGTGTCCACTTGTCAATTCAATTAACTAACTAAACAGAAAAAAAGAGGGGATGGTTGTGTGGGTTAGTTTTTGTCAACTTGATACAAACTAGTGTCTCCCTGGGAAAGGAACCTCAGTTGAAGAATTACCTCCATCAAATAGGCCTGCGAGCATATCAGTGGAACATTTTGTCTAAAGTTTTTTCTTTTATTTTGCTCTGTGTAAGGTATTTTGCTTGCACGTGTGTCTGTGCATCATGTGGGTGCCTGGTGCCTGCAAAGTTAGAAGAAGGGTCAGATCCCCTGGGGCTAGAGTTACAAACAGATGGTTGTGAGTCGTCACGTGGGTGCTGGGAATAGAATCTGGGTCCTCTGGAAGAGCAGCCAGTGCTCTTAACCTGTGAGCCATTTCTCCTGCTCCATGGAGGCATTTCTTGATGGCTGATTGGTGCAGGAGGGAGCAGCCCACTGTGGGTGGGGTCACCTGGGGTAGGTGGTCCTGGGTTATAGAAAAGAACAACCTGAACAAGCCATGAAGAGCAAGTCAGTAAGCAGCACTCTTCCATAGCTTCAAGCTGCTGCTGCACATCTATTGCTTTTGGTAAGAGCACTTACCACAGCAACAGAGGCGAGCTAGGGCAGTGGGTGACACCCACATACATATGAGGAACGAACTGTGGACGGTTGAGACAGGTGATGGTGAGAAAATGCTGCTTTCAATAGCAAAGTTCAAAAGGAAACTGCAGAGGCAAACAGGGATCCCCTGGTCTGCTCTGTAGGGATTCGGCTAGACTGGTGAGTGCTGTCCTTTCAGATGTACAAACTGACCACATGACCTCTCCAAGGTATGGTTAAATGAGACGGTTTTTAAAAAATTTATTGTAGCCAGAGATACCTGGAAGAGTCCAGAGCAGAGAGAGAAAGCAATAGCCTGAACATGTCCTGCAGACTGGTTGACCTCAAGAGAGGAGAGAGTGAGTGATACAGAGCAAGACCAAGAGAAAGAGGCAAGAGAGGGTGAGGGACCACCCGAGAATGAGAAAAACAACTGTGATTATTTGAATTGAAGCGAAGTGCAGATAGCTCTTGAAGGGCAGGGTGAACTGTTCTGAGAAACAACCAGCTGTAAACTATAGAGCAAAAGTGGTCTGATTTTCAGGTATAAAAACCCTGTGCTTTGCATGTTTGGGATCGTCTCCTGTCTTTGGAGGAGCGACCCTATCACGATAGCAATAAACCTCTTGCTTTTGCATCGAGTTGTGGTCTATGAGTATTCCTGGGAAAGGCGTGATCCTGAGCTCCTAAGCAGTGAGACTCCAGGTCTTACATTTTTGGTGCGTTGGCTGGGAAACAGCGTGCCCCCTTCCCCAACCCTCACCAGACTGGGCTCAGAGGTGGAACTCGGAACAGGTTAGTCTGATTTCTGGTATACCACTCCGTTTCTGTTTAGGCGCCTATCTGTACCTTTTTGGTTGTCTGATCAGTCGTTGTATCAGAATATCGCTTGACTGGGAACTAGAGGACACTCCAGATTCCATTTGGGGAGGCTAAGTCCAGGGCGGTCCTCCTCCCATCTGTTTCTCGTCAGAGATGGCCATCATGAGGCAGCCTCTCAATCAGAATTCTGTGGCACCACCTGTTAGGGCATCCTTGTCTAATTGCCTGTCTTGTTCTCTTTGTCTCTATCGTTACTTCTTTGACTTTCTTGATGGACGATTTTATTATGGGACAGACTGTGACTACACCCTTATCCCTCACCCTTGATCATTTCTTGGAGGTGAGATATAGGGTACATAACCTTTCAGTTGAAGTTAAAAAGGGAAAATGGTAACTCTAACTGGAAGGCCCACAACCTCCCCCTTTTCTGAAAATCCCCAAGCTCTAACTGATTTGTTTGAATTTGTCCTATTCTCATACCAGTCCACTTGGCATGATTGCCAGTAACTCTTGCAGGCCCTCCTGACTACCAAAGAACAGGGACGGGTCCTCCTTGAGGCGAGAAAGAATGTGCTGGGAACAGGAACGGACAGGAGGTCTTCCGTCCTCCCTAATGAGATTGATAATGGCTTCCCCTCACTTACCCCAACTGGGATTGTAACACACCCGGAGGTAGGGAACGCCTGAAGGTCTACCGCCAGACTCTAATGGAAGGTCTCCGTGGGGCTGCTCGAAAGCCCACCAATTTGAGGATAAGAGAGATGGTTCAGGGGCTGGATGAATCTCCCGCAGCCTTTCTTGAATGGCTGATGGAGGCATACTGCCGGTTTATGCCCTATGACCCTACCTCAGATGAGCATAAGGCAATGGTGACTATAACCTTTATAGAGCAGTCAGCCAGAGATATTCGTAGAAAACTCCAGAAAATAGAGGGTTTACAGGACAAGTCGTTGAAGGATTTAGTGCAGGTAGCAGAAAAGGTTTTCTACAGTCGGGAGATGGAAGAAGAGAAAGAGGAAAGAAAGCAAAAAGAGCAGGAAGCAAGAGAAAGAGAAAGGGATAAGAGGCAAGACAGAAAGTTGACTAAGATCCTGGCCACCGTAGTGCAGTTGTAAGGATAGGGAGAGAGTTCCTGGCAATTGGAGGGGCCCTCTGTCTAAGGATCAGTGTGCCTCTTGCAAGGAGAAAGGACATTGGATCAAGGATTGTCCCAAAAGGAAGATGAAGCCCTACACCCGGACCTGGCATACTTCCGGGCCACCAATCCCCAGGTAACTCTTCTCCAATATGTGAATGACATTCTATTAGCTGCAGATTGTAAAGAAACCTGCCTTGAAGCCACTGACCGGCTGTTGCAAGAGATGGGTGAGCTCAGCTACAGAGCGTCGGCGAAAAAGGCCCAGCTCTGCAGGTCAGTTATCTGGGATATATATTAAGAGAGGGAAAGAGATGGCTATCGGAGGCTAGAAAAGAGACTGTATTTCATATTCCCCCTCCGAGGACTACTAAACAACTGAGGGAATTTTTAGGTACAGTGGGGTTTTGCCGACTGTGGATTCTGGGATTTGCCGAGATGGCAGCCCCTCTGTAAGCCCTTACAAAGGGCAATGACTCTTTCATCTGGGGAAAGGATGAACAAGCCGAATTTGATAATATCAAACAAGCCTTAATGTCAGCCCTGGCATTGGGACTCCCTGATTTGACCAAACCCTTCCATCTCTATGTGGCCGAGAATCGGGGAATGGCCAAAGGGGTGCTAATACAGAAAATTGGACCCTGGAAGAGACCGGTAGCTTATCTCTCCAAAGAGCTTGATTCAGTAGGGGCAAGATGACCAACCTCCCTGCGAATAGTAGTGGCAGTGGAGGCACTAGTAAAAGATGCAGACAAACTGACTCTGGGACAGGACCTCACCATCTATGCTCCTCATGCCCTTGAGAGTGTCATAAGGCAGCCACCTGATCGCTGGCTCATGAATGCCCATATGATGCATTACCAGGCATTGCCGGAGGGCACTTCTGCTCAGCGAGCAGAACTGATCGCTTTAACCCGGGCATTAACTCTGGGAAAGGATAAAAAGATAAACATCTCCACTGATAGTCTGTATGCCTTTGCAACAGCCCACGTGCACAGGGCCATCTATCAGCAGAGAGGCCTGCTAACATCAGCCGGTAAAGAGATCAAAAATAAAAACGAGATTCTGGCTTTGCTCAATGCCTTGTTGCTGCCCGCCAACGTAAGCATTATTCATTGCCCGGGACATCAGAAGGAAACTTCCAGGGTAGCAAAGTGGAATGACATGGCCGATCAGGAGGCTAAAGCAGCTGCTAGAGGAAGCTCTGTCCCAGTGGTACTGACCACTGAGCTGCCCAGAGAATGACTAAACTACTCAGAAAGTGACTTAAAGCTAATACGGCAAAACAGGGGATATTTGACACCAATGGGGGGCATGGATTGACTCCAAAGGTAAGATCATTCCACCACAGGAAGACGCTGAGAAATTAACAACTCAGATGCATAAGTGGACTCACTTGGGGACAAAGAAATTGGCTGAAATTGCCCACCAATCCCAGTACTGAATACTAAACCTCACTGCCCTGACTGAGAGAGTGACTCAGGAGTGTGAACCCTGTCAGAAGGTAAACACAGGTAAGAATTTCCAGAGCCCAGGGAAGTGGCTGAGAGGAACTAGACCTCTGGAATGCATTGGGAAGTGGATTTCACTGAAATTAAACCAGCCAGGTACAGCAATAAATATCTCCTGGTCTTTGTGGACACCTTCTCAGGATGGGTGGAAGCCTTTCCCACAGAGAAAGAAACCGCTCTGGTCGTAGCCAAAAAGATTCTGGAAGACATTTTTTCTCGGTTCGGTATTCCAAAGGTAATTGAGTCAGACAATGGGCTGGCCTTCGTTGCTCAGTTAAGTTGGGAGGTGGCCAGGTTTCTGGGGCTCGATTGGAAATTACACTGTGCTTATAGACCCCAAAGTTCAGGACAGGTAGAAAGAATGAATAGAATTCAAAAAGAGACTCTCACCAAATTGACCATGGAGACTGGCGGTGACTGGGTGGTGCTCCTTCCCTTGGCCATTTTTAGAGTCAGAAATACCCCCACCTTACTGGGCCTGACTCCCTTCGACCTATTATATGGGGTTCCTGCTCCCCTGACTCTTCTTGGGGACCCCCTTGACATAACTAGTGGTAACTCTGACTTGTTGTCCAGGCTGAAAGGACTGCAGCTTATTCAGAAAGAAATTTGGAGTAAGGTTGACAGTGCATATGCGCCTGGGTCCTTGGAGGTGCCCCATCAGTTCCAGGTTGGTGATCTGGTAAGTGTGACGACACCGCAGCCAGAATCTGGAACCTCAGTGGAAGGGTCCTTATTATGTCCTGCTCACCACCCCAACTGCCGTCAAAGTAGAGGGCATCGCACGCAGCTTGGATCCACGCGTCACACGTCAAGCCTGCTCTTCATCAACCTGCAGACACCTGGAAAGTCCAAGCCTCCAGCAGCCCGCTAAAACTGAAACTCATCAGGGACAATGAACTCTCCGACCAGCACTCGCCTTCGTCAGGGAACGCGTAAGTGCAGATCAGGTCCTGATGCTCCAGAGACAGTATCAACCTCTCCCTGAGGTTGATCCACAATTTTAGGGTTAAAATTGAGGCAAAAAGGAAAGGGGGGAAATGAGGGACCACCCGGGAAATGAGAAAAACAACTGATTATTTGAATTGAAGCCAGGTGCAGATAGCTCTTGAAGGGCAGGGTGAACTGTTTTGAGAAAAAAAAACAGATGTAAACTATCTACAACCAGCTGTAAACTATAGAGCAAAAGTGACTTGGTTTTCAGGTATAAAAAGCCTGTGCTTTCCATGTTCAGGGTCGTCTCCTGTCTTTGGAGGGGAGACCCTATCACGATAGCAATAAACCTCTTGGCTTTTGTATCGAGTCGTGGTCTGTGAGTGTTCCTGGGAAGGGCGCGATCCTAAGCTCCTGAGCAGTGAGACTCCAGGTCTTACAAGGGCATAGAGAAAGGACTAAGAGAGGAAGACAAAACTAGCTGAAATAGCGGGGTTATAAAGAGAAAGAGTCACTGCGGGGAGGGATACCTATGAGCTGGACAAGTTTAGGGTAAGGGCTGACGAGAAGGACCAGAAGGCCAACACGGCCTCGAAAATGTGTAAAAGGTATTTGCCACACTGAGGGGGGCTGGAGGCCAGCAGGTGCTTTGGTATGCTAATTGCCATTTGGTATGCAGATAGCTGCTTGTAAAGGGAAATGACCCCTGTGGATAGCTCCTGAGGAGTGTTGGCTTTTTGCCTAACTGCTGGGTCTCACCTGAGGCAGTGAGGGGTTGTGGCACCTGAAGACAGAGTAGGAACATGAGAAAATCTTGCAGCTTACCTTCAGTGACGGGCATTTTAGAGAAGGAAGAAGGGAGGAACAGAGCAGGGCAGAAAGAAAAGAAAAGGAGACTTGGAGGCTGGTTAGGGTGTCTGTGCAGTGGCTGTGCCAGCAGAGAAGGACACACTGTGGGGAGGTGCATGGGGCCATAGTGTGAGGAGGGTGTGGGCATCATGTGAGGACAGTGTGGGGAGGAGGGTAGCACAAGGAGACATCCTGTCCTCCTGGTACTGACACTTCCTGAGGAGACACCTGCTGCATCTGAACCTGGTGACTGCAGAGGAACAGTCCCTCCTCCCTGCAGTGCACACCTCGAAAGTCCAGACCAATATCAGGGATTAAACTCTGAAACTTCTAGGTGGGGGAGAACCTTGAGTGGGACCTTCATGGTGACAGCAAGGAGGGACTCCGACCAAGTGGACCACACTCCTGCATTTCCTCCCTCCCAGGGCTGCCCAGAGGTGGACCCTGGACCATACACAGGATCTGCTGTCCACTTGGCTCTCAAGCGTGTGCACTATATGCGTGTGTTCATCTCTGCGTGTATGTGTGGGGGGTTCGCACATGTGAGCATGTGTGCATGGGGGCCAAGGGTCTTTGTTAGGTGTCATCTTTGCTCTCCAACTTAAAAAAGTTTTTTTTTTTTTTGCACGTTTAGAGAGTGTGTGTGTGTGTGTGTGTAAATCAGAGATAGCAGGGGCAGTTAGTTGGCAGCACTGAGTCACCAAAGGCAAGATGATCCTAGTTACCGTAACGGGCCACATAGACAGAGCGCCGGCCTGACCCTTGACAGTCGGCACAGGCAGAGTGAAT
Organism: Meriones unguiculatus; assembly: GCF_030254825.1. NCBI lineage: Eukaryota > Metazoa > Chordata > Mammalia > Rodentia > Muridae > Meriones > Meriones unguiculatus. The sequence goes on from NC_083359.1 coordinate 37,159,772, forward strand.
CTATGGTGGCATGGCTTGGGTGAGTCTCCCTAATCAGTCATGGCGTTTCCCCGCATGAAATAGATAAGAATCTACCAAACTTTTCTATGATCAGAAGGCTTTTCAAACAAATAAAAGAAAGGCTACTTTGGCTCCTGGCAAGAGGGAATGAATCTCAGCCCGTGAGTCGATTTTCGGTTTTCAGACCCAGAAATCCTTTGAATGAAGGGATGGCCGGGATCCCCTGAGGAAGGACCTTGATAAAATAGCTAAGAGTTTTACGTTCGCCTTTCTGCGGTCCTTCCCCAGAGAGACCCGCGGCCCTTTACAAGGGTAACTGCACACTGGGGGAAGGAAAACAGATTTCCCAGGGTCTATTGGAGACTGGTTCTGAATTGGTGCTGATGGTTAGTGGAGTTTTGACTGAAGTCTGACGCACAGTAGGACTAGTGGGTCCCCGAATTCATCCTGTGGTTATGTCTCCAGTCCCATAATGTATAATTGGGATAGATATACTTAGAAGTTAGCAGAATTTTCTGGGTGGTGGTGGCCTATGCCTATAATCCCGGCACTTGGGAGGCAAAGGCAGGCTGGTCTCTGTGACTTCTGTAGGTCAGCCTGGTCTACAGAGTGAGTTCGGGACAGCCAGGGCTACACAGAGAGACCTTGTCTTGGAAAACAAAACAAAACAAAAAGTTGGCGGAATTCTCACATTGGTCCCCTGTCATGTGGCGTGAGGGCTGTTATGGTTGGAAAGGCTAAACGGAAGCCTTTAGAGCTGTGCCTTCCAAGGAAAACAGTGAATCAAAAACAGTATGGCATCCCTGGAGGAAACGCAGAAATTAGGGCTACCAGGAAGGATTCCCACCACGTCTCTGTTCAACTCTCCTGTCTGGTCAGTGCAGAGGACAGGTGGAGCATGGAGAATGACAGGGGACTATGGAAACCTCAGTCAAGCAGTGGCTCCAGACACAGCTGTGGCCCCAGACTCGGAGTCCTTCATCGGGCAGATTAACAGGCCTGGCATTACATGGCATGCAGCGACTGATCCGGCAGATCCCTTTTCCTCGGTACCTGTCCATGAGGACCAGCAGCAGCGATGTACTTTCAGTTGGCAAGGCCAGTTGTATGTCTTTAGAGGTGGTTTTTGTTGTTTTTGGTTTCAGTTTTTTTTTTTTTTTTTTTTTTGAGAAAGGGTTTCTCTGTGTAGCCGTGGCTGTTCTGGAACTCACTCTGTAGACCAGGCTGGCCTTAAACTCACGGAGATCCTCCTGCCTCTACCTCCCAAGTGCTGGGATTAAAGGTGTGCACCTGGCTCCTACGAACTAATTCACTCTCTAGTAGGTTGCACATTTTGTTAATTTGATTTTTCCCCCCAGTGGGAAAGAGCAACTGAGTTTTATCGTCCTGACAGATCTTACTGTTTTACCCTCCAGCTCACTGGAGCTCTACCTTGTATATTTTCCTAGAAACACTCAGAAGTTGATGCCATTACCCAGAAACAAGGTGAAGATAAGGAAAAGATCAAAGTCTACTGTTAAATAATTCATTTGGTTAAGGAAATTGGTCTTCCACTGCGGAGAGTAATTGCTGCTAGAGTACATTCGTTCAGTTCAGTAGGGCTGAGGATTATGTTGTTCTAATATAATTTTAATTCTTTCCAATAATGTTCCAGTGTAACCCCTCTATGTAAAACCACATTGAAATTCTCACTAAATTGTCTTTGTGCTGGTCGAGGTCATGAACCCGGAAATGCCAAGCCTCACTGGTCAGTGAAGCTGTCAGAGCACCAGCAAGTTTCTCGTTAGAAACTTTAAGTCAGTATAGCATAGACTGGCATATTTCAAACTGAAAGACAGCAGCAGTCAACCCAGATCACCACAGCCGTTAAAGCATTCTTCCCAATTAAGGGAGAAGAGGAAACCATCCCATGCTTAAAACATGAAGCCCAGCATGACAGAAGGCACTCCTGGTGGCTACTGATTTTTCACGTTAGTTTTGTCTTCTGTCATTTTGATGAGAGTGCCCATCAGCTCTGGTTTTGTACTGGAGTCTTTTTTTATTTTATTTTATTTTTTTCTTATCAGTTACATTTTATTAACTCTGTATCCCAGCCGTGTCCTGATCCCTCATTCCCTCCCAGTCCCTCCCTCCCTCCCTCATTTCCACCATGCCCCTTTCCAATTCCACTGATGGGGGGGAACCTCCTCCCCATTCATCTGATCCTGTTTTATCAGGTATCTTCAGGACTGGCTGCAAAGCCCTCCTCTGTGGCCTAACAGGACTGCTCCTCCCTTGGGGGTGGGGAGGCCAAAGAGCCAGTCATTGAGTTCCTGTTAGAAATAGTCCTTGTTCCCCTTACTTTGGGAAACCAATTGGTTACTGAGCTACCACAGGCTACATCTGAGCAGAGGTTCTAGGTTATATCCATGCATGGTCCTTGGTTGAATGTCAGTCTCAGAAAAGAGTGCTGGAGTCTTTAGGGTCTTTTTGATAAGGAATCATACCATCTGCAAACAGGGCAGTCCTTCTTGCAGGCAGCAAACAGATGGACCATTTTAAAGACTTTGATATCCTAGTCCATATCTTTTGATTGGAGAATTGAGACCACCAGCATTCAGAGTTTTAAAATAAAAAGTGTATATCGAATCCTGTCATTTCTTGTTTACTGTTCTAATGTGGTTTGTTAGTTTTTGTGGCCCCATGGAAATGTTCATGTTTCTCTCCTGTGGGTAGGATTCCTTTGAAGGTCTTCTGAGAGCTGTTACACACCCAGTTGTTTTCCTGGGTGTCCTCCATCTTGGCCTGACTATAACTTATTATGGAGAGAGAGCGAGAGCACATGTGTGAGAGAGAGAGAGACTTCTCTTCTTGCATTTATCTGGGCTCTAAATTGAGGTTGGGTTTGCATGTCTATTTCTTTCTCTAGGTTTGAGAAATGGGGGCTACACTCATTGACTGGTCCATAGTGTTAGCTCAGGTCCTCTCTGTTGGACTTTTAGGTTTTGTCCTTTGGTGGCATCTCAGATTGCTCAGGTGTCATGGATGTTTGAATGCAGCATCTCATCAGCTTTGTCCTCATCCTCATGTTCCTCCTCCTGCTTGGTGGCCTTTTGGTGATGTTTGTCACTGAGCCTTTTATCTGATTCATCAAGTTTTTGTTTACAACCTTTCTAGTTTTTTTTAAATTTCTAAATTTCTTGCTGAAGATTTTTTTTTGATGTTGCCAAGTTTTTTTTTAAATCCATATTGTTGATTTTTCTCACACATTTTGGTGAATTTTTTTTTTTTTTACTTTATGTTGCTGACTTTCCTCTCCAGTCATTGACCATTTTTTTTCACCAGAAAACCATCTATTTCTACAGACACCATACATTCACATATTTATGTCTTGACATTAAGCAGGAAGGAAAGTTAGAGAGGAGGAGGAAGAGCAGTGGAAGGTGGGTAGGAGGAAAAACTTTTCAGAAAGTGAGAGTGGGGTGGAGTTGTGGGAGGCAAAGTACCATATATATTGAGATTATCTTCATGAAACCCAGCACAATGTACAATGGATATACATTAGTAATAAATGAAGAACAAAAGAACAAACCAAGCCAACACAAGAGGGAGGCTTCCTACAATCAGGGTAGGGCAGCTTCTAAAATGTATTGTTTAAAAAGTAACATTGTTTCCTTTTTTTAAAGAAGTAAAAGTGGAGCACCGCAAGAATAGACCAGAAGCATCAAAGGACTGACTGTGGGACTGGGGACAGGAAAGGAAACAGAGAGATGGGACCTGTATGTTTCATAGTTTTGATTGTGGTGCCAAAAATTGCTTATTGCATCAAAAAGAAGGCGTGGCTCGGCTGTGGCTCCGTAGCTCTGCAGAGCACTGGGGAGGCTTCCAACACCGCACCAACACCAAACCAAACAAAACAAAACAACAACAACAAAAGAATCTGCCTCAAACTTGAATACATAGGAAGGACAAAACCTGTCTGTCAAATTGCCGATGGAAGCGTCCCTAGGGCTGTGGCCGTCCTGTCTTAGCGGGACACATATAAAAGCCCTCAGAACTGGACTGGACTTCAAAGAGTTCCGTGGAATGAGGACTGAGTGACAGCTGTGGGCCAAGAGCCAGAGCATGATGGGCGATGCTTATCCGGCCCTGCATAGAGCTGCGGAGCCTCTGTTCCCGAGGTCCGCCACAAGGGGGTGCTCTCCTCCTTTACGTCTCTCCCGAGCTGCTGGGGCCTCCGCACCCCGCCCCGGCTACCACCTTCTTCCAGGTTCCCCAAGCAGACAGGAAAGTGATGGGTCTAGGTAGGTGCAGTTTTTCCCCTCAGTGGCCGCTGCCTCGTTGTGCACCGAAGCCCGGGTGCCTTGCTGGAAGGCACGGCTGGTTGGCAGGACGGCAAGCAAGGGTCGGGTCCCAGTGCCTCTACGCACCAGCCCTCGCCCTGAGACCTGCTGTCTTTCAGCCTGGAGCGACTCAGGAGACACAGCAGCCAGGCAGGACTCGCCTCCTTACTGCTTTTGTCACCAGACTCTCCTGAAAGAGATGATGCAGAAAGAGCAGCAACCTCTCTCTGTCCCAGAACTACAAGAATCTTTTCCTCCTTTGAATGGCGGTTGAGTCCCGCATACTGTTTTGTGCAGTCATTTGACTCAATGAATAGCTCTTGTTTTTGAACCTCTGCGCAGCTCCGGTGCTGCTGTCTTGTGGGTTTTAAGGAAATGACTGCTGTCGTGGAGAGTCTAGACTCTGAATTCAGCCTGATCTGGGTTTGCATTCTGAAGGTTGCCAAGCAAAGGGTGTGGTCTTACAGAACAGTGATTTAACCTCTCCTGAGTTTTTGTTGTCTTTCATCTATAAACGGGAAAATTAGAGCACCTTTCCCAGAAACTTATTTGTGGAGCTTTAAAAACATACCTTTCCCTATGAAAAACGCCAGACAAAAACAATTAGAAACACCATGGTGGGGATGGAGAGATGGTTCGTTCATCCAGGGGACCAGGGTTTAATTCCCAGCACCCACACGGTAGCAGCTCACAACTGTCTGTAACTCCACCTCCAGGGCGTCCAACATCCTCACCCAGACATACATGCATGAAGAACAGCAATGCACATAAAATAAAATATTTTGAAGAAGAAGAAGAAGAAGAAGAAGAAGAAGAAGAAGAAGAAGAAGAAGAAGAAGAAGAAGAAGAAGAAGAAACACCAGGGCACTAAGTGACAGGTCCCGGCCCTGTGGCCAATGGGCTTATTTTGAAGCAGGTGCTTGCTCTGCTAGTTCATTTGTGAAAACAATGTGAAAAATAAATGCTCTCTTTTAAGAGCAATTTTACAGGACTTTCGGGAGTCTGTTCTCTGTGGCCAGGACTTTTCTTTTTTGAAAGTATTTACTAGCTTACTTAACTTTCTTATTTACTTATTTTTGAGGTCGGGGGGGGTGGTGTCTGGCTGTTCAGCCCAGGATAGTTTCAATTTTACAATCCTCCTGCCTCACCACATCCCTTCCCCATCCTCTGAGACCTGACATTAGACACCATGAACATCTGAGGTCTGGGTTTTTAATGACATTGGTGAATGTGCACTAGTCACTTGTCAGGACGCTGTGACGAAATGCCCGACAAAAACAGCTTTAGGAAGAAACTGTGTCTTCTAGGGCTCCAGTCCACCAGGGCAGGGAGGTCATGGCAGCAGGAGGGAGAGGCAGCTGGTCACAATTCATCATCCACAGTCGGGAAGTAGAGAGAGAGATGAATGATGGTGCGCAGCTCACATTCTTTTTATTTAATTCGAACCCCAGGCCATGGGATGGCACACCCCACATCTACAGTGGGTCTTTTCAACTCAGTTAGCCCAGTCCAGAAACTTCCTCCCAGACACGCCCAGAAGCCTGCTTCCACGCTAATTCCAAGTCTCATCAGGTTGATCCTGGTATCAACTATCACAACTCTATTCCTCGTCAACCTGACACCCAAACCCACTGCTTTTAAGCCATAACTTTCCTCCCCTTGTCTCTACAGGTCTGCGGCCAGGCATGCAAAATGTATTCAGCCCAACCTCAAAAGTCCCCATGTTCGATAAGTTTTAATACCGTTCGGAAGAGAAAATCCCCAGTCTTATCTGAGACTCAATCTCTTAACTAGGACCTTTAAAAAAAAAAAGTTATAGACTTCCAATGTGTGATAGCCCAGAGTGAATGTTCGCACATCTAATGAGAAGGGGCATAAGGATGAAAGCTCAGCCCAAACTGAGTCATTTACCCGGTGGGGCAAAACACCAAATTCTGCAACTCCACGTGAGGTCTGGGGTTTGTGGTAGGATTAATTACCTGGGCTCCAAAGGGTGTGGACATCCTTGTCCTCCAGTCCTGCTGCCTGGGCCTCGCCTCTCTCTCGGGTCAGTTCCATCCACAGCTTTCTTTGGCAGAGTTATGTGGTTCTGACATCCTCGATATCCTGGGGTCCCTGCTGAGCCTCACGCACATACCGTGGCCTCTCAGGGCCTCCTTGTAGGTGCTGTCACGCATCGTCAGCTGCTCTCTGGGACTGTGGTACAAGGCTCTGTGGCCCTTGCAATCCTGCATCCTTCACACCCTCAAAACCAGTGCCCTGTGGGTGCTGCCACCAAGTTCTTCTGCTATCTCTGGGTGGAGCCTGGACCTTCCTGGAGCACAGCCCTGGGAAATGCTTCCCTGGGTTAGTCAACCAGGAAGCCTCTTCTATGGTAATCTTAGTTTAGACTCTTTCCTCTTAAATGAACTTGCGCTTTCACAGGATGGAGCCTTCAATGGGTGGATTTTTGTTCCTAGAGGCACCTCTCTTGTCACCCAGTGTCAGCTTCTCTTTACTGCCGCTCATCTCCTTAAGTCACAGATGCTGTATCACCTGGCTCTCCTTCCCTGAAGCTTCAATCTTCCCTTGCAGCTTTTCTCATCAAAACCAGTTTACCTTACCTTTCTGATCCACTGTTTCCTCTCACACCGGAGGCCTCGATCAGAGCATTGAGCAACAACCCTGTCACAGACTGAATGTTCTGCCTGAAGATGTCCTCTGCCAGACATGACAGTCTGTTCTCTTCAAAGTCACCCTCACTCATGCTCTCAAGGACATAGGCAGACTGCAGTCAGGTCCTTGGCCAGAATATCACCCAATGTCCACTCATCCACTCCCTATGGAGCATTTCCCCTAAAGCCTTGTGGGTCTCTGCTGTCCACATTTCCCTCTGCATTCTTGTCTCCCAGGCTCCTGTCAAAATGTCCCGATTCACCTGGGCTTGCCGTGTCCCACAGCCGTTGTAGCATGAATTCCAAGCTTTTCCATAAGCCATCCCACACACCAGTCCAAAAGGCCTAAGAACCACACGGCCAGGTTTCTCATAGCACCAGTTCAGCTCTTGCCACATCTTCATCCTCCGGTGGAGTAGGAATCTACCCCAATCTACCCCAGCAGGCAGGAGGCGGCCCCAGGGCAGTGAGATGGCCTGCGCAGTCCCACCAGAGTGCCACCGTGTCTGAGCTGACCCCTGGCGATTACACAGGTGACATCAGGAGCAAAAACTGTCTTCTACATCCTGCAGGTCTGGGTGCAGCCCTACGTTAATGAAATGTAGACATTTAACGAGCATTTGGTTGTGCCAAGCCGTGGCGAAGGAGGTGGTGATGGGGCTTGGAAAGCCTTGCACTTACCAGCAGTGACCTGCAGAGGGCACCCTAGAGACTGCCTGCCTGGCGGTCATTAAAATGCTGAGAGTGGGCCCCAAGGTGGCACCACTGGCTTTAGAATAAGAGGAGAGAGCTGAGCTTACTGCTTTCTTATTACCTGGACCCTCCACCATGTTGCAATGTGGCTCGAGGCTCGCACCCAGAGGCCTATGTCATGCCCTCAGACCTCCCACCCTTCAGCACTGTGAGCAGAATTAATTCCACTGCTCATCCACAACCCAGTCTCAGGAATGTTGCAGTAACAGAACACATGAGAGGACAGAAAGGTGCTTTGTGACATTTCCCGGTCTCATGACTGGAAAGCGCTCTCTTGAGATTGCCTGGTGTTGCCACCATGTGGGAAGCTGAGCTGGGCAGGGTAAGCCAAGCTGAATGTCCCGGGAGGTACCCTTTCCCACAGGGCGCTGCATAGCGGAGGGCTGGCTGTCTCCAGCTTAGGCTTCTAACCCTCAGCGGGCAGGAAGAGAAGTTTGGTGCGGTTCACCTATTCCCTGTACGAAGCCCCTGGTCTGAGAGTTGATTGACAGGTGCTGGGTCTGAGGATTGGTGACGGTGTCCCGGGTCCATTGTCTCAGTTTCCAGACAAGAGCGAATGCAGCTGCTTCAGAGGCTTGCGGGAGAGAGACGGGCAGCTATTTTAAGACGGCACCGAGCTCTTCTTCACAGCCCTGGAAGAGCAGAGCAGACCACGGGGAGGAGAGAGGAGGGGAGGGGAGGGGAGGGGAGGGGAGGGGAGGGGAGGGGAAGGAAAGGGAGGGGATGAGTCACAAAGGACCATGGAGGGTTTCAGAGACATAGCCTGGGGCCTCTGCCTGGACTGATGGACAGTTCAGGACCACAGCGCAGACCTCATTTAGGCCATGCCTCCATGCCACTGGTAGGGAAACTGAGGCAGAGATGTGCATAAGCAGGGGGTATAGAATCAGAGGTCAAGGTTGCTTTCCTCTGTAGTGACAGAAGTTTCTTGTTTTGTTTGAGCTAGGGGGACATGTTGGTAAAAGAAAAGCAAATTGTAGACCAATGTATATTCACAGTGGGTATTTAAAATAAACAAACAAATAAACATGTGTCTGGGGAGGCTGAGTTTGAACCCTGGAACCCATGTCAAAAAGTCAGACATGGTGATACACACTCCCAGAACTGGGGGAGCAGAGTCTGGAGGATCCCTGGGGCTCACTCCACAGGCAATCTTACCTGCCGAGTGAGTTCCGGAACAATGAGACTCTGTTATTTAAAAAAAATTAAAAAGGTGGTGTCTGAGGAATGACACTCAGGCCTGTCCTCTGGTTTCTACATATGTGGGTGAGCACACACACGCACACACACACACACACACACACACACACACACACACATGACCCATACACCTATGTGCACGCCACCTCCCAGGTAGACAAACAAAACAAAACCTAGGACACGGATCCCTGTTTCAGCAGGTCCATAAACATTATCAAGGCCTGGGGAAGTCCTGGAGGGAGGGGAGGCTGTCACCTTTCAGAGGAGCTGGGTAGAGCAGGACATGGGGTGACCTTCAGGCTCCTCTGATCTGATAAGACAACCATTTTTTATACTGCTTATTAAGATGCAAGATACATGATACTTTAAAAACGTCTCAAGGTTCGTTTGCCCCGGCTTCCTCTCAGAAGCCAGGCCCTATCCTCCACTCGGTGTTTATTAGGCTCATAAATAACAGAGATGGGATAAAAATGCTAATATAGCCATGTGCTTCTCCTCCCTTTGCCCAAATGCCAAGGGAAGAGGGCATTTCCCAGAATGTCTCAGGCTTCCAGGCACTTTCTAAGCCCTGGGACAAGGCCTGTGGGGGGCAGCCTTATGATGACAGGTATGGCGGGTTGAACTGTGGCTCCCTCCATCCACTTCAGACTTCTGGTCAGTCTGTCTGTCTGTATCTCTGCTTTGTACCCTTCACACCTCCTTCCCAGATATCAGAAAGGTCACCTGACCGTTCCCATTTGGCACACACTTCCAGAACTTTCTCTCGGCCTCTCTGTGTCAATAGCAGGTCATTCTTAACGTACAGTCACCTTTCGGTAGCCTCTTTCAAAATTAATTTTTGAAATCAGACCCCCCCCCAAATCAGAACACATTTTCTTGGGGGGTGCAGGGCGGGAAGAGAAGGTGAAGCCGAGGTCACTCTGTGTATCTCATCTCTGGCTGGAGCAGGCTGATTGCTTGGTGATGCTGAAGGCAGCGTGGCACACTTTGGTTCAGGAGCCGCTCACGCTGGAAGCTGTTGCTGAAGCAGATCCAGTGGAAGGAGGCCTGTCTGCGGCCTTGGACAAACTCGTTCTTGGTTTTGACACAGTTCTTCAGGAAGCGCCTCAGATTCTGCGATTGCTGCGTGGAGACGATGTCAGGGAGCCACACCCCCAAATTAATGAGCTCTCAGTAGCTCTTCTGGTAGTTATTGCTGACCCACAGACAGACCACAGACTGGGGAAGCTTGGAAGATATACACCTCTGGATTTCAGCGTCTCACCTGCTTCCCAGAACTGGGAACTGCACGTTTCCAGCGTAGGTTTGGAAACCAAGTGTCATTTTTCAAGGGAGGAATCCCAGAGGATCGACCATGTCCTAGAGATTTGTCAGCAGAAGTTTTGGGAAAGTGAAACACAGGGGAAATAAAAGCAAACTGGAACCTTTGAGGACCCTGCAGGCCTAAGCCACATAGGGAATGAGTGGTGTGAGCTGTGATTATTGAAGGAGAAAAGACAAGAGCAATCCGGTCTGCACCGGCTTGTACAGACTCCTCTCTTTCTTCTGAACTTACCAGAGCCAAGGTTGGCTAAGTCCCCGACCGCAGATGCGGATACGCTTTAAACTCCATATCAGGTGGGTGATGGTACAGGTCTGTCATCTCAGCACTGGAGGGGTACCTAGAGGCAGGAGGATGGTGAGTTCAAGGTCACCCTGATCTACATAGCAAGTTTTAAGACAGCCTTGGCTACGCAGGGTCAAACCAAACCAAGACCCCAAGTCTGTGTTGTACCGTTGTGGGTGGAAGGCTGTTTCATGGGTGAAAGACTGTTCTGTGGCTGGAGCCAGCTGTACATGCCAGATCGTTCCCACTTGCTGTGGTAAGACAGAGGTGCCAGGAGGCCCCTGCCTTTGTGCTACTGCCTGACTCCTCTCCTGGTAGGTAGCCACATGGCCTCTCTCTGCCTGTGGCTACTCTCTGCCTGGCCTCAGCTTCTGCTGGCCACACTCCATTGGATCTTAGCAGTCTGAAAGCTAACCCTCTTCCTCACGGTGCCTCGAAATAGAAGGTTGCGGCTCCCAGAGCCATTCTAGTGCAAGGATGGTGCACAAGACCAGCATCTTGGGCATTATTGGATGGCATTATTGAAGAGCAGGTAAGCAGAGAGGCTTTCTGTAGACTGAAGGAGGGAGGCTGAGGCTCCGCAGACTGCCCCCGGGAAGAAGCAGAAGCCCCGTCGTGAGGGTGCAGGCAAGTCTTTGAGGGTCTTCATTGTGAGGCCTGGAAGCTGTAAACCAGTTCATCGTCCCCAGAAAACAGGGCATGCCTCAAATGAAAGGCCATCAGGTTCCCCACCATGCGTAGAAGGTAGATCTAGTGGCCGATTTAGGGGGAGCTAGGCGGGAAGTAGGAAAACGTCAGGGGGACCCTGCAGGTGGTCATGGCAGAGAAACAAACCATGACGAGATGAGAATGAAAACTCCATTCAGATGGACTTCGTCAATCTGGATAAAGACGCGGGGAGTCTGATGCCAGAACATTTAAATGCAGTATAATTTGGGGGAAAGTTCCCAGGGGTAATACGATCCCCATTGCACAAGGAAGTGTAATTACATTGAAACTCGATTTAGGGTACATGTCATTTATTCCAAGAAGTTGAGTTTTAGAGTTAGGCTACCTATCCTAGCCAAGGGAATGAGGAAGAGTGTGGTCCAGTCACAGTCATTCAGATAGTGTAGAGGTCACTTGGGCTATTAGCCACCTCTAGTCCAGGTTGTGGGAGCTTGGGAAATCCCTGGCTGTCAGGGTCATTTAGATTACTAGCTACCTCCAGTCCTGTTTGTAGAAGCTTGATATGGCCAGGCCCAACAGAAAACAAATCACACAGCTATCAGTCATCTCCAGTTCCCAGCTTTCTGGACGAAAGAACCGGTTTTACATCTTTCCCATTCTGTCTGCTCAGCATTCCTGGCTTCTCTAGAGCCCTCATGCTGTGCTTCCAACAAAAGGGACTACGAGCTCTGCCAACTCACTTTTGAACACCAAGAACAACATGGGAGCCTAGGGCTGTGAACTAGCTCCTGCTTTGGGGCCCTATCACAGCAGATCAAATATCAACATGGAGTCACTCATGCCAAGACTCTTATACTAAGTTGTGATGGCTGTTCTTGGTTGTCAATTTGACTACATCTGAGATAAACTAAAACCCAAGTGTCTGGGGATTTTTTTTTTTTTTAATTAACTATGTCATTTAAGTGGGAAGATCCACCTTTAATCTTGGCTATACTTTTTGCTGGAAACCTATGTAAAGGATGGAAGAAGGAAGTTTGCTCTTTGCCTGCTTGTCCTCAATGGCAAGTCCATTTCTTCACTTAGTAGGCATTAGAACCTACTTCTTCAGGATTCCGGTGTATACTGAACACCAGCTGAGACATCCAGGTTGGTGGACTGAACAGTGCCTGGGTTCTTGAACTTTCTGCTGGTAGAGACGAGCTGAATAACAGCCTGTAAGTCATTCTAATAAGTCCTGTGTGTGTGCGCGTGTGTGTGCGTGTGTGCGCACGTGCATTCATTCTATCAGTTTGTTCCTCTAGAGAACCCTAATACACAAGTCAAGACGAAGGCATCCTCAGCACCCAAGAAGAGGAAAACAGCTGACTTCCCAAGCAGGTGTTTCAGGGTCCATGACAGTGAAGTCCTCTTAGCTTTAATCCTCACAGGCCAAAACCATAATCTGCACTGAACTAATGCTAACCCATCAGCTCCTTTTCTACTGGCCTGTCGCCTGTTCCAGCCTTGAAGAGCAAGCAGCTTCAAATGCAGTCATCTTTTCTCCTCCATTCCCGTTTCTCTCAGCCCTTCCCTCGCTGTCTGCCTCCACTCAACTTCTGCAGTGCTCTTGCTGTTTTGTGAGATGAAGTTTGCTCAGTGCTAGGATCACAGCGCAAAGCCAATGGAAGTCTCTAAAGGGACCTGTCATTTCACCCTTTGACAAGTGCAGCCGATAATCAGGCCACTTACCCTACACCCGGGGCCCAGCCTCTTCTCAGCTTTGCACTGTGGGCAAATCACTGCAGGGACCCCTACTTCCTCCTGACCTCAGCATTCCAATCTCCCACCTGTGGTTCTGGGCCTGTCTTGCATCCTCTGCTCTGTGGGCCCTCCCTGTGTGAAGGGGACTCAGGCACTAGATCCAGTTTCCATCGAACACATGTCGGTCAGCTGTTGCATGCTGGCACGCAGCGGAAGTCTTGGGCTGCAGCTGGAGGAAGGAAAAGTTCACGGAGCCCCCAGTCTGACTGTCACTTCATCTAGGACCCTGGGGTTTCTCTCCAGCTATTTTGGGCATTGGGTCTTGTGATGAGACTCTGGTATGGGACAGCCCTTCTCTGTGCATTTTCTCGATGGCTGCTCACAGCGTACAAAGTGACACCTGTCTTCGTTCCTTGGGGCAGGCAGGAGGCTCTGCCTTCTTAGCAGCATCAGGCAGACTGGGGGCTGGGTCCCAAGCTTTTCACGGTGAGACAGATCAGGACAGCTGGTCTCTTTTAGTGGCCAATGATGACAGGACATCATTGGCTAGTGAGGTTAGTGAGCTTCCCTGCCTGCCAGGTGACCTAGGGGCTGGGGAGCCTAGTGGCCAGCAAACCATACTGCCCCGGAGGCCACAGAATCACTGAGCCTATAAAGGAAGTGGCCCCACAGAGTGCAGGGGGTGGCAGATTCAGTGACTTCCCACACATCAGACTGGGCCTCTGTGCTTCAGAATTTGTCTAGATCCCCCATTTCACAAGCAGAGGGCTTAGCTCCAGAACAAGGAGGCAAACAAGGAGGCAGGGAACTCAAGTGATTTGTCTCTATGTCCTGGACAGCTCAGTGGCTGAGCTGGTGACGGGTGCGAGCGATCTGATTCCTATTGGATGGTCAGCCGGGGTGAGGTTGTATCAGTCTTCTCTGTAGGGGAAAAAAGAGCTGACAGAAAGTGATAAAAGACAGGGAGTTTTACTTTGTCTTATGGTTTCAGAGGGTCCAGAGCACCATGGTAGGGAAATCGTGGTAGATGAGGAGGGCATGGTAGGTGAAGAGGGCGTGGTAAGTGAGTGGACATAGCAGTGGGAATTTGTAGTACCAGTTGGTTCACACAGCACGGCAGAGAAAAGGGTGTGACTGTCAAAATCCTGCCCGTAGAGACCCATTTCCATCAGCCAGTCAGTCCTGCCTTCAAAACACAGGCTGGGAAAACGCCCTCAAGACACACACCTGTGCCGGCCACTTCAGATCCAAACCGCAACAGAGTTTGACTGTGTTCAAGGTCACACTTGGGGGCGGGGCAGACAGACGATTCTGTGTAGAGGAGAAAGGAGAAATCACTCCTCAATTAAGGTTGTATGTCCCAGGGGGCTGAGAAAAGAGAGGTCCTCTGGAGTTGGGTATGGCTTCAAGCCTTGGAATGGCTGGAATCGGGGTTGGAAGGGGGCATCCTAGACTCTGTCTCTAAATTCTGTGTGTCATCTTTCTGATGCCATAATAAAGCAGTCGTGGGCAGATAGGCCTGCCTCTCACCAGCTGTGTGATAAACTGGATGTTCATGCTCAGCTAAAGAAGGAGGTGGGCTGCCCTTCCTCTCCAGGGGGGAAGGGATAGGTGAGGCTGTGTAAGGGCTGCCCAGCAGAGCTAGCAGTGCATGGCTTTCAATAGGACAGGCAGGTATCAGCTCTGACTGTGTATTTGTCCCCAAGTCTGTCTCAGGGCTGGTCTGGGGCTTCCTGGGGGGGGCAGAGAGATGGGGGTTCTGTCTGGCATCTGTAAACGAGTTGGAATTGCTTCTAGAATAATCCAAGCCAGACTGGACGTGCTGCTCCTGGGTCTGCTTTGCTTGATAGCCTCCCACAGTCTGAGGATGCCCTTCTGTGGCCTCCGAGCAGAGGATTTAGCAGGGTGATTAACCTGCACAGAGAGAGAAAGAGAGACAGAGACAGAGAGACAGAGAGAGTCAGGGAATCCAAACAACACAGAGAAAGACTCCTTCTACCCCAGAGACTGTGAGACACTGAAGGGACCCATGTTGTCAGTTATTCACAGGCCCTAAAGAGCCTGAACAGCAAGCCCTAGTGGGCATACAGTGAATGACGGGTGATGCCTCACCCTATGGCCGATGCTTGCTTGCACTGTTTCCTCCTGATTCCCAAGAGACTCTTTCCAGAGAACCTGCGCTGCAAGGGGACAGGGTATCCCACACCATCGTATTGTCACATGGGACAGACCATGTGACGGGTGACAATTGCTAGGTGTGACCAGCTCGGGACTGAATGGAAATGAGGGTTCTTGAGCGTCTCAGGATGCCCTGTGGCAGGCCTGTGCTGCGGCCTGTTGGGGTGCACTGCCGAGCCCTCCCCTACGGGGCTTATGCTTTATCTGTGAAGCAAGTAACAACAAAAGTAAGCAAACACACAGAATTACTTTAGGTAGGGTAAGTGCTATGGAGAAAATGGAAGTTTGTACATCAGCTCAGCCTGGTGAGTGACCCAGACCCATCCATCTGCCCATGACACCTCCTCATCTGCCTGACCGTGATGTCCCCACACCCCCAGGCCTGGCTGGGGCCACACAGCCTGCACACCAACCCGGGCAGATAGATGTAGCTCTCAGCTGTTTGTTTGTTGTTTTTTTTCAGCAAATGGAGACTATAAATGCAGGAAATAAGTGACCATGGGGTGCACAACCCCTCTTGGTACATCTGCAACTCAACTCCTACACCTAAGCCTCACGGGACATTTTGGAAAGATTGTAAGAGCCAGAGGACACCTGCTGCAAGACTGTGTCTTCTGAATGTAACACGACGTGCACCCACGACGTCTCAACAATACGGTAGTAGTGACATCAGCTCACCTGCCACAGTGGTCAGGAGGGGGAATCCACAGCCCCACCCCCAGACGACGAGCTAAGGCAACCAATGGCTGCCAAGAGAGGATGCATCAGTTTTCTCCAGGGATGAGGCCACTGGTACGTTATCCAATCCCAAGCAGTCAGCCCAAAACAAATGAACACAGGGAACAGCACCAAATGAGCTCATGGATCGCATTCATTTGTACCTCTCCTCCATCTCCCCCCTCCAATGCATGCAACAGTAACGATTAAAGAAGAAGAGGCCATAGACCTGAGAGGAAGTAGGAGGAACATGGGAGGAGTTGGTGAGCAGCGGGGAAGAAAATAGTGTAAATACAGTTCTTATGTGAAATTCTCAATTTTTTTGTTTTTCAATTAAAAACCAGACAAATGGGGGATGGAGTATAGGGAATGGGAGGTAGGGTAGGGGAGAGATGATCATTCAGTGGGAGATCAGAGAAGAAGGAGGTGGCCAGAGCTGAGGACAGAAGGAAGCAAGGCAGGAATGATCCAGACAGGGGCCCGAGGCCCAACGCACTGAAAGGATGGCATGGCGCAGGGCTGCAGAGTGATAGAAGGGTCCGACCTGGAGGCCTCCTCCCCCCTGCACAGGCATTGGAGGAACATGGAGTTCCCTGTGAGCAGAAGAAAGCTGAGTGCAGAGCAGGTGGGAGTTCACACAGGTCTGCATTCTCCGGTCTTGCTCCCCTCACCCCAACACCTCCTCACGTGCTGCCAGGCCTGGGGTGCAGCACCACTCGCTCCCCATCCCTGTCTATGCTTGCAGAATCCCAGGCTCAGCTTTGCCAGGGTCACTCAGGGTCACACAGCTACAGACAGTGAGAAGGGTCACTTGGTTGGGAAGGGTGTTTGACAGGTCTGCTTGGATCCCTACAGACAGACATTCCTGGTCCCATTTCTATGTCCCGGGACCTCAGACCCCACCAGCCATTAGTGCTATCAGTCTCTGATAGAAAACCACAGCTCTGCTGATGGGAGTTTCCACACAAAGCTTAGCCCGGTAACGTCATGACCTGTGACATGCAGCCCAACACCAGATAAACAGTCAGAGAATGGAAGGGACATGCTCTCAGTGCCAGTGAGATGGGTGTCGTGCTCTGTCCTCCTAGCTGAGCAGATGGTAGAGGCAGGGGCGTCAAGGCTAAGGAGGTCGAGGCTAGCCTCTGATGCATAGCAAATTTGAGGCCAGCCTGGGCTACACAAGACCCTATCAAATCAAAAGCAAAATCAACAAACGAACAAGCAAACAAAAGTTTAAATTGTTCTGTTATCCTCGGCCACGCCTCAGTTCTACATCTTGGAATTTGTCCAGGTGAAGTCACAAGATCTGCGCAGAGATGAGTGTGCAGGCAGCAGGGAGTCTACCGTCTGTCCATCAATCATCTGTCATCATCAGCTTAACCATCATGTATCTACATATCTAGCCGCTCATTCATCACCTCTCCCCATTTCAAGACAGATGGAATACAGATAAATTTGTGAAAAAAAAAAAAACTTTCCCACCTCATTTTTTAAAAATGCAAGTTTGGAGCCAGGCTGGATAGGCATACTTATGACCCCAGTGCTCCAGAGGCAGGAGGATTGAAAAAATGATCTGGGTTACACTTTGAGACCCTATGGCATAAACTACCCGACATACATGCATGCAGGCAGGCATGCTAGCAGACAGACCGACAGACAAACTCAAAGTGGGAGAGCTGGCTATAAAAGCACACACCCAAATATATCATCATAAAGAAGATTTAGGTACCAAAGGCCTCTTCATAATCTTTTTGGGAACTCCAGTAAACACTCAAGCAATCTAATTACTCAAGAAAATGTAGAGATCAAGATGGGAAGGTCCCCACTCGGCAGAGACCCCAGGGCTACTGTTTCCAAGCATGGCCCTAGTCTTGCCTACGCCAGGATGAGGAGAAACTCAGGAGAGTAAGGCAAGGCAGAGGCTCCAGGACCTATAAGAAACTTCAGAGCAGCAGATACAGCCAATCCGTGATGGCGTGAGCCATGGAAACAAATCGCCTATCGCAGCATGAAGAACACGCTGAAAGGTTTTGATTGGTGCCCAGAGCCAAACAAGACGCTAAAGGCATCCAAAGGGGTGGGACTCCAGTGCTGTGATGGCAGGCCTAGGTACAACTCTCCCAAGAGGCACACAAGTATCAACTGTCACCAGGGTAGAGTCCGCTGGCACTAGGGAGAGAGCATCTCTGCAACAGAGCAACACTAGGCTATGCCACATGCTGGGGTGGGGCAGTGTGTCTTTGAAGCAGTGTGGACCCAGCTCCTGCCATTCAGGAGCCCTGTGCTGTGGGGGTGGGTCAGTCGGTCTTATGGAACTTGCAGTTGCTTTCCAACAATGGGAATGCGGACACCACCAGATTAGAGTGGGTGGTGGTGAGGGGTGAGGCAGGGCAGTGATGTGCCTTGAGGACGAGGCGTCAAGCTCTTTGGAGTGCTCATGGAGGGGAATCAGTTATTTGAGAACCCTACACCAATGCTGAGTTTTACCCATGATTCACGAGACCCCATTGCCTTGTGGCCCCATGTCCTCTGGTATGGGAAGCTGGGTAAGTCCCACCCCCTCCTTGACCTGAGTTTCCTGACGGCTATTGATGAACCTATCTATCCTACCTGCCTGGAAAGGAAGTGGGATGAGATGGGGTGGGCATTGGAGAACAGGTCAGAGAGGGCCATGCTCTGCGGGACCACCATCAAGTTATGGGAGGAGGCCGCAGCAGCTTTCCCCTGAGGCTGGCGAGCTCTGGCGTCCAAACTGCAGAACATTCTCCTGTGCTTGTCCTGGCATCTGTAGGACTGTCTGTGACCTAGGAGCAGCAGGGGGGTCACAGCTCCAGCCACAGGGGAACTCCAGTAAACACTCAAGGATGCATCAGTTTTCTCCAGGGATGAGGCCACTGGTACGTTATCCAATCCCAAGCAGTCAGCCCAAAACAAATGAACACAGGGAACAGCACCAAATGAGCTCATGGATCGCATTCATTTGTACCTCTCCTCCATCTCCCCCCTCCAATGCATGCAACAGGTAAGAAGACAAGCCCCTTGAAAGGGCTGCTTGGCCAGAAGTCACTAGGCCCAGGGGTCTGAAATCTGGTGTGCCAGTAGAGTTTCTTACAAGAGGGCGCTGAGCTGAGCACGGGGCTGTAGGCCAGCACAGGGCCAGGAAATGGAGGAAACACAGTGGGGCAACTCCAAGAAAGCTTCCGGCAGGAAGAGAGGCAAGAAGCTCAGACCAGAGGAGCACACTCGAGATCGCCAGAAGAAATGCAGCCTAGGGGGACCGCTAGCAACAGGAGCCTCTTCTGCTCACCCTCTGGACAGATCAACCGCGTAGGAGTTCTGCCTTCTTGCGCTTGCACTCAGACAGCTTGAATACCTAAGCATGTTCAGCCTGTGGGACAGTCAGAGGAGGTTATCTTTAGGAGACAGTGGCTAAAAACATCTGGACAGCCATGAACGAATGGCTGGAAGGTCAGTGTGTGTACACTCTGTGCAGTAGGAAACGAGAAAGGCCTAGAGCAACGGTTTTCAACCTGTGGGTCTCCAGCCCTTGGTCGGGGTGTGGAGTGACTTTTTCACAAGGGTCACCAAAGACCAACAGAAAACACAGATCCTTGCGTTATGATTCGTACCGTAGCAAAATTACAGTTACGAAGTAGCAATGAAAAAAATTCTGTAGCTGGAGGTCACCACAACATGAGGAACTGTGTTAAAGGGTCACAGCACTGGGAAGGTTGGGGCCCATTGTCTTAGAGTATGTCAGGATCTTGGCACTCACGGTATCAGAAAGCTCAGGACAATTGCCAGGGACAATGTACCAAGGCCGACGTGTCATATGTCATCAGCTCTGAGTGGACAAGAAACACAAATTTGCTTAGAGTTGTGCGGTGGCACCTTTGGCCTTTGGAGGAGGTGGGCTAGCTTCTTCCCCAGGATGTTTGCTTCCTGAGGAGTGGGGCAGGAGACAGGAGTCAGCATTTCCACTCAGAGCACAGGAGTGGGGAAGGCAGGAAGCTCACTGAGGCAGCTTGGTGGGAGGGGCCTACAGCACTTCCTTTCCGCTGCTTCACTTCCCACTCTGTTGTGCGGGCTGTCACGGTGACCCTGTTAGTGAAGGCCAGTGTGCCCGGCTTTCTTTTCATGGATACATCCTCATTTAAAATTTAAAATACATACGCTCTAATACCAGTCCATTCAAAGAGGGAACTCATTAGCAAATAATGCGGGGGAGATGGGACAGGGGCTGGGAAGTGGGGACTGTGACACAGGAATGCAGTGGACAAGGATTTCCTGTGATGTTCAGAGCAGCTTGGAACAGGGACCAAAGATTTCTTTTCCTTTCTTTCTTTCTTTCTTTCTTTCTTTCTTTCTTTCTTTCTTTCTTTCTTTCTTTCTTTCTTCTTCCCTTCCTCCCTCCCTCCCTCCCTCCCCCCCTCTCTCTTTCTTTCTTTCTTTCCTGCTGAGAAAGATGCCCAGGATCATTTGTTCTTAGTCCCAAACCAGGTCTGGAACCTGGTGTCTCCAGGGATGGCTGGCGTCCCATCCATCTGGCCAGGTCTAGGCAGTTCCGTAGCTTTGAACTCTGCAAGCAATGCTGCTTCCCTTGGCCTGAAACTGGCTTGCTCACCCACTTAATGGCCTTGGGCTCTGTTTTGTGGGGCTGGGGCTCATCTTAATGCGGGACCAGTGCTGTCTTTCAGATGTCCAAAGGATTTAAGGAGGTGTGTCGGCTACGATCCCCCAACTTAAAAGAGGCGGTAGAATCCCCAGAGCGTGGAGTCACTCTCCCAGAGTTCCACAGGTGGAGAGAGGAGGAGGCAGAGGCATGCTTGTGGGCCGTCAGATGTTTCTTTCCTCATTCTCCCTGGTGCTGACACCCTCCCTGTTGAGAGCAACCCCCCTCCTGCAGGGAGTGTGGACAGAACCAAGGGACCTAGAAAGGGTCAGGTCCATAGGGAGGAAACTCTCATTTCTTAGGCCTGCGGGCTCTGCCAAGATCTCCAGAAGCAGCCGACTTGGGTACAGGGCGGGTGCTTTCCTGTGGGAAAATGTGAGGCGTTTCCACTTATAGCCAGATAATTGGGCCCAGCGAGGTCCATAGCACAGATGATGTCATTCTGTCTCTCTGGCCTTTGGGTCTTAGGGACCCTCTGGGAAAGTGGTGGGGAACGAAGGGCTAGAGGGCAGAGGCTCTGGAAGGGACCACAGTTAAAAACAGAAACAAGTTTTGGGTGGGTGTGGACTGTGGCCAAGGATGGAGCAATGGAAGCAGGCTAGCCCGGGGAATATAGTGCGCATCGGATTCAGGATGGGAGCAGGGAGCAGGGACCAGGGCCGGAGGCAGAGCTAGGCAAGGAGGCTGGAAGAGTGACCGGGCGGTGGACAAGGAGTGAACAAACAGCACTCAGGATTCCTGGGAGCCACTGAGCCCGGGGGAGGGCTGCGCACGGTGACCCTGGATGCAGTCAGTTCAAGATTCAGTTACCACTCCTCTTTCCTGTTACCCTTTGGGCTACTATCTTGACCTTTCTAAGACTGCCAGACACTGTCAACTTCCAGCCCACCCTTGCTAACAAACCCTGTTTTAACTTGGAGGACAATACAGGCGGCTTGGGTGTCTGTTTGCCTAGCTTCCCTCATAGCTGGGGGCTGCCTAGCTGACCCAGCCTTAGGTCCATTCCAAGGCGAACGACCAAGGTCTCATTGAGGGGCTGAGGTACCTAACCCAGATGTGCTCTATGAGCAGCGCCCTAAACATGGCTCACTTTGGCCATGCTCTAAGTCTGTCCCTGGCATGGCCACCTGCAGTTGCTCCCGACCCCCCTAGGGCTGTCATCAGCTTCCATAAACCCTCCATCCTTCCCTAGCCTCCCAGCAGCTTCTCCCAGGACCCTGCCATTACTCATGGCTCCCTGCCGCCTCCGTGGGCCCTGGAGCCAGCTGTTTGGACTCAGATCTCAGCCCACCACTTCCAGCCCCGTGTGACTTTGCTTTGCATTTGCTCCTCAGGATAGGCAGGGGAGGTTCCCGAGCCCCCCACGGATACGGACTAAAACTCCACCGAGTCTCTTGTAGAAAGCCGCAAAGTGTCGGTACATAGCCTGTTCTTGAGGCCTCTTTAGATGGCTTAGAGCACCTATGGAGATGTAAATGAAGCTGTTCTTAGACTGGTGTTTAGGGACGCGGTGATTTTTCAAAGTCCCCACGTGTCCAGTACAGCCATACACTCACTTAAATATTTTTGATCCAGGTTGGTTGAATCTGCAGAGGCAGGGCTGACGTCTGTGGCGGGCCGGTGGTGTAAACGAGATGGGACCTCCACCTCCGGCCATTACTGCCTGTATGTGTGGGTGTGAGTGTGGGGGGTAGTGGTGGTAAGGCTTAGTGCAGAGCTTGGGGCTATTGGACTCATCACTCCTGCCAGGACAAAGGGCAATTCCTGGCCTCTCTCAAGCCTTTGTGGCTTCATGCTTGTCCGGCCTTGGCTTGGAATGCCCTCTGCTCCCTGGGTCCATCTTCACCCTCCTGCTTCCCCTTGGCACCTGGAAGCCTAGTATTTTTGTCCTCTTCTCTAGGAAGCCACCCCGGGCTCGGGCCTAGGCCCCAGGCTTTCAGAGCTTCGGTGTGTACCATCAAGGTGATCGCCAGTCTCTCACAGCCCCTGTCTGAGCCCCTTAGGCCTCCACAAAATATCCTTGCCTTCCCCTAAGCATCCTCAGAGCCTGAGGTGTCCTCAGTGCCGCAGCTGGTAGACTAACGCTGATGCAGATGTGGCCCAGGCATCACGCTGGGCCAAATCCGATGCTCATGGTGTCTTCTTCCAGGTGCTATGAAATAGCAAGCAGCTGAGGCTTGGGGACTATGTCTCATGGCCAGGGCCAGGCAGGGCTCAGAAGAAGGGCCAACGTGACGGTCCAAGAAGCCTCAGCCAACCTTCCCCACCCTGCCGGTGCCATGGCACCTCCGAGTCAGACTTCCTGAGCCAAGAGAGCTGGGCAGCCCCTTCCCAAAGAGCCAGCACAGTTCAAAAGATGTCGAAGGACAGGGGGAAGGGTAACTCATGTGAACCAGCAGCTACGGACCCGGGTCCTTCGTGTGTAACATTGCCAATGCCATGTTGAAAGCAGAGCATCTGTATGCGTCCACACAAGACCCTCACAAGACAGAGAGACAGAGACAGAGAGTGACTGAGTCTGGCATGGCCTTTTGAAACCTCAAAGCCCGCTCCCAGTATTATACTTCCTCCAACAAGACCACACCTCCTTATCAGACCCAAATTGTTCCACTAACTTGTGACTAAGCATTCAAATTATATGAGTCTATGGGGCCATTCTTAATCAAACTATCACACACATAAATATGTACACACACACACACACACACACACATACACACTTGCTCTCTGCTTGTCATAGTTTTTTATGAACTCAACACAAACCTAGCCATGCCTGGAAAGAGGGAATCTCTTGAGGAATTGCCTATATTAGATTGTATTTTGGGCAGGTCTGTGGGACATTTTCTTGATTGCTAGTTCATGCGGGGGGGTTCAGCCAAAGATAGTAGGTAATGTCCCTCACCAGGTGGTCCTGGGCTGTGTAAGAAAGGTAGAAAATCCAGGAAGTAAGTGGTAAATACCCTATGTGGCCCCTATTTCTGTTTCTCCTGAGATCTGCTTTGAGCTCCTGCCTTTGCTTCCACTAATGATGGACACCTGTAAGCAGGAAAACAAAGCCAAACCCAAAGCAAACCCTTCCCACCCCAACCGGTTTTGGTTATGGTGTTTGTCAAAGCAACGGAAAGCAAAATAGAATCTACGCCCCTTTAGCTGAAAAATTTGAGATAATGGTCAATTTTTATGCAGTGAGATAGTTCAGAGAGATCCGTGTACGTCGGGCTCGTTTCTCCTCAACCATAATGTTCTGCAAAACAGATCTTTTGCCGCTTAGGGTATGAAGGGTGAATGGAGTGATGGTGAAGGAGATTTGTGGGGGCCCTGGTGGCCCAAGGCTTCTTTCCCATTGTCTTTGCTCTCACCAAAGGCCAGGACCATCACCCAGAACGTGCCATTGTAATGGAATAAGTTTGAAGAGCTTGTGGTCACCCTTTCAGCCATTACCCTTGACATGGCTGGAGCCATTCTGAGATAGTCAGCTGCCCAATCTGGTCTAAATTCCCTTTAGAGCGTATGGTGGTTGTGCCTGAAAGAACTACATTTCCCAGCATCATTTGCTGTCACGTGACTTGTTCTCACGAATGTAATGTGGACACAAGGGCTGAATAAGTGGGTTGCCATTTTCCTTTCTCCCAGTCTGTTATTTGGATGTCACTAGGATGACCCCGAGGTCACATGACAGCGGAGAAAAGATGAGCTCTGTGTCTGAGAGAAATCCCTGGCAAAAGCCACTTAGGGGACCTACAAACCCTGAGCATGAGCCCTGGATTCTGTAGGAGGGAGAGATAAACACACAACAGTGTTTCACACGTACAGAAGAAGTAGACGGCACCATACAATAATCTTGTTAGTCATCACTATTCTGCTTCAAGAAATTATGGATATTTTTCCACTGTTTTTCCACCGACTGTTCCACCCCACCTCTTAAATTGCCTGCTGGAATATTGCAAAGTGGTCCCCTGACATCATGCACAAAAACAAAGAGAAACATTCTTTATTGTGCCGAACCAACAAGATGTGGGGTCATTTGTCCAGGCAGGGAGCTGAGCTTGGCTGACGAGGTGGTTGCTTGGAGTGTATATAGCCATGGGCTAGAACACACCAGCTTTTCTTTGGACTGCGTGGTATACAGAGGAAGTGTCAGGAAGTGTCCAAGTTCTAGCGTGCCAAGCCCTCCACCTGCCAAGAAACAGCGCTCTGTTCTCCAGGCCCAGCTGTACCCAGCTGCACCCAGCCGCACCCACCCACCAAGGCTCCATTTTCCCTCCTTCCATTCCCTCAGTTCAGAACAGCAGCAGGGTGTTTTCAGACCCTGTACTTGGCCTTGGTCAGCCAGGGCTGGGTGTGTCAAAGCAAGGCTAAGGGGAACAGAACAAGCAGGCAGAGGGATGGATGGACGCTGGAACTCAGAGCCTACCAGAGAAGCTACCGGGGATGCAAGCCCTCTGTCAGCCCTGCCTGGGGTTGTGGCCCTGGCCCTCAGGGGCAGGCAAAGCTCTGTGGCTAGAACCTTCAAGAGACCAGGGGGACTGAGTCCTTTCAAAGAATCACTGTTGTGCAAAGGCGCTGAGCTAGCTCTCAGCTAAGTCACTTCCCCATTTCTCCCCTCAGACAGGCCCCCTCACTCCTTGGAGCCTCTATCTTCCTGTTATTGAAGACGATGGAGGATCAATTTTCCTGGGTTTGGGGTATGCCGATGTTGTAGGGGTAAAGCCTGGCATCCAGCGGGCCTTGCTGATTCACAGTCATAGCTGCAGGTCTCCTTAGCAACAGGGAGGATGCTGGCAGCCCCAGTTGGCACCCTGCCAGTAAGTGGGTAAGGCCTGAGGGTGCTGAGCCCCACCCTCCTTGGGAGAGAAAAGTCGAAAGCAGGGAGCCGGGGCTTTCTATGGGAGCAGCCAGATCTAGTTTCCCATGTCAGAGGAGCGTGGGTGGGTGGATTCTGTAACTCCCGGGCTCTTTCCTGGAAGGGGCAGGGCTGTCAATCAAGTCCTCGTTGGAGGCCAGCCTCTCAGCCGTGTGGCTTCCCTTCAAAAAGGAGAGATTTCAGTCCTGTGGGAAGCAGGGCAAGATGTGACAGACAACAGGAATTCTGGATAGTTCCTCCAGCCAGGATGGAGTGGGTTCCACGTGGGCCACAGTGCATGCTTGCTGTGTAGCCTTGGGCCCGTCACTTCACCTCTCTTGGCCTTACTTACATCATGTTTTACATGTGGGTGGTGATGCCCATACTATGAGAAGAAAGAATGGAGTGTCTGAACACCCTATTCGGAGCTGTACGCAGGGAACCTGAATTGGGCTTCACTCACCCCAGTTTCTACCACAGTGTAAACAGTTATTGTGCCATACTGTTTTTAAAAGATTGTAATTGCTTTTTGTTGCTGTGATCATTTAAAAATATTTGCAATGGTTCATTCTGCAGCAACAGCGCTTGTGTGTGTGGAAGGCCTGTATCCATCCACTTCCCGAGGATGCCTGCTCTTTGCCTGTCTCTGCTACAAGCCCCATGGGCCCTTCCCTAAACCCGACCTGGTGCAGCCTCTCCTTTATCCCCCAGCGACAGGAGCATGGCCACCATGGGAACAGCATAGGCTCGCCTGGCTCCCCTCTACGGTTGCTGCTGCTTTTTGTTCTTTGTCATTGCACGTCAGGCTGGTGTCCTTCAGTTCCTAATTCATGGACTCAGCCATCTGCATCGGAAAGCATCCAGAAAAATAAGCGCATCTGTGCCAAACCTGAACAGGCTGCTTCCTGCCACTGTCTCCTCCACATTTGCACTGAAGAGATAAGGGTCGGATAAGGGATGGGCCGCCTAGGGCAGGTGCAAACACTATCCTGTGGAAGGACGTAGAGTTAGATTCTGACTCGTGGGTGTCTTTGATAGCCCGAAATGCTTGTGTATGCTCTCTGTAGGATGCCTAAGGCCCAGCCAAGAGACTCCTTCACTCTTAACACCCCAGTAGCCTTCGCTAGGACGGGCCCTTCTCATTATTGCTGAGAAGGACCCCCAGCCGAGGACCTCGCTCACATTCCACCCGTAGTTCCAAAAGAAAAAGCTGGTCATGCTTTGTATCCTGTGGCATATCCCAATGATCTCCTGCAGCTTGGGACAGTCCGTCAGCCTGCTGTCACCTGTCCTGACCTTGGCATTTGGGGATACATAATCTGGTTATTTTGTCACATGTCACTCCATTTAGTCTTGTGTGAAAGTTCCAAACTGCCAGATTATTATTATTATTAGTAGTTTGTTTGTCTGTGGTGGTGGGGATAGAACCTAAGCCTTGTATGGGGTAGGCAAGTGCTCTCTGACTGAGCTGCTCCCCAGCCCCACACAAGCAAAGGAAGCTGGGCCATAAACATGGTGGCTCATCAGGTAAAGGTGTATGTTGCTGGGCTTGAAACCTGAGTCTCGTTCCTGGGACCCATATGATTGAAGGAGAGAAACAACTCAGACAAGCTTTCCTCTGACTTGCGCATGGTGGCTGTGGCATACATGCTTGACACCTTCCCTCACAGCTACAATAAATAAATAAAACAAATTTAGTAAAAGGTTGTTTGTTTTTTTAAATTTTTTAGAAAAGACAAAAGAAGTCTCACTCTATGCTTCCTAGACCGTCTCCATTTGGCCTCTGCCTGACTTCCCCTGATCTCTCCATCCACCCTTCACGCCCTGGCCCTCCTCCCTGGGGCCCATTTTTACAGTTATTAGCCCACGTGTGCACCCCCTTTTCTCTAATAATGCATCTTCTTTAATTTACATGGCATAGAATTTGTTCCAAACCACTACGAATCATGGGGAAGATAGACCTGGTGCTACTTCCCAGCTGTGTTACCTTAGAGGTCGCTTGGTATCTCTGATCCTCTAACACACAATTTCATATTATAATATATAGTGTATATCCTCAACTGAAAGAGAAGGTGAAATGATCAATGTGGAAGAGCCGTACGGGAGTAAGTGTAGGTGGCCCCCAAATCTGCAATCATTGGCTACAATATCCCCAAGAGAGACAGGAATGAACAACGCAGGGAAGGCTCTGGCCTGGTTGACCTCTTCATATGGGACATCCTTCTCAGGGTTTCACTCTGTCTCCATCACAGATGGCGTCAGGATGAGACTGAGTCTCCCAGTGGCTAAATGAGGTCCTGAGCAGCAGGAACAGGCAATGGCAAGAAGGATGTCACCTGAGGCGATGGGGGACTTCCTAGGACTGCTCTTTCCTGAAAGACAGCTTGGACAGTGGCTCCATCACTATACATCAGGTCACTTGGTCTCGGGAGTGTGGTCAGGGCACTAGCTGTTGACAGTCTGTTAGTCAGACGAGAACCATTCATGGGAGGACTCACTTCTGGTTCATGGTCTTAAAGGTTTCAGCCCACAGTCCTCGGCTCTGCAGACTCTGGCTCATGGTAAGAACCACCTGGCCACCGGAGCAAGTGGCCAAATGTGTTCACCTCATGGAGGACAGGGGTCAGAGTGAGGGTGGGACAAGAAGTCATCCCAGAGACCTACCTCCTGAAGACTCCAGAGTTCTCTGAACAGCGTCACTAGCTGGGGACAAAGCTGTCAGTACAAGAGTCTTTGCGGGGGCACACTTCATATCTCGAACAGAGGCTCTCTGGGAATCTGAGTGCCCATGCTCAGCGGCCTTGGGGAGGGGCATTGAGATGTTAGGATTTTCAGACATAAGAGATGGGAGAGACACCATCATTGGCTGTGAGCACAGGCTGCCTCTCCCCACCCCCACAGAGCATTGCACAGAAATCACAGGGTTAGATGCCGGCTTTCTTTTTGGAATGTTCTGTACGCTGTACTCATCTACCTCTAAAATCACTTTCCATTACTCCACACACTTCCGTGAAGGACCTTGGCATCCTTAATACTGTGGAAATGACCAAAAGCAAATCTTCAAGATTCAACAGAATCTCCACCCAAATTCCAATGTCACGCATCATGGAAACAGAAAAAAAGCCACCAACAACTTGAAACTCACATGGAAGTACAAAAGGCTCAAGGCACACAAAGCAATCCTGAACAAAAAAAAAAAAAAAAAAAAAAAACAATGCTGATTTTAAGTTCTAGTGCATGGTTATAGTAACAAAACCAAATAGTACTAGATAGAAATAGACCCATAGATCAGCAGAAGAGAATAGAAGACCCAGATATGAACCAATGCGGCTACAGCCACCTGATTTTCAACAAAGGTGCCAAAAATACCCACTCGAGAAAAAGCAGCTTCCCCAACAAATGGGGCTGGGAAAGCGGATGTTCACATGCAGAAGAATGAAGCTGGATCGCTGCAGGCACCATCCACAAACGGCGGCATCAGGCACTGGGAGGGGGCTCGGTAGCTAAGAGCACTTCCTGTTCTTCCAGCACCCATGAGTTTGGTTTCCAGCACCCATAGCTTGCAACTGTCTATAACTTCAGTCCACATGGCATACATTCATATACAGACACACACACAGACACACATTTAGACATACCCAGAGATACACACAGATACACACCCATAGACACACACACACGTAGATGCACGCAGATACACACACAGATACACATACTGACACACATTCAGACACACATACACACACACCAGACTTCAAATGCATCAAAGGCTTTGAGGCAGAGGCAAGAAAGAGTGGATACAGGTAGAGGGACTTGCTGACTAAGACTTAGGTCATTCCAGATTTTCTGGAAGGATTCCAAGTCCACACATCACAGAGTCACCTGCAAGCCGTGCTTACTGAGGTGCTACCCATAACAGCTGCGGCGTAGCCACCCTAGGGCGTAGCCACAGAAGACTGGATAAGACAAAGGCACATACACACAGTAGAATTTTTGCAGCCATAAAGAGTGAGGTTGTGTTGTATGTGGGGAAATGGCTGTAACTAGAGATAATTATATCGAGTGAATCTAGCCAGTCTCAGAAAGACAAATGTTATGTTTTTCTCTTATCATTCCTAGGTTTTATATAAATACATAAAAACACAGAAAGTAGGATTGAAACCATGTGGAGTGCAAAGGGACTGACGGGAAGGGGGCAGTGAGAAGAGAGAAGTGAATGCTGCCGGGGCTAGGTATGCTCAAAGTACAATATATACTTGTATACAACTTAACATAATAACAATAAAAAAGAAGTTGGCATCCTTGCCCAGAGTCCAACATTTGGTGACACAGCCTTTGCTTTGGCCCAGGAACTCCTTAAAATAGCTCCACGAGGCCCCTGAAGACAGCTCGAAAACCACAGCTCATGTCCTTGGTGTGACCTGCTGCCCAGGCCAAGGTTTATCCTCACCCAGAACCTCCAGGCAAAAGCCACAGGCAAGATGGAGTAGAGGCCTGCCTGGCAAGGCTGGCTGCCTGGACTTTCCTCTCCGGGGGGTGGGGGAGGGGGTGGGGTGTGGGGGTGGATGCACATCAGCCTGGTGAGAGGGCCAGCCTGGGGCCCCCTCCCATTGGACTGTACCCTCCTGCGATTAGGGCCAACTGGGGGCTGCTAATGAGTTCTCCAGGGGGTCCACTTGGTGGCAGGAAGAAGAAAGCTGCTCCAGGAACAGACTCCAGGGAGGCAGGGCCAGGTGGGAGGCAGCGGAGGTGGCTGTTTCGCACCTCCCGGTGGAGAGGGGAGCAGTTTCCTCTGGAGGGCTGAGGAGGTGACCTACTTCCCGTGACAAGAGTGCTGTTTCAGCACTGGGAAGGGGCCAGCAGGTGAGTCTCCTGAGACAGTGGGGAAAGGAAGCCCATCCTGGGCTCTCTGTACACAGGGTTCTCCAGGACACACCAGTACAGCCCCTCTATGGCACTCCACTACGCTCCTGGGAACCAGCCGGGCGACTACCACCCAGCCTCCCCCTGCGGGAGGCTGAGCCCGTGCCTTCTGAATTGGACACTGGGCTGTTCAGCCTGAGAAAGGGTTCATGTACGCTTTATGTATGATCATGCCACACCATGCCTCTAGCACAGCTTTGCAAACCCAGTGCTCAGAGGCGTTCAGTTCTCCACGGTGAGGTGTGGGCATGCAGGTGGCTCAGTTCTCAGCTCAGAGTCCTCTGACTGTGGGGCTATTACCTGCTAGCTGCCACTTCCGAGCCCTTCACAGCACGCGTGAAGGAGGCGTGGCGAGCATTAGTCTCACTGGTCCATGTTGGAGAGCAACGGGCTGAGTGTTCGTAGCTGCTCAGGGACTAGAATGGCTTACCACACCACTCTGAAGCTCAGATTTAAGTGTGTGTATGCATGTCTGTATGTGTGTGTATACATATATTCATATATGTACATGTGGTATATGTATGTAAATGTATGTATATATGTATGTGTCTGTATGGATATGTATATGTGTATATGTGTGTCTGTCTGTCTGTCTGTATAGATATATGTATGTATGTATGTGCATGTGTCTGTATGCATATGAATATGTGTGTATATGTGTGTCTAGATGTGTCTGTATATATATGTGTGCGTGTACTTGTCTGAGGTATACGTATGTATATATGTGTGTATGTATTTGTGTGTCTGTATGCATTGTATATATATGTGTGTCTGTCTGTCTGTGTATGTATATATATATATGTGTGTGTGTGTGTGTGTGTGTGCTTATCTGTCTGTGTTTGTATGTATATATGTGTGTGGCCTGTCTGTCTGTGTTTGTATGTATATATATATATATATATGTGTGTGTGTGTGTGTGTGTGGCCTGTCTGTCTGTGTCTTCTAGCACTCCGGAGGAGATGAGGTGTGGTGGAGCACAGACAGGTGGATGCCTGGGCTTGCTGGCCAGACAGCCTAGGTGACTCAGGGAATTCCAGGCCAGTGAGAGACTCTGTCTCAAAACAAACAAGCAGACAGATGGACAGACAGACAGATAGGAATGTAGGCAGCTCCTAAGACACTGGAGAAAAGGCACATGAAGGTGTGATCTGCTCTCTACATCCATGTGCACAAATAGGAACATGTATGACACGCGTGACTACACATGTACACATAAATTACAGTCAGAAGAAAGGTGGAAGATTAAACTAAGGACAAAGAACAAGACAACAAATAGAAAACAGGAGCAAACATGGTAGAGAAACCCTGTATATACATGGTTTAAATCAACCAATTAAAAGACAGATTGTAAGAGCAGATGGAAAACAACGGGAAGCTATACCTGGTCTGCAAGAAAAGCACTTAATATAGAAAGCCACATATAGATAAAAATGAACAAGATAGGAAAAGACACACGGTAATAAAGAGAAAATGAGTGGACAGGGCTAATTCGAGGGAAAACAGAGTTGAGACGAGAGAGGTTATCAGCAGAGTTATATAATGATAAAGAGGTTAATACTCCAAGAAGATGACAGAATCCTAAATGTGTATGCATCTAGCACTCTCTGAGAACACACAAGGCAAAACTGAAAGAGCTGCAGAGAGAAACAGATGAACTTACGCTATAGTCAGAGATTGGACACCTGTCAATCAGACCTGGACAGACCCAGCAGGCAGAAAGCCGGCAAGAATGTGTTTGAATCCAACAGAGCCAACAATCATCTGTGTGTAATTGACATCTATGGTCTATTTCACCCAACAACAGTGGCATACACAATCTTCTCAAAGTCACATGGGACACTTGTCAAGACAGACCATATTCGGGAGCATAAAGTTCACTTAAACAAATTAGAAAATAATAGAAACCACATACCCTGCATTCTCAAATAACATGGAATTAAAACCCCCAAATCAGTAACGGAAAGATAGCATCTCTGTTCCAAAAAAAAAATCACTTAGAGATTAAATAACATACTTATAAATAATACAGGGTCAAATATAAAATCCCAGTAGAAAAGATAAAATATTTAATTAAAAAATGATTATCGGAATTTACGGGATGAATGAAATTGTCTCTAAAAG
Source organism: Meriones unguiculatus (assembly GCF_030254825.1). Classification (NCBI taxonomy): domain Eukaryota; kingdom Metazoa; phylum Chordata; class Mammalia; order Rodentia; family Muridae; genus Meriones; species Meriones unguiculatus. The sequence continues at coordinate 37,192,170 of NC_083359.1, forward strand.
GAAATTTATAATGTCAGATGCATGTTCTAGAAAGAAGACAGATCTAGGATCAATAACTTAATCATCCACCCTAAAACACTCGGAAAAGATAATCCGAAGTAAGTAGGAGATGAAACACGAGTCAGAGTAGAAGCCAGTGGAACTGAAAGTAGAAGACAGGTATGGCTTAAAGTGACGTGTTTGTGTGTCAAGTTCACGAAGGGTGAAGTTGGGATGGTTAGTCTTATGTGTCAACTTGGCACAGTCTTGAATGACTTATGAAGAGAGCCGCTTTGAGGGACAGTCTAGATCAGGCTGGCCTGTGGGAGGTTATCTTAGTCATATTGAGGTGGGAATATTTACCAGCTGTGGGTGGCGCCATTCCCTAGACAGAGCACTAGCGCACATTAGTTAACGCATAGCTTTGTGTTCCTGATTATGAACGGTGACTCCCCTGATGTGATGGACTATTCCAGGGCTCTCAACCTTCCCAAACTGCAGCCCTTAAATACAGCCCCTCATGTTGTGGTGACTCCAACCATGTTTGTTGTTACTTTGTAAATGTAATTTTGCTGCTGTTGTGGATTGTAATTTAAATATCTGTGTTTTTCAATGATTTTGGTTGACCCCTGTGAAAGGGTCATTCAGCCCCCAAAGGTGTTGTGACCCATAGATTGAGAACCGGTGAACTATAATCTGGAAGTGCAAAGAAAAATCAATCCTTTCTCCTCTCGGCTGCTTTTGTCATGGTGTTTTCTCACAGCACTAGCAAATGAAATGTAAGACATTTCAGAAAGGCCCGAGTTGATAGCTCACCAAAGACAGACAGATGGCAAGTGAGCATAGGCAAACACAAAATGAAAGAACAAGGAGATGTCACACCACGTCTGTTATGGCGGCCAGAATCCAAACCTGACGCTCCCAAATTCTGGCTAGCAGGCGGACCAGCAGGAACTCTGTTCATTGCTGGTGGGAACCCAAAAGTTTGATGCTGCATTTAGAAGCCGTTTGGGAATTTCTCACAGAAGGAAATGTATTCTAACTATATGGCCGAACATTCACACTCTTATTCACATGAACTGAAAACGTGCGTCTGCCTCCATACCTGAATACAAATAGACGGCTGCTTTTTGTGCAGGTGCTTAAAGTAGGAGGCTGCCAAGGTGTCCTTTAGTAAGTCGATGGACATATAGACATACAGCTGCAAGTCCAGACCGGTAGATGTTATTTGGTACTGGAAAAAGGACAAGTTGTCCTAGCTTGGTTTTCTGTTACTGAGATAAACATCAAGCCCAAAAACAAGCTGGGGAAGAAAGGTTTCGTCTTACAGCTTACTAAGCCAAGGCAGGGCCCTGGAGCAGAGACCCTGACCCTGGAGCAGAGACCCTGGAGCAGAGACCATGCTTATTGGCTTGCACACAAGTTTATGTCCGGCTACCTTTCTTTCTTTCTTTCTTTTTTTAATTATTTTTTTAAGATTTCTTTGTTATTTATACAACATTCTGCCTGCATACCAGATCTTACTATAGATGGTTGTGAGCCACCCATATGGTTGCTGGGAATTGAACTCAGGACCTTTGGAAGAACAGTGAGTGTACTTAACTTCTGAGCCATCCTCCAGCCCAGCTACCTTTCTTAAATGGCCCAGGCCGACCTGCCTACATTTGGTACCACTCACAGTGGGCTGAGCCCGCCTACCTCAGTTAGTAATCAAGAGAAAAAGAAACGGAGGGAGAAAAAAAAACAACTATCAATCGTTATCTTAAATTATACTTAATATAAATTGATGAAATAATTCTATTTAAAAAGTTAAAAAGTGTCAGGTTGGATGTAAATACAAACCCTAGCCATATTCTATGTCTGAGGGTTACTTCTAAAACGTTAGAATACAGAGTGGTTGGATGGAAGAGAGAAGCACTGAAGAAGTGCTGGCCGAGAGGAAGCTGATGTTGCTTCTTTCCTTTCCTGTGAGGCAGCGCAGAAGGATGTGCAAACGCCTGCTAGTTCATCGTTGCAGCACAGCGGTCCGAAGCCACCCACCCATGCTCCACGGCTGCTATGGGCACTCTAACACATCCACGGAATGCAGATGAATTACTGTAACTGTTCACAGCCCTTTGGATGAGCTCACACAGTGCTGAATGAAAATAAAAGGGAACAAGACACAAAGGGATACACAGAGTAGGACTCCATTCACAAAAGTACCCCGAGCCAGCAGAAGCCACACTTTATTCAGGCAAACTGAGGGGTTTATGCCATGACATCATCAACAACAACCCCTGAAGCCCCAACCCAGGGTTCATCCTCCCACGGGAAGGACCCACGGAGTCTTCTGGGTGCTGTGTTTTTCTTACAAAGCTAGCAGATGACTTTGGGCAGGTTCTATATCTAAATGGGTCATAGGTCTGCCCACATAAGTGGGGGCAGGGAAAGGAGGGGAAGAGACCAGTGAAAAGAGCTTGAGTATCTACCCACAGCTCAAGACTTCATCAACCACCCTTTGAAAGGGCAGGGAGGTCCCATGAGATGGGCAATGAAGGCGGAGCTAGGGAGGAAAAAACAAGAGCTTCTTCATCTCTTCCAGCCTTAAGATTGTGGCTCCAACATGCCAGTCCTGGGGGCCTTCCCAGGTCATCCTTGGGCTGTGGTGGCAATATTTCCTGTCGTACCACACCTACTCCTCACCCCAGGTGGCTGTCATGTGACCAGCAAAGCGCCATTGGGCATTAAGGCTGGTTTCCTCAAGTGCCTACAAGAAGGGGTCCCCTGAGATCACTTGGGGTACAGGCCTTTAGCCTATTTCTGTAGTCATGTCACCTGGGAGTGGGGTTTTAGCAGAAACAGGGCTTCAGCTCAGGCCCTCTCTCCTGTGTCTGTCCCGGCCACATCTGAGGCTGGCTGAGGAGCCTGTGGAGCGGGTGCTCAGACCATTTGTCTACCGACAGCTCCTGATGCATACACGGCGAGGGTAGAGCTGCGCAGGGTGTGCTGTCCCACCCTTTGGTTCCTGCAGGGTACGCGGAAGTATAGCCGGGGTCTCCCCAGACCTCCCACCCTCCCCTCTTCTCTCCCTTCTGCCCTCCCCAATACCTTCCCTACCGTATCTGCCCACGCTCTCCACTAGGGAGCTGAGCCATAAACATCACAGCTAATTCTTGGCTTTTTTTTGTTTGTTTGCTGTTTTTGGTTTTTGGCTTTTGGAGACAGGGTTTCTCTGTGTGACATCCCTGGCTATCCCGAAACTCTCTTTGTACACCAGGCTGGCCTCGAACTCACAGAGAGGCGCCTGCCTCTGCCTCCCTAGCGCTTGGATTAGAGGGGTGCACCACCATGCCCGGCTAGTTCTTGACTTTCCTTAACAGAAAAGAGGGTATTGCCAGGGCGCTGGGTTGGCAGCTTGAAGTGCGGACTGAAGGATGCTGGTGACCAAGAGCCAAGTCATCCCTAGGGCATGGCCTGGTCGAAACGCTGCTGCTACCCTGGCTGCCACGAACCCCCGGAAAACTGGACTCTCAACCGCACATCACTGCTGCCCAGCACGCAAGGCCCCCAAGGCCACAGCTCTAGCGATTTCTCTCTGTCCCCTAAGCAGCTTGTGTCCCAGATGCGATCATTTGACAGACCATGGGCTTCTGGGGAAACATGCCAGCTGCTTCAGCAGACAGGCAGGGCTCACCATGAGCCACAGCAACCATCTCTCCAAGCCCAGGAAGGGGGCTAAGACACTGGCAGACAGACATCAGCGGCACAACCTCCAGTGCTGGGTACTGGGGGCAAGAGAAGAGCTGTGCACGACCCTGAGGCTGGAAAATGAGGTACATGGATCATAGCAGGACAGGGTTCACAGTGAGCACAGAGAAGACAGTGAATCCGGGCTGAGCATCCCTCATCCCAGATACCTGGGCCCAGTGTTTCAAACCTCATAGTAATTTTTTTTTTAATTTGGAATAATGGAGCATATTGGGGGGTGGGATGGGGAGACTCAAGTCCAAACATGAAATTCATTTGTTTCATACATACATTATACACGTAACCCCAGAGATAATGTGACATACTTTAAAAATAGTTGTGTGTGTGAAATGAAGCTTTACGGTGTGGGGTTTTTTCCCTTTCCCCTTTATGTTTTGAAGCATTTTCAATCCCAGGTTTCCAGTTAGAAAATCTACAAGGGGCAGTTGGTGTGGTTTCACATGGTGGTACATGTCTTAGTCAGGGCCATTACTGCTACGATGGAACACCACGACCAAAGCAACCTGTGAAGGCAAGAGTTTATTTGGCTTCCGCATCCCAAGACACAATCCACGGAGGGAAGCCAAGGCAGGAACTCAAATAGGACAGGAACCTGGAGGCAGGAGCATATGCAGAGGCCATGGAGGAGTGCTGCTTCCTGGCTTGCTCCTCATGGCTTGCTCAACCTGCTTTCTTAGAGAACCCAGGACCACCAGCCCGGGCTGACTGGGCCCCCGCTCCCCGTCAATCACTAATTAAGAAAATGTCCTTTATGGAGGCATTTTCTCATCTGAGGTTGCCTCTTCTCAGATGACTCTAGCTTGTATCAAATTGACATAGAGCCAGCTAACACAGTATGAAGGATGAGATCTCTACATGTAAAGTGCTTCCTGCCGTATGGTATATGTAGGACCCTGGACCCAGGGCAAGGATTAGCACTAAAGAAACCTCTCTACACAGCTGTCAGGATGCTGTCACGCTCAGTTTAGGGTCTCGGAGTCCCATCTATACCTTCACAAAGGTGGAGCAATTAATTGGGGGTTAAGACTCTAGGCTTTGGATCCAGCTTCCTGGTCCCCAAACCTATCTGTGATGCAGAGTCGGGGGCCTTTGAGTAACGTGTTTTAATTCCTTCACACCTCAGGTTCCCCGTCTATGATGAGAACCATCGTAAGTTTCTTCACACGGTTGCTGAGGAGAGTCAACAAACTGCCTGCTGAAAAGGTCTCTGAGCCGTGCGTGGCACGCTACTCCAGTCTTCGCAAGTGTTTGTAACTGATTTTCCAGAGGCCCACCGTGGGCACAACCACTGGCAGACGTGTTCTAAATGGACACACTAAGTGTTCGAGGGACCATGCAACACACAGAGCAGCCTGCCTCCGTCAGATCACATGCATCCATGAAGCTTAGGGTAAACATGCAGAGAGGTTTGAAGGGATGGCTGGCTTCCCCAAATAGTAAAATCAGAGGGGAGGTTTTCTTCTTTCTACTCTTCTGTATAGCAGACTAGACTACTGCAATCAGCAGAATCTTAGGCATAGCTCCCAGGGGAAAGTTTTCTTTTCCTGATGCTGTGATAAAATGCCCTGACAAAAGAAATGTAGGGGAGAAAGGACTCATTCTGGCTCTCCAGTCAGAGGTACGGACCATCATGGCGGGGGGGGGGGGGGTCACAGCAGCAGGGGCTTGAGGTAGGATGTGTCACTTCACATCCACAGTCAGGACCAGATGCACTGAGTGCTGGTCCTCAGCTGGCTTCCTCCATTTTCCACAGCCCAGTGCTCCTACCTAGGGAATGGTGCTGCCCACAGTTTAGTCTTCGGGTCAATCAACCTAATCAAGATAACCCCCCACAGGCATGCCCAGAAACCCATCTCCAAGGTTATCTTAGATCCTGTCAAGCTGGCAACCAACCCTAGCTCTCACAGTGGTCCTGATAACCAGGATTGTTTCTGGACTCCAGTTTACCCAGGCAATAGACGAGATGCTGAAACAGGGAGTATGAATTTTACTCTGAAATCGGTGGAGAGAAGGTGGGGAGCTGAGGCCTAAAGTCCATCAGTTTCCTGGGACCAGCCAGGAGCCCCTAAGAGGAGGGGCTTATGGAAGCAGGAAAAGTGGGGTAGAGAGGACACCAATAAGTTATTTTCAATAGCAGACCACGGGTGTCAGGAGGGTCAGCTGTCTTGGGTGGAGACTGTCCAGACCTCCTGAGGTTTCTGTAATTCAAACAGCTGTTAGCATAACGGGATGATATCTTCAGTCACACATAGCAGACCTGACACTTCCTGCTGCCTGTGAGAAAGAGTGCAGGTTTCTTTAAGACTCTGTTAGAGGTGGGCTCTGCTATTGTCTAGGATCAACCAACTTGTCTGTATGGAGCTGCTGCAAGATGGCAGCCGAGCGGCCAACGGGAGAGGAGCAGACACAGTTTGGATGTGCCAGACAAAGAAATGACTTCATTTCCAGGTGGGAGGCTGGGAGATTTTGGCCACACGACTCAGAAGCTCTTGTGTCTTGAAACATGATTGTCTGTTTCTGAGTTTCCAATCTGATATTTCGGGATCATGGTTGGCTGTGGGTAACTGAACTGTGGAAAACAAAACTGCAGACGATGTGGGGGTGGGGGTGGGCTATTGTAGTGGTTCCCATGGCCAGAACTGGGTTGAAGCTGAGAGTACGTGGGCTTGCTTTCCTATCAGGTGCAAGATTCCTCCCAGCACCCACATGAAACGGTTACCACCCGCATCGCCAAGCTCATGTACTGGGAACCTTCATCCATAAATTCACAGGTGGGTGGTAGGTAGGAGGACTTTGGCTGAAGTCAGAACAGACCATGAAGTAGGGCACCTATGATGGTATTAGTGGCTTTATAGGCAGAGGGAGTATTGTGTGATGGCTTTTTTTTTTTTCATTGAAGCCCAGAGGGAGGACACGGTGAGCTTTAGCCCCACTGCAGATCACTAAGGAAGGATGGATTTGAACTCGGGCATTTGTTTTAAAGCACACTTGGGTTGGGGTGGTTAGATGGCTCAGCGGGTAAAGGCTCTTGGTGACACACACCTGATTGACCTGAGTTTGAGCTCTGGGATCCACATGGAGGAAGGAAAGAACTGATCCAGACTGCCCTCCATGTATGTGCTCATATACATGTACACACACACGGTAAATGTAATAAAACCATTTAAAAACTGCATTTAGTACTCAGATTTGGTAAGTAGCGTTTTACTGGGAGTGAGGCTTCAAAGGCTCATGTGCACGCTCGTTTTGTCTTCCACTTACATATCAAGATGTGGGTTCTCAGCTGTTCATGCTGCCATGCCTTCTCTCCAGCATCATTGACTCTGTCCCTCTGAAACCGTAAGCCTCCAGTTAAACGCTTTCTTTCATAAGTTACCTCGGCCAAGGTAAAGCAAAGTAGAGTAAAAAAGTAACCGAGGCACTTTTTTCCTTTCCTCTCCTTCTCTTCGTTTCTCTTTCTTTCTTTCTTTTTTTAATTTTGAGAAAGGGCTCTACTACATCGCCCAGTTTGGCACTGAACCCATGGCCCTGCTGCCTCCAGCTCCCCAGGACTGGGATTCTGTAGCACCACCCTCAGCCATCCACTTATTTCTTCGCCTTTCTCCCTGGCCTAGGTTCTGTGGGCTCCCATTCTTCCATCTTCACGGCCTAAGGGGCAAGAGGTTTTCTAGCAAATCCCATCAGAATGTTCCGGACACGAACTCTGGCTGTACTGGGTCACATGTTTGATGGGGGAAATTAGTGACTAACGACCTGGAGCACAAGTTGGTCAAGAATGATCCATGTACCTATCCCTAGAGGGCGTAGAGGTAAAGAAATCCTGGGACAGTCTTTGATGACTGAGAACGATACCTTTATGCTGTCAGATTGAGCGATGTGCTCCCCTTTCACTAGGGACTTCTGGGAACAGAACGCCCTAAGGCAGTTGCAGGGACCAAGTGATGAAAACTTTAGGCATGATGAAAGGAGCTCAGCAGAAATACTTTGGACTTGGGAAAAAAACATGTTTTCTAGGCTTAAAAGTGAGCGCATCACCCCCCCCCCCAGTGGTGCTTCACCAGCGAATTCCCAGAGTGAAAGCGTTACTGTTTATATACATATTTCAGGATGGTGTGGGAGTTGTGTTTCTGGAATTAGAATGCATCCCATCATCCAGCCGCACACTTAGTGTGTTACCAGGCAGCCTACAGCCTTCGCTGGGAAGGAGAGCTCTCTTATTGGGTGACTTCGGTTCAAATCTTGACTCTACCCATTTCTAGCTATGTGATCACATGACTTAGGCTTGCTTCAGTCTCCATTTTCCACGTGCAGAATGGTGCTAACTGATACCATCTACCTCCCTAGATGCTGAGAGAAAGGAAGAAAATGGACAATGATGGAGCATAATGCACAGAAAAGTCTCGCTGATATCTGCTATTATTTTTATGTGTAAACCCCCGTGCAGAAATCAAATTAGTGACCACAGAGTCAGGAGGCAACTTGAGAATGTGGAGGTGAGAAGTCCTGGGTCCTCACTGGTTTGTGTCCTCTCCAGGATCAGTGTGGAGTGGACACAGGCAGGGGTGAGAGGACACAGACACCCAGGTACCCTCTGGCTCAGGCAGCGGTCATGGGTCAGGCCCTGGGAAGTCTAAATCAGAAAGAAATTCCACTTGTAGCATTTTTGATATCACCAGTAAGATGCAAAGGTTCCCGGACTGGCGTGAATAACATTTCTCACTGCTCTGACAAAACGCCTGACACAAACACTTACGGAAGGAAAAGTTTATTTTGGCTCACAATTTCAGAAACCTCTCAGCCATCTTAGTGCGGAAGACATGATGAAGTTCATGATGGTAGGAGTGTGGCATGCTCCCCTCCCATTGGGGAGGGCCAGGAAGTGATGCCTTGAGACAGGAACAAGCAGCTGCTACAAACATCAACATTTCAGCCCTGGTGGCTCACCTCCATCAGTGGAGGCCCTACACCCCACAACTTCTACAGGCTCCCCAGTGTCATCAGCCAGGAACCAATTGTCTAGACACATGAAGTTGTGAATTAAACCACAACGTGGCCAAGGCTGTCACTTTTACCAGGTGGAGAGCAGACACTGGGTCAACACTAAGCAAGAGAAATGAGCCAGTGACACCCCCCACACACATACTCCCAAGGGGAGGTAGGGGTAGGAATGCCATTTCCCAAGCCCTTTACAGTGAACATGGCTTGCATCACTCTTGCAGACATCTGCAGCCCAGGTGTTGGTGGTTTATACCAGCTGGATTGTGTGTAGGCAGCCTAGGCTAGACCCTCCTCACACAAGGCCACCTCAGAGCCCTGTGCCTGCACTATTGGCACACTCACCCATTCCTCAGGTGGTCCCGTGGCCAAACAACCTGCATATTTTACGGACGTAAAAGCGGAGGCAGAGGACGGTGAGATGAGTTATTTAGCTCAGACAATTGATGAGAGGCGGGGCCGGAGATAGCCAAGCATCTGGTGGATTCCATGGCTGGCACTCATTTGCAATTCAGGTCAGTGAAGGCCTTGGTGGGGAGGGTAGCTGGTTTCACCAGGATCTAGGAGCTTCTGTGTAGCGCAATATGAACGTAGCTGAGGGGACGGTGTCCACCCTACCAGCCCTCAAAGATGCACTAGTCTATTAGTTCAGTGACAAGGAGCAAATTTGAGTATTTCAGATGAAGCAACAGGACAGTTGTGCAGCACAGGGTCTCCCCTGCCGCTCATGAAGTGAGTTTTGATGTTTTTATGTTAGTGGGGCAGTGATTAAGCTGAGGAGCTGGACTCCAGGCCCATGGTCCCCAACAACAGCTTGTCTCTCACTCCTCTTTGGGAACCAGCGCAGAGGACCTGACCGACCCTGGCAACCCAGGGATGCAGTGTTGAGCTGCACCTGCCTCCTACCGGAAGATCCGCAGTCCAGCAAGCCTTGGCCTGTCAGTGTTCTGACGGCAGATAGGGCAGGGGGCTGAGGCTGTGTTGGGACCTAAAGGACAGCTAGGATTTCTCGAGGCAGTTTTCTGTTCCTCGCACGAGGAGGGCCAAGGTGTGGTGATGAACTTGTGGAGAGAAGCGCTCAGCCTAGCTCACAGTTCGGGAAGTTCTGCTCTAAGCCAGCTGCCTCTGTTGCCTTTCTTCTTGGCCAGAACATGGAGTGGAGACAACTCAGGCCCCTCTGAGTGAGAGGAAAGGTCTGGTTATCCTGCCCTTCCAAGCACCCACAGTGGCCCAATGACCTTTCTACGTCCCATCTCCTGAAAGTTCTGTGTCCTCCCTACAGTGCCACTCCAGGAACCAAGCTTTTGCCACGTGGCCTTTATGGACCCCAAAGAGCCAACTTATAGCAGAATTCTCAGGTGGGTTATCCCATGGGCTCAGGGCAGGCCTCTTGGGCAAGAAGGTTGTGGTGAGACTATTCTAAATCTGTCCTGAGGACCAGCAAAACTGTGCTGGAGGCTGCAGGAGCAGATGCTTCTGAAGGCAGTGGAGGGAGGAAGCAATGGGCTCCAGAAAGGACATGGCTTCACTGAGGGGTTAGCATAGGGATGGATGTGCATTGTGGAAGGACCCACAACTCCCCCCTCCCCCGCCTGAACGTCAGGCTTAGGTGCCTGAGTGGAGGGCAGTTTCTGTTCCCTCTTAACTCTTCTCCGATCTTCCTGCCCCTCTGCCTCACTCCAGAACAGTTCCCAGATGGGAAAGGAGGGGAGCGAGAAGGGGGAGGCTCCTTCTCTCTGCTTGGAAGGTTAGGGCTAGGGTGACTGCCACCGTACTCCCTGTCCACTTTTCTCAGACACCTCTTTGATTCCAGGTTCTGACCTAATCACAGGCCACAATGAGACACGGGTGAGTCCAGCAGGGCTCCTGACACCTAGATGCTCAAGTTCTCCCGTGGGTACCAAATGATGGTGCACACGGCCACAAAGGCCATCTGCTGGACTCCTGCCCATCACCCTCGAATCCTCACGGTCTTAGGAGATGGCTGCTGCTCTCCTCAATTAAACAGCTAAGAAGGTGGGGTTCCGCAGGCTCAAGTGGGCCAGAACTCAGACCTCTCCGACTCTGTGGGCGTGTTCTTCACCCATCTGCTGCTCTGTGGTGCACGGAGGAGGCGGCTGCGCCAGGTGGGCAATGTAAGAACGGAAATGGAGAGAAAGGACCATGAAAGGCTGGGGGGGTGGGGTGGGGGTGGGGAAGAATCAGAATCTTCAAAGGCTGAGCATTTGAGTGGGTGTGAGACAATGCAGAGCCGGTGAGCAATTGCACATGGAATGTCATGATGCTGCATCACTAACGCCTCTTAGACCATTTGGTGCACTCTGCCCTCCTCAGCTTGCTAGGAATCCTTAGCTGCATTTTATAAAGAAGAGACAGGGCCCCAGGGCAGGACCTGGTTCTAACCTGGGCACCTGGTGGCCAACAGTACTTCCTACTGAACCCTGCTGGCAGAGCCATAGGAGAGGAGTCCAAGTGTCCTGTTCAAACAGTTTTCACTGTGCACATGTGCGCATGTGCTGGCCAGCAAGGATCTGAACGCAAGTCTTCATGACTGTGGCAAGCGCCTCTCTGAGTGAGCCATCTCCCCAGAGTCCACTTATTAATGGAGGGGAGAGTCAGGAACTACTTAAAACCTTCACCGCAGACTCAACAGCGTGTCCCAGGTGGGCCATTGCGTGGCTGCATCTCCTGCCACAGTTATAAATAGGAGCTGGGGATTAAAGCACAAAGATGTCTTGGCTTTCCTGCACCATGCCCCAGTGCCCAGAAAAGGCAGCTTCTCGTTCCTACCTCAAAAGGAGGCCCACCCAGTATTTGTCTGACCTGGTTCTCTTCTGTCTCTTTACCTGGTTACCATGTCACCCAGTGCTAGAACCACGTTTCCACGAAGCCCATTCCTGGGTGCCAGTTTTTCCTCCTGTCCAGCAGAAGCCTGGTAGCCACACATGCTTGCCACCTAGCAGAGGGCAATCCAGGGGTGAGCTTCATTCAGGCTTCTTCATGGGTGTGTGATCAGCGCCATTACGTGAGGATCTGTGTTCAGAAAGAAGGATCCTGTGTCTGTCACCATGAACATGGCCACCTCATTGTCCTGAAAGCCTTAATGAGTCTGTCGGTGAGGTCTGGGTGTTTGACGGGACATCTGGAGGCTTCGGCTCACACCTGAACTGCCCCATGACCGCAGCCTCTCCTAAGCTGCATTCAGAGAGGGAGATGAGATTGCTCATCCGATGGCAATGCAGCCGATTTCAGGACCAAGGACTGTTGCATCCACGGTAGCCGTGGGCCAAGAGGCTGCATCCCAACAAGAGCTAGGCTTAGGCATTCCCCACCCGGGGCCTCCTGTTGGTTAGCACTGAGAGAAGGTCGCAGGCTGGCACGAGGGAGAAGCATGGCATGCCTTTCATGATGGCACCCTGGCCAGGACAGGTAGTATCGACCCAGGGGCTGGCAGAAGGGGTACCCAGCATCCCTCAGGCCTACATAAGCATCAGCTGCCCCAGATCACGGAGTGAGACCCCGGCTCCTATAAACACCTGCAGCATCCTATTCCTGGGATCGCTAGCTGTTGACACTGTGCCCACTGTGAAGAGAGAGAGAGAGAGAGAGAGACAACACCATTCCAAGTTCCTCTTCCCTCTTTGTTCATGGCTGTCACCCAGGTGGACGTTTGTGTGTTTCTGGCCTGGGCGGCCTCCACTATTTATTTACACATAACGCTCATCCAACTTTGGGGTTGTTTTTCTCTTCAAGCTGTAAAGTTCATAACCACAGGTGCCCCTCTCTTCTGCCTGGGTCGCTTGGGCCTGCTCTGTCTCTTGAGGCCACTCGAGGCCCCTTATGTGTGTTGAATGCTGTGTGTGTACATTTAAAACCGGAGTGGTACAGCGCACAGAAGAGCGGGGCATTCAGGTTAGTGAAATGTCATGCACCTCCGCTTATGGCAGCAAATAGCAGACGAAAGCGGCAAGTCCAGAGACTGCAGAAGGAAGAAGGGCTTTTGTGGGGACCCCAACAGCAATGGGCGAAGTGCTCTTTGAACAGGAAGCTCCATTTTTTCTTCTCCTCTTACATCTCCCTGCCCCAGCTCAGGTTTGCTGAACGAATATTGCAAAAAAGCAAAGACACAGTTCTTTTCTGTCTCATTCAGTACTTCCTGCGATGGGGATCACAGCCACGCCACGGAGCACACCACGGAGTCACAGAATTACTCTGGCATCACGGTAATGCAGACAAGCGCTGAAGACTCATGGCCAGGTAATGTCACCGTGAGAACAGAGTGAACTCTAGCCCAAACTGGTCTAGCCACTCACCCCACAGGGCCTCTAACAGCCAGAGCAAATGGCAGAACCACTCAAGGGAGGAAGGGTGTCTCACACTCATCTGCCGTGCTCCCCAGCTGGGCTCCTCGGCTGTCTTCTCACCAGGCCACCTCATCACCCAGCTTTCTCAGCCCCTAGGACCACTTTCCCCCAAGGCCTCGACTGCAGCTGGCTGGCAGCCTGTCACAGCAGGGGACCGGGGGTGACCGAAGGGAGCAGCTCTGTCCATGGTGGCCAGAGAGTGAGTCGTCAGCGGCTCACACAGAGACAGGAAGCAGAGCCAGCAGGCTGGAGGCAAAAAGCCCTGCAGTGACTTAGTTCCGGCAGCCAGGTCCCACCTCTGAAAAGCTCCATGGCTCTAAGACTAGCGCTACAAGATGGGGCTGGGGGTTCAAAACCTGAGCCCGACCAGGGATGGTTCGGAGCAAAACGGATGGTGCTGCCAGCGTGCCAGGAAACTCATTTTGTAGCTGGGAAGAGGACGCTGGTACTCGCTAATGCGAGTGCAGTGAGGAACAAGCTAGTGAGCGGGCCCCGCATCATGATGCGGGTCATCAGATGTCGTACGCCACTGTGCGCTGTTCGTTACTGCTGAAGTTGGGTGTGGCTGGGAGAAGGTTATGTCAGGGGCACCATCAGCCGTCAGGGGTCTTTAGCCCGGCTGTGATATGACAGGACCACCGTCACCCTGAGGTGCGTGGCTGATATGCACCACGAGAGGTGCATCCCATAGTTGATGTGGTTCGTTTTTGGCACTGGTGTTGTGTCGCTGAGCTGGGTTCTTAGGTTGCCGGAGGAGATCATGTCAGACTAACTCTCTGACAGGCAGCAGTGACAGCTATGGGGAAAGCCTTAGAGCGACTGTCTACAGTTGCCAGGGAGCAAGAGCAAGAAAGTCAGAGGTGTCCCCTGGGAAGCGGTTAGCATGTTTGCTGAGGTGCACACACACATGCATGGAAGCGAACACAAGCACATGAAGAAAGTTCATCTGTTGATTGGTCATGGCAGGGACCAAATAAACTTTTGCTGCCAAATGGATGTTCTGTTTGTCAGGACTAATTTTTTCTATTTTTTTTTTTTTTTTGCCTGCTTTTAAAAAAATGTTAATCTTTTAAAAAATTATGTGTATATGCTGGGTGCAGTGGTGCATGCCTGTGATCCCAGCACTCAGAGAGGCAGAGGCAGATGGATCTCGCAACAAAAAAAGAAAAGAAAGAAAAAATTATGCATATGAGTGCTTGCTTGTATGTGCAATGTGTGTGTGCAGTGCCTGTAGAGGCCAGAAGAGGGCAGTAGATCCCCGAGAGCTGGAGTTAAAGGTAGTTGGGAGGAGCCATGTATGGATTTTGAAGCAAAATCAAATCTTCTTGCAAGAGCAGTATGTGCTCTTAACTTCTGAGCCATTCTTCCAGTCCCAAGTTTTGTTTGTGTAAATATGTGAATGTATAGTGAGATCCATTATTCTTTACAATTAACATGCATTAATATCTTAAAAAACAAAACGGTCCCCTGAGAGCTGCCTCATCCCCACGACCACACAAGGACACAGGTGAAGCCAGGCAAGAGAGGAACCCTCACCCAGGACCGAACTTAGCAATGCCTTGACTTTGGCTTCCTCCACTCCAGGGCTGTGTGACGTGGGTGTCCGTGGTCTGTATGTACCCAGACAACAATATTTCAGCTCGGCAGCTTGAACACACCGAGAACTCCACTTGGAGTTATCTGTTTGTTAAGAGGCTTGGAAGGAGCCAGCTATGGTGCTGTGCATGGGCAATGCCGCTCCAGGCAACCTGGGGCAAGAGGATCACAAGCCTGAGCCCTGCCTGGGCAACTGAGCCACTGTCTCAGAGTAAGAAGGGAAAAGGGGGCTCAGGGACATAGCTCAGTGGTAGGGGGCTTGCTTGGTATGGCTAAGGCCCTGGGTTCGTTCCCCAACATGGGGAGTAGAGAGACCTGGAGAACTGCCTGCACAGGCCAGATCTTCAGGCCGCATATTGTAAATATGTGCAACTTTTATTTGTCAACTAAACATTAGAGGGAGGGGAGGGAGGAGAGAGAGAGAGAGAGAGACAACACCATTCCAAGTTCCTCTTCCCTCTTTGTTCACGGCTGTCACCCAGGTGGACGTTTGTGTGTTTCTGGCCTGGGCGGCCTCCACTATTTACTTACACATACCGCTCATCCAACTTTGGGGTAAAAAAAAAAAATTCTTTTCAAGCTGTAAAGTTCATAACCACAGAAGCCCCACTTACCGGCCCTGCCTTAGTGCTGCCTCTGTGCTGAGCATTGTGCCCTGTGACCCCCACCCCCAGCCCAGAAGTCTCTCTAAGAAGCCTGAGGTGAGCAGTTCGGTAACACAGGAGCACAAGGCTGGAAAGGCAGAGAGGATGTTTGCCAGGCCAGGCCAGACACACTCTCACCCCCCCACCTGAGAAATCCAGAGTCTAAACAAACTGACTAAAGCCACAGACCAGGTCCGGAGCCTTCATTTGCTCAGCTGTAAAATGGGTTGAATGGTCACCACTCTCTCCATGGTGGGAGGGTGGGGTAAGATGCTGGGACCACAGGGGCTGAGGCTGAGGGGCGAGGGCTGGGTTTCAGCCTGGCCTGGTCCTGAGGGAAGGCACTTTGACCTTGTCTGTGTCTGGCTTGTCTCCCTCCCGTTCTCAGACAGTACAACCCGCCAGCTGTGTTCCTTTCATTCCTAGCCGGGAAGGGAGAAGGTGTCTGGGCTTCTCGTTCTGGGCCAAAAGGGAGGGAAGAGTCCTCACCCCGTCCTCCACCATGCTTCATCCCGCACCCTCCTCCCTTCAGCCATGCTGTCACCACACCAACCGTCAGCCCCAGGACTAGTGGGAGATAAGCAAAGCGGTCAGCAAGATGTCACGGGGCAAGGAGGACCCTGACCTGTGCTGGTGTGACTGAAGGCTGCTGGTGGGTAGAGGCAAGCCTGCTGGTGCCCCCCGCCCCGGGCCCACTGCACACACCTGTGCTTCTGCTGGGCCATAAACAGCAGCTGGGCTCCACGGGCCAGGTGGCTGTGGGCACTTCTCCCCTGGGCTTTGCAGCCGCTCTGGTTACCCTCTTGAATTGCCCCTCCTAGTCTGCATACCGGGTGGGTTATTCAAAGGGTGCTGGCTCCTCTCAGCCTTCGCCGAAGCTTGCTGCTCCAGACCTCTGGAGTTGGATTGAACCAGAACAAGCATGCAGAGGGACTGTCCCCAGCGAGCCTGTTCCCAGAGGCCCTGGTGGGGCTGTGAGACCCTGTCTTTGAGGAGGGAGCTGAAGTCTGGGAGCTGTCTGCCGCTGTCAGGTAGGAAGGCCCAGCAGGCTGGCGAGCAACCACATGGCGGGGGCGGGGGGGAGCTTCTGCCAGGGTCTGTGAGAGGAGAGGCTCGCTTCTGCCTCTCTTCCTGATCATGCCAAGGTCTGAGCCCAACGCAGAGGGGAGCTTCAAAACCAGCCGCCACCCAGGGCTCGGAAGGAAAATGAGCAGCGCTAAGGGATGGGAGCTGGAGCATCTGAAATCTTTAAAGCAGTGCCTGCCGAAGTGGACACGCCTCCGTAACATAAACGCATCAAGTTTGTATTAGTCAGCTGGGGTGGACACAGCTGACCTCTGTCAGCCTGGGAGCTTCCAAGGCAGGCCAGGACCTGCCAGAAGAGATCCGTATGGCCACTGTCTCGTTACGTCCTCACACAGCCTCTTTCTCTGCGCACACAGGAGGTGGGCTCTGGTGGCTGTCCGTGAGTAAATGGAGGCCTCACTCTGATGGCCTCTCCAAACTCTCATTTCTTCGACATGTCTCCAGACCCGGCCACGTTGAGGCGTGTGAGGGACAAACGCTTGGTTATGAACGGTGCTCGCTAGAATCACGGCAACATCGTGGCTCACACGGTCCTTGTGTATGGGGAGCATTCCTTCCTGGGTCTAAGGGTGTACAAGCACACTGTTGTCAGTAAGTGGCAAGCGCTTGGCTCATGGGCTTCCTGGAGCATGTTCTCTGTTTCTCATGCCCTAGTGGAGTTGTTAAGGGAGCGAGGCTGTGGAGTCTTCAGAGAGCCTGGGCTCCTTTTCTGAGTTTGCCTCATCTGAACTGTGTGTCTGTAGGCCTGTGATGGGGTGTGGGAGGTGCACCCATGCATACATGGGTGGGTGGGTGAGGGTGTGCCCACGAGTTATGGGGGCCAGAGGAAGATGTTGGTGTCCTGCTCTACCATCTATCTTACTGCTTTGGGATGGGGTCTCTCTGGACCTGCAGCTATACTGGAGGCCAGCAAGCCCCAGCCATTCTCCTGTCTCCACCCCACTCGGTGCTGGGGTACAGGCCAGGGCACAACCACATCCGGCCTTTCACCTGTGTCCTGAGATCCAAATGCTCTTTCCCACAGAACCTCCCTGTATCCCCAGCTTCCCCTCTCTTTATGTCAGCTTCCCTGTGTGTGAAGTAGAACAAAGCACGACACCACAGAAATCGGCTCCTGTGGAGGAGAGCACAGGCTAGAAAGTTTCATTCTAGGGTCTGGAAGGCTGGGGCATGGGGAATGAGAGGCTTGAGAACAAGGCCAGACTGCTGGTCAAGGCAGAAAGAATCCAGGCTGTGAGGTCAGCTGTTGGAAGGGCTTAGCCACAGGAGGTCCAGCTATGAAGTGAGGATGACCAGGGAAGCACCTGGCCCCAGCACCGTACCAACATGTGGACCCTCAGTGACACCGCGAACTCACTGCCCAAGATGGCAGGAGGGCTTGAGGGATCCACACAGTTTGCAGTAGTAAGTGAGGTTTGGTCATTTTGGAGTGAGCTATGGGTTGGCAGGATGGCTCACAGTCTCTCCAGTGTCCACTGCTGTGCCTAAGCACCCACCTCAACAGTGGGGCTAGAGCCCTGAGCGAGATTCCTGCTCTTGGCAGCTGAGTCCTGGGCAAGAAAGCAGATGGCAGAGGAGTGTGTGAGTAAGTAGAGCCCAGGCGGGTGAGGGCTGAAACAGCACGGAAGCAGAATAAAGGGAGAGTGAGTGGGGGTGCCAGTCTGGGGGACACTTCTTACAGAGTCTGGTGATGTCACCTGAGCATGGGCTGGAGAGGTGCCAGGGGCTGAGCTAGGCTGAGAGTTCTGGCAGAGGCAATGAGCAGTGCAAAAATCCTGAGACAGGAACAGGGCCTGCAAAGACCCGGGAGGCACAAGGAGGCAAGCAGGACCCAGAGGAGAGATGTGTGGGCTCAGGTTGGAGGAGCCATTGGGGCTCACATGGCTTTTTTCCAGATAGGCAGCCTGAGAGTGGGGCCAGCACAGGAAAGACGTGTTCCAACTTACCTTTCAAATGGATCCTGCAGTAGATTAAACACACACACACAAACAGACACACACACACACACACACACACACACACTGCCAGGTATCCATCTCTGATCTTCATATACTGTGAAAATGGGGATTATAGGGAAAAGAAGTTCATAAATGATGGAGTGAGAGGGAGAGAGTGTTCCAGATAGCCAGGTGTGTCCACAGCTGGAATCACAGGTATCATTCTAGGAACAACACAGGGAAATGACATCAAAATCAAAAGGTCCAGTGCAGGGCTTCCCGAAGCCAGAGGAGGTGAGAGCTGGGGTGTCTCTCTACAGCTCTGGAAAGACCCAGACCTTCATCTACCTTCATGTTAGGTCAGCAAAGCTGAATTGGAGTGCCTGCCTCCAGGCACTCCATATATAAAATATAAATATTATATATTATTTATTATATTATATACTTATATAAATATATAAACATATATATAACATATATATATATAATATGTTGTTTTAAGCGACCGGTGGGGGAAATTTGCTACTGCAGCAATGGCATACTTATCCTGACCCTTTCCAGCTTGGCACGGTGCAGTCCTCATCAGGTCTCAGAAGAAAGCAGAAGGGCCATTTGAAAATAAGTCTCCAGGAAAGACAACAGGACCTGGGCCTGTGATGGTGGTGAAACCGTGGTGAGAAGCAGCTGGGGTCTGGATAGTTTGAAGCTAGGACAGAAGGGCAGGAGGAGAAGTCAAGGATGCTCCCAAGACTCAGTCAGAGCAGCTGTGGAGGGGTGTGTCCTGAGAGGGGATGGGGCAGGAGTGAGTTGGAGAGGGGGCAAAGCCGAGTCAGAACATCCTATGTGCCAAGCAGGAGCTGAACATGAAACGTTGGATTAAGAGGCCCCTAGGAGGACCAGCAAGGTGGAACAGACAGGCCTCTGTCAGCTGGGAGGTTGAGCTGGTGATGGCATGCGTGAGGTCATAATAAATTCTAATCCTTCCAGTGTATGAGGGACCTCCCTACTGCAGGCCACGTGTGCATGATGACTAGTGTCTCCAAGCCTTCGAGCTTGATTAGCTCCATTCATCAGATGGTATCAAGGAAGAAATAAGACATGGGCACCAGCAGAAAGGAGCTGAGCAGGACTGGTACCCAAGGCTCGGGCAGGGCACTGGGAACTTTCAAGGGCTAAGCTGGACACTGGCCTGTTAGGCATCCCTCCACTCCCGCATCCTTGGAAGGGGTCCCCTCTTTGGGCTGTTCTTCCAAAGAGAGCCAGAGTTGCATTTGCCAGGAGCCAACACATTGGAGACAGAAGTCAGTGGCCATGAATTTATTCATGAGGCCCTTCGTAATCTTTCCCCACTCCCCAGCCCTTAATGTACAGGAGACGAGGGTCCTGTGTGGTGGGTGGCTGGGTATCCAGCCTCTGGTCCTTCCCACTCCAAGCTTTGCCCGTGGGCCGTCAGACGCCTTCACATCTGCGGAGCAAGGCAGCAGAAATGGATGTGATGGCCCCACGGGCTTAGAGGCCAGGATGCAATGAGAACTCTATCTGATCTTGTCTGGAACAGGTGTCCAAGCAGCCTCAGTCCATACTGGCCCACCCTCTGGCAGCAAGCTAAAGGGCCTTTTGTTTCCTTTGTGGCTGGAGAAGCCCTGCTGTTGTCTGTCTGTTCAGCTAATGGGCTGTGGATGACGGCAGGTCATTAACAAATGTACCTGCTTGCATTTCGCTAGTATGTTTGAATTCTCATCTTCCATGGCATACCTACCAGGACACAGGCACAGCCTAGCTGCTAGCTGGACCTGTGCAGGGTCAAACCCAATAGCGCCAACCTGAGTGGGCAGGAAAGGTGCCTGGCATGCAGTGAGGACCTGCTGTGAGTTGGGTGGGGTGGGCAGAGGCCTGCTGTGGCCTAAGGCAAACTAGAGTTCTAAGTGGCTGACCAGCTGTGTGGCTTTGGGTAAGTAAGACCTTTGTCACTCAGACTCAGTTTTCCCTGGTGCTGTGAACTCTGTCCTTGGCCAGTGTCCAGAGATTATATTGCCTGTCTCGCTTATCTCTTGTTCTGGGAGACAGGTGTGATCTACCTCCACTTTGATGACGACAACTTGAGGCTCTGAGAGAAAAGCAACTGTCCACAGCGCCTGGCTAGGGGTGTTCTGCAGGGGTCCCAGCTCACTGCCTAGGTGGCTCTGGGTGTCTCCAAGGGGACTAGAGCTAGAGGACCTGGCCTAGGCCTCCCTGCTGGATGTGCTGAACTGGGGTAGGGAATGAGTGGTCTTCCCTGTGAACTGCAGGCCTCTCCCATGGATGGGCTCAAGCCTGGCAATGGCTCCGCTTACCTTCCCTGGCTGGCTCGGTTCCTCAGTATGATGTGTTTGGCTTTTTTTTTTTTTTTTTTTTGTTCCAGCAGCCAAGACCTCCTCTACACCCCCACCCCACCCCTGCACCTCCCTGCCCTGAATCCCCGTGAATGTGAATTTCCTTGTAAGGACTCAGAGCGGCTAATCCCAGACCCTGGGCTGACTTTTTGCAAGTGGATGTCTTTGTTTTCCCCTCTCTTCTGCCTCCGGGAAGATAGCCCATTTGATTTTTTTATAGGCCGTCATTGTGATTGTCCTCTGTGCTGTTCTGTGTGGGACTGGCTTGGGACGGCAGGAAGGGACTGGGGAAGCCATGTTCTGTTCCTGTCTCTTACCGAGAGAAAAAGTATAGCTCTTCCGAGCAGATTCCCGCTCCCTCAGCCTCTCAGTGTCCTCTTGTGTAAAGTGTTGATCATGCTTGAGAGCCTGGAGAGGTGGCATTAGTCCTTTCTAGGAAGACAAAGGGGATGCCACTCAGAGGCTGTGGTGGTGCTGGCATGTCCTCAGGAGCATGCCACAGGGCCAGACAGTTCCTGCCGGGATGGTGAGCCTGTTTCTTGTGCTCCCGTTTAGAGCCACTTAGCCTGAGAGATGAGGAGATGCCTTTGAGGGAGGAAGCATTTAATGAAGCCTGTGCGGTCAGGTAGCACATTCTTCCAGAGCATGGGCATCTCATCAGTCCAGGAGATACTGAGGAAGCGGTGGCAGACAGCATGTCAGTCAGTAGGGCTTGGGGATCATACAGAACTAGGGTCCTATTTGAGGGCTTATCATGGCTGGGGTGCCTTGGGCAGGCTCTCAGCCTGCACCTTTGTTTCCGGGTCTGTGGAGAGGTAGACAGTGTTTGTAGGCTTAGGGGACAGTTCAAATGCTGGCCATTCACTTGAAGAGCTGGAGACAGGGCTGACTGAAGGGAGGCTGGGCCCCCTCACAGGGCCTCACCTTTGAGCCAGCTCTACCTGGGGTCTGCTGTGTAATCTATGTGACCTGTTCCCCAGGGGCATGCGACTTCTCTCCAAGGAGCACACGGAGCAGAGAGCCTGTCTCCTCAGTTACAGGCTTAGGCTAAACCCCTGTTCCTTCTCTCTCTTGCCCTCCTCTGTCAGAGAAAGATGGTAGGAACCCTGTACTGGGGGTTTGACTGGGCCAGAGGAAGTCAGTTTAGGTCAACTGCAGGCCCACGGGCTGCCTGAGGAGAACCTTTTCCAACAAGCCAGGGCCACTCTACACCTGTCAGATTGGCCTGGGACAGCGGCATGAGGGTCAGGGTGAGTGTGCGGGGTCAGGCTTGCTCTTACTCCCCAGCTTCCAGCAGGCTCTGTCAAGCCAGGGGTAAGATAACACATAGAGGCCATGGGAAGGCACCAGGACCTCCAAGCCCCATGTGCCCGTTCTGAGGGTTCTCCTTCCTTCCAGTAGGTGATCTCCTGTGTGACAAGGACACAGGAGCTGGCAGGGCTGGCCAGCGACTTTGCCCAGGGACCAGTGGAGGGAGAGGCGTTGTCTGATGCTTAAGGGAGTCAGTGAATGCCAGCTCAGAGGGGTACCTGTCCACACCCAGCACAGCTTGGGCGGTGTGATCTTGTGGCCAGGGGTTGGGGTTGATGGCCATCCAGAGAAGAAAGCCCTCGACTAAGCCTTGAAGGAGTAAATAGAGATGTGGACCCTACAACTCCGTCATCTTGGGTGCCGTTAGAGTGTGTGTTTTCAGAGGCCAGAGAGGCTGAGCACACTGCTCAAGGACACACAGTCTTCTGCATCTCTTGACACGTCTTCCTACTGCCTTGTCAATATATGGGTGCTATATTGCATGTCACACATGTCACCCTGGCCTCCTAGAGAGAGAGAGGCCTGGTTCTGAGGTGACACTGAGTTGCTGGTGAGCGTCTGGGTAGACCACATGTTAGCAAGTTCTGGGGGCCGGGAACACCCAGAAACCTCCACTCCTCAGCAGAAAGCCCTCCTCTTCTAAACCACGGCTTCACACGCCACAGGCTCATTTCCAGAGCCCACAGCCCAGGAGACAGGGTGTGCCACCTTCCCGGCTGTGGCCGGAAGTCCCCACAATGTTTCTGCCTCCTTGGGGGTCCCCAGGACTGTCGGTTGCGTGAGAACAGAACACGACTGCTTTGGCAGCTTGGCCTGTGGCTCCCTGCTACTTGCCCTCCCTGAGGAAGGGGAATGGAGAGGAGCTTGGAGACCGCCCGCCCTCCCCAGGCAGGGGGGTGAAAAAGGGGTGTGTGTGTGCTCAGATGGAATGACTCCAGAGGCTTCCTCCAGACCTGCAATGTAGGGACAGTGCTGTCTTGCAGTGTGGACGGGGTCACCCTGCTCCTCATGTGACAGGGGCTCCAGGGACTTCCACAGCGGAGGCTGGAGACTAGGGGGACAGAGCCCTGACTAGCTGGCCCCGGCTGGACTGTTTCTCTTTGGGGTCTCTGGAGGGGTGGGGGTGGGAGGCTGAGCACAGCGCCTCGCTGGAGACAGCTTGGCATCTGGTCCAATCCAGCTGTTGATTTTGGCTCCATATCCAAGACTCCTGCGCCCTAATTACTCACTGTCTTGGGAGCCTGGCCGGGAGCCTGAGAAGGGAGAGGCCGGGCTGGTTTACATCTGATAAGGAGACAAAGGCGGCAGAGCAGGGACCCAAGGGCCTGGCTGGAAGGAGCTGAGTCCTCTGCCTGTTGTTGGCCTGGCTGAGATAGAATCTGCATACAATAAAATTCACAGTTTGGATAAAACCACCCATAAACCCATAACCCGTAAAACCACACCACGATCGAGATGCAAAACATTTCCAGTAAAGTTTGCTCCTGCCTGGATCTGCTGGCGCCCACCTGCCCGCCAGCCAGCAGCCTTCCCACACACTGCCTCCCTTCTCAGAACTTTGCTGAATGGGCTGGGCAGGTGAGACAGACTCCCGTGCCAGATGATTGTCACGAGACCTACGCTGTTGACCAATCTGAAGTCCGCTCCTTTGCACTGTTGAGTTGTATTCCAATTGCATGGACGTGACACAGCTCGTTGATTCATTCATTTATCAATAACGTCTTAGGTTGTTCAGGTAAACATGGTTCTTCCCCCTTCTCTCTGGTAGGCAGGAGGAAATAGAGTCTCTGGGGCTCATGGAAAGCACGTGCGTAGTTGTCTAAACCAGAGCAAGCTTGCCAGTTTTCTCTCTCCTTGGCAATGCTGAGTGTGGTAGCTAGCACATCCTCGGGGTCCCCGGGGCTGTGCACAACAGCATCTCACTGTGGGCTCAATGCGTGCTTCTCTGGCAAATAAAACTGCTGAGAACTCTCCTAGGTTAGTGCCTTTTCTACGGTTTTGAACACCTGGTCCGGGAGTTCTGAATGAGGTACTCAGGCTTTCCTAGAGGAGACTGCGGACACCCCTGCAGACAGCTCAGAGCCTGGCTCCTGGCTGACTTGGGTGGAGAGCATAGGACACTTCACTTAATAAGAACATCTTGTGGATGGTTCTGGGAGCCCATGTCCACACAGCAGACTCCTCATGGGCCTTTCTTCGGAACGTTTCAGAGAGGTCCTCATGGAAAATGTGTGTCACACACGGGCGTGACTCTCGGTCATTCTCCAGCATGCCTTTCCGGGAACCGACTCCCAAGGTCTCACTGTGAGGACCAGCCATCTCTGCCGAGTCAGCTTCTCTGCTGCTGGGTATTGAAGGTAGTTTGCCATGTTTTGCCAGTAGTCTGCCCCAGCGAACGTGCTTGACTTTGCCTCTTGTCAGATCTGGGCTTCTCAAGGCCAGCTGAAGGAGTGGAACCACCAAGCTTTTGTATCAGTCATCCATCCAGTGATGCTGTGTAGCAAGCAACCCCAGTGTTAGAGGTCTAAAACAATAATCTGCTGATTGTCAACAGGAAATTGATATTGGGTTGGTTCACCAATCTGGTCCACTTAATTGCTGATGGCTTGGTTAATCGCGGGGTTGCGGTTGGCCTCAGGTCAGCCGGGGCTGGCTGGCTATGGACTGGCTCTCTTCTCTTTAGCATAGCCTCTCTTCCTCCGTCAAGTGGCTTGAGTTGTTCTGATGTAAGGCGGGAGAGGGGGCTCAAGGAGAGGAGATTCACGCAGGCCTTGAAGCCTGGACTCAGAACTGCACAGTGAAGTTCACTGTTCAGTGAAGCTCCGTTCTGCTGGCTGAAGAGGCTTCAGGGGGCACCCAACAAACAGGGCATCTACATAGTATACTGAGTTCCATTGCAAAAAGTGTGCCCTGAGGAGGAAGGCCTGGGGCATATGTATTTTAGGACCTAGCACAGTTTCAGAGTCTACACGTTTCTCCCTCTGTGGGGCATTGCCAAATTGTCTTCCTAAAGATGGTTCAGGTTACGTTCCATGGCAGTAGCAGGAAGCCCACAGTCTCCAGCCTCGCCAGCTCAGGGGCCCCAGCAACCAATAGCTGCGACAGATCTGGGAATTTCCAGTACCATGCAATGACAGAAACGAAGCACACCTTCCCAACACATTGATTTTAATCACTTTCTTGGGAAGCGAATGCCCGTCCTTAAGACTGAAAGCACTCATAGACTGACGTGCGTGACGTCATGCGATGCTTTAAGAAAGTGCGAGACTCAGTGAAATGGCTGACTGGCAAGGCAAACTCCTCCAGACTCCATCCAGTGCCCTCCCAGCGTGGGCATCTGCTGCTAGCCTGCTCCACCGAGACTGAACATCCTCTGTGTTGGGCACAGCTCCCAGTGTGGGGATAGGATGGCAGAGGCAGCCTTTCAGATCCACAAACTCAGGAAAGGAAAGGGACCATTGACGTAAACAATGCCACTTCAGAGACAATAAATGCCAGGAAGGAAGCCGCACGGGGTAATGCCACAGAGACACTGTGACCCTGGACTGGGAGTTCAGGGCCGGCGTATTCTTGTAGGTGACAAGCTGAGCCCACAGTGACAGGAAGGAGATGAGAAGGAAGAGACAGGCCAATCTGGCAGCTAATGCCTAGGGCAGAGATGTGGTTACCCAAATGAGAAGGTGGCCAGAGAGGTCAGAAGAGACAGGTAGGGGGCCAGGGGCTGAAGGCACCGGGCATCTACTGCTCGCCTACTGTGTGCCAGCAGGGTCTTCACCTCTGCCCTCTTCTGCCACCAAAACAGAGAAATGTCTGGGCTCCCCCTGCTGGTCCACCACGAGCTATGACTGCAGCTGTGCGGGTCAGTGGACTGGGCATGTCTCATGCTGGGGGAGCTGGGGATACCAGAGGTTCTGTGGGCAAAGTGGGAGACGGGGCAGCTTCAGGTCATGGTTTGATCCAAGAAGGGAAGGAGATGAGTTCAAAGTCAAGCAAGAGCAGGGAATTCTGGGAGCCCAGTGGCACACACCAAGCACCAGGCAAATTCACCAGCAAGTCAGCAAGTGGCCCATGCGTGACTTCAGCAAAACAAAACAAAACAGAGAGGAACGACCCGTCATGACAGGACAATCCTGCAGAGAAGCACATCCCGGGAGGCCCCCAGGTGCTAAGGGGGAGCCTCTAGGAACCAGGCATGTTGTTCTAGTTTCAGCCCTGAGTTCCTTCCATTCCCAGCCTTAGAGCGGAACCAGAATGTCCACCCACAGAGGAACTGAGTCCCAGTCCCCTTGAGGTCTGGTCTCTGCTCAGATCTTTCCCAGCGTCAGCCAGTAGGTCCTGCTCTCTATCCAGCCTCCTGTGGTGATTTTAATGACTATTTCAGCAAATACTGAGTGCCTTCTGGGGATCCAGGGACCATGGGTGTGTGGGGATTGTATGTGTGAACAGGACTAAGATCCAACTACGGGACAGGATAGCAGGCACAAGTGGACCATGAAGAGAATGTGTGGGGGTTTGGGTGCCAGCTGGTGAGTGCTGAGAAAGACAAAGGGGAGCCAGGCAGGGCGCCAGCCCCAGAACAGAGCAACAGTTGCTAGATAAACAGATGGACCCCAGAAGACCCTTGACAGGCCTGCATCAGGAGAAGGGCCGTCAGGCTCAGGAGCAGCTGTGGCAAAGACCTTGAGGCAGGCTAACGATCAGTGGAGGAGCCAAGAAGAGGCCAGGACCTGTGGGAACAGGGTGTGGCCATCCTGGCAAGAAGAAGATAATCTGGAGATGTTTTTGCTCCTCCCTTGGCTATCAGAATACTGAAACCGTGGCCTCCAAAATGTTGGAATTCCCAGGAGTTTTAGGTTTGGAGAAGGAAAAGGCGGAAGCCATTCCACACAGTTCTAATACCTTGTCAGACCATCTGGTAGGCAAAAGAGACCGGAGCTGAGGCAATGATGATTCAGCGCTCAGCGACAGATGAGACCTCACCTTGGCCAGGGTTGCTTAGCCATGCATGCCTCTTGCCCTCTGTTTAAACAAAAGCCTCGTGTCAGGACCCTAAAGACAGACTTGGGGGTCCCTTAGGCTCCTCATTTGTTCTTCACAATATGACCACACTGAATGGACCTTGGCTTCTCACCATGACTTGTCTCACTGGCCTATGGGTGGACGCACCCAGCTTGTTAGGACTTCCAGGGACCTAGAATCCCACCTGAACAACCCTGGTAATAGGGAGAGAGGAGGATGGGTAATTAAGGAGGGGAGGGACCTTCTAGGCCATTCCAGAGACTTGGCCTTTACTCTGCCTCCCTGGGGCCACTGCAAGCTTTGGAGCCAGGGAGGCACAGGTGCTAGCCCCTACTTCCAGAGGGTCCCTGTGGTGCTGCATAGAGAATAGAGCCGAGGTCAAAGCATCTCAGGGAGACCAGAGGGAGTGCTCTGCAGTGGCCCATGCAATAATTAATGGTGGTTCAGATCAAATTGCTGGTCATGGAGACTGGAGAAGCCAGTACCTTGACTCCTCCTGTATTAGCTCATTTGCTGTTGCTATAACAAAATCACAGAGTCTAGGTAACTTACAAAAAAAAAAAAAAGAGTCTTTTAACCTTAAAGTTTTGAAGGATGACAATCAAGGATTGGGCAACCCTATCAGTTTGGCCATCAGTGAAGTTCTGGTGTTAGTGACATCATGATGAAAGGGAAAGGTAATGTAGCCAGACAGGACATCAGGACAATTCAAGGTCAGGCTCACTGGTCACAGCCCACTCTTGCAGGTCTGAAGTCACCTCACAAAGCCAGCACTATGCTCCTCAAGGGCACATGCCTCTGGTGAGGCTCCAGATCTCTCTTCAAATTCCTCTCAATATTGCCACAAGGGACCAATCTCCCAACACGCATACAAACTGTCCAGCATCCTGACTGAAGCCTGTTGTCACTCAGTTCCTAGCAGCCTGGAGCGTTTCCCCATCAATTTTCTATCCTGCCCAACCCCACTGTGGTGTTCAGGGCAGAGATCTAGGATGGCAGGCCTGAGACAATACTTTGGGATGAAAGGCCAATCAAGTTTCCTGAGGGCGGGGGTGACTAACACAGAGTGAGGAGAACAGTGCAGCCCTTAGCCTGACCCAGCTGTTCTCCCTGAGTGAGAAGCTTTCACAGGCTCCCATATTCCCACCCAGGGCGAACTAACTCCCTTCCTAGCTCAGTGCAGAGATATGGGGAGATGAACTGGTGATGGGCTTCTCAGCCCCTCAGGCAGCATATAACCCACAGACCAGTATCCCTTAAGGTCACAAACCAAAGAAGCCAAGTGGCCATCCCTGCTTTGGGCACAGCAGAGCAAGCTGGACTCCACTGAGCTTGTTCAGGAGCCGCCACTCTGGTATGTGCTGTCCCTGCAAGGAAGGGCCCGGGGGGACCCACATGTGCCCCTTAAGTAAGCTGGATCCATTCCTGGTCTCTCTCCTGTACACAAGTGCCTGGCAGCTCGGGTAAGGGACAGACAGGAGCTATACTCAGGATGGTGGCATGAGGGCTCGAAAAACTCAGATCCACGGTGTCAGACAGGCGAACGCTTGTTTGTTCAGGCTCAGGCACTGCTAGGCACCCGCCATGTGCCAGGGGCCTTCAGGTGCGGCTTTGTCATCTGCCACACTGCACAGGAGCCAGGAGCAGCCTGGCACGGCAGCCACTCAAGGTTTGTTTCATGCTCCCGCCTGCGACCTGGCAGTGTCAAACCTCCCCTCCTCTGGTTCATAAAGCAACTCTTCAAGCGAGGGCTGTCAGCCCCACTGTGGTGCAGATGAGGCTCAGGGAGGTGAGGTGACCCTTCCCCGAGTCACAGAGTGAGTGGCACCTGGGTGGTAAACAGCCACAGTGATTGTGGAGATGGCAATGAGGGGGGTTGCAAGAGTCTTGTATGCTGGCCAGGTGCCAGCCCGGGGCTCAGTCTGGTCCTGGCCCATGCTTACCCTGAGTCTTTTTGTCTTGTAAGCTCTGCAGGGAACATTCAGGAATATTGTCCAGAAAACCAGACTGCGGGCAAAGACCTAACCCTCGTGGAGAAGGCAGCTGGTTCTTCTGAGTTTTCAGAGAGCCTGATCCTTGAGCTTACTGTGGCGAGTTCATCTTGTCCCTCGGTGCCTGTGGGGGCTGGTTCCAGACCCACTGACATTGAAAATCGAAGGTCAAAGATTTTCAAGTCACCCTCTGAGTCTCAAGTCAGCTCTGGATGACATGACATGTGGCAAATGCAGTGTGACTAGCTGTGCCTGGTGTGTATGCCCATGCAGGGTTCAGAGACGAGGGCACCGCTCTCTCATAGGCCCTGCGGACAGGATTTGAAGATGTTTTTTCCGTCTGTGTTTAGAACCTGCAGATCCAGAGGGCCAATCACACCACACTGATCACATCGGCTTTGGCATTTAGTCTCGCACTCCCAGAGGCCAGCAGGCCAAGGACAAGGGTCTGACTAAGTAGCCCAGGGTAACCCAGAACGCATCATCTCCTGCTTCCACCTCTGGAGTGCTGGAATCATGGGCACTCACCACCAAGCTCTCCTCTCTTTAAGCACCCCATTGTGTTAGATCGCAGATCATTCTGGAGCATGAGCGCACTGGGGGGGAGGGGCATGCACATGCCAGGGCACGCATGAAGGTCAGCGGACAACCTCGGGTGGCAGTCCTTGAGACGCCCCTTGTGAGACGGGGGCAACCCACACTCATGAACTCATTTTAAGATGATGCCCTCAGTGTGTCTTGTTCAGAGAAGGGAAGCAGGAGAAAGGCAGCCACAAACCAGCGGAGCTTGCCTCCCCCAGTGGACTGGGATGAGGCCAGCAGAGCGGCACAGGGCTGCTCCGTCCCCCAGCACTGTTACCTGGCCTTGCATCTTCGGAAGCTTGTAGCAAGGGCTGGCCAGGCTCAGCCTTCCTAGAGCTAGTGTCCACCATTGGAATGCCTCAGCGCCTGAATAAGTGTACTCTGGCATAGCCAGGCACAGGAACTAGATGAGGCAAAGAGCTCGGCCCGTCAAGTCCTGGTCCTACCTTCCCATTGCTGTGTTTGGGGCCAAATTGCCTAACCCCTGTGACCATGTACAAGACTGTTTGGATTCATATCTACCTTTGAATGTTATTACAAAGATTTGCCAAGGGGCCGTCTAAAAGTCTGAGCACAGGGAGAGGTTCAGGACAGGCTGAAGGGGACGGGTCTTAAATCACATGCTATCCTGGACATTTGACCATTTGAGGATCCATGGCATTGTTTAGATCGAGTGGGCATCAGACCCAGATCCCGGCCCCCCATCATCTGTTAGGTGATGTCATAAGGGATTTCCTGGGAATGCTCACTGCAGATATGGGAAAATCATGTGTGTCTTGCTCTCCGCTTCAGAGGGAGGGCAACCTATTCGCTTCGTTGCCACACAGATGGGTTGCTGAGCGCTCTTTCTGGTACCCGGCACATGTTCCTGCTCAGGGCCTGCTGAGACTGAGGTGGAGGTGGCCGACTACAGGGGAGGAGGGAGAATGCCTTCTCGAGCTGCCACGTGCTCCCTGCAGCACCCCTGCTGGGGTCTGGGTGCTTCTGTTGCAGCCATGTTGCTCCAGGATGGGCCAAGTCACCAAGTCACAGTTCGACAAGGAGGGTGCCTGGGGGGAGGGCCTCTGGGGACACTCTGAGCCGATTTCTGGTTGAGCTGTGGCGATGTGTTCCCTGTGAGCCTATGGCCAAGAGGCCTCCTCCTCCTTCCTCACTCCCATCATGCTCTTTGGCCCAGACAGGGCCAATCTGTAGCCCCTTTGCCCAGGGTTGCTGGCTGGGTGCACCCTTGGGGGCCTGGCAGAGCCAAGACATGTCACCTCTGCCAGGCCTATTTCCCCAATCCCCCCACCCCCCTTGCAGTGACTCTCTAATTTCCCTCCCTACCTTCCTCTATCTCCTTCCTTGCCCTGCTCTCTGCCAGTGCTCTCCCTCTTTCCTCTTGTTCTGGGAAACACCATGGGTGCCAAGTCCTTACATGGGACAGCATGAAGGTACATGGACTCTCCACACATCCCACTGTGCCAGGGGCATGATCTCCCTCACACGAGTAAGTGCTGTGTAAATGGTGGCTGGACACAGAGATAAAGCCTCCAGATGATCAAGACCCAACCCTTTCCAACCCGTCTCACACCGGGGGTGGGGTAGAAGCTGCTGTCTCCTGTGTTTCCCATTCTAACTGAACACAGGTTGGAAACTTAATGGCACCCAATTCCAGAGAGTGTGAGTGCTGAGAAGCGAAGGCCAGAGAATGAAGCGGGGCGGGCAGACAGGGCTGGGAGTCAGGGAAGGCCCCCTGGAGGGGGAGATGTAAGCTGGGCTATGAGATGGTTCCATAGACAGCAGCATCTGGAGAAGGGCATTCCAGGTTGGGGGAACAGCAAGTGCAAAGGAGCTGAGGCAGGCCTGAGCTCAGCCTTTCTGGGAACCAAAATAAAGATCCAAGTGGCTTTGGTGGAGAGCCATGCCATTTTCTTTTGAGTCTCAGCCTGAGCTGTTCCACTCCTGTCCCCTTTTCAGGCCAGTGGATATTGAAGAGTCCCTCGGGGTCCAGCTCAAACACCATCCTTCAAGGCAGGGGCTTGCTTCCCAGCCCTGTACCAGCAGGGACTGGGTCTGTGGACTCTCTCCTTCCTCCATAGGAAAGGACAGGACCAGCCTGTGACTGCACCCCTTCTACCCCCTGAGCCTCACTCAGAGTCTGGCTGAGGGTAGACGCCTGGTGAGCACTTATCAGTGACGGTTAGATGAATGTACAGATGGCAAGTGTCCAGGGGCTCAGACAGGAAGCAGCACAGGAGGGATTCCTGGAGGAGGTGAGTGGGACCTGGTTGTGAGGAGAGAGGCAGGTATAAAGGGCTTCCTTCAGGCCAGGATGCAAAGAGAGGATGCCAGCCTAGGCCAGTGACCCAATGGCAGCTCTGCCAGACCCTCTGATCTGTTTCTCTGTCTGGATGTTAATGATGCCTCCGTAGACCAAGTATACTCAGGGACACTCGGTGTTGCCTAGGCCTGGCCTAGGTCCCTCAGTATGAGAAGGACCCAGATCCCGAGTTCAACTCTGACAACCCATTCTCAGACTCTCAGACTGCACCGCTTCTAAGACAGCACTGAACAAAAGCCAGCAGGTTCCAACCGAACCACCTTAACCTCACCTACATCCCCCAAAGCCCCAGCTCCAAGACCACCTGCTTCCCAGCTGGGGGAATGCCAGTCCCAGTAGGTTCTGCCCACAAAAAGTGGTTCCCAGGCTGGCCTGAAGTGTAAGCCTTCATGACTTGTTAGAAGAATCAAGGGGCCCAGGCTGAGGAGCCCTCAAGCTAACATAGGTGCAGTGCCAAAGCCCGCCCAGCCCTTGAGGACACTGTAGATTTTCCCATAGCTCAGGAAATCACAAGAGAGAGAGAGAAAAAAAAAAGAATAACGTAATATGTGCTGGTGAGTCTGCTTCTAGTCCAATGCTTCATAAAACATAATCTCAATGCAGAGAGACCAATGGCCTAAGGCCCACCTGAGTCCTAATGTCGCCTGGAAAGATGGAAATGGAAGTTCAGGCCTAGGGACCCCAAGCTTACATAGTCCTGGATGCCATAGGGGAGCTTGAATCGAGGACTAGCCAACCTCTAAGGCTTAGCTTGATGCTTGGAAGCATTCTGTAGGCTGGCCATCAGAGGTCATCCTCTTTAGGCCCTCAGAGTTCCTAGTTGCAGGGGTCAAGGGTGCGGTGGCTCTTCACTTTAGTCTCAAACAGAGCAAGACTGCCCCTTCACATTGCAGCACTGCAAGCATAGAGAGCCAGGAGCAAGCTTCCTCCCTCCTGTGTAGCCCAGCTCATGACCCCGGGGTGGGGTGAAGTAGAGGGCTCCCCATACTGCAACCTACTGTGAGTCTGACGCAAATCAAGAAAGATGCTATCTGAACGGAAAGCCACCCAGTTCAGGCCGGTAGGTGCCTAGCGGGGAAGCTGCTGGAGGCAGGCCTACCCATGGTTCATCAGCTTTCTCTCCTGCTTCCACGCTGCCCCACCTGTCTGCCAAAGCAGGCTGAGCCAGCTCAGGGGTCAGGGAAGCCCACCCCCTTCCTCAGAGAACATTCAGTGCCTCAGCGGGAGGGGGTGGCTGGGGGCTGTCTCTCCCAACCCTGACAGGAGACAGCCCCCTTCTGAGTGGCTGAATCCCACCATCTGGGCTCCATCCGGAGCTGAAGGCTGTCACTGGGCATTCCCTTTAAAGGCAAAGACATTTCTGCCTTTGAAGCTGGTAGAGAAGATTGAATGAGGTAGTGTTGGGAGGAGTAAGCATCCCGGTGGGAGTTTTGGGGATACTATGAAGTGACGGCAAGGACCCACAGACACTGCACCCAGAGTCGGCCACCCTTGCACGGAAAATACTTGGAAGTAATAAAAAAAATAATATAATGATAAAAAGTCATAAAAATAAAATTACGGTCAAGCAGCTATTCATGCAGCGTTTACACCATCCAAGATACTATAATTGTCTAGAGATGAAACAGAAGTCTGTCAGAGAGAACTGGCTAGCACTAAAGCAGTGGCCTGGTCACTGCAGCAAAGCTCCTTCCTGCAATAATAGAAAATGAGGCCAGGGGCAGGGGGCAGGGGGCAGGTCGGTAATGCCAACCTACAGGAGGCTGCCCTGAGCTACATTGCAAGAACTGTCCCTCCACCCCTCCTCCCCCCAAAACACCAAAGCACAAACCATTGAAGGTGATGAAGCTTCCCTCTTAAACGCAGCATTGGGGAGAGATGGTTCAGTGGTTAAGGGCACTAGCTGCTCTTCTAGAAGACCTGACTTCAATTCCCAGCACCCACATGGCAGCTCACAACTGTAATAAATTATTTAAAAAAAAAACAAAAAAACAAAAAAAAAAAAACAGATAAAGTCTTAAGAACAGAGGGTCATAGGTACGCAGGCCTGTAGGACGCCCAATGCCTGTCTGTTCTGGGGTCTGTCTTCCTCTGGCTCCAGCCCGGGGACAGGGCTAAGGGAAGAAGGCCAGATGAGAAGCATGGGGTAGAAATGATATTGTGAGGACCAGGGCAGGATGGGCCTCGATGCCTGTAGCTGTGGCTTTTGAATGACAGTTATTGGGGGGGGGGGTTAAGAGGTAGTGGGGTGAGAAGTCTAAGAGCCCTGGCTAAGAGTTGGTTTTCAGCTACCTACACACATGTTCCCAGGAGGGCTGTCTGGGGCATACGTTTGAGAGTCTTGGACCCTCTGGCCTGGGATCACTGTCAGGGGAGGGAAGAAGGAGGCTGGAGTCAGTCAGATCCTCTGCCAGGCCACTGTAGCCTTTGACTAAGTGCCCTGGGGTAGGACCCCGTGCCTCTCTGTGGCCAGCTCCCTGAAGGAGAGTTTAGACCATCCAAGAAGGTTGTGACCATGTTCTCTGAAAGCTGTAGTCATCAACAGCATGGTGGCAGTTCACAGCAGGAACAGAGAGCAGACCATTTTTGTGTTTCCCTTTAGAAGGTACCATGTCCCCTCATACTAGCCAAACCACAGATACTGACAGAATTAGTCAAGTTGGTTGAACTGTCAGGGACAGAAGCCAAGTCAAACTAACTCTAGGGAAAAACCAAAGAGTCATTGCCCTGCTATGTCAGAGCACTGTGGATGCCTCTCTAGGGCCCTGGGCCTGTGGGACACAATTGAGGAAGGGCTATGATTGGTTGTTCTTGGGTTCATGTGTCCGATCCTTAGCCCACTCACGTTGGCTGGGAACCGAGTATGTAAAGTAATCAGAGGCATGAGGAGCCCTAAGTAGGTAGAGGAGCTCAGCCATGCAGCTGGAGAGCCTTTCCAGAATATCCTGGGAGCCTCTTCCTGCTCATCCTTTGTCCCAACACCATACCCCACCGTGCCCACCGCTAACTGCGAGCTCCACCGGCAACCAACCCCACACTTCCGAATTAAGGCATCCAGCCTGGGCACAGTCCAAGCCTGCATCTATGTCTGCCTCTGCTTCAAGGCTCTCCACTGCTTCCTCCTTCCCCTTCCTCCCTTTGCTTCCATCCTGTTTCCCCCTCCCTCACCTTTCCCCTTTCCTCTGCCCTCCTCTCTTCCTTCTCTTCTTCCTCCTTCTTCCTCTCTCCCCTCCTCCGTGCTCATTGGTCTTTGAACAGAGATCCAGATTCACCGAGGGGCTGGGCTGTTTCGGGCATTCCCCTGCCCTCACCCCATCCTCACCTCCTGCCACTCTCCCACCACCTGAGGGCCTGAGGCTAAGACTTTCCTAGCCCCTCTTTCCTAGACACACAAGGCCCTTGCAGACACCTCCCTTCCCTGCCCTGGGATTGGTACCTCTTGCAAAGAGCGTGTTCCTCTCCTCCCTCCCCCTTTCTGTGCTGTTAAAAGAGTAATGTAACGCTCAGATCCCCTCTCATCATGTTAATGTTAAAGTGTGACTAAAAATAAACTGCAGGTTGCCATGGGAACCCCGACTGTTGCTAGGCTCAGTCTGTGGGGATTGGGAGTCCTGCTTTTTCTGGCCCTGCTGGAAGGTGGCCTCTGTGGCCTGCAAAACACCTGGGAGGGGTCCCCAGGGACTGCCCAGCCCCCAGCCCTCTGAAGGTGGGTCACTTCAAGCTGACAAGTTGAGGATCTGCCTGGGAGGGGGATGGGGTTTCTGTGGAGCCTCAAAACGAAGTTCCCAAGACTGGGGGCAGAGTGGGAGGAAACAGAATACAAAGTCAGTGAAGAGAGAAGGCAGGCTGGGGGAGGGGCGAGGGATGAGGAAGGAGGGGTGGACCCCATCCGTGTGCTGGGACGCAGAGCTGGCCCTGAGCTGGCCTGCTCTGTGGCACTCAGTCAGAAAGCACAGCAGCCTACAGAGCCCAGCTCTGTGACCTGGTCTGAGCAAGGGGTCAGGGTTGCAGGGTGGGGTGGGAGAGCTCAGTGACAGCCTTCTTTACCTCAGACCTCATTGTACGGGACCCCACGGAGCCCACACATACGGTGGGCAGGGCCAAGCATCTCTCCCCTGCTGGATTCCCAACCTCTCTGTGTGATTAGGGCACAGCACAAGCATAAGGTCTACTGAGCCCATCCATCTTCCATGCACTGTGGGAGGTGCCGGGTGATTCCCTCTCCAGCGTGCTAAGTGTGGTGGTCAGGGTCAGGGCTGAATGCTGGCCCCACCCCAATGTGCCTGCTCCTGGGACTTTGAGCAGCAGCTTCCTCCCCGGCATTCTGTCTCTTCCCTTCTCAGCACGGTAGAGAAGCAGGCATTACCATGAGGGGGGTCACTGTGAGAATGGGGTGAAGCTGCTGGCAGCCTTGCACCGCAGATGGCAGGATGGTGAGCAGCTGCTCTGGGTTCCTCTCAGAAATAGCACCTGCCGCCCGCTGTGGACATGCAGCTGCTCCAGCTGCTGTCCCACAGGAACAGTGTCCCCAGCCAGGAGAGCCAGTGATGCAAGAGACACTTTGTGCCCAACTGGGAAGGGTGGCAGACACTAAACTGGCCTAGCAATGTCACCTTTCTGAGCAGGAACCCCAGTCCCCCAGGTCTTAATCCCCACATGCATTCAGGCTCAAACACTTATGATGCCCTGTGCAGAGAGAGCCAGCCTCAGCTGGCAACCAAAAAGCTGGTCATCATGCAAAGCCGTTGTTACTGGCTTTCCTCCTTCCCCAGCCTTTCCTTATAAAACCTGATCACAAGCCCAGGTCCAGCTCAGCGTTGGTCCAGGACCAGTCCAGGACCGGTGTTCAAACCATGAGCATCTTCTTTGCTGTCTTGTCAGTGACAGCAACACAAACAGTGTAAGAGGCCACTGGCAGGGGTATTCCAGAGGCTTACGGACAGAACCTCGGATCATTCATCCCCAGGGACACCCAGAGAGCAGAGGGGAGCAACGGTTGTCACTACCGCTGGGACACAAACGTAGTATTCTGTGTCCCAGCCTGGGGCCCATGGTTTTCCAGTCTTAGTGACTGTAGTATCTCTGTGGGCCTTTGGAAAGCACAGGGGTGGTCCTCAAAACAGGCCCTGGAAAGCATGTCTACCTTCTGCAGAAGCCTCTAGAGGAGGACATGGTGGCAAGGATTCAGAGAAGTTGTCTGGCGCCCCCAAGGTCACCCAGCTTGTCACAAAGTCCCTAAGCCTGTGCTAATTCTATTATACCTATTATCAGTAAGGTGTAAGAAAAAGCCTGACCAAGGGAGACCAAGAAAAGGGGAAGTAACATTTGGTGAGCACCCTGTGTGCCATCTTCGCTTAACAGGCGGGGAAGGCATAGGCTGAGAAGCAAAGGCACTTGAGCCGAAGGGGCAGAGATGGCTCCTTCAGCTCTGTCTCTAGCACCCACTTCAGTCTGAAGTGTGTCCTAGGTGGCTGATGTGTATTTTCTGAACTGTTTGTGGGACTGGAGTAACTCTGTTTCCAGCCCTGGAGCCTTCCTGGGAGGGAGGAGAAAGCAAAGTGGCATGAAGCTGCAAGCAGGTGCTGCCGGTCCTCGTGGCTGCAGAAGCACTGGAAGGCGCAGAGACATCTCCCAAAGCCACTGCCCGGAGCCAAGTGGTCCTGAGAAGGCAGGGAAGCAAAGGCTAGTCCCCACTTCTCCTCCCCTAGCCAGGTGCTGCCCACGGGACCACCCAGTGGGAAGCTGAGTGAAGGGTGGGAGGGGCAAAGGGCATGGGGAGGCAAAGCCAGGATCCTCATTGGTGGCCTAGGAGAAAGAAAGGTGGGGTGATCAGACCTTCGGGTCTTTTTGTTTGTTTGTTTTTAAGTTTTGTTTTGTTTTGTTTTGCTTGACACAAATGGTAAAGGACAAACCAAACAGAACATTTTCAACAATACTAAATTTATCCTTTATAGTAATGAATGGCCTTCATAAATAAGCAAAAGTTGTCCAAGTCTAACAGCATGCCCAGAAGTTCAGGCAGAGCATAAGTTCAGGCAGCTGAGAGAAGCCAAGACTCTGCTCAGAAGCAAGCTAAAGCCACCACCCTGCCACTAAAGAAGCTCATTTGTCCACTAACCGCTGCCTAATTTTCAGTCATTTATATATCTTAAACCACAGACCTGACCTCCAATGTCACAGAACAAGGTGAAAACACTTACCTCGGCCTTCTATCCATGTTTTCAATATTTGCTTTCTTCCTGGAACCTGTGCAAAGATCAGGAGTTGTATTTTAAACCACACTATAAAAAGAAAACAGTCTAGTAAAAGAGGGTTTTCACCCTGGACCAAGCCAGGAAAAGAGAACCAAGAATAAGGGCTTCTTGGGGAGATTCTGAAACAGTGAGTTCCATAGAAGCAGATGTGTAGAACTGGGGCCTTCGAAGGAGTCTTACTGTCTCCTCAGGGAGCCCCTCTAAGCCCTTTAACAGGAGCAAGCAGAACTGAGGTGTGGTGGCTCTGCATCACAGAGACTGTTCGCTGAGCCAGCGAGGGCAAAGAAACAGGGTTGAGGTCACTGCCCTTTATCCTGCTAGTGTTGAGAGATGCCTTCCAGGAAGCAGGTCTCATGGCCAGGCACCTTGGAAGAATGGTGGTCAAGTCACTGTGGACTCAGCATCGAAAGGCAGCTGGGCTGCTGTGATCAGACCTCACGGCTGCCCACTGCCATTGTTCAACCCTCACCACCTAGCCATCCTGATGAGCACTTCCTGTGCAAGAACACAGGGCAGAAACTCTGCACGGGCAATCTAGATTAAGCCAGGGACAAAGAGGCCTGCTGACATAGAAAAATGACTGGACATAGTTGATCTGCCACTTGGAGGCTATTATGGTTTGGGGAAGGATTGTGGATGGTCATATGTTATCCAAATAAGGCCTTAGCTATCTCTTTCCTGTCATGTAACAAGAGCAAGTCTAAGATGCTGAGAGTCAATTCAACGAATTCAACAAACATTTGCTGAGCACCTACTGTGTGCCAGGCACAGGATATGTCAGAGCACCAAACGGACAGAACTTTCTTCCCTGATCAGCCTGTATTCTTGGGGAAAGCGTGTGCCCCTGCTGGAGTATTATGGGGCATATCATACAGGTCCTCCTTCTCCCCATTGCTGAATGGGCTAGAAAGGGATATCTGATCCAAAAAAGCAAAAACAAAACAAAACAAAAAAACCAATCTAGAACTGAGTCAGGCAAAGCCTATCAGGGTGCAGGCCCTGGATCTAAGCCAGCACTCCTAGGCAGGTTACCAACCAACTGAACTTCTATTTCCTTGTCTGATTTTTTTTCCTAAGTAAAGATAATAAGAAAACCTGCCTTGCAGGTTACTCTGAAAATCAGATGAGAAAGCCTCCTGGTGTGAAAGCCTCCTGGTGGTTCTCGACCTCTGGGTCATGACCTTTTATGTGCAGGGTTGTTGAAAGACCCTTTCATGGGGGTCACCTCAGACCATAGGAAAAACACAGATACTTACATTGTGATTGGTAACAGTAGCAGAATCACAGTTTCGAAGTAGCAACAAAAATAACTTTATGGCTGGGTGTCACCACAACACACAGGAAACTGTTTTAAGGACCCATAGCATTAGGAAAGTTGAGAACCATTGCTTTAGATCAAGGCTGGGCGCAGTCATTCCGGCCTTCAAGAGCTTTCCGTGTCTTTTATTGCATGTGAAGATACTGCATTCATCAGGTGGGCCTGGAGGATCTGGAAGGGGTTGGTTGGTCACAAAAGCTGCCATTTTGGGAGTGGCCATTTGGAGACCCCGGTGAGTGAACAAAGGGAGTCAGAGAAATGTGCAGATGACGGAGAGCAGCTGGTGAGATGGAAAGACCTCAAGTGGCCATGCATCTGACTGCAATCCTGAGTCCAGGAAGTCCCCTCCCTTCTACCACGCTTGCCACTCCACTCAGCTCCACAGGGCTTGGGAGTGAGTAAACCCTGACCAAGCCAAGGTGCCCTGAAACCCACATGACCATTTAACCAGCAAAAACAAAAGCTGTTGACGGGAAACTCCGACTTGAGCAGGACAAACGGGCTTCTCTGCCTGGCTTCCCCTCACTGGCTGGGCCTGGTCCCCGCACCTCACGGCTCTTGGAGAAGGAAAAGGAAAGAGGCGTGGAGAACAGAGAAGGGCCCAAGTATCTAAGAAGGAGGATCTGAATTCTCATTGCCGTGCCAGGGCTGAGGGGAGACATCCAGCACTCATTAGCGGGTCCCAGGGCGCTTCCTGCCATTCTTCAAGGCTGAGAAGGTCGCTGGGGGAACAGAAGACACCTGCTGCCTCTTCCGCTGCTGGAGAGAATCCCCATCAGCTAAGAAGCCTGGAGATGTTCCAGCCCACCCGCCTCCAGACCAAGGGGCCGGAGCAGCGTGGTAGTGTAGGGAAGATGGGCACAGTGAGCACGTGGGCACGGGGGGGCACAGACCTGAGGTTCCGGTGCATTGGCGGGGGCGGGGGCGGGGGTGGGGGCGGGGAGCTGACGGGCTGTGGAATTTAAAGAGCGCTGCCTGGTCTGACCCGTGTTCCAGGTCGATTGTGCTAGGCGCTCTCTGAAGGTCTTAGCAATGACAGGGTGTATGTAGCTTGGTCACAAGGACAAGAAGCTGGATATGTGTCAAGGCCATGTTGATTCTGGTGTGATGGAGTGGTCGGCCAAGTCCCTGTCGGCCAAGTCCCTGCCAACCTTCCTGGCGACAGCTTCAGAGCTGAGTGGTGGGTGGTAATGAGCATGCTATACTGGCTGGGAGGGTCACTAGGGAAACAGGACCGAGGTAAAGATGGTGTCCTACCCAGGCAGACGATTTGTTCAGGCAACAGCGCTTCCTGTTCTGAACCTTAGTCCAGCAGCCATCCCAAGCCCTCCCTGAGCTGGGCCTGGACAAGGGGATGGGGTCTCTTTTCCCAGGCTCCTGACAAATGGCCCCTCCCTTCTCTCCTCCCTCTCTTCCCTCTACTGGTCCTTTTCTCCCTTCTCAAATTTAAACTTGGTATTCAAGTAAGATTCACTGACTACTATCTTCCTGTGGTTACCTCAAAGGCTGGGTCTCTTTGTGTGTGTGTGTGTGTGTGTGTGTGTGTTCATCTTGTATGGCAACCTAATCAGGACCCAAGCTTAGGACTCCAGTATAGCCTTTGGTTTGGTCAGCTTACATCTGGGAGTGGTGGTGGTGGTGAAAAATAACAGTGAGGGGAGGAAATGAGCCTTTAATTAAAAACAAAACAAACAAACAAAAAAACATAAGAAACTTTCATCATGCTGGGTGACCACTCCAATATGCTGGGGTGTTTCCTGTACAAAAGCCTGCTGTCTTTGCAAGACTCTGGCTCTTCAGTGCTCAGCCTGGACACCTGCTGACCTCACCTGCCCGTCACAGTCCTGTTCCCTGTGCTCCCCCCGGGCCCAGGCCTCTCCTTTACCTCGGAGCCCACCTACCAGGCCTTCTGGAGGTGGCTCAGTGGGTGAGGCACTTGCTGGCAAGCCTGACAACCCACACGCTGGAAAGAAAGAACCAGCTCCTTCAGGTTTCCTCCCATCTCTACACACACGCCCTGCATAGCGCATAAACACACACACATACACACAGGGAGAGACACGGATACGTGCACAAAATAAGTAATGCAAAAATTAACAAAAACATAGTGATGAGTTATAACTATGGCTTTGGGGCCCTGGTCACTGGCGGGGCAAGTCTCAGAACACTTTATATTCATGTGCATGCTCTATCACACTGGGACAAGCAGTACCTTCGGCCCCACTTTGCAGTCAAGGACAGATTCAGAAGGGATAAGTACCTTGCCCCAGGTCACACTGGCACACTTGAGGATCTGTACCCAAGCCCACCTATGCGCATAGTACCTCTGTGTGGATGCTTGCCTCCTCTCATGGGGTTGTCTAAAGATGATTTATCTTCTAAGTCCTAATGGGTATGCATGAGAAAGAACTTCCAGGGGAAAGAAAGTGACGGGCTTCCAGGTCAGATGAGGCACAGATGGTCTGTCCTCCATCCCTACAGGCTGCAGTGTGAATGTGAGGCAAGGTGCGTGGGGAGAGGCAGAAAAGGTCAGCAGGACCCTTCAAGGGCCCAGGCATCTCCCAGACAGCAACAGGGAGTCCCCAGAACAAGCCAGCAAGGAGAGAGCTTGTATTCTGGGGGGGGGTTCATTTGGGGTGTGGGTGGAGGATGGCAGATGGGTGAGGCTGCCTGGAGAGACAGGGCAGGAAGTGACTGGTTTCTGAGGAAGTTGAAGTATGAACCTGCCTTGCCTGGAAGAGACAGGGGTATAGTGGACATTACCACCATGTTCCCTCGTTCTTGGCGAGGGCCCCAACAGGCAGCATCTTGGCTGTTCGTAAGCCTGGTTCTACACCAGGGCAAGAATAGTAGAGTTGGTGTGAAAATCCAGAGACTGACAGAGAGGGGCCCTGCTGAGGGCGGGCCTTATGTGGAAAGGCCGGCCCAGGGAGAGGTCAGTACCCTCCTCCTGGTGAGAAGCAGGCCAATGCTTGTCTTCTGCCTTCCTTCCCTAAACCAGGGTCCTGCCACTGCTGTGTCGGTCCACTATGAAGAGACTGGGGTCCTGAGTGTTTACCTGAGTGTGGGCTATTGGCCTGTGGTGTGGACAGCTCAATGAGCAGAGCTGTGCCCCCAAGGATAAAGGAGAGTTCACTCCAGTGGGCCAGCCCAGCCTAGCCCGAAGCACTACCAAGTAAAAGGAAGTTGGGAGGGGGGCGTGATGCTATAGGAAGCTAGTTGAAGATGGCTGCCTGGAGTCGTCTTGAGTTCCTTGGCTAGAGGTGATGGAGCATCAGCCCCATGTTTCGCTGTAGACTCAGAGAGGACTCCACTGCTCACATCTCCATCCAGAAAGACCGGGGCGCCTTCTGCACTTCCGGGCTGGGTGGGGCTTCTGACCCAAGCTGCCAAGTGTCATTAAGCGCTGGAAGTATCAGAGGACAGTAAGCACTGTCTCTCCGGTCCCTCCCCTGACCGGCCCGGCCCTGTGCATGGTCTCTGGGGGACCCAGCCTTCCAAGAAGAGGAAAAAACAAGCGTATTGTTAGTCAGCTTCAGGGTCAGCGCTGAGGAGTGTCTGCAAGGAGG
The DNA here is from genome assembly GCF_030254825.1 of Meriones unguiculatus. NCBI lineage: Eukaryota > Metazoa > Chordata > Mammalia > Rodentia > Muridae > Meriones > Meriones unguiculatus. The sequence continues at coordinate 37,235,260 of NC_083359.1, forward strand.
CGGAGCCTTAAGCCTGGACAGTGCAAAGCAGAAGGAACACAGGCAGGAAGCATTGCTGTGGATCGCAAGAGCGACTGGCGAAGACACACGAAATCAGTCTGGTAGCCATTTGAAAGTGTGTGGCTCAGGGGCATTACATCTACGTGTGATCCTCGCTGTTTGGTTCTAGAACTTCCTATCAGCTCTGCTAGATCCCCACAAGCTGCTACCGACTGAGGGCCTACTGTGCGCCATGTGCTGTGCTGGGTGCTTCAACCCTCACGGCCCAGTTAGCCCTCCCCAGGGTTGTCCAAAGGACTGCCACATCACATGCGCGAGGAGTTAGAGTTGTGTCTGGGTTTATCCAGCTAGAGTCCACTGTGATGAGGATCTGGAGGGGGTCGTCATGACAAATACCGAAGGTAATCGACCCCCAAGGCTTCTGGTCTCAGAGGTGCCAGCCCACGGGTGGCTGGCTGGCTCTATTGTCATGGTGCATGTAAGGCTATGTCCTGGTGAGACTATGCGGCAGAGGAGACGTATTCCCATGGTGGCCAAAAACCAAAGAGAGGGGAGTGATTGAGACCTCGGCACCCCCTTTAAGGGCAAGCCCCAGTGACCTAACTTCCTGCTACTGAGCCCTCCCTCCTCAAGGGTCTTCCATCTCCCAGGCTTGTCGCTGGGCATAAACACCTGAGACTTTGAGGAACATCCTTCCAGACTGTGGAGTGGAGGAGGTTGGCCACGTGGGTGCTGATTCTAACTGTTCAATGTAGAGGCCCCTGGACCAATTCACACCCAGTCCCAGAAGACATGGGTGGGCATCCTGAGGGTTTCTTCTATACCAGGGGGTCACGCGATTGACCAAAAGGATCTCTGAGGAGACAGGGCTCGGCTGCTAGAGCCAAGGGAGGACCGTGTGGCGCCAGCGTCTTTGATTAACTGAGGATATCCTGATGAGGTGCTGGCAGTTGTCTTGTCCTTAGGGGACAGTCCTAGCAGAGGAGAAACAGGAATCCGGAAAACCTGCTGGCCAAGGGTGTGTGGTGGAAAGCCGGGGTCAGGAGGTCCTGTGTGGTCAGCCAAGGGACCACTGATGGCTGCCAGGAGCACCAGAAGAAGGCCAGGCCTCATTCTGCAGCCAGTCTCATTCTAGCAGGGGTCTAGAGTGGGAAACGTTCAGGGCCCTGTATCAATGACACCAGCGGACTGACACAAGACTGTTGGGATGGCACCAGGAAGCCTGCCCGATAGGAAGGCTGGGAAGTGTCCCCCTCTTCCACCATTCACAGCTGTTCAGCCCACGCACATGTGAAACAGGGCCATCTGATACATCTGTCTCCGGAATCTGTCTTCTTCTTCTACTTGGAAACATCACCGAAAGCTCTCGAATCGTTCCACATCTCATCCTTTCCAGAGGGGACACAACACTGCCTTGTGTGGCTGTCTCTGTGGATATGACCCAGTGGGCCTCATCTGGAAGAATCTTCTTACATTTTGATGGTCCTAGTCCAGGGGAGTCGAAGTTAAGGGTGCTGCGAGCACCTCGTGAAGAATTTCCAAGCGTATCAAATCCCCTGCTATATGTAGCATTTAGGCCCTATCTAGTGACAGAACCCTTTGTTATCACAAGGTTGCCACTGTGTTGTGGTTAGTGTTAGCTGCCTGCCTGACGGAGTCTGGAGTCACCTAGGGGATAAGCCTGTGGGCTCACCTGTCGGAGTGTGTTAGGGTTTTACATGCTGTGACGAGACAGCATGGCCACAGCAACTCTTACAAAGGAAAAGATTTAATTGGGGTTGGCTTACAGTTGCAGAGGCTTAGTCTTTTATCATCATGGCAGAAAGCTTGGCAGCATTTAGGCAGACATGGTGCTAGAGGAGCTGAGAGTTCTCCATCTTGATCCCCAAGAAGCAGAAGGAGACTGTGTGCCACACTGGGCGTAGCTTGAACATAGGAGACCACAAAGCCCGCCCCCTCGGTGACACACTTCCTCCAACAAGGCCACACCTACTAATAGTGCCACTCCCTATGGACCAAGCGTTCAAATATATTAGTCTCTGGGGGCCAAACCTATTCAAACTATTCCCTGGGCTGGGATCCTGCATTGAGAGACATGGGGAAAGCAAGCTGAGCACAAGCAAGCGAGTCTCTGACATGCTCCGCTCCTTGACTGTGGATGCAGCGTGGTCAGCGTGCTCCCCAGAAAGCGCACAACTGGCGTCCCATGAGCCTGCGATCTGATCTATAGGTAGCCTTATGGCATGTGTATTTAAAGATCTTCTCCCGAGTCAGTGAAATGGCTCAGTGGGCAAGGGCATTGGTCATGCATGCCTTATGTTCTGAGTTCAATCCCTGTAACCCGTGGTGGAAGGAGAGGAGTGACTCCTGAAAAATGTCCTCTGATTTCTACATGCACATGGCATGCATGTGGCTAATCACACACACACACACACACACACACACACACACAATCATTATCATCATAATTAATAATACTGTAAGTTTATTTAATGCAAGTGCTGGCTCCATCCTTCTCTCTTTCCCTCTCTCCTTTCCTTCTAGCCCCCATTCTTCCTTCCCTTTCCATTCTCCTCCCCTCTCCTCCCTACCTAAGAGCTCACTAACCAGCCCCAGCAGCCTGCGTTAGCCTCCTGGTTCTGGGACTCCAGGTATTTGCTACCCTACCCAGCCACCTTGAGGTTTTCTTTTCAGGATGGCTGAGTTGCAAACATGGGAGAAGGCAGGTGACGAGGGCCCCTGGCCATGAACGGTGAATCTCGAGGCATCTGTCAAACATCGCTTCATGGGGACTTCTATCTAAAGCCTTAGACAGAGGCATTAGAACAAAGGCTCCTATTGTTGTCCCTTCAAAGCGGATTCACTTAACTCTTCATGGCTGTGATTGTTCCCTCAGAGGAACCTCACTGTGCTGGAGAGCCGGAGAGAAGGATATTTTGCAGACATTTATATTGAGTGCTTTACCTGCCCAGGGCTCCCTTGGCATTGGCCTCTTCTGGTGGCCCAATCTTTATCACAATGAATGCACTATGTAGCCAGAATGTGTGTGTGTGTATGTGTGTATGTGTAAGTGTGTGCACACGAGCCTCGTTGGCTCTGACTAAATTTCAAAGCATTTGGTTCCTGAATCTACACAGCTTCTTTCCTGCCCTTGGGGCAGGGCCATGGTGTTGACACTAGCCCTGTGGTCTCCCAGGTAGGACTCTGTGGCTTGCCATCCTACTCTTTCTCTGTTTGCCTGCAGCCTGGAGCGCCATCCACGCACATCTGTGTGCCCATCCATGCACATCTGTGTGCCCATCCATGCACATCTGTGTGGCCAGCTGATTACCTCCAGAGGGAGAACTTACCGGGTCTATGGCTGAAGCAGTTGCCAGCAACAAATACGGTGCTCACAGAAGGCGTGATTCTGGTTTTGACTGACAAGGAGGCAGTCTAGCGGCCCTGATCTCTTCCTACAAGGCCATGACAGGTCTGTCCCAGGAGCCTTTTTTGAGTTTTCCCCATTTGGCCTGGGTAGAATTTGAATTTGCAACTCCCAGTTTTGTTCTGGTTGCAAACCTTGAACTGGGGTTGTTTTGCTTGTGCGTTGGGGTGTCCACCACATGTCCCTGGCCTGGCTTTGCATTGTCTTGGACCCTCCACACACCTGCTGTGGCCAGCCTGCTCAGTTCTCACCTCCAGTTTTACTGGCTTGCCCACAGCGCTCTCTATCCCTTTAAAGCTAGAAGAAGAGAAGAAAATGCTTCTCTGCTTGGAATCAGCCTGTGTGGACAGAAGGCAAATATCTACCATCCCTTGCATGCTGGGAGGCTTCTGAAGTTGCATGGGCCCAGATTCGAAGGGCAGGAGTGACAGGTAGGCATCCATTAGCCATGCTTAGATAGGGCTTGGGCCAGAATGGAGCCACAGACAAAGCAGAATCCTGGGGAAGTGCTATTTTCAGCCAACCCCCCCCCCCCCATCCTTTGATGCGAGCGCCGCTCTACAGCCAATGGAGACTTCTTAAGGCACAGAAAGCTCTGCACCGGCACAAATGGATTTAGGTCTCTACCCTAGCTCTGTTATCACCTTGCTGTGTGGGGCTGGGTAACCAGCACCTCTCTGAGCTTTTCCCCCTCCTCCACGGTGCTTCAGAATCTTCCAGAAGCTAGCAGGACTATGCACACTCGTGCCTTCAAAAACGAAAGAGGAGCCTCGCAGTAGAAAAAGCTAGAGTGCTTGCCTGGCATGCGTGAAGCCTGGGGTTCGAGCCCTGACAGAGGAGGGGGAAAGGGAGGGAGTAGAAATGGAGATGGAGATAGAGGAAGTTGGTACCCAGAGAAATGAGTCCTGTGACCTAACCCCAGCTCTGACACTCCGCGTCTCTGGTCCTCATTTTCCCCATTTGGAAGGAGGGGCTGAGATGCTCCAGTCTGTTAAGGACTTGTCTCTGGCAGGGTAGGATTCAAAACACCCTCTACTGCTTTCTCTCACTGTGGTGAGGCAGTCACACTCCAATATACGTTTGGAGGGACTTAGCACACTGAGCCAGGGCCACAGTGTCCTCAGGTTGCAAAGACACAAGCGTCAACACTGAAACAACCGATTCTGGCCCCCGGCATGGCAATTCACCAGCTTGCAGCCAGCAGGGAATTTGCGGTCTTGGCACAACTTCCTGGTCTACAGAATGAGAGTGATGATGTCTGTGTCCCTGATGCCTGGCATGTGCTGGTGATTCTGCTGTGTTCCCTCTATGATGCGCTAGCTGGTGTGGAGAACTGGCAGGCAGCCGCTGCACACAGGCTACGTGTCGCTTGGGCAGCCGCCCCTGCACCCAAATTGAATCCACTCAGAGCGTGTCTTCCTCTGTCCTGATCGTGTGACCCAGAGCAGTGTCCAGGGAGCTGTCCCTAATTCCCCAGGTCGCGCTGCCGGTGGCTCTTCCACACACACGACCTCTGGGCAGCATCGACAGAGTATGACTGTGTGGCTGGGGAAAGGTAACTTAGCATCACTGACGCAGCAAGTTGGACCAGTCAAGACCACTGTGTGGCCATGAGGGTTGTTTACAGCACAAATGGGAGGTAATGGGACTGAAGTCCAGCTTGCACAGCTTCCGGCCAAGAGGCGGCACACCATCCATGCAAATGACACCAGGGCTTTCAGGCCAGGCCACTGTCCTCTCGCCTCCTCTCACAAGAGGGTACAGGCAGACAGTCTCTTCAAGGAAGAGGGCAGCCCTGGGGGCATTTTCCCAGAAACCCTGGGGGCTGGGAAGAGAGTCACCTTGAGGACACTGCTGTTCTGACCAGGGAGCACATCTGAAGGCCCCTCTCCTCTAAGCCAGGCGCACCCACAGGACACGCCACTCCCCACTCACTGCCCCTGTATCTGACCTGAGCTGTCTCTCAGCTTTCCCGGCACCCATTGTGGCTGACCTGACCTGCCCTAGCCTAGGCCTTCCCTGAGTCCTTCAACGGTACCGAGTGAGGTGTGGCTATGAGACAAATGAGTCTCAGTTGTGGGTGCCATTTATAAGAGGTCATCTTATTTGTCGTTTCGGAGCTCAGAGGTTATGGCCCACACGCTGTGGTGTCCTCTGAGTGGCCGAGGTGTCCATATTGGCTAGGCCTGGAGCATTTGGTGTGTGTGTGAGACACCTCTCCATCACCCACCCAGAACAACCCCCTCCTATTGGTCATTTTTCCTTCCAGTGGCTAAGACGAGTCTGTGCGTAGGTCCCCGCTGCACTGAAGCTTCACCCCTAGCCCCTTCGTGCAAAGGAAGAGGCAGAGAGCAACTGGCACAGCCTAGGAGAGGAGGGATGTGGGGCTGGTCCTCAAGAGTCGTTGGTTCTTTTGTGCTCCTTAGGGTCTGACCGTCTCCTCAGTGTGGTGGCAGTGATGTGTGGGGCTGTCAGACTTAGCGGATCAAGCCATTACAGAAGGACTGGGGACAAATGGAGGGTGTGTCACAAATGGTGTATGAGTGTTGAGTGTCTGTGTGTGTGTGTCTCTGTATAGTGTGTGTGTGTGTGTGTGTGTTTGTCTGGGTGTGTTCTGTATGTGTGTGTCTCTCTGTGTGTCTGTGTGTTCTGTATATTTGTGTATGTGTGTTGCATGGTGTGTATCCCTCTCTGTGTTTGTCTGTGTATATATGTGTGTTTATCTCTCTGTGTGTTTGACTGTTCTGTGTGTGTCTCTCTGTGTGTGTTTGTCTGTGTGTGTTCTCTGCATGTGTCTCTGTGTGTGTTGTGTTTATTGGTCTGTATGTATTCTCTATGTGTATCACTGTGTGTTTGTCTGTGTGTGTTCTGTGTATGTTGGTGTGTCTCTCTGTGTGTATGTGTGTGTTTGTGTGTTGTGTGTGTGTCTGTGCGTACCTGTCTGTCATCTGTCACTGTGTGTTTGTTCTGTGTGTGTGTCTCTGTGAGTGTATATTTGTCCACGTGTGTATGTATGTTTTTCTGTGTGTGTTCTGTTTCTTTGTGTATATGTCTGTGTGTGCTTGTCTGTGGTGTGTGTGTGTGTGTGTGTGTGTGTGTGTGCGTGTCATACATACTGCTCTTGGCCATATGGTGACACAGCAGAAGGGCCTCACCAGACATGGCTGAAGGCTCTCCTCAGCCTCCAGAATGGGGATAAGTAAAGTTTTCTGATTTCCATAGTGTTGGCTCCTTTGTTGCAGCCTTGCATTGTGGACGGAGGCAGTTGCTCTTAGAGCCCTGTGAGGAAAGGCCAAGGGCAGCAAAGGGACCCCAGAGAGCCCTGGGCCTGTAACCACAGGGAGCAGGTACGGCCAGGCGAGGCAGGGAATAGTGGCAGGATGTGCCAGGCTGTCCTCCGAGGAGCCCAGGCCTCCTTTAAACTCTGCTAGAGTACCAGGAGGAGCGGAGACACCCATCCTGCCTTCTCCCTCTCAGCTCTCCAGGCACCACAGCCCCATCCTGTCTGTCAACCTTCTCCTAATCACAGGGTTCGGAAGTCTGGAGGTTGCCATGGTGGGCAGAGTGGGCTGGGAGGAGAGGAAGGGAGGGGGTCGGGAAGGGCAGAGCCTGACACTCGAGGTGTGAGTGGAGCCACCGATGCCAAGATGGAAGCCTTGGCATAGAGGTACTGGCCCGCAGGCTGGGAGTCCACGAGCTGGCTGCTTATCTTCCCTGAATGGGTCTCAAGACTTCAGGAGCAGAAGGGAGATCCTGGGCCTAGGGCAGGGACTTGTGGGAAGGTTGTAAGTTGCTGAGGGCAGTTTGGGGAGAACCCAAGTAGTGAGGTTGTGGGAAAGAAGACAGAAATCTGAGGAAGAGCTCCGAGAAGTTCTGTGCTTGCCCTAAAGTCACACAGCAGATCTGGACAGAACCTGGTCAGGGATCCCTGTTTTGGGTAGAAGCCCCCTCTGGCCTGTGTGTGTGAGGGTGTGTGAATGTGTATGTGCATGTGTGTGAGTGTCTGTGTGTGGGTTGCAGTCCGAGGCAGGATTAATGCAAGTTTCCATCAGCATGGGAGTGAGGGACTGGAGGATACTTTCCAGTGGACTGTGAGGTACCCACTGGAAAATCAAAATGGACCTATGACAAAGAGAAGCCCCCAATATAGTAAGTGCAGGGTCAGCCTCCTGACAAAAGAGTGAGATTCCACTCCTCTTTGTCTGGGACGATCGTGACCCAGAGGTCAAAGGATAAATGTGGGGGAGGAGCTAGGAAAAGGATGCTAAGCATCAGCAAATGAGAAAGCAGCAGAGCAGTCCCTCAGAAGCCCCACAACCCAGCCAGCCCACCCTGGATATATGCCTAAGATAAAGAAATGGGAAAGAAAAACAGACATGTAAATGTCATTTTAAAAAATAACAAAAAGGTAAACGTCCACATAAAAGTTGCTACCTTGATGCTCACTGACAATGTGGAATCACCTAAACCTCAAGAAAGGTAAGAGAAATGTGGTATGTCCATACAGTGGAATATTACTGACCCCTAAAAAGGAATGTAGTGTTGATACAAGATAGAGCGTGGGAAGGTCCTGGAGAATGTTATGTCAAGTGAAGTCCATGAATGGTCATGGTTGTCCCTATGAAGCATCTAGGGACTCTACGGAGACAGGGAGCAGGCAGATGGCAGCCTCCAAGTGGAGACAATGGTGAGAGTGTGGGTGACCAGCTAAAATCCAGCTTTCATTTTGAGGTTCTAAGACTGGTGACAGTGACGGTTGGAAAACTGATGCTACTGACAGCCAACCAATTGGGCACTTTGAATGGGTGGATCTATGATGTGCAAGTTGTATGTCAACAAATCTGGTTTAAAAAACTCGAGCTGCAGGACGATGGGTACATGTTTGTGCGCAGAGCCTGGGACACCTGGGAAGATGTTGTCACCCACATCTACCTGCTGGGGTGCTCCAAGAGATTTTGCTGCCCACTCTCAAGGGCAGCGAGCCAAGTTCTCATTGCAATGAGATAGAGGAGTTGTCTCTGCACCCAGCCCTTACCCTGGTCTAGCCCTCCTTTAAGAGTCAGGCCCTGCTGCTGCGGGGCCATGGCACAAGGGTTCAGGGGTTGGTTCCACTTAAAAGCCCAGAAACAAGTGTCTGAACACAACACCAAGCACTGCCAGAAGGGCAGCCATCTTGCTTTTCTCCCTTCAGCTGACAGTGTGAGGACTGGCAGCATCATATATATGAAAGGGGCTGAGAAAAGGGAGGTGGTCACCGAAGCTTCGATGGCTGAGGCTCCTGCCTGACCCTCCTACAAAGCCTGTCAGTCATAGACTTCTGACAGAAGAGTGAGGTGATGCGGTCTGAAGAGCGGTGGTTCTCAACCTGTGAGTCTGACCCCTTTAAGAGGTCAAACAGTCCCGGGGGGCAGGGACGCATACCAGCCTTTCACAGAGGTTACATATCACACATCCTGCCTATCAGATGTTTACATCACAATCCATAAAAGTAGCAAAATTATAGCAACGGAAATGATTTTATGGTTGGGGTCACCGCCACACGAGGAACTGTATCAAAGGGCTGTAGCGATAGGAAGGTTGAGAACCACCGCCCAAGAGTCTGAGAGAGGCCTGGGAGTTCAAGTCAGCCTGGGCCACACAGCAAGACCCTGTCTCAAAAAAAAATAAGAAGTAACAACCCAAGTGGTACAAACACAGGCACCAGGTGAGGGTGGATCGAGGCTTGGCTCTGCTCTGTGCTCCGGATGGCCCTCCTTCCTGTGCCCACACCAGGTTTCCACATGTGGTCACACGGCTTCTGGCATCTGTCAAGGAGACTGTGGCCTGAATACCTCCAGCAGGAGAGCAAGGGTGGATGCCCCTGTGCTCCCAGCAGACCCCCACACTTCATGACTGGGGAGCTTCAGGCTGCTCACTCTTTGGAGCAAAAAAAAAAACCAGGCCAGGGGTCCAAGCCTGAAGAGCCCAGAACCAAGCCCAAAGCCGGGAGGACATTGGCCTTGGGTGTGATGGGGGATGGGAAGTAATGACGGTTGCTAGGTGCAGGGATAGTGTAGCTGTCCCAAGATCAGCACAGCAGAGCAGGATATGGTACAATGGCGCCTACTCACCAGCACCTGGGTGGGGGAGGGCTCCACCCCACTCCTCTTAGTAAACAGTTTAGTATGATTCCTAGCATACTGTGATAGGTAAAAGGGCTTCTATGCTCCTATCTAAGGAATGAGAAGCAGACCAGGCCTTCTCTAGGGACTTTTCTGTACAGGGCTATACCTGGGTGGCTGGATTGATTGAGGTCTCTGTGCTAGCCTCTATTTCCCCCTGATCTGGCTCAGTGCCCTCTGACCAACCCAGTTCCTTGGGGCCAAACCACCTGACTGCTGTGACCACCATCAGTGGAGGAGGATGGAGCCTGCCCCTGAGGGATCAGCCTTCCCCAAACATCTCCTGCTTCTGGTGGCTCAGGGACAGGGAACGGTCATCACCCCCATGCTAAGCCTCATTTCCCTGTGGTCACAGAGTAAAGGGTGAGGACTCAGGTCAGGGTGGGGCTCCATCATGCTCAGCTAGCATTTCCTCCTTCTGCTCTCTCAGATCACCACCCCCTTGAGCTCTCTACATTTCCCCGCCATGCCCCAACTCCACTATGCCCAGCAACCCCTCACAGGCCAGGCCATCCCCCAACAAACAGCCAGGCCTATCCAGCCAGGGGCTCCCACTCAAACGGAGGGGCTGTGAACCATCTCTGCCTGCATCCTGTAGCATCTTAGAGAGGAACAGGGAACAGGGCACGGGGAGGGGACAGAGAGGCCAGGCAGTTTCCAGGAGCAGCTCCCTGCTACTCCCCAAAATAACCACGGTGTATATCCATGGCCTCACACTGTAGACGCTTAGGATAAACCCTCGTAAATCTGTGTCCAGGACTGAAAACCAGAGGCCATGCCAGGGGCCAGACCCTCAAAGCTCTCTTGCTCTCTCTCTCTCTCTCTCTCTCTCTCTCTCTCTCTCTCTCTCTCACACACACACACACACACACACACTCTTCTGTCTGTCTGTCTGCCTCCCTCCCCACCCCTTCTCCTTGATGCTTTCTCCCATCACGGAGCTGTGAGGGCCCCAGCCCAGCTCACGCCCACGGACCACATATTTTAATGCGCCTTCACAGTCTTCCAGAAAAACAGCTACAGCATCTATGGCATTCTTCCTCCTCCTTGGAACAGCAGTGAGGGATGGGCATGGGGGAGGAGGGCCTGGGAGACGTGGGGGAGGAAGAAGCGAGCTTCCTGCCCTCCTCCCCTGAGGAACCAGAGAGCAAGGCTCCTGCCACTTTCCAGGCCCCAGGAAACTAGAAAAGCACCCCCGAGGGCAAACGCAGTCCAGAGACCCTGGGCCTGTGCAGGGGGGCGCGGGGGGGTTTCCTCAGTTCAAGGCCATGAATAAGTTGCCCACTTAGCTTTCTGGGATCTAAGTGTACCCAGACACCTCAAGGCATTTTTTTTTTCTTGAAACTCCCTCATTCATTTTAATACCTGTGCCTAGGTCTGGAAAGGCAGACACACACAGAGTCATAGACCATAAGGGAATGTGTAAATCTGACTCTCGGGGGACGCCCCAGGTGACCCTTGGGGGCTGAGGCAATTCTCAAAAACTATTTGAGTCCCATGGAGAAGCTACCGCTGACGCACGAAAGCTGAAGGAGCTTAGAGGGCAGGAAGACCCATGAGGGTCAGAGGCTAGGGCCTTCAGCCAGAGTCCTCAGGGCAAGTCCCCCGTTCCCAGATGTAGAGTATCTGGGAGGAAAGTGGACAACTGTCTTTCTAGTACCCTTGCTCATGGCTCCTCTTGGTGGGTCCATTAGTCACGTGTCGCCTTAGTCATTCAACAAACCCATCTTCAGGTCACACACTGAAGGCAGCCTGCAAACCAAACAGTGAAAAGAAGCTCGCTGGGAAAGGTCCAAGACCAACTCGCCCCGGCGAGGGGAGTCCTCACTGAGTTTTAGGATTATGATAGGCGAGGGGAAGAGAGGTGAAGCCAGAGAGGCAGCCGGGGGCCGGATCCTGAGGGGACGGTGTGGAGGGCTGAGCTCCGTTTGCTGGTTAACTTCCTTGACATCAGCCTCCCTGGAAAGTGCGTGATTTTCAGTGACTGTGCTGTAGAGAGCAGACCTGACTCATCAGCCTGCTAAAAGGATGGATGCATGAATGGATGGGCAAGATGGATGACTGGGTGGATGGATGAAAGAAGGATGAATGAGGAGGGGATGGGTGACGGAGGACTGGATGGATGGTAGATGGGTGATGGATAGGTGATGAGTGGGTGCTGGGAGGATGGGTGATGGATGAATGGGTGCCGGCTGGATGAATGATGGATAGGCGATAGTGTGTGGTGAATGAATGACTAGAGGGCTCTATGCTGAAAGCCTTAGGAAGCAGCTCAGGCCAAGCTTACTGACTGGAGGAGGGACAGGAGGCAGGGGCTCCATCGCAATGCAATACCACGCACACCAGGTGGAAGGGACCAGGATGCTGGAGAAAACCTGTAACCATGCTCTGAAGTTAGTTGTATTTGGTCATTGGATGCTCTGAAGTGCAGGACCGGTGCATTCTCAGGAAGATTGTTCGCTGTGCGAGGTTTATGGTGACCACGCTGATCCAAATCAGAGGGATGGCGGAGACGTGGAAGAGCAAGTGCATGGGGCCTGTGGCGCAGTAGACTCCTGCAAAGCTGAACCTCTTTGATTCCACTGAGTTGGCCAGCCAATGAGCAACAGGAATCCTCCTGTCTCCATATCCCCCTCCACCAACCCAGCACTGCTGGACATAGCCACACCCAGCTACTGGGAATTATATGGGTACTAGTACTGGGAATTTGAACTCAGGGCCTCATATTTGCATAGCAAGCGCTTTGCTGACCGAGTCACCTCCCAGCCCCTGTCCTTCATTTCTGCAGCTGCTGCCTGGCTCCACCTCTTCCACCCAACTCTCCCGCGGTATCGTTTCCCACCGCATGCAAAGTGGCTGCAGCAGCAATGCCAGGTGGCTTTGCCTGAGAGGAAGGTAGGAGGTTGGTGATGGCACAGAGGGCGGGGTGACCGTGATGATACGGGCTTGAGCAAGACAGCCAGGTGTCTTCTGGGAAAAGCCTGGCACTGGGTGAGGAAAGATCAGCCCTCTGGTTTGTTTTCATCAATGAGTGAAGCAGGGCTACCAGCCAGGACTCCCAAATCGCCCCTGAACAATGTGACCTCAGGGCCCCCATGGACTGAAAGTTCCAGATGGCGCTTTTTGCTGCAGCTTAAAACTTGAGGCTGTTTGTTCAGAGCGCAGCAAATGGACACCCCAAGGAGCTACCGTCGGTGGAGGATGCAAAGGAGAGCTGGCTTGTTGGAGGGAGGGGAGAGACGAGCAGCTGTCAGTCCCTGTTGGCTGATGGTGTGATAGGTGATTGCATCCTCTGAAGCTGGCTCTGTTCACCGCGCCTCCGGCTGTGTTCCATGGTGACACGCCAGCTTGCTGTGGGGAATCCATTCTAAGGGAAGGAAGGCAGCACACAGTGCCAGACTGCACCCTGGGCGGGGCCTTGTGTGCTGAAAGCGGCTCTCCCGGATGAGCCAGGACCAAGTCCTTTGGGAACATGTTTGTGTCTTGTGATTGATCTATAGATCCATCGGTGATGCTGTGGGCGTGGGCACTAAGGATCTCAGAAATCCTGTGGTCTTGGAGCCTAGTCATTCATATCTAACCTGACTGGATGGTCTTGACCCTGGATGACTGACCTCAACAGAAGCATCCAGTAATCAGATACTGGTGCCGTAAGGAAGGTTCAAACCCAGCAGAATGGCAGTGACCGGGAGGCAAGTTTGGTGTTGACTGGCTGGCATGGGGCAACAGTCCTGAGAGAGGCTGAGGAAGAGAGAGGTTTCACAGACACAAGGCTGACAGCAAATTTGCCTGCAGAGGACAGCTATTAAAGACCCACCTTTTCCCACTGGCCGTCCTTGCCTCTCTTGAGACTGTCTTATGTTGTGCCGTCCGTGACCGTTTGAGAATTAGCTCCTCGCTGTCATGTCCCTCCTCTGCACAGCTCCAGCACAGGAAGGACAGATACACTCAGCTGCCAGCTGGGCTTGGCACCACTGACACCTCAGAAATGCATCTTTATGGACTGTCTTGCTCAGTGTTCTATCGCTATGAAGAGATACCACGACCTCCAGCTCTTGTAGAGGAAAGCATTTAGTTAGGGCTGGCTTACAGTTTCAGACATTTGATCCATTGCTCACAGACAGGCATGGTGCTGGAGACAGAACTAGCTGAGAGCTCTACATCCCGATCCTCAGGAGGAAGACAGACAGCCTGGTTTGACCTTTTGAACCCCCAAAGTCCACTCCCCCTAATACACTTACTCCAACAAGGCCGTACCTCCTCAGCCCTCTCAAATAGTGCCACTCCCTGATGACCAAGCATTCAAACATGAGCCTTTGGGGGCCAATCTTATCCAAACCACCACATGGCTGATTGGTTGACTGTGTTTTTTGCTTTGTTTCGTTGCTTTTCTGGGTTCTCTGCGTGTAAGCAGCATCTTATATTTGGGGAAATGACTCACCTGATTCAAGCGGGATGAGACCAACGATAAGATGCTGAGACCCAACCTTGCCAGGAGATGCTCGGAGAACCACACAAGCCATTACTCCAGCTACCCAAAGGCAAAAGGACCAGCCTGGGCATGACAGCAAAGGGATGCCTTGCCTCAAGAGCAGCCTGTGTACATCGAAGGCCAGAGGTCAGTGTCCTGGAGAGATGGCAGCCCTCTGTGCTGACTGAGCACTTATCGGCCACACCACAGAGTCAGCCACACACCTGTGGAATACAACACTGCCCTGAAAACAAAGGAACGCCCACCACCAGCGAGAACACGGATGAGCCTGAGGACATTACCTCAAGTGAGATAAACAGACATGGAGAAACAGCTGTGTGTGGTCTCCTGTGTGGAAGCTGAAAAGGCCGGCAGAATCAGCTCCGCAGACACAACGTGACTACTGTGCAGTTAATAGCAGTATAACGTGTGTTTTAAAAGGGCGAAAAAGGAGACTGTTAAGTATTCATCACTAAAATAAGGGAGTGTGTGAGACCACTGGCTGTTGGTTGGCTTGCCCCCGCTGCGCTTGCACCGCAGAACACCCGAGGTACGCCGCATGTGCACGAAGTGTTTGCCAGTTAAATTTTTCAAAAGCAAACTTCAGCAAGTGCCCCGCCCCAGCAGTTCTAGAGAAGGAACCTTCAACGTGCAAGACACAGCAGCGGGGGTGGGGGGTGGGAGAGAAGGTGCAAGGCTGACCTGGGAAAAAGGCCTCTTGGAGGTCAGGCTAAGTACGGTGGGAGATCACGTGGTAGGCTGAGCAGGCCCAAGCCCTGGACTGGATCCCCAGTTGTTAGTGGAGATCTTGGAGACAGAGGAGCAAAGATTATCCAGAATGAAGATAACTTTCATTTATTTGCTGTGCTGGGGTTGAAGCCAGAGAGCTGTGTAAGGGCCGCAGCCCCTCAAGAGTGGTTTACAAGGAAACCAATCTCAGAGGGTTCCACACGTGTGTAACTAAGAGGGCAGGAGGAAAGATAATAGAAGAAAAGGGGCCCCAAATTTCTAGACCACAGGCAGACTTTACCGGCCCCTGTGCCCCATCCGCTCCTCGATTCCCATCCTTTCTTCCAGTGCTCAGGGTCCTGACAGGCCACTTTGCCCTTCTCGCAGATGTGGCTGTACTTGTGTCTCCCCTGGGACCTCCGCCAGCCTGAGAAACTGGGGGCCGCCCTGATGCTGTCTCACAAAAAATGAGAGTAGAGGATGGAAGCCAAGAAACCGTAGTTACTGGGCTCTAAGAAGCAGAGTGTTGTGGCCCCTGGACCAGTGATGACAGAAAGAAAGGGGGCATGGGTGTGCCCAAAAGGCCACAGCTATGTGCAGCCTGTTCACGACCCAAAGAGAACCAGATGCATGCCTGAGGAGAAGGCCATCAAGAGAAGTCCAGGAGCATAGCTGTGCCATCAGGGACTTCTCTCACACTTGTGCCCTTCCCCGTCTCTGTGGGAAGCAGCATTACTGCGCTGTTCACAGCAGGGTGGGCAGGAATCTATGTCAGGAAGGACAGCCATCAGGATTGAGACCTGCTGGTGTTACCGCCACACCCTTTACCAAAGCCCACAAGAAGAGCTGGATGGAAGAAAACCTGGCTTTGGAAGAAGCAGAGTAAAATAGCCATTTAAAAAGAGGAGGAAGAGAAAGAACACAGGGATGTTCCAAGTTACATGCTCCTTCAGCCTTCTGCCAGCTGTAACATAAACCTGGGCTTCTGGGACAATCAGGAAGGAAGTGTGCTCACACACACCTGACAAAGCAACCATTCTCCAGCGTCAGCAGGCTTTTGGTTTGGTGGCCTTCTTCCCTTCCTGGGTGAGTGGGCTCAGCACAGGTCTGTCTGTGCCCTCCCGCCCCCTGTCCACCCCCTATGTGTGCAGAGCCTCCACAGCTTCTGTTGTCCTCAGAGGATCCTAGAGGGACAGCTGGTGCCCACATTTGGGGCTCCCTCCAGTGGGTCCCGCTCTTTCTCTACCTTGGGTTGTGCTAAGTGATACTTGAGAATCTGTAGGGGACAACCCAGGAAAGGCCAGCTGTTCCTTTTTCTGTTGACCTGTTGGTAGCTCACCTGCTGAATCCCAGGACTTGCTCCGCTCTCGGTGGCCCCACCTTTCCAGCAGTCCAGCTGGGCGTGGCCTGAGCTGTCTGGGATCAAGCCAGTCCTTAGCAAGGGAAGTGTTTCTCCTCCAAACATCTGGACCACACAGCTGAGCGTGGGCCCCAGGAAGGGCACTGGGGATCCAGTTTTGCTTCGAGAGAAAGTAAAAGGGCCTGTCAGCCTAGGGGAGGGAGGGATTGTATTCCGTAGTGTGTGGCACGAGGGTGATTGTCTTGTCCCTTTCCCGTGATTCACTGCTAGACCAGCTTTAGCTGCCATTGCATGGGGCAATGGGCCATGGGGGTCAGGACTAGCTCAAAGCAACTCTTTCAATGCCCCACAGCAGAATCACTCGGCAGGGTGAGAGGAGGAGCCAGGCCTCCCAGACCTGAAGAATAAGAGGTCCCAATGGCCCACCTCTCTGGCCCCTCGTGATGCTAACAGCCACTGAGGTCCCAGACACCCAGGGTGATCCCATCTCTGCTCTGCTGACAGATGGGAGGGGATAAGCCCGACCCTGATGCGTTTGCAATTCTGGTTCCCAGCCACACACAAGGTCCAGACCAAGGGCAGAGGGCCGTGGCAGGGTTGCAGTAGCTACTAGGGAAGAAAGACAGTAGTTGGGTCCCTGAATGGCAGGTGGCCGCCCAGGTAGACAGCAGCGCCATGGAGACGACATGCAGTGTGGAAGCAATGAGGTCACCTTCATAGACCTCACTGGGCCTCTGCATCTCAGGGCCCCATTTGGGAGTGATGGTACCCCGCGGCTCATCTCTCTGAGGCTCACTGGTCCTCACTCCCATAAGCTTGGACCAGGGTGAGCTCCATGGTAGCAGTGTCGTAGGCCATGGGTTTAGGGCAGCAAGAGGAGGGATGAATGTCAGGAGAGCTTCTGAATGGAAGGAGCTGCCTTCCATGAAGCTGGTGACAGACCTTGGAGCCAGACTATGGTATTCTAAATGACCCTTCTGTTTCTGGGCCCTTCAAGGTGACAACGGTGCTCACCATAAGCTGACTTTACAGCAAACCAGTGACTAGATGGTCAGTTAATGGCCATAATGTCACACTCTTTAAGGATGGCGTGCCTGCCCTCTTCCCTGCGGACTGCTATCAGACACCTGTCCTCCCTATCTGGTGTCCAGTGCGGCTAATTAATGATGTTGCTTGGCCTCCCCCTTCCTGCCCCGGAAGGGGGTGTTCACCATATCCACAGAGGGGAAAAGAAGAGGTTAGGCTCAGTGCTGGGCATGGTCCCAGCCCTGGACTCATTTTGGATCCCTAAATACAGGTTGTGTGACCCTGGCCAAGTTAGTAGCCTTCTGAGCTTCGGCTTCTTCATCTCAGAGGCAGGAAAGAGCTATGCTGGGAGTTGGGAGGAATTGCTCATTCATTCATTCATTCATTCATTCAGTGGCTATTTATTGCCCATCTACTAAAGACACATCCAAGACAATGCTGACTGAAGGCGAAGGTGAGAGGCTCACCCTTATCATGTTAGGTTCAAGTGGACAGGAAGGTAGCCAGCAAGCAACCCTTTCAGTGTATGACAGAGAGCCTGGTATGAATGTAAAGCAGGGAACCCAGCCCCCTCTGCCATGTTCGATCTGGAGACTATGGAACAGATTGCATCAGCCTAGTCAAGATGGTCAGGACCGTGGGGTTTTCAGAGCTAAGACCCCAGCCATGAGGTGAAGCCCTAGGATTGGGGGAGGGTCACTCTGGGGTGGCGGACAACAGCTACCCTGAAGCTACAGGAGGCTCAGTGTTGGAGGGGTGGAGATTACAAAAGCCCCCAGGAGCAGGGCCAGGGAGCTGTCTGGTGGGCAGGTGGGAAGGCACGCTTTACCCACTGCGAGGCCACCGCAGAGGTTGCCGGGAGGGAGTCTGCCCTGTGGGCTGAAGGCTCAGGGGATGCAGCACAGTGGCCAGGCCTCGCTGTAACTGCCTTCCCTTAAGGATGGGGAGAACCCACTCCCTGATTCAGACCACCAGCACTGCACACGGCCCCGCACATCCACGGAGCCCGCCCATCTCGCCCCCATATCCCGACACCCCAAACAGTGACTCACGGAACAAGACAGCAGCCGTGCACTGGGGTTAAAATTATGCAAGCCACGTGCGTGATATTAAAAAACCCCAGGAGCGTGTGTTTCCAGTGCAGGGGATGCCAGAATGTAGCTGCTTTATTTAAGGAATTTATTGGGCTGGTGTGAACGGATGTTTGTTGAAGGTTTTTTTCTCCCAGTGGGGGAGAAACAGGTACCTGCAGCCTGGTGGCTAAAAATAGAGGGAACCTCAGCCTGCTGCATGCAATGGGTCCCAAAAATACCACCTCTTCCCTGCTTCCCCAGCAGCAGCTCCGGAGGAGTGGCCGAGCCAGCTCCTGGCAAAGCCTGGTTTGGTGGCAGCCTGAGACCCCAAGGCTTCACTTCAGAGCTCCTCATAAACTTCTTGAACTACAGGCTTGCCGTGTGCCCATCCCAGGGGCCAGCCTAGAGCCATCTGATCCCCAGCTTGACCCTGATTCTGTCTTCTTGTGTAACCTTGACTTCAGATTCAATGTCCACTCTTGGGGGCCCTTGAGAGGCTTAGGTAAGCAGAGCTGTGTAGAGTAGGGATGCATCAGTAAAGAGTGGGGTACAAGAAAAGACACTGGGGACCAGTGCGAGCAAAGCTGATCACAAAGCTTACAAAGATGTCCGGTGGGGCCTGTTATTTCATACAGTCCATATACACTTTTTTTTTTTTTTTAAGAAAGAAAGATCTGCAGAGCCTGGCTCTTTCTGTCTTTCCCCGTGGAAGGTCAGAAGTACCAGCTGAAATCTCAGCCTGGCCCCTGGGCCCCTGCGTGGCCTTGAGCTGGTGTCTTGTGTTTTTCTGAATTGTTCTTTTCATAGGAATACCTGTGAGAGCCGGGCATGGTGGTGCAGGCCTCTTATCCCAGCACTCTGGGGGCAGCAGCAGGTAGACTGTGATTTAAGCCAAGGCTGGTCTACACAGGGGGTTTCAGGACAGTCAGGGGCTACATAAAGAGACCCCATCTCAGCAAACAAACAAACAAGGGCATGCCCCTGTAGCTTACAGACAGTGCCCCCCCCCCACACACACACACCAGGAGAGCAGCCCCGGTAACCCTTTGGCCAGGGGACACTCGCTCAGACATCCACTTGCTTGCTTTCTGCCCACAGTTCTTCTCTGTGAGCTCTGGGGGGGGGGGGGGCTGTCCATGTTGACGTGGTTCCCTTACCCAACTCATCCTCATCTAATTGTTCTGTCACCCACTAGCAGGGACCTCCCTTAGGGACTTCAGTTCCCCTCATGGGAGGAGGTAGTAGCCAATGGGCTCTTTCCTCCATTATGGGACATAGTTAGTGCTGCGGAAATGTCCTGATGTTGGTACCATTATTCCTAGCTCCATTTAGCACATGTGGAAATGAGGCCCAAAGAGGTAAGGGATTTGTCCACAGTTACTCAGTGAGGCACAACCCCTCCCCCCATTGTATGTCAAACTTCTGCTCTTTTCTCTAGAGCCCTCCTTCCTTTCCCCCCTCCTCCCTCATTCCCTGCCTGGGTGTGTGTGTGTGTGTGTGTGTGTATACCTACTCCCCTTTGTATTGACAATTTTCTTTTTTAATTAATTGTTTTATTAATTACAGCTTATTATTTTCTGAATTGTTCTTTTCATAGGAATACCTGTGAGAGCCGGGCATGGTGGTACAGGCTCTCACCATTTGTATCCCAGCTGTAGCACCCTCCCTCGTCCCCTCCTAATCCTACCCTCCCTCCCTCATCTCCTCCCATGCCCCTCCCCAAGTCCATTGATAGGGGAGGTCCTCCTCCCCTTCCCTCTGACCCTAGCCTATCAGGTCTCATCAGGGCTGGTTGCACTGTCTTCCTCTGTGGCCTGGTAAGGCTACCCCCAACTCAGGGGGAGGTGATCAAAGAGCCGGCCACTGAGTTCATGTCAGAGAAAGATCATCCTGAGTGAGGTATCCCAGAAGCAGAAAGACACACACAGTATATACTCACTTAGAAGTGGATATTAGACATAAAATATAGGATAATCATGCTAAAATCGGTACACCTAAAGAAGCTAAGCAAGAAGGAGGACCCTGGGTAAGATGATCAATCCTCATTCAGAAAGGCAAATGGGATGGACATCGGAAGAAGATGAAAACCGAGGACAGGACAGGAGCCTACCACAGACGGCCCTACCCAGCAGGGTATCAAAGCAGACGCTGAGACTCATAGCCAAACTTTGGGCAGAGTGCAGGGAATCTTAGGAAAGAAGGGGGAGATAGAAAGATCTGGAGGGGACAGTTACTCCACAAGGAGAGGAACAGAACAAAAAAAATCTGGGCAAAGGGGTCTTTTCTGAGACTGATACTCCAACCAAGGACCATGCATGGAGATAACCTAGAACCCCTATACAGATGTAGCCCATGGCAGCTCAGTCTCCAAGTGTGCTCCCTGGTAATAGGAACAGGGACTGTCTCTGTATTGACAATTTTCTTAAAAGAGTTATAAGGGACAGAGTGTTTCTTCCTCCTGCTGCACAGCGTTTCCCTGTCAGTGTCTGTTCCCTGGCCAAATGATGGGCTAGCCTTCCACCTCCCCCTCCTGCCCCTCACCTGATGCGGACAGTCCCATGTCACTGGGAGTCTGTGGCAATCAGAGGAGAAGTGGACAGGGATGGGCCTCTCAAGGCAGCTGCTATAGCAGAGAAGGCTACTTTGTTGGGTCTTTTCAAGAGGGTAGCCTCAAGCAGTGGGAGACCGGGATACGTCTTTCTTTGCTTTCTGCTGCACCCCTGGGCCACCTGTTGCTCAAAGGATTCTTCCCACCAACTCCAGGGCCTCAAGGTGGCTCTGCCTCCGTTCCCACTCTCACGGTGGCCCCGCCGCCCTGGCAGACCCTGACTGCTGTCTACAACAGTCTGCAACAAGCACAGCTGCCACCTTTGCCAGGCTGTCTGGCCCTGGAGTTCCCTGTAGCCACCTCCTCTCACTTGTCAGTCTTTGGGGTCCTGTAGCCCCCTGAGACTTGGGGAAACCACTCCTGACACACATGTTTACAGCAGGATATGAACAAACCCCTCAACATGAATGTGAGGAGTCTCCTGAGCAGCTTCCCAGAAGTGTGTCACACACACACACACACACACACACACACACACACACACACACACAGGGATGAGCCCCCAAGGCTTGGATTCTGTTTCTTCACAGGAAAGTCCTCTGCAGCAGCACTCTGCCTTGCACCCTGGCCCAGAAGGTGCCAGCCAAGAGGACCATGCAGCTTGGGGCAGCTCTCCTCAGCTCAGCTCTGTGAGACCCCCTTGCACTTCTCTGGCAGTTGTCAGGTTTGCTGCCAGGGGAGTCCTTACTCTCGGAGTATTTTCACTGTGGAATTCAGCACAGAGACACCACAGCTCAAGAGAGCTTGCAACGTATGGCTCTGAGGTTTCTCTAGAAGGCAACAAACTTCCCAGCTCCCACAAGCCCCCTTGGCCTGGCCTTGGCCACCATACCATCCATGCACAAGTGGCCACCACCTGATGCCACACTCCTCCTCACTCCATGCGGTCTGTTCTGTCAGCCTGGCTTGACCCAGAGAGTGGCTGTGTGGGAGTGGTCATTGTAACTGCTGCATCATGGGGATTTTAGGCTTCGATACAGCAGATACTGCTAAATAGATTATCTACAAAGAGACAGATAAGTAGAAATGTGAGCTAGGTAGGTGTAAGTAGACACTAGATAGAAAGAGTTCATGGCCATTGTCCACTAAAATATTCTTGTGAAATATCTGGACTTTACCCCCTTTTACATTTCATTAAACGGCGCCCCCCCCCCCCACACCTCACCTCTATCCCCGTGTGTTATATACTTATCGGTCTGGGTGTACACAAATTGGAACCTAGAGGTCAATGTTGGGTGCCTTTCCTCAATCTCGCCACTTTACTTTTTGAGACAGTCTCTCACTGAACCTGAACCTGACCTCCTACGTACACCAGTGTGGAGGTCACAGGCACCTGCTGCCAAGCTCACCTTTCACACGGGCTCTGGGGTTCCAAACTCATGTTTGTACGACAGTTCATACATGGAGCCTCCACAACCCTTGGTCATG
Organism: Meriones unguiculatus; assembly: GCF_030254825.1. NCBI lineage: Eukaryota > Metazoa > Chordata > Mammalia > Rodentia > Muridae > Meriones > Meriones unguiculatus. The sequence goes on from NC_083359.1 coordinate 37,257,543, forward strand.
TTGCTTTTTGTTCCTTAATGTCACACGAACAATAAGACTTTGGGGAGTGGGTATTTGGGGACAAGGACTCGTGTAACCTAGGCTGGTCTTGAACTTGTGGCATTCTTCTGCTTCAGGCGCCCTAGTGCTGGGGCTAGAGACCTGCACCGCCATGCCCAGCTTACGTTTTTCTTCTGTGGACGAACTGTTTGGTTTTACTGGCGTTGTTTTTGAACTCCTGATGTCGTAGACACCTGGATGTGGGATTGCAGGTCTGTGCAGCGCAGAACGCGAAGATATTTGTCTTGTGCCCACGCGCATGTCTCTCGTTTTTGTGAGTGGGCAGGGTAGGGTCTCATGTGGCCCAGGCTGATCTCAAACTCCACGTACGGTCAAGGATGACCTTGAACCTCTGCTCTTCTTGCCTCCACCTCCCAAGTGCTGGCCCTGGTTTTACGGGTGTGCCCCAGGCCCAGTTTCTGAGGCGTTGGGGTGTGAATTTGAAGCTTTGTCCAAGCCTATATACTGACCTGCCCTCTGCCTCTGAAGATATTCCTCTGTGTCGGTGTTCTCCTTTAACCTAGATCCTTCTGCCACCATTGTTGTGACAGTGTGGGGCAGGATTCTGTTCCTATATGGACAGCCAGCTGGACCAACGCTAGTCATTAAAGACTGTCTTTATCCTGTGCTTGGCATAAACCACACGACTGTTTGTGTCTGTCTTCTGTCTTCTGTCCAACAGGTCTGGCCATTTATCCACACACAATGCCACACTGTTTTAGTTAGTCTTAGTGTTGGCATTAATATCCAGTAAGGCTAGAGAAGGCTTCAGACATGGAGGAGGGAGAGAAGGGCGACAAGGAGGAGATGGAGTTGGGTGGGGGAGGCTCAACCTGAGCAAAGCAGGTATAGAAACGCCATTATGAAAACTGTTACCTTGTATGCTAATTAAAAGAAAATTAAAACAGCACAAAACCAAAAGGTATCCACTGAAGAAACTTCTCCCATCTCATTCTTCTGCCTCCTCCTCTTCTTCATTGTAAGTAGCTGTCTTTTATCCTTCCATTTCTACTGTTTTTCTGAAAAATAGAATCTGTTTTCACACACAAGCATGCATGCCTGCCTGTCAGAACTTTGTTAGGGTTGTGTGCTTTGGATCTGTCAGTCAGCCTGAAGCTGACTTCTTTAAAACACTGAGCCAGCCAGGCCGTGAATAGCATGTGCCCCTCCATTTATTTTGGCCCATTTGGATTCCTCTTAGCAGTGTTGATAGAGGGAACTGCTGTTTGATGAAGTGGGTGATCTTGCTGCAACACAGGAACAGCCTCCTGTTCATGGGGATGTAGTCCCAGAGCCCCAAAATGACCTGGCCAATTACCCAGCCAGAAGACAGCAGAACGAGAAGTCCGAGCATCCCGCTTGACCAATCTGGACCGCTCGACGGAGGGTGCTTCAGCAAGCAGGCACACAGTGATGAGCCGAGGGGTGGCTGCATCCTGAGTGCACACACCGGCTGCTTCCCGTGTCTTGGCTCCTGTGGCTGGCTGATGATCCACTCCCACAGTGCCGAGAGGCATGTGCACCCTGGGCATGTCCACAGCACAGACCCAGAAACAAGGCAGACAGGGGCATGTGACCCACCTGGGGTCTGCCAGTCAGTCAGGGGAAAGCTGTGTTTGAAGTTGGGCTCTTAAGTGCCACACAACCCTTTGTTCTAGTTTTCTTCAAAAGTCTGTATCCCCGGGGCCAGTTTTCTGCAACTCCAGAGAGCCATCAGGACGCTGGCTGCTCCAGTAGGCTGGCTGGCCCCTCGGCAAACTCCCAGCCACTTGTGGGCCAAAAGCAAGAAAGCACAGCCTCTGCGGTCGGACCGGGTGAGTCCCAGGCCTCCTTGTGCCACAGCTGGCTAAGTGACCTTAGATAAGTTTCTTCCCCTATCTGAGCGTCCCAACAGAGAGCAGACATGATAATAGACCCTGCCTTGCTGAAGGAGACGAGGGGCAAAGATGGGGCCATTGGAAGCAAATCGTCAACTGGGTTCTTTTTCTTACATCACTGCAAGAGTTGTCCTGGGGATTAACAGGACCAAGCCCAGATGCTCAGTATCTCTTCCTGTATGACCACAGGTGAGCTACCCACATGTGCTGGGCTTTAACTCTTACGTAGAGAAGTAGACACCTTGGCAGAGCTACCTCCTTCCACTACTGCAATCTTGGCATATGCAAAGGGCCTTGGAGGGCCCGGGACTCACTCAGCCTGGGTTACCTTTCCTTGGTGTCTACATCCATCTGAACATGGTTAATATGTCTTTGGGTAAGAATAATCTTCTTGTGGCCCTTAGATAAACTCCTGCTACAACTATCTTCAGACCCAAACATGCATCTGTAGGTAAACAGGGAAAACCATGGCACAAGGCTTCTTTCCCTTTTCCCCTTGGCTGCCAGGTATGTAGCTGCTGGGCTCTGTGCAATGTAGAAGTGACTTGCTCATTGAAGGCAGTACAGCAGGAATGAATCCTGAACCCGGAGACATTCAGACCCCCTGGCGCTTTGTTTAGCACTGTGGTGGGTGACTTCAGCACTCTGAGCCTGCTTCCTCCTCTATAGAGAAATGAGAACCCTCTGAGTTCTACCTCCTCCCCCCAGGGTAAGCCTGACACCTCATCTCCCAGTCTGTTTCCTCTCCTGGGACATCCATGGTCACCTTGGCTGGTGGTGGTGAGGACGCAGACAGTGCTGCCAGGAACCTGCTACCCAGTAGCCTTGTACACAGCAGTTGATAAAATGAGTGGTTATGACCCCGAGGTTTGCAAATTGAGGCTTTTCCTTCTGTGCTGAGGACCAAATCCAGAGCCTCGTGAGTGTCAGGCAAGCACTCTGTCTCAGAGATAAATCCCTTGGCGTTACATGATAAGAGCTTTGCTCTGGAGCCCAAGCCCACCAGGATCTCTCGGCCCTCCTGCAACCTTCCTGTGGCAACTTTCAAGCAGCCCTGTAAACTGCAGCCTGGCTTCCAGCTTCCTGAGCTGGGGGATGCGTCTTCGGTAGGCATCCCCGGCTCAGGTTAGTCTTTGCAGGTGTACCGACTGCTACCAAGGCTGGTTCTGTCAGAGCTGGCCCCACAGAAGAGCCAGGCCCAGCCTCCCACTGCCACTGTTCTAGAGGTTCCTGGCAGCGTATAACTAGAGTGACGCTCACTCGCAGGGCCTGCAACCCTTGAGTGGCTGGTGCCAGAGGAAGGTGGCATCTCTGCAGTGGGCGGGGCAGGCGGCTGTGTGCTGAAATCCAAGAGCAGCTAGACTGGAGGCTGTGGCCAAAGCCTGATGGTACCCCACCTGCCCTGTCGTCTGGGTGCTGTGGGAATATTTCTGACCTGCCACCTGCTTTCCTAAGCCCCTGTGCCCTGGCCCTTGTCTTTTCTCACTCTTGAGGCACACTGGAGCTGGTCCGACCTGGGTACCCATCCCCACTCCATTTAGCATCTGAATGCCTGAGGCAAGGGACTCCACTTTCTGTGGTTCTGTGTCTATAGATGGATTTACAAGCTGTCTTGTTTGGTGTGGCATGATCCCACTGTCTGGAGAGGCAGGAGAGGGTCATGGGATGCATCTGTGGTCAGAAAGCCCCAGGCACAGCACATGACCAGGGCCCCACATCCCTCCCATCCTTTCATGCTTCTGCCCTAGGTCTGGTCCCGGATCTCCTACCCCATGCAGAGGGAGGTTCCATGCTTTCTCAGCGGGCCCTGTGGAGGAGCTAGATTGGTAGCGACTAGAGAAGCAGGGCTGTAGAAGATCAGCATGGATCAAGGGAATACTCTCTGGGGTTTTGCTAGCCCGGGACTCTAGAGGGCCCACCATTGTGCACTCCTGCCACTCAGTGGCTTCTGGAACCCCGTGGAACCTGGAAGCTCTCACAGCACTGTTTCTAGTTGCTTCTCCCGTCCCACTACAGGGGTCTCCCTACTGGCCCAAGCCACTGTCCCCACCCTCACTCAACAGCTTCGTTTTCTTCTCAGGGCTGGGTGGCCGCACCCTTGGTTCGTGTTTTAATGCAACTGCTTCTTGTGTTTGCTTACTTTTGCCTGCACCTGTCACTCTAGATGAGGTGGGCCTACTGTCACTGCGGCTCCTTCTCTCGAGGCTCTTTTCTTCCTCTCCCTTCTTCCTCCTTTTCTGTCTTCTCCCAGTCAGAGCCAGGCCTCTCTGTAGACATCTTATGCAGTGGGCACCGAGTGGGGCCAGCTCTGTGTGGGGAGCCAGAGGGGAATGTGTCCCCGGGAAGGACAAGAAGGCAGCACCTGCTGTGAGGGGTGAGGGCAGAGCTGAAGGACAGGACAAGGTGCAGAGGGACCTCAGTGAGTGAGCAATTACCATACATACCCAAATATAAGACAGTCTAGAATCTATCCAGACTCCAGGCAGAAGGGCAACCTCCATTCTTCCCAAGAGCCCATGCATGTAGATCTAAATTGTCCAAAAAACGAACATGAAGGGAAGAGGGACAGTCAGACGTCCGATTAAAGGGTTAATTTATTATCCTATTTGCACATCCACGTTTTAAACTCACGTTGCTTAACACGCTAATTCAGAACTCTGGACCCTCAAGAAATTCTTTGATCCCAATTCTTTTCTGTATGACTTGTCACTGTGCCCTCATGGAGGAGGTGGCATTTCCCCAAAGCGCATCTTCTCCGGGGGGTTGAGGCGTTCAATCTCAGCCTTGCAAATCTATGTGTGCCACTTGGGCAGTGCACCCCCACCCACTCAGGCCGGTGGGGGGTTGGGGCGGGGGTTCAGTGGCTACAGGTGAGCCTCCATGACAACACAGCCACTTGCTGGAGGGCTCTGAAAGTGACCTTTAAAAGGCTGGTGCCGCCACGAAGTCCTTTTGCCTTGAGTCCTTTTATCTGAGTGAAATTCCTCAATTCCTTTTATAGCAATGGTGACCTCTTTAAGTACCCCAGGCTCGCAGAGAGTGGAGGCCCATCCTGCTAAAGCACCTTTGCCCACCAGAGTTTGGGGTGAAATTCTAAATAACTGAGAGCACTTGTAATTGAGAATTAGGAACTCAGCACAGAGCGGCCCTGGATATGGCTTCCTGGAGGTGGAGAGCTGAGAAGCAGACGGGGAGGCTCTCCGCTGTGCACCAGGTTTTATCCACACAGCCTCAAGGGGAACTTGCCCTCGGCAGCTGGGAGCTATGTTTCAGGGTCTCTTCCACTCAGTGAGCCTCAGTTTCCCTGTCTGTGTTGTGGGGGCAATAACCCTAAGGCAATGGGAGGACAGAGTATGGGATCTAGAGCCCGAAAGCAACAGTGAGGGACGGGGTCTCCTTAGACAACCCATCACCCCTCCCCCATCGCGGTGTTTCAGCCTGCGAACTGGGACTAGGAAGGACACTAGCTCCCTGGCTTCAGTACAGGAAAGTAGCTAAGGCTGGACAGGTGCTAAGGAAAGACCTATGCGGTGGGGAATGCTGGCCACCCCGACTCTCCCCACCTCACACATAACCCCCAACCAGCGCTGCCGGGACGCTCTCAGTGTTATCGCTGGCTTTGATCGCTACGTGATCTTAATTGCTAATCTTTCCCGTCTCTTCCTGGAGAGCAGGGACTGCACCTGGGGCTCAACCCAAGGCGATGAAGGAGGGACAGTGAGCTAATGACCGGCCTCCTCCCCCGCCTCCCTTACACACCACCGAAGTCTTCCCTCCTAAGTAGGTGGCCCAGGGGACGGAGAAGTCCCCACCCCTCCCCAGCTCACCCTGGCTGGACTGTCACGGAGCCCTTGACACTGTCCGGCCTGACCTGCAAGGGTGCGCCTCGCCCCTGGAGGCGCCGGGCACCACCCAGAGTGGCCCCAGGGCCCGGAGGAAGCCTCGGCTCCCGCTGGCCCCTCCCGAGGGGCAGAACGAACCCGGGCGGCCCGCGCGGGAACGGCGAGGGCGGGAGGCCAGCCCCGCCCCTCCGGCGAGCTGCCCGGTGCAAACTTTCAAAAGACGCGGCTGGCGGCGGCGGCCCCGCCCCGGCACGGTTGGCGGCGGGCGCGGGGGCGGGGCGGGGCGGGCGCGCCCCGGCCGGTGGCTCCGCCTCCTCCCGCCGCCGCCCGCACCGCTCAGCTGCCGCCAGCCGGTCGCCGGTGCGGCGGCGATGCCCCGCAGCCTGGCCGCGGCCCCCGGTCCGCCCAGCTAGTCCCCCCTTCCCCCGGCGCCACGACTCTCGGAGCAGCGATGGGCAACACGGTGCACCGGACCCTCCCAGGTACGCCCGGAGCCGCGCCCCGAGGTGGCGCGGAGCGCTCGGTCTTCCCCGAGCCGCCCCAGCCGCCGAGCCCGGGTGCACGGGAGAGCCTGGCTGCCGGCCCCCGATCCCCCGAGCCTCACCCCTGCGGGGCCGTGCGGACACCCCCCCCCCCCCGACCCTCCCGGCCTCGGCCGTGCGCCCTGCGCCTTTGTTCCAGCCCGAGGTCGCTGAGGATCGAGCCGGGGGGCCATCGGGGCTTCCCCTGGCCCGAACCCCCAGGGGGGCTGCGGGACGCCGGGTGTCCTGGGTCTCCTGGCGCGGCCCGCGGGCGCCCCCGCCGCACGTGCTACTTCTTGGCATCGCCTCCCTCCCGGTGTCCGCTCAGCTGGGGGCTGTCCAGCCCCATCTGAGCCGCTGCCGCGGAGCGCATCGCCCCCTAGTTAAAAAGCGCCCTAGAATTTCCCAGAGCGGAGAAAGGCGGTGGGCGAGGGGCGTTGGGCGTGCGTGTGTGCGCGGAGGCCGGGGACGCCACGCCTCGCTGAAAATACCTAGCGACGGTGGAACAGGTCAGCTCGCCCAGGCTGTGTCACTGCCTGTCTGCAAAGAAGCGTCCTCCTAGGGAAATGCACCCCGGTTTTACACACGAAGAAGTTAGAGCTCACAGCAGGAGACGTGAGCAGATAATGGCAGTGGTGGGAGACGGCATGGGCCCTGTCTGCCCCGCCCCCCACGGCCCCAAGTCTTCGGAAGTGTTTGGCCATAAAGCTGGTCGGTCTCAGCATCCTCCGGGAAAGGCTGAGTGTGTGTGTGTTGGAGGAGGGTGGTTCAGAGGAGAAGCGAGTTGGCTGTAGGTCAGATTTAGTGCAGCCGGGCGGGCACCCCATCTCTTCTCTGACACCCCCACAGCAGTTATCCGAACAGAGTTGTCTCCTCCCCTGGAAGGGACTGTCTGCATAGTGCCAGCCTGAGGCCCAAGGGCTGCTGGGGAAGGAGACGGCCCCTTGTACTAAGAAGCCCGCTGAGCCGCTTTCACTACTGTCAGCCAGGTGGAGTCCCAGCTGACAGGTCATCTGCTGACATTTAGAACCCGGCTCTGTACGAGATAAGAGTGGCAACACGGCTATTGCTAGGATGGGGAGACCCAGCCACCAATCCCGAGGGTCCTGAGGTCTCATGAGGGATGTCAGCCACGGGAGGCCAGGACCGAGAGAGACACCACTCCGTGCTCACGTTCTTAATTCAGAATGTCTGTGCTATTCCGGTTGGTTTTTCAGAAAGCTATTCTGCCACCTGTGGGTCACACTTGGAGTAAGGGAAGGGACAGGCAGCCTCACCAGGTGGCCACACGTGGAGACTGATGCAGTGGTCCTTCCCCTCGGCTCTGTGGGTGGAGCACTCTAGGCTGGGGGCTCAGGGTCAAGGCGGGTCGTCACCCCCCTCCCCCCGTGGTATCTAAGTGTGTGAGCCTCCTACCGTTTGAGGGACTAATGCTTGCACCAAGGGAGAGGGAGAGGGGGGACATCAGCTAGCAGGTGCCAAGAAGGTGAAGAGCTGTATGTTGTTCTCAGATCTGGCTGCCGTCAGCTTCTTGAAGCTTTATACCCTGGACCAGTCTTCCCTGTCCGGTCAGTGTCTTGACATCCGGTTCTGTGGTCACCTTTCCCGGGAGTCCTTCCGCAGCTCTGCTCTGCTCTGTTGCCGGGACACCCTCCTAGGACTGCTTGTTCACATGACTGTGCCGCCCTGTCGCTGCATCTTGCTGTGACTCTCCATGGGGTTCCGTGAGGACAGGGCCCATGCCTTGATCAGCGTGTTCCCTGGCTTGCCCGTCCCAGAGCCTAGTGCCTGGCGCAGGCTCAGAACCGGGTGGTGGAGCGCAAATGGAGCCTGCATCTTTGGCTGAAGGAATGCTTGGCTCAGGCTTGCCCTGAGGAAGCCTGTGCTTTCCTGCTCGGGGAAGGCACACGTGAGTGGGGTTCATTGCACAGGACTAGAAATAGAGGACTGGCATTTGCCGAGCACCTGCATCCCGTGCCAGGCTCCCTGCATGCGTGGCTGCAGTCACACGCCGAGCATGCGTGTTAAGGCTGCTCCACTCCCTTCGGGCTGTCTAGAGTCTCCCTCTCTGACCTCCCAGTGGCTCCCACTTCCTTCCCTCAGGCCTCTGCTCCATACTGGGTCTTGACATTGTTGGTTCCCTCCCTGGCCCTTCCTTAGCTTTGGGGTTCTCCTGGGCGTATGTCACTGTGTGACACGTGTGTGTTTTAGGTGACTGCTGTATGCTGAGTATCTGGGGTAGGGGCTGAAACACAGGAGATGTTTGGATGGTTGGTGAGTGAACCAAGAGTTTCATTCTCCCGGCCACCCTGCACAGCTGCCCCATCACTCCCATTTAATGGATGAAACGGGAAGGCTTGGGAGGTCAAATGACTGGTCCTTGCCTACACGGCTCCTCTAGTTGGCAGCGCCAGAGTTGAAATCCAGGTTTATTTAGCTCCAAAGTCCTCTTCTTCCTGACAGACATTCTCCTCTCAAGGAAGGCTTAGATAACATTTATTAAGTGCCCCCGTGGTTTAGATAATGTTTATTGGGCATTCCACCTCGCACATGGCATGGTATGGGGCACAATAAGGAAATGCCAAAGAAAGGGAATTGCCCTTTGGTTGGCATCAGTAACCTCCTTGGCAGCTCTCTCAAGCTGCACCGACATACTTTGGTGCATAGCCTTGACCCAGGAGAGGGCAAGGGTCAGCAGGAGACCTTGCGTCCGCTGAGCTCCTACTGTGTGCTACAGCCTCCCTTTCCAGCTCCACCCTGCAATGTAGGGTATTAGTCCCCTCCAGTTTAGAGGAGGGGACACGGACTGGCTAAGTCCAGCTCACACAGGCATCAACCAAGCTGGGACTTAGCTGACTGAGATCCATCAGGTTCCTAAGGCCACACAGTCTCGTTCTCCTCACTTCACTGGCCTTCCGCTGGGTTTTATAAGGGGAAAATAAACAGGTAAAATGGGGGAGGGCATCACTCCAGGAGGGGGTGGGTGGGAGGAAGCAGTCTCTCCTTTTCTCCCAACCGGCACGTTCTAGACCCTTCCCTGTGCACCTCTGGGGTTCACAGCCCTGGCTGTGTTTACCCACAGCACTGATTGGAGGAGATGCTGAATTCAAACTATAGACTGGGTTTAATCATTAAGTTGGCCAATGCTTGGCCAAGCCAATGGCTTTCAGTGTCTGGGAGTCTTGTTTGAGGAGATATGCTGAGTCTGCCCTGGGCGACACAGGCAGGCCAGGCCAGCCCTTCACTGTGTGTGTTCAAAAGGGCTATCTTTGATTTCACAGGCAACAAATGGAGGCTCAGAGAGGTCAAGGGCACTATACCCAGGAGGAGAGAGAGAGAGAAAGACACACACATAGACAGACTGACTGACTGACTGGCTGGCTTAGGCTTCCTAACCTACTCCATAGCTTGCAGATGCTAAGTCTAGAAAGGGTGTACTCACACCTGCCTTAGAAGACTCTTTCCACAAAGCCCCTCTCCTCATCAGCCTCAGACAGGGCCCTCCTAGACAAGACCATCTTAAACAAGGCACACCAGAACAAGATTCTCCCAGACAAAGCAAACCTGGGCAAAGCCCCAAAGCTGATTGGCTGCTCCGCTTCACAGCATCCTGTCTGATCACTGAGGTGGTGTTCCTAGAGCAAGGAGCTGCCGGTGTCCCAGAAACATCACTTTGTCAGTCCCTGGGAGGGTAGCAGTCTTGGTCACCCTTCAGTAGCCAGCCAAAGGCCAACAAGTGACAGTCGCTTTCCTCTTCACGCCCTCTCCTCTCAGCTGCAGTTTGGAGCTGAGTTGAGCTTTCTTTGTCCTCTTGGCCATATGTCCTCCTGTCCCACTCAGGTCAGTAGAATGTCACTTGTATCTGAGCTGAGCCTCTGAAAGCCACAGCAGCTCCTTCAACTGCCCTGAGACCTGCATGCTGCCAACTAGTTCTCAGAAAGGCTGGGCAAGATCCCTTGGTGCTCTAAGGATGCTGTGCGCTGAGCTATGAAGACGGTGGAGGTAGGGAGAGGAACTGGGGTCTGTCCTGTGTGAGTGAACATTGGAGAAGTGGTCTGTGGTCTGGACGGACCAGTTGGACTTCTGTTCCATCCCCTCTGCTTCCATTCTGTCCCTCCCCCACTGTGGGGGATGGGGAAGGCTTCCTGGAAGAGGATACCTCTGAAAAGAAGTCCAGCTGACTGTCTGCTTGCCCTTAGGATCTCCTGTGGCTTTGTGGCTTGGTTACTCTGTTCTGTGGCCACCGACACCTGTCATGTGCCAGGCTTGGGGTGCAGGCCTGAGTGCCACAGCCAGAAGGGCAGCATGCTCCCATAGAGTAGGACCAACTTAATGCCACCCCATGGCCAAACCAAGTGGGGTCACCAAAGTGCCTGTCTGCTGTGGGTCAGCTCCAGCTCCTTCATGCTCGTTAGTGATACGGCATAGAAAGGGTACTGGCATGCACTTGTTATAAAAGGATTATTTTTAAAAGCGACTCTTATTATTTTAATTATGTGTGTGAGGTTGTTCACCTAAGTGCAGGTGTCCTCAGAGAGGTTAGAGGTGTTAGATTCCCTGGAACTGAGTTATTGTGGTTGTAAACTATCTGGTGTGTGTGCTGGGAACCAAACTCGGGTCCCCTAGAAGAGCAGCAAGTGCTCTTACATGCTGAGCAATCCGTCCAGCAGTAAAGATTTGTTTTATTTACCTGTTTGTAAGTGGGAGTGTGCATGCTCTTGTGTGTGTGTGTGTGTGTGTGTGTGTGTACATGTGTGTGTGTGTAGCACATGTGTGAAGTGTCTGCAGAGGCCAGAACAACATTCAGATCCCTTGGCTCTGAAGTTATACAAAATTTTCAGCCTCACATCCATTCCTGGTGCTAGGAACCAAACACTGGCCCTCTGCAAGAGTAGTGATGATGGCTCTTAAACCCTGAGCCATCTCTGCAGCCCAAGAGGATTCTTCAGAAACGGGGTCTCACTCTGTATGGTCTAGCCTGGCCTTGAACCCAGCAGTCCTTCTGCCCCTGCTCCCTAAATGCCAGGGTGTCAGCCACCACCCTGGGTTCATATCCATGTGACAGGCTAGATGTATCTCTCTGATGGACATGGCTTTTGTTGACAGAGGCTACAGGGGAGGTGAGGGCAGGGCCTGGAGCCCAGACCTTAGAATAAGGCCACCCTGAAGCCCGGATCCTCAGCATGAAGTGGGGACATGAGGGGCGGGTCCCAGGCAGGGGAGGGGAATTCAGTAGGATGCTGGGAGCAGTAAGCAAGACAACACCGTGACCATGGCTGTCCCTGGGGAGAGACCTTCCCAGTCCTGCCCCTGGGGACTCTACGGACTGGCTGGCAGGTGACGGGTCACTTTCAGCCTCATATCCAGGACTGGATTGGAGGATTCCCTTTGGGGACATTGGAGATACTGCTCTTAGGCCCTTTCCAGAACACCTGCTTTCAAGAGAGAAAGATGCCCCACTGGGCAGTTGGCTCACTCAGCTGGAACAAGGACCATAGCCTGGCTTTAGGGGGCTGGGTTTTAGCAGGGACACAGTGGCGATGGGAGTGACAGAGGAGGTGGGAGGAAGATACAAGGAGCACTTCCTGGAGGAGGCATACTCTACCCAGGGAAGGAGGAACTTTGCCAGGAAAGTGGGAACAGCTGATGAGGGCAGGGCGCTCAAGGTCAAAGACCCCAAGTCGGGGGAGAAGATAGGAGCAGAGCTGAAGAGCTCAGGGGGCCAGTACTACTGTGGTGACAGGAGGGGTGGAGATAGTGGGAGTGTCTTACAGGTGGGGTGCAATCTACTCGCTAGCTTCCCCAGCAGGGCCAAGGCCAGGCTATTTAATCCTCCGTTGGCAGAAATCCTCCTCACTTCCTGTCTGTATTTAGTGCTGTGTTTTGCGGGAGTGAAATAGAGGAAGGCTAACAGTGGGAGCATTTGAAGCAGAGGTTAAGGGGCGAGACGAGGAAACAGACTCAGAACAGTATTGAAACCTGCCCTGGGTCAGGTGGCTGGGAAGTGGCAGGTGACCAACCCAACCCCAACCCCAGGCCTGCCCTCAGGAGCCTTTGTGGGTCGTCAAGTGACCATGTCCCTTGTCCTCATCCTAAGCATCCCGGGACACACCTTCTCTGTCATCTGAAGGTGACTCATCCCTATCCCAATTGCCTGTGGCAAAACATCCCCACCCAGAACCCTTGGCTCTGTATCCACAAAGGTGGGCGTGGCTATGCATTGGTCTCTTTGAGGGTGCAAGGTGCCTGCCCAGGGGGACCTGCACACCCAGGCCGAGGCTGCCACTCACCACAGTCCCACATTTGCTCACCTGAGCACAGTGGGCAAAGCGGACGTGCTCTGCATGTCAGGCAAGAGCAGCCCACCCCTGCTGGCTGTCACTGACATGTCACAGGCCAGGGTCCCTGATTGTCCACCTGCATCCATGTCCTGCCTGTCCTTCAGCCAGCCAGGTAGCACCATCTTCCAAGCCTCACCCCCTCCCGGAGCTCCGAAGTGATGATTCTTCCAATCCGGCTGTGCCACACTCTGGACCAGGAGAGTGCTTGCCTGGCACCTTAGTGTGTGAATGCACCCAGCCATGCTGAGCCAGGATCAGGTGCTCTCAAAGGAGACAGACAAGGAGAGTAAAAACTGCAAATGTGCGTCCCGCAGCCTGCCTGTGCCAAGCGCTATTCTAAGCCAGGACAGTTGTTTAACCCTCAGCACAGGCCCTAACGGCCTCTGCTGATAGCCACATGTAACAGAAACTGAGGAGACAGTCCCTCAACCCGGGGCACACAGCTTCTCCAGGTTGGGGGGCAGGAATGCTCTGGGGGACTGCAGGGCGCCCCCTGCAGGTTAACACCTAGCAGTGCTGCGTTCTTTGGTTGGTTGTCCTCAATCCCACCTGCAGGCGTGGTGGGTTGGGTGTGGCCCAGGTGGGCTGTGGGTTCACCGTGGAAACCTGCCTGAGAATCCCCCATGTCTGATCTATATAACTTCAGCCCTTACCAAAGCCAGTCAGGGGACAGCCGCTGTCCTGGGGCTTTCTGGACAGCACAGCTAAAAGGAGGCCCTTGCTATCCAATTGGATGTATCCCAATTGGACAACTTGGGGCCTCCAGGACCTGTGGGCTACCTTCACACATGGGCAGGGCAGCGTGGGCAGAGGTCTGCAGTGTCCAGAGAGACAGAGTTTAGTGCTGAAGGACTTACACATGTCAGGGACCCCAGTGCGAAGAGTAGCTCAGCGTAGCCATATATCATGGATTCTGGGCGGACAGTCTCCTGTGGAGTCTTGGGAATGGATTCCCTGGTGAGCCTGAACGCCTTCTATGACCCTCCCAGCCTTGCACTTATGTTTTCCTCGTAGTTTGCAGGGGTTAGACCTAGTTTTACAGGTGTGGACACTGAGGTGACGGGAGGCTACGTGCATCCGCTAATCCAGCCAGCCTCTCTGTAATTCAGCTCAAAGGCAGGTGCTTGTGAGCGTGTTCTGAGACCTTGACCCAGGACACCTGTGAAGCACCCTAATCCTTCCTCATTCCTTCTTCTCACGGGGACTCTGCTGGCCTAGTAGCACTCTACCTCAGACCTTGCCTCCTACTGGTGGGGGAACTCTTTAATGAGTAAGCCATTTGGGGAAGTGAATGGGTGGGGGCATCTGGCTGTGGGCTGGCACGGTGCCCGGGGCATTCTGTTTACACCCTCGACACCACCCCGTTTATACCACAGTTATAGCCCTTGGGCATGTGTTTGCTTCCCCTTGGCCCCCTGGGATGATGGATTTATGAGATGGGTAGGCACACGCTCCACCTTGCGCCTCCAAAACTGCGCTCAGTAACTTTCCACTGCAGACAGCCGTTCCTTGGGCCACAGGAGAGCTAGCTTCCTTTCCCTCAAGGTTCTTGGTGTTCAAGGGCAGGAGATGGCGGAGTGGAATTTCCATGTGCTGGGTCATGGCGTAGGACTCCATCCTGGAAGACGGGGCCGTTGCTCTCAGAACAGGGGCGCTCTGCATCACCTTGCCCCACATCTTCCATTCATCAGACTGGGGCACCGAGGGCTGGAGACCGGCCCAGGGTCTCAAAGCAATTACAGCTGGACTTTGGCAAGGATCCCAAGAGAGATGTTTGAAAGAACCCTGGACTTGGAGGAAGCGCTTCGTTCAAGCCTCTGTCCTCTACGCTCTGTGTCCTTGGGCAAGCCAGCTCCCCGAGCTGAGCTTCCATCCCCTCGTTATCATAGGATGAGAGTAGCGATGGCATCCCCCTCCTCCTCAGGGTTTGCAAATCAAAGATAGGTGGAAGGCAGAGCGGTGTGCACGGCGAGACTCCGTGCGTGGCCCTCATTCTCGGAGGCAAAGGAGCTGCACTCCTAAAGCTATCGGAACGAGAAATTAGGACCAGGTTGCCCTGTCACACCCAACATCTCCTTCCCTGGCCCACGGAAACAAGTGTGGGCCCTCACGAAAGCGTGGGTTACCTGTGTCCTGGCCAGCCCCTCTCCGTCTCTGATCTTCCCATCCGTGAAATGGCCTTTGAGGTATAGATTGGGTGCCAAGAGCCAGGACCCTGTACAAAGGAGGCTCTTACAGACCCAGCACAGGCCTTCACCTCTTGGAGCAGCAGGCTGTCTCCAGAGGCCTGTGAGACAATAGAGGAGCCAGCCTAGGGTGCAAAACCAGGCACACCCTGGCCTACTGTGTGCTAGGTGTTCTCTCTAGCCTCATGATCCCGCTTTAGCTGGCTGCTCAGAGCCCCGCTGTCAGCCCTCCTGAGTCTGCTGGGCCTTACGCAGTTCCTCTAGCTCTCTAAGCCCCTCTTCTTCAGGGACAGGGCCTCTAGCAGCCACCTCTGTCTCAAGGGCAGGCGGTGGGCCTGGGCTCCGGGAATCTGCCTTCCAGCGGGCGCCCCTCAGGGTTGCAGGCCATTGGGGCTCCCCTCCCCCATGGCCACCGCTTTCCTTTTTTAGAAGCTTTGCCTTTGTTCATCCCAAGTTCCGCCAAACCGTGACCTTTTTTGAGGCTGCGAACCAGCTGATTGATGGCCTCCGCTGCCACCCTGCCTTCTCCCCGAGCCAGAGTCCCTCTCTGCGCCAGGCTCCACGGCGGCCTCGCCTAAATCTGCAGCATTCTCCTCGCAGGTTGGGATGTTAGAAAGACCTGGGGCGAGCACGCTGTGCAGTGCGAGTCTGGGGAGAGGAGCATGCTGGGGAGCTTATTCCGCCTCTGCTCCCCGTCCACCCTGTGGGGTGATGGGTGGGTCTGTTCGCACAGACGCTCAACTCTTAGGAGTACCTGCAGGTGCTCACCCCGCGCAGTGCCTCTGCTCGGGACACCACGCAGGTTGGGGGTGGGGGGTTGTGTGCAAGGCAAAGAGAGAGGGAAACACAGGCCTGGGCAGCTCTAGCCAGCTTATCAAGCTGCCAGGGCTGCCTGGAGACGCGCCACTGGTGGTGTTTGGGGGCCGAACCAGGCAGGAGTGTGCGGCAGTTAGACGCGATGTTCAAAATCTTGGCTGCCTTTCTCGTGCGCGTCCTACCGGGCTGTTTCAGCGGGCAGGGAAGAAAGGTTCGCAGTCTGAGCCCTATTCTCCAAGAGAGGCAGATCCACTGTCCGGCTCCAAATTGTTCAGCAGCCCCCGGGCTTTCTTGAAGATCTCCTTTGCCTGGCCTTTGAGACCCTTTGTGATGTAGCCCTTGACCTCGGCTGCGTCCCTCCGGCTGCCTTCTACCCTGGACTCCCCGGAGGTTGCCAATGCAGGATGCTTACTGTCCCCTGCAGGCTTTTCCTGCTGCCATTCCCCCTGTCTGAACACATTTCCCTAGCCTGTCCTGAGCCCCCAGCCCTTCTTCTGTCTGTCTGACTTCCCTGTGCAGTTTGTCTGTGTGTCCTTCCTGCTGCTTTCAGCTCTAAATCTACCTCCCGGAGGGAAGGAGGTGGCAAGGGAGGCCTGTATGTGACTCATTGGGACATGTACCCCACAACCCACACAGGCGCTGGCACAGAGCGGATGCAGCAGAGCTGTCAGATGGAGGGGGAAGTGACGTACTGGGGAAGGAATGAGGGACATTCCCTCTGGCCCTCACAGCACTGGGGCCCTAACCCTGACGCTGGCGCCTGTAAGGCTGGAATTTCCTGGGTACTTTCATCAAGAATTAACCTGGCCGAGGGGCCCAGGGAGGGACAGCAAACTGACATTTTTCCAGGGCTCCCATGGGAGCCAACGCAGCTGAGGGGGCTGCTACACTTCACAGGCCCCGGAGAACAGACAAGACTTTCTCCCTAGCAGCCCTGAGGGACCCCTAGCTCCCCACAGCTGTTGACTGTTGATAGCTGTTTGCAGAGCAGAAGGAGAGGCAGCCAGTGGCGTTTTCCAGCGCGGGCTGGCCCCCGTCCACCCAGGGTGCTGGCCAGCCAGGCCTCGGAGGCCAGGAACAAAGTCCCCTGCGCGCCCGTTGCTGTGTTTGGCAGGGGAGCCAGGGCAAGTTTGGCCTTTTCTAGCCACTTCAAACCCACCAATGGAAAGGTCTCCTCTGCTGCCAAGGACACCCAAGTCCTTGCCCTTTTGGTATGGCGGGAAGCCTCGTGTTTTTGTTTTTTTGTTTTTTTTTTTCCTTATCTCTGAAGCTTTGCCCTGCACTCCCACACACAGACACCATGCTGTTTTGTGCTGCCCGTAGAGGTGGTTTGCGTTTTGAACTTGAGCAAGCATTTCTTGAACCAGGTTTTTCTCATTCAAGGTCTACAGCCAGAGGACGAATGATCCAAGGAGCCTGGGAAAGCCTCTGAAGTTGCATGTCAGATTGTGTGCATGGGGTGTGGGCGTGTTTCTTGGCTATGGCTCATCATTACTCTCAGTAAGGCCTGTGACTCCACCCTATCCTCACCCAAGCCTTTAGCCAGCTGCCCTGAAGATGGGCAGGTGGGAGAGAGGCCCTGAGTCCGGCCTCACCGCCTTCGCTTTCCTTGCCCTGTTGGAAATTGAAGGCAATGAAAACTGACCCTGCAGGGCTGTTTCCAGCTTCGAGTTCCAGTGTGAAGGCCTGTACCTTGTACATCTTAGGAGCCTGGTAGGGATCCCCAGCGAAGGTCTTTGTCTTGTTAGAGGTAGGCGGCCCCTGTTCCTGGCTAAAGCCAGAATGTCATGGTTGCTACCAGTACTTGTGGTGGCTTCCAGCATTCCTGGCAGAGTGCTGTTTCTTCGGCTTGGCTTAGCTCAAAGACTCAACGCTGTGAGGATTGGGCCCAATTGACATAGCACACCTGAGCCTGGCACAAGATGGCCCAAGAATAGGCCTCTGCGGACAAGACAGGAGATAACGTAAGGGTTTGGGGTACCATTTCCCGGTCAAAGCCATGGGCCTTCTGGGAGAAGCTGTGTCTCTAGTGCACCAAGTGAAGAAAGGACACCCTCTGTGCAGTGCACATCACGCGAGCTTTTGCCATGCTCCAGATGACCATAGAAGGTAGACATGACTTCCGCCAATCTTCTAGGTCTGCCTGAGGCTCAGAGATGTTAATTGTGGAGCTTTGAGGCCACGCAGCAAATCTACAACAGTGCCTGGGTTAAGCTGAGGCTGTCTGGCTACAGGCCAGCGCTCTCCGGAGTCACACTGTGATCCAGTTGAAGGCGAGGGGTTGCCCACTGGCTGTGCTTCGAGGGAGGGCATCTACTGCCTTTCCGACAAGCGCCAGAACTTTGGAAACACATCTGTATATGTTCTCATCACCCATGCCAGCCACCCCAAGGTGGAGATCTAAGGTCACCCACCATTTGCAGATGGCAAAGCCACATTTTGACTTGCTCAGGGGCCCTCAGGCAGATGAGTAGCACAGACTGAACCCAGTGCCACAGCAGGAGCCACCCAAAGAGTGTTCAGAGGCCTGCCCAGCACTGGGCACTGGAGATGCTCCATCTGCCCACCCCAACCCTGAATCTGCCGTAGTTTAGTGTCAGGCAAGGTTCCTCTGGCTAAACTCTAGAAAAACCCCTGGGTGGGGCCAGAGCTACTGGCTATGAGGTTCAGGCAGAGACTGTCCCTGCCATCAGCCACAAGGGCGGCTGCGGAGGTCAGCTCTGCCCCCCTCCCACTGGAGATTCATCACCCCCTCCTTCCCTCTGACTAGGTCTCATGGTTCCTAGAAGGGCCTCACTAACTGGTGCCTCAGCGTGTGTGAGGAAAGGGACGCGACTCAGCTTTTTCCCTGATGTGGTTTGGGAGCCTCATCCTAACCGAAAACTTCATGGTGATGGTGTCTGGATTTAGCCCCAGTGGCAGCGGCTGGGCACATCTGTGCTCACGGCTGCAGCCCGGCAGCTGTGACGTTCCACAATGAAGTGCCAGGAAGGCCCGAGCCGGGGCAGGATGGGGTGCATGCCAACAGGGCCTTAGTATAGGTGGTAAGCGGCTGAGTCCTGGGGCTGCTGCAGAGAAGGAGTCGG
The DNA here is from genome assembly GCF_030254825.1 of Meriones unguiculatus. Lineage (NCBI taxonomy): Eukaryota > Metazoa > Chordata > Mammalia > Rodentia > Muridae > Meriones > Meriones unguiculatus. The sequence goes on from NC_083359.1 coordinate 37,276,251, forward strand.
CAAACTGGGGCTCCTGCCTTAGCACTTGTGCCCTGTACTGTGGGTGGTGGCTTCCCAGAGCCTGCTGGTCTACCACAGTCGGGGACAGCTTATCTACCTCAGGTGAGGAGTCCTCTTAAGAGCCAACAGCAGTCATGCTGAGAAACATCCATCATGGAGTATACAGAGTGGGGGTCAGCACAGAGACAGACTGTGAGGTGGGTGGAGGCTGGAAGGATTCGTCTCTTTCCCCAACTTTCTGTTGGTTGGCCCTGTTGACGAGATTGAATTCATTTTTCCACTGCCACGATGGGAACCTTGTCCTGCTAGCTTGAGTCTCCCATGTCCCTGGGCCCGGAGGAACAGGTGTTGGATGCAGCTCAGGACACCTTTTGGCCTTTTATCTTAAGTGTCTTTAGTTTGTGTCAAGAACACATCAGCCTTCTCCACCATCATTCTGGTTTTCTTTGCTTCTCGTCAGGTCTCTGGCCTCAGGGATTGGGGAAGCAGAGTGTTTATCCCTCATTCCCTGAAGGAAGTTGGCTTGTGTAATCAAGATTAAACAAATATGTCAGGCCTGGGGCTTTTGGGTGAGCACTGTCAGAAAGCACAGTAGTGTCTGCAGGGAAAGTAGCAGAGGCTGCATCTTCCCGGCTGTCTGTCAGCCCGCCTGCCCAAGGCATCAGACTGGGCTCCCGAAACACCTGCTGAAGCTCCTGGCTGCTGGTAAGGGGCTGCGATGAATAGATAAGTCTGGTAAACAGAGGGCCACGAGGCCAGGAGAGAAGTTCTGTCACCCAAGGTCATGGTGCACTTGGATGCTCTGAAGGCTTTGATCTGTGGTTCTATTAATGCTTCCTGGAGGATTCGCCAGATGCAGGGGACCTTGGTCTTTGGGCACTGGCGGAAGCTGTAATCCATCCTCTTTCCAAGGCTGCGTGTGCTTGCTGACACGGGCGACCCGATTGCTGGGATTTTTATCTCTGAACTCCTGTAGTTCCCGGTAGATCTTATCACATTGGTTGCAAAGGTGCCTGCAGCTCTAAAGCCACGCCTCTCCGCAGGCAGTGCTGGCTGGCCAAAGGCTGGTCAGCTGTGCTCAGCTTCTTCTCACCTTGAGTCATGCCATCTGGGTTAAGCCTCTGGCTTGTCATTTAGGGCCATCCAACTGAGTCCCAGAATACAGACTGACAGTTCCAACCCTTCACAGCAGTGCCTACCCTGCCTTGGCACCCCGAGCCACCATTACCACAGTCCCCTGCTTTCCCACAGCCACCAATCCCTGCTCTGCCTACACCACTCCCTTCTGATTTTTCAAGACCCGTTGCTGTAGACATCACTGCCACCCACAGGTCCTGGGTGCTGGGGCATGAGGTGGCTTTCATTATGCTCCTTGTTGGAGTGAATTCAGCTGTGACACTGGAGAGATGCCAGTCACTGTGTGGGGTCTGCAGAGAGCACGAGCGGGTAAATAGGTGAAAGAAAAGGCTGAGCGGTGGGAGGAGCAGTCTATCACTCTCTTGTGTCAGTTCAGGGCCTCATGATGGGCAGCCCTCCTGCCCAGACTCTTGGTGCTTCGTTGTGAGAATGGGAGGGAGAATGCAGGACCTCTGGATGTTTGCTGGATGCAGGTGGCTGCCCAGCTGGCTAAGGAAAAGCCTGTCCTGGCTAACCAGCAGGATTGCACCCCAGCTTCCAGATTTGAGTGCACTCATCCTCATAGCTGGGCTCGGTAATGGCCAAGGAGGGACGATCGTGGGCAGGCAGAACAGCAGCGGGTACATGGGACAGACTGTAGGGTGTGTGGAGAAGGATGGAGTCTTACTGAAGCCCAGACCTGGAAGGTGTGCCTGATGAACCCTGGGCAATAGTGGCCCTGGCATTTGCTTGGCTGCACTGGGGTAGCCTAGTAGAGTCCACAAAAGGGGGTTATGTCCTGAGCTGGACTGACCTCAGCCCATTTCCTTATCTGCAAAGAGGCTGTTGGAGAAGAAGCTAGCCCCTGGAAATAGCTGGCCTCTAGGCTAGCAGGCAGCAGCTAGCCTTTATAAAGGAGCTGGTTTGGCCAGGCCTTTGCTGGGCATGGAGGGTGTGATGGAAGCCCTGCCCCTGGGCCTACACTTGCCACAACCCTACCCTTTCGTCTTCACTCTGCTTCCCCTTCAAATACACACTGAAGAACCAAAACCAAAACAAAACAAAAACCCTTTTTAAAGCAGGTTCTATTCGTTGAGTATTGTTTAAGTTCAAAGCAAATATATCGAGGGTTTTTTTTTTTAACCTTTTTATCTCCTCTGCCTTCAAGACACACCCAGACTCTGACCCCTTCTCGCCACCCGCTGGCCTCTCTCCCATCTGAGCCCTGTGATCCAGCTCTCCCTACAGTTTACCCTGCCCCCGCTGTCCAGAGCAGCCTTCCTCTCTGCTCTGAGCTTCCAATAATGAAGCTCCCTCAGGGTAGAGTTGTTAAAGAAAAGGCAAGGATCTGTAAGCACCACCCCCTGCCCGCTCCCCGCAGCTCTGGGCTCACCCAGACCACGCTCCCCAGCTTCCCCACACTGACCCCCTGTTGTCTAATCGCATCAGTGACTTTCTTCCCTTGGGGGCCTTTGCACTGCTGTTCCTGTCTGGAATCCTCCCTAAACCCTCATGGCTCAGTCCTTCACTTCCTTTAGGCTTCCTCTCCAGTCACCCATTAGAGGGGGTCTCCCCGAAAGACCCCAGGGCAGGGCCTCCACTCCAGCTCAACACAGTGTACTCTGCAGTGTACCCAACCAGCACAGAGTGCTTCATATGTTGTCGGACTCTGTCAGCTCATCAGGGGGGCCTTTGTCTCTCTTAGGACAGTTGTACCCCCACGACCTAGCAAGCTGTCTGACACGTAGTAGACCCTTGCTTAACGTTTGTTAGGCAGCTGGTTAACTACAATCCCTGAGGCTTTTTTGTTCTGTTTTTTTTTTTTTTTTTTTTTTTTCTAACGAGAGACTTTGTCTTGCTCCTTGGCCTGGCAATGTCTTCAGCAGGTTGGTGCTTCCCCTCCCAGCTTTTAGAGGAGCCATGGTTGTCATTTTCCCTTGCTCTGCCACCCATCAGTTTGGTTAGCCAAACCCCCTGCCTCCATCCCGGAGAGGACCACAGCACGGTGTACGCTGGTTTGAGCGTGGGAGGCGTGTCCCCGCAGTGGCCTGTCATTCTTCTCAGAATGTACTGTGGTGGCCTGCTTTGAAAATGGCCTCTGCCGCTGTAGTAAGGGCAGGACTCCTCCCTGCAATGGCCACCCACCTGCCACCTCCCCTGGGGGGGAAAGAGAAAGGGGGAAAGATGACTCCCAATCCATTCTGAGCCACCTGGGTCGTGACCAATGGCCAGATTCTCTGTAAAGCCCCTCAGAGCAAATCTCCTTAGAAATAAACCCCCAGAAGGTACGTTCTGGAGAAGCTAACTTTCTGACCATCAGAGAAGAGGGAAAGCTGAGATGGCTCTGGAGCCTCAGAGACCAGCACAGAGAGCAGGCGACCCCTCAAATGTCGGCATTTGATCCACGCTGCCTTCCAGCAGCAACGGGAGTTTACTGCACCCATTTGCAGATGGGCAAAGCAGGTGGAGAGAGTGACAGGGCTGCCACCGGGGTCCAGTCTAGAAACCAGAGCCTGGGACAGCAGGTCACCTCAGGGATGTGCTCCCCACTGACCCTCAAGAATCCAGGCACTGTGCAGCTCAGATGTGGCCCTAGGAGGAAGCCTCTAGGCTTGGCGGGCTTTGCTGGGGATGAAGAGGTCGTCTGACCCCTGGAATTGAGGATTTTTTCTACGCCTGCTCTAGCTCCTTGCAAAATGAGACAGAGACCTGTTATATTTGTCAGTAAGCTTCAAGCACCGTAGCCTGGGCAGATACAATCCCTTCTAAGTCGATTATGTTAGCCTGGCCTATTTCCCAGCCATGTGCTGTTACTTGTCCTCCAGTCTCGCCCTGGCCTGCTCCATCCTTGTCCCCATCCACTCCTCCATGGTGACCTCCTCCTCATGGCACGACAACCTTCTCTAGTCCAGCAACCTTCCTCCCCTGACCTGGTCTCATGGTACATCCTCAGGGTCCAGTGACCTTCCCCCTCACTCTCCTAGACTGGGAACGAAGTCCCGCCTGCTGTGACCTCTGCTCAGTCATAGGCTTTTAAGCTTCTTTGTTAACCAATCAGCGGTAACTGGGGAGTAATTTTTAGACAACATTGAGACAGGAGATTACTCAAAAGCAGTGACAGTCCCAGAATCTGTTAGCATCTAGCTCGCTTCCGGTTCAGCAATTGACAATCAAATATACAGAGACACACCTTAATGCAGTGTGAACGAAGGTTTCCTCCGCATCTGACCCTAAGCCAGGTGCTGATAACCTGGGTGTGGAACCTACGGAGCCTTTCAGCGCTCACCCAGCATCAAGCCTTGGCTCACTCGTCTGTGAAATGTGTGCAGTGAATTGCCAAGGTTAGGGACAGGGTGGGTGAGCTCCTCAGGTCTAGCCCAGAACCTTCTAAATTTTAGACTCTAAAACGTATCCATGCCCCAGTCTAAGGTGGAATTTCTAGAAAGGATTAATAAAATCGTGGCCACAGGCATTCCAAGAGCTGACATGCCTCCTCTCTGCCCACAGACTCCAGCCCTCCTGCACGCCTCCTGGCCACAAGGCCCTGCTACGGCCCCGGCCCAGAGAGGCGAGCAGTCCTGGGCGAGGCACCACGCTTCCACGCGCAGGCCAAGGGCAAGAACGTGCGTCTGGACGGCCACTCGCGCAGGGCCACGCGGCGGAACAGCTTCTGCAACGGCGTCACCTTCACACAGAGGCCCATCCGCCTGTACGAGCAGGTGCGCCTGCGCCTGGTAGCCGTGCGTCCTGGCTGGAGCGGCGCCCTGCGCTTCGGCTTCACGGCGCACGACCCATCGCTCATGAGCGCGCAGGACATCCCCAAGTACGCCTGCCCCGACCTGGTCACGCGGCCTGGATACTGGGCCAAGGCCCTGCCCGAGAACCTGGCGCTGCGGGACACGGTGCTGGCCTACTGGGCCGATCGCCACGGCCGCGTCTTCTACAGCGTCAACGATGGCGAGCCTGTGCTGTTCCACTGTGGTGTGGCTGTGGGAGGCCCACTCTGGGCACTCATCGACGTCTATGGCATCACCGATGAGGTGCAGCTGCTGGGTAGGTCGGTTGGCACAGCCTGCACATTCCCAGTGTTCGCAGCCCCCCGGGGGCGTGGCTCAGCTGCGGGCACCCAGCTGCCCAGCATGTCCAGATGTGTCTTGATTCTCACAAAAGCAATGGTGTCCGATTTCCAGAGGAGGAAACTGAGGCGCGGAGTTCCTTCTGTTACAGAGCTGGGAGGGAACCCACAGTGGACTGGCCCCATGCCTTGGCTAGCCAGCTTATCACTCTTAGGCCATTACTCATGCATCTCTTCACTCCCTCTTTGACTCCTTGGTTCTTGGACCGCCTCCCCCAGTCTTGGCATGCGTTTCCTCTGCTGGCTCTCACTCATTCATTCACCCAGCAGATGAACCTATGCCAGCGGGCAGCCGGGCAGTCAGATGCAGCAAATAGAGCCAACTGTGACAGGGCTCAAAGTGGGTTGAAGAGGCCCTCACAGTGCTGAAATTCTGAATGTGGGCGCTCCCAACGTAAAAGTTTTCTCCCCTTCATCTTGAGACACTGGATGTGGTCTCACACGTATGTATTTGTGGTCCACATATGTATGTATAAATATATATGGCCCAACCCCACTGAGCATGGAGGAAAGACACAAACGTGCACGTCCCCCCACACACACACACGCACACCATCCCATGAGCACACAGGACATCCCAAACATTCCTGTCTTGACCTGGTTATATGGCTTCCAGGGACTGTCTAAGAACATGTTACTTAAAAAAAAAAAAAAAAATTTTTTTTATGTAGAATTTGGCTGGGAATAAGATGGTTCACGCCTTTAATTCCAGCACTTGGGAGGCAGGGGCAGGTGGATCTCCATGAGTTTGAGGCTAGCCTGGTCTAGTTTGTGAGTTCCAGGCCATCTAGACTATATAGTAAGACCTTGTCTCAATTACAAAACAATGATGTAGAATGAACACAAACAGGAAAGTGGCCATTTTTTATATTTATTATTTATTATAGAGACAATGTTTTGTTTGCATGTACGTCTGCACACCAGAAGAGGGCACCAGATCACATTATAGATGGTTATGAGCCAGCATGTGGGTGCTGGGAATTGAACTCAGGACCTCTGGAAGAACAGCCAGTGCTCTTAACCTCTGAGCCATCTCTCCAGCCCCGAAAGTGGTCATTTTAAAAGGCAGAGTTGAGTGGCCTTGGGTTGGTGGCCATTACTAGGGGTTCCATCACAGTTACTTTTCCCAAAGGGACAACAGACCCATTATGAGGCCATTCCCTGTTCTCCTCTCCCACAGTGAGTGGCAGTCACTTGCTTTCCTCTGAGCCTGCAGCCTGCACCTGAAACAGCCTAACCTAGACTTGGGAGGTATAAAAGGGAGAGTAGGTTTCTCCAGGAAGCTGGACATAGCCCTGCATGTAACTTACCTGCAAGGAAATAGGATGGGTAGAGTGAGTGGATGGACAGAGAGACAGATTTGCCGACCGGTCTGTAGCCTGAAGCTTCTTCCCCCACTGAGGCTCCTCTTTCCTGAAATCAGCTGCTCTTTGATCTTTCTGCATAGCACCCTATGAATAGACTGATGCATCACCCTAGAGCTTGCTTCAAATTGCTGTGTTTTGTTTTGTTTTGTTTTGTTTTGTTTTGTTTTAATGGGAAGGTGGTTTATATAACTGAATGTTTGGGCTGTTTCTGGTTTGGGAGCCCCTCACTTCCCCACTGGGCATGGGGGCCAGATCAGTATACAGAGCTGATCTCCTGTCTCCCCAGAAATAAGGAGGCCGCAGAAGTTCTAAGTGGTTAGAGCAGGCAGGGACGTGAAAGTCCCTGTGCCTAGGCCCAGCTCTCCACATGCCATCTGTGTGGCCTAGATGCAGAGTTGGACCCTCTCTGAGCTTCAGTTCTTTTCACTTGTAAAGTGGGTTTATGCTGTCATGTCATGGGATCATTGGCAGAAATGGTGTCTGACAGAGTGCACAGCCCGACACACTGAAAGCACAGGACAGCAGCTGGGTAGCAAGGATCTCTGTTGGCTTGTGTGTGGGCAGGGTCTGTGAACAGGGTCAGCCAGACTGTGAATAGCACTGCTCCATGCTAAGGCCTCACTTGGGCATTCTAACCATGCTCCAGCCCACTCTTTTCCCTTAACGGTTTTCCATGAGGGCTCCGAGGCTTTACTAACCCTCCCAAATCACCCACCACCCTCTATCCCTGAAGAGATGGGACGCAACCACACCTGGTGCCCCAGCCCACGTCTCTGTGAGCAGACAGGAAACCACAGCCACACATGAACAGGGCAGGTGGGTTAGGATTTTTTCAAAAGTACAGATTGGAAGCCGGCCTTGACGACAACTCAGGCTAGATATACGTAAGGGACACACGGGCCCTTCCTTTCATTTTATCATTCAGAAAATTTTCATGAAGACCACAACACACCATAGTGTTCTGTGACCCATAGAGGGAAGTAGGCAGAGGCTACCGCGTAACAGAGCAGACCTGAGCCTCAGTTTCCTTCTTTTGCAAGTTGTCCCTGAGCTGTGCTACTTAATGAGATGACCCCGGGCATAGGACAGTGTTCACATAAGCATGTGATGGGGCAGTGAGGGCAGGAGGAGCTCTCTCTCTCTCTGGGCCGTGGGGTCATGGATGAATTTCCCTTCCTCCTGTGTGTGCATGCATTGGTGTTGCTTGTTTTCACAGGTATGAATGCATGCCTGGGTGTATATATATATCATGTGTGCATACGGTGAAGGCCAGGAGAGGGCGTTGGATCACCACGAACTGGAGTTACAGGCAGTCAGGAAGTACCATGCGGATGCTGGGAACTGAACCTGGTCCTCTGAAAGAGCAGGAAGTGCTCTTGACCTCTGAGGGAGCTCTTCAGCCTCAGCCCCATTTACGATTAGAAAGAGCAACAAAACCATTTCTAGGGTTACATGAGGGAAGCGTCTGGCCCCATAAGTGTCCCCCCCCCTTCCCAAGTTGATGCTGGTTACACATGAGTAAAGAAACAGTTGAGGGGGAGGGTTCAAGAGATGTTAGAGACCTGCCATTTCTGGGCGTGAACAAGAATGGTCAGAGCCACAGAATGCCCGGGTGATGCCCAGAGTGGCTGGGGGTTAGTAAAGACTGTGATGTTTTCTTTCTTCTCTCCTGCAGAGTTAACAAGATTTATAGGGCTTTTTTTGGCTGGGGGGGGAATGTTAAAAAAAAAATAAGAGGAGTCTGGTATGTTGGTACCTGCCTTTAGCCCCAGCACTCAGGAGGCAGAGGCAGGTGGATCTCTGTGAGTTCAAGGCCAGCCTGGTCCACATAGGAAAGCTCCAGGCCAGCCAGAATGTAAAACAAACAAACACACACACAAACGAAAGAAAAAAGAGAGAGAGAGAAGAAATTGTGTCTGTGGCTTAATGACAGGGCACTCACCCACACGTGAAGCTCCAGGTTTGATCCCCAGCACCGAATAAATCGTTTTAAATAACAGTAAATCAACAGATGTTAAGCCACCAGGACTTAAGAACAGGCCATCGGGTGTGGGATGGTGTAACTTACAACCCTGAGAGACCCCGGGGAAAACTTGGCTTAGGGAGAAGAGGTACCCCAAGCCCCTACCAATGCTTCCCTCACAGCAACCAGGGTCTGATTTACCTTGTGTACCCTTGACTTCTGAGGGGGGGGGGGCAATTTGGTAGCTTTAAAACCCTCAGCCATGAAATCTCAGAAGAAGAAGGAGGAGGAGGAAGAAAAACTCATACCCCTCATCACCCCCCCACACACACACTTCTCATACCGGAGAAATAAAGCCTGAGAAGCTAGACCCAAAGATGAAATCAGGGTAGGGCTGTCAAATGGAGCAATAAAAACACAGGACATCTAGTTAGATTTGAATTTAAGATAAACAAAACAGAAAATTTAGTACGAATATGTCCTGTGGCAATATTTAGGACATGCTTGTACAAAAAAAAAAAAAAAAAAAAAAATGTTTATCTAAAATACAAATGCATCTAGGCTTTATTTCATCTGGCACCACAGGCCTGGGAAAGGTAGTCGGTGTCTTTGGGGACTAGGGGCCCACAGGCTGCACACAGCTTTTTTAGCCTGGCGGAAGTGCATGCCCTGCATCTTCCTGTGGATCCAGCTACCACACTGGAGAGGCCAGATCCAGGGTACAGTGCCCCACTCAGGTAAGAGCCCGGGTTCTGAGAAGGAAAGGGATTAGCCCCGAGGCTCCTGGTCTGCGAGGCTGGGTTTGTCTGTATTTGGCGGAGCGGCTCTCGGCCCTGGCTGTACACTGAGTCCCCTGGGAGATCTGGAAAGTCTCTGCTTAGGCCACACCGAAGCCAATGACAGCAGGCCTGGCTCCCAGGGCCCAGCTTACCCAAGGCTCTCAGGTGGCACAGCTGCATCCAGTTATGTCATTCTGAGGAAGCCCTCGGCACTGGGTGCAGGCCCCTGCCCGATAGTTCCTTTAGATCTCTTTTCCTCCTATTTGCACTTGTGATCCTTGGCCCACGTCACCTGCACCAGGCCTGTCTCGGCAACTAGTGCAGCCTGGGACAGCTTGCAGATTAGGAAGCTGCTACGTCACACTGGCGTTCCTGCTCTTTCCCCAGAGGAACATTGTGGGGTCCCAGGGATGCTCCCTGAAAGGGATCCACCCCTTTTCCCAGCACAAAGGGGTCTGGCTCCAAGTGGGCCCCATCCCTCCTTTGCCCAGTGGCTGGTCAGATTAAACAAGGCCACGGCATACAGGCTAGACAGTGTGAAATATCTGAACTATTTGGTTGCTTCACTATCATTTACGGGGGAAAAAGGACAGAGCGCCTTGGAACTACCTGGTAAAGGGCCGTGCCTGGCTGGGGTGGCTTCTTCCCTTCTTACTCTGCTGCCATTCTGTAGGCTTCTTCCTCAGCATGGCTGTCCTGTGGCGTAAACAAAGGGCCACCTGCTGTGACAGTCCTGTGTCCTACCGGCTGCTTTTCTAGGTCTCCAGACTCAACTGGCCTCGTTCACCCATGAGGGTTCACACTTCTGTCTCTTGACGTGAGGATGAGGCCGTAGGCAGGGGGTGGGGTAATAGTGACTGACCAGGTGAGGGACCCCCAACTCCTCAGGTCATAGCAGTGAGTGTGGGTTATTCTCTCCAAGGGAAATCTGGGCGTGGGTACAGAGGCCAGAGCAGCAGCCCTCCATAGGCCCTGCAAGGAAAACCCACACACCTTCTACTACTGAGACAGAAGGCCCTGGATGCCATGCTAGGTCCACTCACTTCCTTAAACTGTGTACCACAGCACACACGAGACACACAGCAGAACATACGGGGCTGAAGGAATGGCCCAAGCAGGTAAGAGCACTTGCTGCTCGTCCAGAGGACCTGGGTTCTAGTCCTTGCACCCATATGGGAACTCACAAATATATGTAACTGCAGTCTCAGGGCACCCAACACCCTCTATGGCTTCTGTGGGCACCAGGCATGCAAGTGGTACACATACATGTATGCAAGCAAAACACACATAAACATGAAAACACTGCTGCCGTTTAGCAGAGATGGGAGCTGAGGCACAAGGCCTAGGAGGCAGGGCCTGGCGCAGAACCCAAGCTGTCCAGATTCAGGGTTCTTTAACACGATGCCACTGGGAACAGGAATGACAGGACACATGACAGAAGAGATGGGGGAGGAAAGAGGAAGAGGATGCCAGTGTCTGGAGTGGGAGGTGCCATTTGCTGACAGTAAGGTACCTGAAGGGCAAGAGGTAGGGAGAGGCAGGTAGGGAGAAGCAGGTAGGGAGGGTGGGGGGTGGGAGGTGCATCTGGGAACCCTAGAGTTTGCTAAGGCTACCGGGGCTCCTGCGTTGGGAGCTGGAGTAATTGGTGGTGGAAGTTCTGAGGGGCGGGGCTCAGTGCATGCTGGAAGTGTTGATCCCCAAGGTAAATGCTGGGATGAAGGCTAACTCAGCCCTGTGAGAGTCATGTGTTGATATGAAGAGAACAGGCCCAGCTTCCGATTCTCTCCGGCTTTCGGTCTCACTGTTATCACTTCCAGCTGGTGTTCTTGTCACCATGACGGCAGCTCCCAGAGGCCAGATCACAGAGGCAGCCTGATCTGGTCTTTCAGCCTGCACCAGATGCTAAACTGACTTCCAGACAAAACCCACATATTTTGTTATAGCAGATGGAAGGAAAAGATCCCTGGTAGACGGAGGAGGAGGCGTGGTAGCACTTGATCCAGTCCGTTCACCTGCAGGCCTAAGGTCTGGGGAACTTGGGGCCAGAGTCTGGGGTCAGGAGGATTTGCGGTCAAGTCCAAGGGAGCAGGGTCAGAAGTCTGGTAAATCTGGGGCCCAGGGCCTCAACTCTAGGAGGTCAGGTGTGAGGCCTGAAGTCTGGGATATGAGATCTAGGGTCTGGACTCTTCTGAGGTTGAGGGACTATCTAAGGTCCGGGTGCTGAGGTTTGGGGGTTTAGGAGCATGGAGTTGGAGCTCGAGGGAACCTGGGGTGCAGGATCCAAGGCCTGAGGTCCCTGTGCCAGGGGCCTCCTGACGCCTCTCCTCTGTCCCACAGAGAGCACCTTCGCGGACACGCTGACCCCTCTGCGCCTGGGCCAGGCCCGCCTCAGCGCCTGCCCACCTCCCGGCAGCCATGACACCGCCAACTTCGACAACAATGAGCTGGAGAACAACCAGGTGGTGGCCAAGCTGGGTCACCTGGCCCTGGGCCGTCCGGAAGCCGCCGTCCCGTGCGTGGCCCGCGAGCGCGCGAGGCCCGCGTCGTCGCCCGCACTGCTGGACGCCGAGCTGCGCTTCCACGCCACGCGCGGCCCCGACGTGAGCCTGTCCGCCGACCGCAGGCTGGCCTGCGCGCCCCGACCTGACGGCGGCCGCACGCTGGTGTTCTCCGAGCGGCCGCTGCGGCCCGGCGAGAGCCTGTGCGTGGAGGTGGGCCGGCCGGGGCTGGCGGCGCCCGCGGCCGTGGCCTTCGGCATCACGTCGTGCGATCCCGGAGCGCTGCGGCCCTCCGAGCTGCCCGCCGACCCCGCCGCGCTGCTGGACCGCAAGGAGTACTGGGTGGTGGCGCGCGCCGGCCCGGTGCCCAGCGGCGGCGACTCGCTCAGCTTCACCCTGCGGCCGGACGGCGACGTCCTGCTGGCGGTGAACGGGCGCCCCCGGGGACGCCTGCTGTGCGTGGACACCTCGCAGACGCTCTGGGCCTTCTTCGCGGTGCGCGGGGGCGTGGCGGGCCAGCTGCGTCTGCTCGGTGAGTGCTCCAGGGTCCCCCAAAGAGCTCCTGGTAACACGGGAGGGAGGGGGCACGCCTTTAATCCCAGCACGCAGGGAGGTGGAGGCAGGCGGATCTCTGAGAGTTCCAGGACAGCCAAGGCTACACAGAGTAACCCTGTTTCGAAAAAACAAACAAACAAACAAACAAAACAAAACAAAAAACGGAGAGAGCGATGAGGGGAATTCACTGACATATGCGAGAAAGGCATCGCGGGTAGAGTGGAGGGAAGGCTGGACCCACCCTGCCTTTTTTTACCTCTGCTCTTAGCAGAAATAGACAGAGAGGCCAGAAGCTGCGGGCTTGGCCGGCAGAGGACAGGATACCCGCTCACTGTGTGTGAGACGCAGACAGGGACAGCTGTGCAGTGTGGCGTTTGCTGCAGCGGAAGGGCTACCTTCCACGTTCGGGTGAGAGAGTGCAGCCGTCAGGGAAGGCTTCCCAGAGAGCACAGCGCCACCCTCACAGTCCAGCTGGTAGCAGAAATGGCCACCATGCCACCAGATTCGTTGCCCCTGATACTCCCAACAACCTGTGAATCTGCGTGGTTATCCCCATCTACACACAAGACAACAGAAGGGCAGAGCTCACAATCCAAGAGTCACGCAGCCCTCAAGTGCTGGGCAGATCCCGCTTTACCGGGACTCAGTACCCTTCTGGGTGGGAGAGAGGGCCATCTGTGTACCTGACGCTCCGGCCATAGCTACAGCTACAAACCTGGGTGTCTGAAGGAGGGCAGAGGAGGAGCAGGGCGTCTGTGACTTTGGGCTAAGATATGTGGGTTTTTTACTGTTGTTGTTGTTGAAAAACCTAATGTAATATTCAGCCTGATACAAGTTTCCCAAGTTCCTGCTAGGATAGCGGACCTTCCTTCAAGCAGATGGATGGATTCTGGAAAGCTAGGTCTAGATGAGGAAGGCACATTCCCAGGACAAGCCTGTGCTGGCTCCACTCTCAGTCAGGCCCTTGCCACAGAGACGCCTCTCCCGTGCCGGGCTACCCTCTTGGTGGCATGAGCCTTTGCTTTCTAAGGGCAGTAGCAGGGTGGCCTTGCTTGGGTTATGTGCTCTTCCTTGAATCACAGTGGGATTGAAGAATGGAAGGTTCTTTGGGTTTGGCCTGGCATCCCAAGGCTATTTTTTAAAGTGTTCTAATAGAGCTATCACATAATATACACATATTGTATATCATATGTAAATTATGTGATTATGTAAATATGTAAATTAAACATTATAATATAGCTGTAGTTATTATATATGCATCTGAATAGGAATGGAGGCTGAGCAGGCAAAGCACAGACATCCACTGCATTGACGGCACCCAGGACCCGTTATTGAACAGAAGGGGTGCAGAGTGATGAGGCGCAGGGACTAGCAGGGGCCCGTGCCACCCTCACTTCTCTGATAGAGTCTCTTCGGCTCCCAGGTACCCTGCAGTCCAGTCCTGAGACCACAACTCCATCAGGGTCCTTCAGCGGCTCCCAGGATGACAGTGATTCAGACATGACCTTCAGTGTCAACCCGTCCTCCTCAGCGTCAGAGTCCTCTCTGGGTAAGGAAATGCAAACCCCCAAGGGCGCAGGGCTTCCTCATGGCATGGGTCATGATATGCCGGTGGCCTTGGCCTTTGCTGGCTGAGCAGGCCTGCTGTGTTTTCCATTGTATCTGCTCCTTCCTTCTGCTGGGCTCAGCAGGAGCATAAACATGGAGACCGAAAGGCCCAGAGGGTGCTGCTGAAGGCAGTTTACCTCTGTGCTTTGTGGGACAGCTCTGGCAAAAATGGGTACAACTCAAGAGCTAAAGGAAGATGCGGCTCTGTCCACACTGTGCCCCATTTCTACCCTGGGAACTCTGCATTCACGGGGTTGCCCAGCACAGCCCTCCTGTGAGCCACGTCATTAATGATGTCCTGTCTCCCTCCCGGCAGTGACAGCCCCCAGCTCCCCACTGAGCCCCCCGGTGTCCCCAGTCTTCTCTGCACCTGAGCCGGCAGGCAGCAGGAATGGAGAGTGTACCGTGTGCTTCGACAGCGAGGTGGACACGGTCATCTACACGTGTGGACACATGTGTCTCTGCCACAGCTGCGGCCTGCGGCTCCGAAGGCAGGCACGGGCCTGCTGTCCCATCTGCCGGCGGCCCATCAAGGATGTCATCAAGATCTACAGGCCGTAGCCAGGCAGCTGGCTCGGCCGAGACGAGGTCACCTTTCTGAAGCCCCTGCTAGGTGGGCAACACCACGGCTACCAGGGAGCCCAAGGTCAGGAGCCATCTCTCATCTGCCGCTCCGCAGTGATGAGCAAGGCAGGACAGGTGTGGAGATGAGGGCCTGGGGGCCAGAGCCCAGGCAGGCATTGCTTCCGGCTCAGACACGCATTGCCCCCTAAAGCCTGTCCCAGGATTCAGCTCAGGAACTGCCTGGCAGATCACCTGCCTCTTGGTGACCTCCAGCTGGGAAAGGGTGCCCTCTGTCTGTGCAATGCTTCTTCGGGGTTTGGGTTGAGTGTGTATGTGTGTGTGTATGTGTGTGTCGGGGTTGGGGGGGGTGGCGGAGACAGCACAGAGAGTGAGAGAGAATGCGTGGATGTTTTATGCAGGGATCCGTCTCCTGGAGGGTATTTAACACTAAGGAATGTGCAATCCGGGCCCAAATGTTAATGTGATGGTTGTCCATGTTTCTGGGGGTGTGGTTTTCTGCAGTGAGCTGGCTTTGAACACACGGGGCCTGAACCTACACAGAACTCCCTCAACGGCACTCAGATTTTCTAAGGGAAAACAAAAATAACTCACTGTTTACAGCTCCAAGCAGCAGCTCCTGCTGAGGGGGAGGATGGGCGGAGAACAGGTGGCTTTCGCCTCTTACTCAGACAAGGAGTGGCCTTCCCATGGCGGCTGAGGACTCGTGCCCCAAGCTCTAGCGTCTTAGACTCCTTCACACACATACCCAACCAATAGAACAGTGAAAGCCCCCCCTCAGCTCCGTCCACACATGCCCTGGAGTTTTGTCATGCCCCTCCTGTTCTCTGGGGCAACTCCGTATCTCCCATGGTGGAATTACGGAGAGCTGTGGGCATGTCCCAATGACTAGCTGGCAAAAGCTTGAAGTCCCAGACACCGTCCTCCCACACACACCTGGTCCTTGTCCGGATCCTCTTATTTTCCTGTTGATTATTACGGTGTTAACGAATCCACTTGTTAGATAGTTAGGAACACTGAAAACGCTCCCCACTCCTGGGCCTGTTTGCTGGCATTTCCCAGCACCCTGGCCCTGCACCCCTCTCATTGGGCCAGACCTTGCCATTGCTGATGCTCTGGCCATTCGTGCTTCTCCCTTGTGGAGAGCCCTGGGTTCCTGGATGAAGTCTGCCTGCCCCGAGATATACCTTTAGAGGAGCTCCTTGGCCTCTCTGTGTCTTTGTTCCTACTCGGACACCTGGCGCCAGGGCACTCTGGAGACCCACTCAGTTTTCTGAGAAAGCTTGAGACACCTCTTGAGGAGCAACTGTTTTCTTGGCAGCTCCTAATCTGGCCCTCTCTTGCTGTGAAGGAGGTAGAGGGGAAGAGAAACACTCAGGAAGTGAGGGTCATGCAAGTCTTTGTCAGGAGCCTTGGACCACCTGACAGTAGCCCAAACCTGGGTGCCTGGAGGCCTTGCGCCCCCCCCCCCCACCCTGCTTCTCCATCTGGAAGTGTCTGGATCTGGCCCAATCACAGCCTCCGAGAGCTGGCTTTTTCCTAGGGACTTCAGGGCACACATCCACCTTTTCACTTTGTGGTGTATCTTTTGGGCTTTTTAAAAATTTTGTTGTTGTTGGTGGTGGTGGTGGTGGTGGTAGTGGTGGTGGTGGTGGTGGTTTTGGTTTTCCTGGAACTCACTCTGTAGACCAGGGTGGCCTCAAACTCAAAGACCTGCCTGCCTCTGTCTCCTAGTGTGCTGGGGCTGAGGGCGTGTGTCATTACTACCCTCTCGCAGCTGAATCTTTTAAAGAGCTATGGGAACCCTTGTTTGCCTGGGTGAGAGTCTGAGAAGCAGGCCCCTTGGGTACCCCTTGGGTGGCTTAGTTTCCTCAGCCAAGCTTTTGGCTTCTCCATGTGCTGAGGGCGTGGGCAATGCCACCTTGTCACCCTAGGCAGCCACAGCCCTGTCTGAACATAGTCTCTCCCTGCCATAGCCTCGGTGGCCTAGGGGAGCCAGCTCTACTTTGCCTCTTGCCTTCCCAGCTGGACCCCCATGTTGCAGCAGGGGTCACCCCCAGCCACCACCAGGAAATCAACAGCTGAGGTCCTAGGCCCCCAGAGTGGAGCAGGCATGCTCCTGGTGACCTGTTACCGGGGCAGAAAGGAACCACAGGCCTGTTTAACCTGCTCTGCAGCCGCTATAAATAGTTGCCTTGTTTCCCACAGAGCAAAGGGGGTGTTTCTGTTCTAAAAAGCCATGTATTTGCCTGTACTCTGAGAGATGGAGTCAGGCCCGAGGGGTGATGTTTATGTCTCATCTCAACAAGTTGCAAGAGGGGAGAGAATCCAGTGTCTTTCACACGCCTGGGCACTGAGTTAAAGAAACACCCGTGTACAGGTTTTAGTGCCGAGTGCCATCTGAGACCTGGCTGGTTAAAGTCTCACCCTCTACTGGGAAACTGCAAAAGCCATGCATGCCCACCTCAGCCGCAGGATACTAAGAGGCAACTTCCAGGTCAAAGATGGTCAGCTTCGGGCCACAGGTACCAGTGGTCTATGGAATACAGCATTGTCCTCATTTGGCAGGTGAGGCCTGAGATCCTGGGAGAGTCTTAAGGATCAAGACACAGGAAGTGGCATGTCTGGGATTCCAGTTCCCCCCCATCTGGTCCTGGCCTGCCTGCCCAACTTCTCAGGAAGCTCAACACTGCCCAAGTCTTCTTTCCTGCAAATCAGCTGGAGAGTCTGGGTACCCACACCTGTGTAGATGTTCTGGGCCACAGTCTCTGTGCTGCCCATATCCTAGAGGGGACAACTGTCCTCTAAGGCTCATGCATTTGCTGTCCATCTGCACTGGGGTGTCATGTGGGGCTGCTCTGGAGAGGGACCTTAAGCCACTCCCGTCTCGGGCAGCACCCCGTCCCCATTTTCTAGACTCACTGCCCATCTTGTGCCCTTTGAACCTCAAAGGCCAAGGGTAGGATAAGGGAGGCCAGGTGACACCCCCCTCCCCCATTCATGGCAGCTGCATCCCTGCCCACCAGAACTTCCTGGAAAATAGTTGTTTCCCAGGCTAGAAAGGCTCCTCCTCTCACTCTGTCCCCAGAGCATCCCTGGGTTTGACTTCTTGGGCAGCTGTCCTGTGCAGGCCGTGACACACATTTTCACTTGTTTAACATCCACTCACCAGCACGGTTCATGATCAGAACATTAGGTTGAGGACTGGGACAAAAGGCAAAGCCTGTGAGCAGCAATCAGACCAGAGAGAGGCAGGTAGCCAGCTCGTAAACTGATTAGATCACTCTGGAGTTGGGTCTTGTGCTAGCACATAGTAGGTACTCAATGAAAGACTACGGATCAGACCAGGAGCAGGGTATGAGTGGCCAGGGGTCTGGTGAAATAGCACCCCATAGATATCTATGGGAACACAGAGCCATTCAACAAGCCTTTGCTGAGTGCCCTCAGGATATGAGCTGCTGTAGGGTGGGGAATGGAGAGCATGTGCCCAGCCCTGATGCCAGCCCTGATGGACAGGGTAAGGAATCAGCAGGGTGGAACACGTGGGCCTTCTTGACCACTCTCTTGCCTTGGATCCATCTAGTTAAATGCCCACGAAGCTTCCGACACCCACGTTGGGTATGTGGGCATCCCTTGTGGTACGTGAGCTCTTGCCGAATAGCCAAGACCCCACCAGTTAATGAGCACCTGCAGGTCCTGCAGGGAGTCTCGGGAAGGGGGGGGGGCAGCTCCATGCTACTTCCAAGCACTGGGCAGGGGGGTGAGGGTCAGACGCAAGAGCGCTGAGTTCCAGCTGAGAATGACATTGTACGGCCACCGAGCATGGGAAGCCGTCACTGCTCACCACTCCACCGTCCTGCCCTGGCTGGGGACGCGGCTCAGGAACACTCGGCTTCCTGCAGTTTCTCCATATTTTAGTGTCTCCCCGTCTCTCTCACCCAAGTCCCTGAGAAATTACCCATTCGACAATCTGTTTGTGCCTTACGGAAGTGTGTGTATGTGTGTGCACTTTTTAATCCTCTAAAAATGCAGCCCTTCAAAGTGGACAAGAAGCTAGCAGATGCGGCAGGGCTCCAGAGGCCAGCCAGGAGTCCCTGAGACCCTCCTGCCGTTTGAGGTTGGACTGAGAGTGTCCGCCCCCCCCCGCCCCCCCACGACCTGTGTACGGACCCTTTGAAACGTGTCTGTCCCTTCTGATTCAATACTGTGACTCTCCAGTCCCGTCTAGTCTTCGGGTAACTGTGTTAAAGGCCTGAAAGCTTGGGGGGTGAGCAGGGAAGGGTTTGCGCTGGTCTTTTGTGTGTCGTGTGTTCTGATATTTGTGTTTTTATCTGTTTTATATTAACATAACTTTCCTGTTTGAAAAAAAAACAAACAAATACAACTTTGGCTTGATTAAAAAAAAAAAGAAAGTCTTCGTCATAATTCAGCTTTTTAAATTGTGCTGGATGTTGCCTTGGTAAGCGGCAGGAGGGCGCCAGATCCTGCCAGCCTGACACTGTCAGCAGAGCCTTGACAGTCCTTCGCCCTGTCATCAAGTCGCCCCGTATCTGCAAAGCTACTGCCAAGAAACCCTTTCCTGAAGGGCGAGCCCTGATCGTGGTGATGTTGGCAAAAGCGTTAGTTAGTATGGCCAAGACCCCCGAAGTGTGCAGCAAATGAGGGGGTGGGAGTGGAGGGAGAGGACCGCCTTAACTTTGTGAGTCACAAACTGCCTAAGGCAGGAGAAAAGAACCAGAGTGAAGTAACAGCTGCCTCCCCTAAGAAGATGGTTCTGCAACCTCCGTTGTTCTCCCTCCTTCCCCAGGCAGGTTCTCCAAACCACCTGACGGCCCAGCCTGCACCCTGCCTTCCATCATCCCTGGGTAGACCAGCCTGTGTGGCGTCCCTTCCTGAGCCAGTCCCTAACACCGGGACAATGCAGGTGCTGATTGGCCAGCGCCAGGATGTGCCTCAGCCTTTTCCTGGGTCCTGGAGGCTAGAAGTGGGTATTCCCTGTTCCCAGGAATCTATTGGAGCAGTGAAGGAGTAACTGGACAGACACCTCTGTAGGAATGGCTGAATGAGCCGTGAAGAACTAAAGCTGTAGTGTGAAGCCAGTGCAGCCTACCTCTGGTACCTTGGTTTCCTCTTCCGCACATTAAGAGTCACTTGATTTCAGGGAGGCGGGACTACTGTTGTGGTCAGGCTCGGAGGTGCTCTGTACAGGCACTAGTGTCCTGCACTCACAATGAACTCTTAGGTGTTTATAACCCAGGAGTGTGTTAATACATGGGGAAAGAAGCCAGCTCAAGGCCACCCTGCTCTACATGGTGAGTCCCAGGTCATCCAGGGGGAACAACACAGAGAAACCCTGCCCCAAAAACTAAGACCAACAATGAACTGAACCTACACACATGGTCTGACCTGATCCTGATGGGTGTGGAAGAGCAGGCTAGCACAGGGGGGGGGGGGGGGGAGGGGAGGGCAGGCATCACATCCACCGTAGAAAAAGTAGCCAGAGCGGGCTGCACCCTCTATGACTGCCTGTGGCTCCCACCTTTCCTATAGCAGGCAGGTGTGGCTGTTCCTTTAAACTTGAGGTTACGGTAAAAATTACCACCCAGTTCTGCAAAACCCACAAAGAGCAGCTGGCCCCAGCTGGAATTTGTCAGGTTTCCCAGGCGGCCAGTGTGTGAGTTTAAGATCCTCGGTTAGTCATGGTGTGAGAAGGTCAGGCTGACTGGCTCTCTTGGGCTTCCTGTAGTCCAGAGTTTGGGGTCCAGATGACTGGGGTGGGCTTGCGGCAGCACCCAGAAGGTGAGGGGAATGTGCCTGCTCTTCCCACCCTGTGGAACAGCCCAGCCGGGCCACTGCATTAGGAAAAAGGCAGCAGCTGCAGAGCCCACAACATCCACAGGGTTCTTCAAGGTTCATGTACAGGGAAAGAGACCATGGACTTCCCAGGGGAAGAAGTAAAGCTTGCCAAAGCAAAACCCTTCAAGGTTGTGTCTGCTCTCCTCTCCAAACTCAGGCTCCTCCCTCCTGATCTCCTTTCTTCCCTTCCTCCCTCTCTCCCTCCATCCCTTCCTCTCACGATAGCATCTTTTTCTTTGAGGCTGGAGAACATTTTCATGAATACCCAACAAATAACAAGGATTTTTTTTTTTAATAAAAAAATATCACATTAACCTGGCTTCTTGGGACCTGGGCTGAATTGTGAGATCTTGTAAAATAAATGGAGAGAGAGAGGGGGGAGAGAGAGAAAGTCCAACTTAAATGAGGGAGGGAGGGAGAAAATTTTTGCTTTTATTTTGTTTTATACACTTTTCTTTTTTATTCATGAGTGCCCTATCTGCATGTACACCTGCATGCCAAATGAGGGCATTAGATCCCAGTATAGGTGGTTGGGAGCCACCATGTGGTTGGTGGGAATCGAACTCAGGACCCCTGGAAGAGCAGACAGCGCTCTTAACCGCTGAGCCATCTTTCCAGCTCCAGGAGATTTTATTGACTTAACACACTGATCCTGTCAGTTCTAGCTGGCTCCAGGAATAGCTGGACCAAGGTCTGTTCATCTGCCTGTTTCTATTCTTCTAGGTTAGTGTCACTCTAGGCAGGTTTGCCCGTGACAATAAAGCTGACCCCAGCGGCACTAACATGTCATGCCAACTTAGTAAATGTGTTAGAAATCTGTCCCACTGTGGAGACAAAATACCCAGCAAAAGCAACTTACGGAAAGAATGATTTGTTTGGCTTACACGTTCTAGGTGCAAGAGAGGGTTGGCCATAGGATACCTGCAACCAGGAAGCAGAGAGAAATGACAGCTGGTGCTCACCTTACTTTCTCGTTTTTATTTGTCTGGCAGTTAGGGTAGGTCCTCCCATCTCAGTTAACCTAATTCTAAGAAATCTCTCACAGACACAACACGTCCAAAACTTTGTCTCCAAAGTGATTCTACATCCCATCAAGTGGAAAATCACTATTAATTATCACAAATCCACTCCTTGCCAACCTGATACCCCAAACATCACACTTGTAAGCCATGACTTTTAACCCCATTGTGCCTGTATGCTCACAGCCATCTCACAATACAACATACATTTAGTCCGACTTCAAAAGTCTTCGTGGTCTTTAATGGTGCAACACATTTTAAATGCCCAAGTCTCCTTTGAGACTCAAGGCAATTACTTCACTGTGAAATATAAAAATAAAAGGTATAGTCCCATAAAAATAAAAGATAATTAAAAAAAAAACCCAACTTCCATTCTTCCAATATACAATGGAACAGAATAAACAGTGATGTTTCCAAAGGGAAAACTGGAACATGGCAAAGGATGATTGGACCCAAGCAAGACCAAAACCCAGAAGGGAAAACACTGAATCCTACAGCTCCATCTCAGTCATCTGGAGGTCATGATGGAAACATCTGGACCCGAAAGGGTTTAGTTGAACCGCTTTCCCAGCCTTGCTCCTCAAAGTAGGCAACCCCCCTCTCGAGCTGGCTCTGCTTCATGCCTCCAGCTCCCTTCAGTGGACATTCCATGGTTCCGGTATCTCCAACATCTCCACTGTGGCTTCGGCTTTACCCTCAGTTTCATGCAGTCGCTTCTTGGAGCCTCTTTCCAGCCCTGACGTTATCTGCTCTCAGCAGCTCTCTGGAACCACGATTCAAAACTCCATGACTCCCTCAATCTTGAATCTTCCCTGTGTGTCAAATCGTGTGGTCGACGCCACCAGCTGGGTTGGAGCCTGGCTTCCTAGAACCGCAGTTGCATCCTTTCTATGTGCTGACCCTGGGAACCACTCCCATGGGCATTTGCCTTTCAGGAGCAGGATACCCCTTCAGCATACTCAGTTTAGGCTCTCCCCTCTCAAACGAAGGTACATTTCACCGTTTAGAGCATTTGCTGGGTAAGGTCTAGCCCTCAGAGCGCCTTCCCGGTGCAGCAGGAAGCCTTTTTCCTCCCCCTTGTTGCTTTTTTTTCCCCCCTCGCTGTAGACCTGGACACAAGTACTGAGCAATAACCACGCCACAGCCTGAGTGCTGCCCTACCTTGGAATTGCTTTCACCAAACAAATGACTCATTACCCCTGTATTCAGCCCCACTGAAGATCTCAGCATGTAGGGAACATACAGCCAGACTCCTTGTCAGAGTCACACAAACGACCTCTAGCCCAGTTGTCAATAAAGCCCGTGTTCCTTTGAGCCTCACCAGCAGGGCCTCCACTGCCGCTGTCTCTCCCAGCCCTCCATACTCTCACCAGACATCCACTGACATCACTCAAGGGCCTTTCCAGCTCCAAGTTCCAAACGCTTCCACATCCTTCCTACAAAACTTCCAAAGGCCTAAGAGCCACACGGTCGTGTTTCTCACAGCAATGACTCCACTTCTTGGTGCCAACGTTCTGTGTTAGCGAACGGTCTCATTTTTGAGACAACGTACTTGACAGTAGAAAGAAGGAGGGGCTATTATCTTGGCTTACAGTTCCAGGGGACGCAGTCCATCCTGGGAGGGACAGTATGGTGGCAGGATCTTGGGTGGCTAATCACGTTAAGTCTACAGTCAGAAGGCAGAAAGAGGTGAATGCTAGGTCTCGGCTCACTTGCCTCTTTTTTTTTTTTTATGCAGAGCCAGCTAGGGTCTCCCCACTTCAGCAACAAATCTAGAACATCTCTCGCTGGCATGTCCAGAGTTTTCTCCTCTAGTGTAATCCAGTTAATATTAACCACCACAATGATGGTGTAGAAGTTTCTGGAAAAGCCTCCAGGCTTTCTTTTCTTTGACCTACTGGACCCAAAGCCCAGTCCCTGGGCCTGTCTCTGTCACATATTTATACCTGGCACAGAGCCAAGGTCCTCTGCGCTCTAAAGCTCACCTCCCTAGAGGAGCAAGCAGACCCATAAACAGACCAGTTCGGACCAGTGCATTACTGAGGCTGAGGGACAGATCAATCCAGTTGCAAAGGCTATGGATCATTCAGTGAGATGCTGATTGACACAAGCCAGGGTTATCTGGAAGGAGGGAACCGAGTTGGGAAAATGCCTCAATCAGGATGGCCTGTAGCCAAGTTTTTGGGACAGTTTCCTTTCTTCCTTTTTTCTTTCCTTCCTTGTTTCTTTTTTCTTTTGCTTGATTTTTTTGAAGACAGGGTTTCTCTGTGTAGCTCTAGCCTGGAACTTGCTCTGTAGAGCAGGCTGGCTTCAAACTCACAGATATCTACCTGCCTCTGCCTCTACCTGGGATTAAAGGCCTGTACCACCACTGCCCAGCTCTTGGGATCTTTTTTAAATTAATGGCTGACGTGGAAGTGACCAGCCCACTGTGAGCGGTGCTACCCCTGGGCAGGTGGTTTGGGGGTACATAAGTAAGCAGGCTGAGCAAGCCATGGGGAGCAAGCCAGGAAGCAGTGTTCCTCCATTGTCTCTGCTTCAGCTCCTTCCTCCAGGTTTCTGCCTTGAGTTCCTGCTCCGATTTCCAGTCATTACAGACTGTGTGCTGTAAAATGAAATAAACCTTTTCTCCCCAAGTTGCTTTGGGTCATAGTGGCCTTTTCACAGCAATATGAACAGGAAGTCATCGGTGTCCCTCTTTCTCCCAGTCATGCACACTTCTCCCTGCCCTCTCTCATTTCTCTTCCAGTGTTTTAGTGTGCAAAGCCAGCACTGTGGCCCCACCATTCCTGCAGCCAGAAGATGAGCCAACCTCAAGTCTGGCTATAGCACATGCACACAAGTGTCTCCTTCCCTCGCTCCTGGGCTCTGCACACCAAGTACTCCAGCAGAGCTAACAGTAAGAGGTCATTTAGTGAGCACTTCCTACACATGAAAGACTTCCGTTTCATCCACAGGTCCTCACAAACACTCTGGAGTAGGCCTCACCATCACCTGCATTCGATAGAAAAGAAAACCAAGACCAAAGATAAAACCTCACTGTGCCTCGCTGTGTAGCCGAAAGCTCTCTTCTCTGGCTTCAGAGTTGTACCCCGGCATCTAGTCCTGGGGATTTTTTTTTTCCAGGGCAAGTGAATTTTTCAAAGGAAAATTTCACAACTCCCTCATCCCCCCACCCACCCACACAAGTATTCTGGCCCTGTAGGAAGAAGAGGGAGAGAAGGATTATGGAGGGCAGGTGCTGTGGATGAACTGTAAGGCAGGGTTTGAACAGGCTGGCTCTTTGACCGCAGCCCAGCTGGCCTGTGGATAAATCTCCAGTAGAGAGGAAGAGATAAGGAGGAAAGAAAGAGAACAAAAGGGCCCCAGGCCAGTTTGGAATGCAGAAGATGAGCGAAGACCAGCAGCGGTCCATATCTGCATCATGGGGTACCACGGTGCCCTCCCAGAGCCGGGGTCTCACCCAGGCTTCCTAGAGGTTCAGCCTGGTCTTGGAAGTTGTTATGGCTTCTAGAAGAGGATGTGGAAACACAAGTATCCCAGGCATCCAGTTCTTGGAACAAAACCTGACCTTGACTATTAAATACAAGCCCGGAGGAGCCTCCTGAGAGAGGAGGCAGCGCAGCCATGGTCCCCTTTCTCTGCCGGCTGTCCCAAATGTGGCCTGCCTAGGCCTAGACATCTTTCCACAGACTGTACCTAAGGCCCATTCCGGCAGCCCCAGCTGCCGGGGAAGCACGGGGTCTGCTCTGGAATTGCTGGACAGGCCTGAAGCCTGCACACCTGCTCCACCCCCCTCTGGTGGGAGACCTTTCCACGGGTCTCAAAAGCAGCTGCATGTGACTGGACCCTGGAACCATTTGTGAGAGGGAGGCCCCTCACTAAAGTTCATCTTCTCACCTCTGTGTGGGCACAAGGTGGAAGCAGTGAGGCAATGGCGACACGGGGACAGGAACCATGGAGGGCACAGTGACAGGACGCCACAGGGCCGGGAGGAAGGCGAGCAGAGTCCATATGCTTGGATATGTACTCATGCGGGTATTAGAAGATGCCTCTTATGGATAAAGGAGACCAACCAGTTGCTTGCTCCCCCAGCCCTCTGTCTGCTTTATAGCTGTTCTGCCAGAGCTGTGAGCAGCTCCCGGCCCAGCAGAATCTACCACGTGATGGCGCTGTTGAGTTCCCAAACAGAGTCTGAATTTAGCACACCTCCTTCCCACAAAAATTGAAAAACGGGGTACGGAGACAGGGGCTTACCAGGCCTGCTTCTGAGCTGGCCCTGGCCCCGTGCCCTTTGTTTGTTTTGGTTCCTGGTCAAGAATGCTGGCCCAGGCCTGGGAGGCTGACCTCCTCACTCCAGAGGGAAAGTCACACTTTCGCTCAACTCCCAGGAGCAGTCCTGCATTCCAGGGGAGGCGTGGGAAGGGCCAGGCCTTCCCCAGCGAAGGCAGTGGAGCTGCCTGCTCCCCAGTCATCCTTGCTGCCTCTGCACTGCCCCCAGGGTTAGCCAGCCCACCTCAGTGGGAAGGAAATGGGCCTGGACGTTGGAAGTTGCCCGAAGGGAACCATTCGGACACACTCCTTGCTTGCTCTCATTCTCTTCCCTCTCTGTGCCAATCTCACCTCCACGTGGGCCCCCTTCTGCTGTCCTCTGACAAACGAGGATGCCTTTCCACACGGCTGTACAGAGGCGTGGGCTTGGGGGTGTCTCCTCTGAGGCTTTAGGAAAGTCGGACACTAGAGGCAGGGGTGCTGTTGGCCCGCAGACATACCCTGCCAGCAAAAGGGGGCTGCCAGCAAAAGGGGGCTGCCAGGCCAAGAAGCCAGGGTCAGCACCACACCTGGGGCTGGGGAAACAGTCCAAGCTGACATTCTCCTGCCTCACCAGGTTCTTCTCCAAGATGTCCCAGACACCATTCCCAGGTGGCTCTTGAGCAGGCTTCCTCCCTGGAGCGACACGAGGGCCCCTCCTCAGGGACAGCGCATACTTGCATACTTCGGCCTTGGAAAGCCATAAGCCTGAAATCGGAAGGGGCTTTTTGGCTGCTGAAAAGGAAGAAACTGGGGTTTTCCTTTCAGAAGATGAAACATTGTCGCCCCCTAGTGATCATGATGAAATTGTCACCTCCTCCACCTCACCTAAGCAGCTGGCCTTCCAATCAAATCCAGATCAGCACTTCCACCCCATCCAGCACCCCTTCCAAGAGACACCCAGGAACCAGGAGAGTGAAAACCCTGTAGGAGACTTTGTGGTTCTGTGTTGGCATGAGGTGGGAATGTCAGGTGATAGCGGGGTGGGCTTTGGACAGCCTTGCGCTGGGTGGGAGCCTGCTGGAGGAGCTGAGACCGAGATGGGATCCCAGAATTGCCACAGCCTGAAGGACCAGGAGATGGAGCAGGCGAATCTGGCCCTTGCCCCAGGCCGCTGGTCTCGGGCTCACTTTAATTCACCCAGCCAACCTATGCCAGGAACGTTGAAGAGAGGCGGTGGGAAACACAGATATAGACGGTATTAGTAAGGTGCTAAAACTATAGCTTTGGCTACTGGATTATGAATTTCCCAGAACTTGAAGATTTGTGATCCAGTGACTTGGAGGTCTGGTCTAGGTGTGTGGCAAGTCTCCGAGTCACAAAGCCAACTACTCTTCAGGGTGGTAATTGAAGTCCAGCAGGCATGTTGACCTCTGCACTGCAAAGCCCCTGAGCCAGGCTGGATGGCAACAGCAGTGATAGTACCGGCCTGCTCTCTCAGGGGCACTGTTACAGTTATTTTCATAAAACTGTGTTTTTCTCTCAGTTTCTCTCTTAACCCAGCTAACGCACAAATAATTGAGAAACCTTGTCTCAGAAAAATAAAACAAACAAACAAAAAAACAAAAAACAAAAACCCTACATGGAGAGTGAGTCAAGAGAAAGCTGAAGGCAGGCCAGAAAGATGGCTCAGCAGGTAAAGGCACTCCCTGCCAAGGCTGAAGACCTGAGTTTGATTCCCGAAACTGCATGGTAAATGGAGAGAACTGACTCCCACAGGCTGTCCTCCATCTTCCAAATGTGCTTTGTGGTGTTTGCACTTCCAACACACACACACACACACACACACACACACACACACACACACACACGCAAATGAAAGTGTTAGCAAAGGTGGTCTTGATAGAGGAATGGCAGGAGTGTGGAGATGCATTGTTTTCTTTATTTTGTTTCCATGCATAGTAATAGCAACACCTTTATGATTCTATATAGGCCAAATATTATTGTCATAACATGAAAATTATTATTGCTTAGTTGAAGAAGGTTCTAGACAGGGTCATGGAGGGATCCCTGACAAGAGCTCTCTTCAAAGGAATGTAGCTCAGAGGTAGCACGCTTGACGGATTCACACGAGGCCCCAGGTTCCATCTCCAGCACCGCATACAGTGACTTAGCTGATTAACACAGATCCATTCTGCTCTCGGACCTCACTGTTCAGGGCAAGGACAGATGTGAAGCAAATGCTACAAGAGAAGCCCGTGCTGAGGCTCGAATAAGCCTGGGGCATGGAGGGAGCCCTGCCCTAACCTGAGTGGGTCACAAGAGGCCATGGGGGAGCCTTGAAATGCTTCTTGAAATGTGAGCAGTTGGTCAGACAGAGTCAAGGAGGAAAGGTGTTCCACACGGATGGCAGTGTGTACACAAAGGCCCAGGGTCAGCTTCCTCCTGCCTGGACCCATCAGGCCTTATCACACCACACACACGCCCCAAAAAATAATCTAAGAAAAAATTTGAAGAAGAGATTAATGTCTTTGGGAATAGCTTTTGAACACTTCCTTTTAAATAGTTCCTTTTTATTACTGTCCCCACCCCAACCTAAACAAGAAAAGGCTCTCGCCCATGAGGGAAGCCTCTCCCCTGAGCTGTGGCCTGCTAATGCTAAGGCACTAAGTCAAACTAAAGGAGAGAGAATTCCTGAGGGCCGTTCACCCATCCCAACTTGTCTACAAGAAAAGGAGCCTGCCCTGAGGTGTGGGTAAGATCCTGGCACTAGAATCTACATGGTGCCAGCAGTCACGGCACCTCCTACCCTTGGGTTCTTCAACAGCAGAGCACCTAAGCTGCCTCTGGGCCACAGTGAAATTGTGAGGGTCCCCAGTGGTGGGAAAGAGTGGGTCCCCTGTTTCATGCCTGGGGTAGGAAAGAGAACAGGGTGTGATAGGCTGTGAGAGGTCAGTACTCAGTGCTCATTATGGTTTTCAGCCATTTTTTTTTAAGTGTCGACAGCTACCTTTGGAGCCAAGGGCAAGTCCAGGCTCCCGAGCACAGGACCTTCACATTCTGTGGCCTGGTGCTCCTCCTCCGCTCCTGGCACCAGGCTGCATCTCACTATGCCCATCTGGGATGAGCCACCACTGCAAGGCTGAAGGCTGCCATTTCCTCCTTACCTGCATTCTCTCCTTCTTAGTCCTGCAGAAAGATGTCCTAGGGCAGGAAGCAAATAGTAAGGGGTCGGAGGTGGGGTGAGGGACCACTAGTCTGAATTACCATGACAAAAGTTAGAACGGAAAATGGGCTCCTGGGTTCCCTGCCGGCTCCTCATCAATACATTGGTCCTATCTAAGCCCTTAGGTGTGAAGACAAAAAGAGCCCCAGTGGGAAGGCGTCTCAGAATAGGAAGTGAGCCTCAGAAAAAAGTTCACATCATGCATGCCTGGGTTTGCGGATCAAGAGTCATGCTTGTTGCCCGCATGCTTTTCTCAATCTGGCATGTCCTCACCCATTCCAGGTTCACGTGTGTGTGTGTGTGTGTGTGTGTGTGTGTGTGTGTGTGTGTACACGCAGGCATACACACACGCTGTCTGGATCACCTCCACCCACTCACTTCCCTTAACCCCATTTCCATATGACTCTATCTAGACAGTGTCCCTGGCAGACTCCAGCCGACCCCCTCCACCAGGCTGGGTTAATCTGTAATCGTTCAGTTCCTGCTCCTCAAGAGCAAGGACCTATCTAGTTTGCTGCTGAGGCCCCTAACGTGCAAATAGTGCCCGGCCCTCAGCAGGCACCGCCTGGACAGCTCCTCACTTGAACAGGTAACTGCGAGGTAGGTGAGGAAGATAGAGAAGGGGAGGAGTTCCAAGAAGGGGTTAGGCTTATGGGACAGAAGCTGGCTTCAGGCCCTGCCACGTCAGAGTGCAGCCTCACCACCTCCCTCCATCCTGCGTCTGCCCCTACTCTGAAGTGTTCTGGGGAAGAAAAGCAGGGAGAAGCATGGGAGGCATGCTGGGTGGGGCCAAGGGAGAGATTTCACCAAGTCTAGAAGTCTCTAAGGATGGGAGAGAGAGGGGAGAGGGGAGAGAGAGGGGTCAGATGTCAGGCCCCTTCATCGTGACTGAGAACTGTGGCATTTCAATGCCGCTTAATTTCATCTATGGATCTAGGCTTCTGATTCCACAAGGTTTGTTTGTTTGTTTGTTTGTTTGTTTGTTTGTTTGTTTGTTTAGACCGGGCCACCTATAACCTAGTCTCGAGAACCCCTGACAGACAGTTCCTGCCTCTTAGGAGACACCCTCCTGAATCCAGAAAAGGAAGAGCATTCTCATGTATTACTCAGTGTTAGCTCCCATTCAATAAACATCCCACATGTCAGTAGCCCTTTTTATGCTCTTGGTCTGCATAAGACAGGCACCCCTGGGATCTTGTAGGGAGAGTGACTCTGGGAACTCCCGGGGATGCCAAAATGTCAGGATAATGTTTCCACACCTGCCTGTATCCCTTAAGCCATGCTGGAATGCTTAAATGGTAATCTCTCCTAATCACAGCTTTGCTTCCCACACTTTCAGTGGTCCACGGTAAACAAAATTCAGAGTAGCACCCGGTGACCAGGGAAACCACCTCCCAATCCTGCCTGGTGGCTCATGCAGGCAGTCCCAATCCCTGGGCTGAGAGCTGAGCACACGACCTGGCCAGACAGGGCTCCCTGAGTCCCCGAAGTCCTTCCTAAGCCATTGTCCACCCAGCAGGGGGAGGAAATGTCTCCAAATAGGAATCAGATTATATAATTCTCAGACTTGTAGTCCTTCCCAGACTCTCTGGTTGTACTAAACCAGACACTCTCCGGGCCTGAAAAGCTTGTACCGTTTGTATTAATGACTCGGTCCAAGAATAGCTGCCCCAGAGCCTCCTCACTGCCACACCAGCAGCCCCGTGTTCCTTCACATTTTCCTCCTGTCGCTGGGAATAGGCAAACTTTTTAAAAACTCTTTTATTTACATTTATTTTTTTTTCCCTACTCCACCCCAAACCCTCCCAACACCCCAATACCAGAAAGGGTTAGTGGGAGAGGGGCTGCAGTTCTCTTAGCTGCTTCCTGCTGGTTAGGGTCAAAAGGTTCCTTGGAGCCAGTTTAATCCTTGTTTCAGGGGATCTCCACCTTCTTGCCTCACTGCAACAACAGCAACAGGAGCCAAAGTGAAGAAGTGGAAGCAGCAGGACGAGCCAGCAGCAAACAATCCTCCTCCTAGCAGCCACCTTCTTCCTCTGGGCTGTCATATTTATACCCCTCAGACTCCTCAGAATTCGACCAATTCCAGCTGGCAAAGACAAGATACTTACCAGGTGTGGACAAACTAAAATCCCCAACTTGGAGTTATAACAAAAACATGTTTGCGTATCATAAACCAAAACGTCCACAACTAGGTCTTTTGAACTTACCCCGTCAGAGGAGGGGAGGCCGGGACAAGTGGGTCTCATTTGCATTTTCTGCCCTGCACTTGGTCTCATAGGCGCTCAGTCAGTCTTCAGAGAAGACTCTCGTGGGGTCCCTGACAGAGGCTCAAGGGCTGTGCTCAGTGAGCACAGGCAACAGACACAAGCAGGCAGAGGAAATGTCAGTCTCTCTGGCTGCTGGGGCAGAATAAGCTTGACCTTCCTCTGTATATACGGTTCCACACATAAGGTTACCATCCGTGCTGAACATTTGAAGACACCCCTTTTTTGCCTTATCAAGTTATTTCCTAAAAAATGCAGTCTGACAACTGTTAGCAAAGCATTTGCATTGTATCGGGGACGATTCTGCAAAGATGCCCTGACATTCAGGGAGATGTATGTAGGTCAGATAGAAACCCTTCACTGTTTGTGAAAGGGCTGTGGGCGTCTAGGATTTTGGTGTCTTCAGGGGTCCTGGAACTAATTCCCCACAGACACTAAGGAGGAAGTGTACTCTGGCCTTTGTGGCTTACTGACAACAGAAATTTATTTCTTACAGCACGGGGACTAGGAAGTCCAAGATTAAAGTGCCTGCAGACCCGTTGAGGTGCCCTTACATTCAAGAGGTCACGGGGAACTCTCTGTTGGAGCCCTTTAATAAAGCATTGATCCCATTCTTGAAGGCCTCACCTTCATGGCAGAGGTGGCCTACAAAGGCCCCACTGCATTAATATCCTCTTTCCTTGTCAGGGACCTCTGTCAGAGACCCCACGAGAGTCTTCTCTGAAGACTGACTGAGCGCCTATGAGACCAAGTGGTTTGAGTTTCAGAATGTGAGCTGGGAGGAGGGTCAGACACTTGTGTAAGAGAGCTAAAAATTTGTTTGGGGGGCAGAGGTAACAATGTGCTGGGAGGACTGGGTGGAGAGGGAGTCAAATACGAGCTCATGCCAGTAGCCTGCGGGTGGTAGAGAACTTGAGATGCCCAGGAGACACCCATTATTCCTGTGGGTCTAGAGCCAGGAAGAAAGTTTTAGAGCCAAGACATACAGGTGAGGGCAACAACATACGGGAGGTATTTAAAAATCATTGGATTGTGTGAGGTCAAAGGCAAAGGTCAGCAGGGAGACGGAAGCTCATGACAGTCAAGGGGCCTCAGGATTGAGAGGTCAGACAGACCATGTCTGCATCCAGGGGACAAGGGGGAACGGCTTCTCAGAGGTAGAGAAGTCTATCCAAGATGCTGCCGCTGAGCGAGGCAGGGTTGTGGCACCAGCAATGACAAGGGCTCTAGAGGCTCCACAGGGGCCAACTTGATGCCTAAATGTCCTGCAGAGTGATTGGGAGAGCAAAGGAGAAGACATGTTCTCTCTCCTGGTTGCTGGAAGGAGAGTGGAGGAGCAGGCGTTGTATGGAGGCTTACCATGTTGGAGGTTTTCCGTCTGACTGGCTGATGGACCTTAACGACAAGAAAGTGGTGTTGGCGGTCAGGAGAGTCAACACACTGAGATGCCGTGTAGAGTAAATAAGACAGATGGCTCCTCCCAATAATATAGAGCCCTAGAACGGAAGACAGCCAGGAGTCACCCCCATCCCCAAAGTCTGGTCATGTCCCCAACAACTGATGCTCCAGCGTAGAAGTTTGAGAGTCGAGGGTCTGATGACATCCAGGGCCTGTGTAGAACGCTCGATTTTGCTGTGACGTTTTTACGTAGACATATAACATACCTCACATATTCCCTCTTCTCCCCCTGCTGGTTCCTTTGCTCTTCCCAAACAGCCCGGCTTCTGCTTTTGTTTCTTCCAGGTGATGAGAGAGAACACAGCTCGTAGAGTGTTTACTCTCATTCCAGACCAGACTCGACTCGGAATCACCTAGGATGTACACACCTGTGAGCCCGACCGTGAGGGTGTCTCCAGGAGGCTTAGCTGAGACCAACCATCTGAGTGCGCCCTTCCCAGAAACTCCCCCAGACCACGACTCGTTGCAAAAGCAAGAGGTTTATTAACTGTTGCGCAATGGGGTCACCCCTGCCGTGACTGTTGTGCAGTGGGGTCACCACCCAGCAAAGAGTGGCACCAGGAGACAAAGGCTTTAGGTTTTTAAAAGACAAAGTGCAGGTAAATTTGAAGTTGCAGTTTTGGCAAATTAGGATTGGATGAGGAAGCTATAAAGTAAGATAGAAGTAAGATAATAGTCTTAGGTGCTCAAGCTTGGCCAGTCCTTCCAAGTGTGGATGCAGCTGCAATTGAAGGTGGGGGTGGTTAGCTCATCCTTGAAGATTGGGGCAGCGGACTTTTGGCTGGAGGTCAGGAGCTACTCAGAAGAAGGATTGAGGCCATCTGGGTTGGTTGTTAAGAAACACTATCTCAAAGACAAGGGTCTGGTCCTTCTTTTTGCTGAGTGAAGGTCATTGCTTCCTTGCTCGCCATATATATATATATATATATATATGTATATATATGTATATATATATATATATATATATATCTGTCCTCACAGATAGGGTCACATTTCTCCGTTCTCTGGAAAGGTACTAAGAGGCTTTAGCTTAACCTGAACCTAAAACTCAAAACTATAGGTTTTAGAAGACATACAGGTTACAAAGTTACTCTAACCCTTTCACTCTCAAATCCACCCACTTTCCAATAGGGTTGGTTGCATCCTCAAACTGTGAGCCAAAATAAACTCTTCCTTCCTACTGTTGCTTTTGCCAGCTATTTTGTTGCAATGAGAAAAGTAACTAATGGGCGTGCTGTCTGCGTTTTGGGGGTCTGGCTTATTTGTCTTAACTCGATGTTCTCTAGTCGCTCCCATCTGACTGTTAACGACACAGTTTCTATTATTGATGATGGAGTAAGAGCCACTGTGTCTTCTGTCCAGTTTTTATCCTTCTCTTTCTTGGTGAGTTTGTTGGCTAATTGTTTTTGTTTGGTTGGTGTACAGATAACTGTAAGTTGCCCTGTGGGTTCTGGGAACCAAATCTGCCTGCTCTGAGAGAACAGAAAATGTGCTTGACCTCTAAACCGTCTCTTCAGCCCTTGGTTTGGTTTTTTGTTTTGTTTTGGTTTTGTGTGTGTGGGTGTGTGTGTGTTTGGTTTTTTGTTTGTTTGTTTGTTTTGTTTTGTTTTGAGGCAGCAAATGCACTATGTACCCAGACTAATGTGAACTTTGTAACAATCCTCCTGCTTTAATACCCTCACCCCATGGGTTAGGATCACGGATCTGAGCCACCATGCCAATTTACACACATTCTTTCTTTTCTTTTCCATACTTTCTTTCATTTTTTTGGTTGGTTTGGTATTAAGGAAGTTTTTTTTTTTTTTGATTGGTTGTTTTTGTTTTGTTCTGTTCTTGTTTTTGTTTTTCTAGATAGGGTTTCTCTGTCTAGCCCTGGCTGTCCTGGAACTAGCTTTGTAGACCAGGCTGGCCCCAAACTCACAGACGGCCACCTGCCTCTGCCTCCCAAGTGCTGGGATTAAAAGTGTGCTCTATCACTGCCCAGCAACAACACACTTTCTCTCTCCATGTGTGCACCGATGGGTACCTGAGCGATGTATAACCTATATCTGGGGCCTGTTGCCCCGCCAGCATTGTTTGTCTTCTTGATGGTGGCTGCTCTGGTGGACAGGAGATGGGTTTCGATTTGGTTTGGTTTGCATTTCCTTGATGGCCAAATAACTGAGGCTCTAGGTTCACCTAGAGATCCCATCTCAAAACATAAGACAAAGAGTGAGTGAGAAAGACCTACAACATGAACCTCTGGTTTACACACATATACACACCAAAAAAATCCATTATGTGTGTTCAACACTTTTTTCATTTCTCTGTGGTTGGTTCCTTCCAAAACAGCTGATCTGTTGTGAATAAAGCAGCATAAACCCTGATGTCTCCGTGATGTGTTGGCTTGGGGAGGGCAGCAAATGGTGGAGGCAGGTGGAATGTACTATGGGTAGAGACAGGAGGGGAGTGTGCTTCCTCCACACGTGGGCCAGGTAAGCGGGAAGTGGCGGTAGAGATCTGGGTACTTGGATCGAGGTGTCAAGATGAGGCAGCTTCAGAGGACAGGGACCTTGTGGATACAACAGAATAGCAGTGGCGGCTGACGTGGAAAGAACCAGAAGGTTGTGGGGGAGGGGATCAAAAAAGAGGCAGCAATTTGTGAAAACCAGTGCTGGGCAAGGGAGAAATATCCTCCATTCCGAGGGACAAGGGGTACCGTGTCTCCAAGGCAGCCCTCAGAAGGACTTCTCACAGCATCTGCCTGGAGAGGGCGGCTTGCCCACTGTTGGCTCTGAGAGCAGAAGACACAAGCGAGAGCCTGGGGATAAGCGGGGATCGAGGATGAGTATGTGAAGGATGTAAATTATGGGTAAGGGTGAGTAACGGCATGCGAATAGGAATGGAAGGCGGTTAAGATTGTGGGTTGTGTGTGTGTAAACCGAGGGTGAGTATGTGTGTGTGAAGGGAAGCGGATAAGTTAGGCATTTAAGTGGGTAAGGAGTGTGTAAGTGACAAGGACACACCCGTGTGTGGAGTGTATGTGGATATTCCACACAATGGTATGTGTATGTGTGTGTGTGGGGGGGTGACTGGAGTCATTTAAGTGAGTAGAGTGTATGTGTGTGTGAGAGAGTTACTGACCCTCTAGGAGTAAGCTTGGAGTATGTCTACATATGACTGAGAGTGAGTGAGTGAAAATGAAATGTGTGTGTGTGTGTGTGTGTATGTGTGAGAGAGAGTAAAGTGTGACTACAGAGTGCTTCTGTATGAGTGACTGATGTGAGGAAGGAGTATGTTTGTGTGACTGAGAGTGTGGAGGTCACAATGGTGTGTATATGTGTATGACTAAAGGGACACACATGTGTGATGGGTTTTCGTAGGTGAGAGAGTAAGAAGTAAGAAAGGAGGAGAAAAGGGGGCAGGAAGCAATGGGCAGGTTGGCTGAGTTCCTGGTCCTGGGCCGCCAGTGAGTGTGGAAGACTGTGGAAAGCTGTTAAGGCTGAGGTGAGATGGGATTCCTTCTCCGGGTGTCCCTGGGACAAAGGGCGTCTGTCAGTCAGCCCTGCTGCATGGTTCTACGTGCCTGGAACCACGGCACCCCGATTCCACAGTATTTTCTGGGTTTCTGCTGTGTCCTTTTATCGTTCACTTTAAGAAGCGCACAGTAGGCTGTCACGTCAGCAGATACCCCAAAACTCAGGCATCATCCCTGTTAATGAACACTGCAGTTGTATCCAAAACATCCCAGCCATCTAAAGCACTGCCCTCTTGAGGAGATGCTCAAGGCTGTCCTTTGACGTAGCTCACCCTACTGTTTGCGTAGGTTAAAACCTGAAAGGAATTGTCAGTTCAAAAGACGCACGAAGATGGCCAGGCATGGTGGGGCAGGTACTGGAGAGCCTCAGGCAGGAGGACCATGAGTGGCAGGACAGCCTGGGCCGCAGGATGAGACCATGTCTCAGAATGCACATTCCATATATACATCACACACACACACACACACACACACACACACACACACACACACACACACACGGTGCAAAGGTCTAAGAGGTGAGGCCTATGCGCTAAACATTCCACAAAAGATCGAAACAACTTAAAACTTCTCGAGCGATAGAGCAGTAGCCACACACACATTCTCATCAACTCTGGCTGGGAATTATTTTTCGTCCTTGAGCAATTCATGGACAGACAGTTTCCCACATGCTGGCTTGTTGCTGCTGCAGTGTGTCACTGGTCACTAGCAAACTAGCCCTCCCTGCATGCTGTGGAGGCTGTGTTACTGTGGATTCCTTCTCCTGGGCCTTTGCTGGCTTTTTTGGCAAGGCGCTGTTGGTTGGTAAGAACATGATAATTGGTGGGCATGCATGCACGAGTACACACACACATTAATAGTGGTCCCCTCTGCCTCAACAGCCACCTCCATTCAAATGACTTGCAATCTTCTGCTGACCTGGGCTCTGCCCATAGTACATTACTCTGTGGCCACTGCCTTGAAGACAGCTCCTCCAGGGCACAGCTCAGAGACTGCAAATCGCCTTTCCCTTCTGCATACCAACCCCCTTCCCTGCCTGTCCGTT
This sequence comes from Meriones unguiculatus, assembly GCF_030254825.1. NCBI lineage: Eukaryota > Metazoa > Chordata > Mammalia > Rodentia > Muridae > Meriones > Meriones unguiculatus. The sequence goes on from NC_083359.1 coordinate 37,313,493, forward strand.
CTGTGCATTGCAACAGCGTTGGGAGTCACGGGGACCATACACCCTCAGGCCACCAGAGGGTGCCATAACACGGGAAAGCGCCCAGCTCTCACACACACACACACACACACACACACACACGCGCGCGCGCGCGCGCGCGCACACACACACACACAGCCTGTGGTGAGTGGCTGCTGGAGACTCCTGACTGTACCATAACATGGGAAAGCACCCAGCTCTCTCTCTCTCTCTCTCTCTCTCTCTCTCTCTCTCTCACACACACACACACACACACACACACACACACAAAGCCTGTGGTGAGTGGCTGCTGGAGACTCCTGACTGTACCGATGGATTTACACTGCAAATTTCCAGTGTGAATGCCTTTTCCGTCCCTCCATCCACATTGCCAGAACTTTTGCAACTTGAGGTGTGACGGGATTAGCCCCAAACTCCTTTCCCTCCTTTGAAACTTCACAAGTAGATTTATTCTCAAGGGACCTCAGCAACCTCCCACTGTCTTTTCCTTACTGTACGAGAAGGAATACACCATCACCTCCTGAAGGAAGCGCTCCACAGGTCTCTGCAGAGTTTCCAAGCTGTGGCCTCGTCTCTTCCCGTTCTTAAGTCTGAGAAGGGTCATTTTGCTCCGGCGCTATCAGGATGTGCAGTTGACCTGACTCAGCGCCTGACGAGCATAGACACAGAGCGGAACTGGCCAGCGTGAGTCTCATCCCGAGTGAGACGGAGTGGACTACCTGTTGAGGCTCCAGGGTGCTGCTCTTACCTACGGCTTCCTGCCTGTAGTCACTGTGGATGGAGTTGAAGGAGTTCCACAATCAGCAGGGAAAACTAGGCTCCTGAGGTCTCCTCCTTTGGGGCTAAGAATTGTCGGGGGCCCTGACTGGGCCCCTCCCATGCTACCCTTCCGTCCATGCGCAGAGGACAGCCTGTCCCTCAAGAGGGTGGAATGATCCATGCTGCCCATGGGCCCCGGAGCCTGGGGATGTGGGAGAGGGAGCACAGTGTTTGCTCAGCAGACATCTGTGGAAAGAGGCGGGTGGCGGGAGAGTTCTGACCTCTCCTGTGCCCTGCAGTCCTTATAACCCCAATGGTGAGTAGCCTGCATTTGAGGATGAGAGAGCTGAGCCGTGGCATTATCCAGTAGAGCTGAAGAGGCCTCCATCCACCCTTCACCTATCTAACCGCCAGTCCTGCCCTGGGCTTCCTCCGCCCCAGTGACACTCCAAGTGTGGTCACCAGGGCGGCGGCAGCAGCCGGGACTTGCCAGGGATTGGAGCATGGGCCAGGCAGTCTTCCCACCGTATGTCGGGGTGCTCCGATGTGCAGGCAGCCACGAGAGCCACTGCTCCATGCCAGGCCTCTCTGGGGTGTGGGAAACACACAGAAAGACGAGGACAGCTGCCGATTTCAAGGAAGGCTCTGGAGAAGACAAGCTGCTGTGGGATGTCAGGGCTGGCGGCCTCAGATAAACAGAGACCCACAGTTAGAAACCCCCCCATACAAGCATTTCCGTTTCCACGGCCACTTGAGCTTATCAGGCAGCCAGAAGGTCTGGGAAGGACTGGAGGGTGCTCATCCCGAGAAGACCATCATACAAACACTCAGGCCAAACACCTCACCTCCAGGGCGGGACCTGGGAAGCTGCCATTTGGACAAGACCTGCCTTCCAGCGCAGGCTAACACTTGGGAAGCTCTGCACACATAGAAGGCAGAGTAGACAGACCATGGGGGCTGGCTCTGTGACCTGCTACAAACCTTGCCCCTCTGTCCGGTGAGATTCGTCTCTATAGAAGGGAGTCCTAGTGGAAGGAGTTGGATTCGGGGATCAGATTAGCTTGGTACATCTAAGGGGGGGGGGGGGTCAAGAGAGATGTGGAGCAACAAAGGTTAGGCCATAGACTCCTCAGAGCACAGTTTTTGAACTCCAGGGCAATCGGGAGCCATGGAGGAAGTTACCCCAAAACAGGTGCCATCAAATTTGCATTTTCCAGCATTATAGCCTGAGGGGCCTGAGCTAAGGAGAAAGAATTAGAGGCTGTGCTGGTTAGCACTGGGCACCAGCTCTGGGCCACACTGCCCAGGTTCAAATCCCTGCCCCACCCAACCTCACAGCTGTGGAAGGCTGTGTCCCGGTGGTCTAATCTGTGAAAGGGATGTGAAAAGTTGATGATAAGAATTCAAGGACCCAAGTGAAGCCCACAGCCTGCGTCAGCATTCCACGGGCAAAGCTCATTCTTCGTCAGTGAGCAGAAGCAGGAAGCTGAGTACCACAGCTAGTGCCAGTACGCCGAGGACCAAGACGTGCAGTGTGGTCACTGAAGACCCTCTGAGTAGCTCTGGGGACAGCGTGTCCCTCCGTCACATTACAACAGACCCTCTCCCGACCTCCCAGGAGCGTAGGTCACCTGTTAGAAATGAAGAGCTGGCGGGAACGCTGACCCTGTCCTCCCTAAGCCCTCAACCCAGGCCTGCCCACATGACCCAGCTTCCTGTTTGTGATACCAACATGGGAGGGAGGAAATCAACACCCCACCCAGGGCTAGAGGGCAGGAATGTGGACGTGCTGACGTCAAAGCTTGTCCCAGTTCTGAGGAGATGGGATGGGAAGGGCTTCCTGCTGAGCCTCTGAGGCAGCCTGCTCTGTGGGAGTGAGGTGACCTGTGGGAGCCCACTCAGCTTTCTCTGTGGGGTGCTGTAGAAGTGAAGTCCTGCCCCAACACAGCTGTAGGAGCTTGGCAAATCACCTCAGACGGAGTCTCAGTTCTTTCATCTACACGATGGGAACGCCAATGCTAATGGGGCAAGGGTATCCATCAGGCACGAGAGAAGCCCACTCCTCACTGCCATGAGCCTGCTCCTCACTGAGAGAGTCATAGAAGATCCTTGCCTTTGGGAAAGACACAAGCCTGGCTGGGATGGAACCTGCCCTGACTTCCTTTGGCTCCTGCCAGCATCTGCCTGGCTGGCAAGGCAGGGAGGGAGAGGAAGTCAGCCACGGAGGCATGAAGTATTTCCGGGGGTGGTGAGGAGGAGCTTTTCCAGCATTTATTCTGTGACTCAGGCTGAAGCCTGGGCTAAGGCACTTCCTGGCCCAGTGACTCAGTTTCCCCAGTTTAACAGAAGCGTCACAACACAGGGCCTTCCTTTCAGCCTTGAACAGGCATTGAGGCAAGTCTGTTGAGTGTTGGTGGGGCCCTTCAAGAACCGTGCTTGGAGGGCCTACTGTGTGCTTGTGGCTCTATGCAAGGTTGCACTTGGTTCTCAGCTGAGCCTAAAGAAGTTAGGAATACTACTGACCCTATTGTGTGGAGCGATCAGTGGACAAATGAGGGGGGCAGGAGCAGGGTAGGAGTAGGGTGAGGTGGGGAGATTGGCTAAGATCGCAAAGCCAAGAAACAGCAAAGTCCAGAGGGAGTACAGGCCTTGCTAACATCAGAAATGTGCCTCCATTGGAGGCTTCCCCCCATAGTGTGAGGCCCCGACCTTGACCCCAGCAGGTGGTTGTTTTAAGACCCCCTTCCCCACCTCTAACCCACAGAAGGTCTCCTGCTCCGCTCTCCAACCTAGGCTGCGTTCAGATTTGGCCACACAGGCTGTAGCAACTTGGCTCAAGTCTGGCCTCCTTTCTGTAATAGACTGCTTGTGTCCCCAGGCACCAGGCCGGGTCTGGAGTCCTGCTGTCCTCTGTTGCACATACCTTGAAAGGCACTGTCTAGCTTCTTCACCCTATGAGACCGGACTTCCCAGTTTGGTGCTGGAGGGGGGCTGGCATGGAGGACTGGCATGGAGTGAGCAGGCCCATGGGTGCCCTAGGAAGGCAGAGCCTGGTGACAGCAAGCACCTGGGAGGCAGAGAGCAGGGGTGGACCTGCCTCGGGGCCAAGTGGGCCCTCGCTGGGTTGTCTGCCTCTCTCGCCATTCTTCTCTGTCTTTCTCCAGAACATCACTTAGCCCCACTTTGGAGCCAGAGAAACCTGGATTAGAATTGGGTTTGGCTATTCCCCAGATTTGGGACCTGGGAGAGGCCCATCTTTCCCCTGAGCCTGAGTCCCCTGGTACTGCTACACAAATTCAGGAGCACCTCAGTTATTGGTAAAAACATCGCATCTTTAAAGGCCCTAGAGCCAGTTCACAGAGCATTGGTTTAGTAAACTCTGATCCTAGGTACCTAGTATGTATTGGCTTCTTATCTGTAAGAAACCATCCAGACTCTGGGAAGGAGGCTCCATGAGTGACCCTAAGAGCCCCATTTGCTGGGAGCCCAGCAGGTGGCAGCATTGGCCCCTTGTTAGCTCACAGGCACTTGTGCTCAAAGAAATGTTTTGTCGATTTTGCGGGATTTTTTTCCCCCAGCCTCCAGGCAAGTGTTCCACCTTGAGCTACACCCCCCAAGTCCTTACAGAGTTTCACGCCATTGGTGGTGAGGAACCAGGTTTAGAAGCTGATGTCTCCTGGAGGATTTCCTGCCCGCTAATCCCACAGGCCAGTGCTTCCTGCGCTCCTCCTAGCAAGGCTGCCAGGTCCGGCCCTGTGGGAAGAAGCAGAGGAAGCCTCAGCCCGGATACCCCTCCTCCTGCCGCCCGGCCTGCCGCTCTGCAGCCCAGCTGAGGCTCCCTCACCTTCTCCGCCCCCTCCCTCCCTCCCCCCCGCTCCATCCCTCCCTCTATCCCTTCCTTTCTTCCTCCTCTCTCATTCAACTCCTGTGTGTATCACATCTGTTGGGCACAGGTTTTTTTTTCCCAGGCCAGGGTAAATGGTATAAGGAGTGTCGTCTGGAGCCCTCAAACAAAAGCAGAAAAACAGGCAATAATAAAGAAGAGAAGGTGTTTCAGACCCTGGCAAGCATCTGTGGTGGTATGGCAGGGTGACCGCCAGGAGACAGGGAAGAGGCAGGCAAGTGGCCAAGCAGAGGTGCAATTCTCAAAGGCTCTTGGGCGATGTAGTGGGGGTGCAAGGAAGCTGGTGCCACGCTTTTCCAAGGTGCAGATTAAAGGGTACATCAGCTTGCTGCAAGCCACACAGCCACAAACATGGATGAGCACTTATTGAGTTCTCAGAGGAGGAAACTAGAACCCTGAGCCAAAGCAGGGGCATTGAGGTACCAGGAGGAGAAAGGAAAGACGGTGATACTGAGTGCTTACTCAGACTGTGCTGAGTCCCAGCTCTGCTGGGCTGTAGATGTCGCCTTATGTTGATCAGGTGATGAAATGGGGGGGGGGGGCGGCAGTCTGAGAAGGAGGCTACCTGCCTAAGGTCACAGTCAGGGAGTAGCAGACCCGAGGCTTGAACCTGAGGCTTCCCCATGGAGGTTGCTAGCGCCCTGTGTCCCAGTAACCTCAGCACCAACAGAAGGGCCTCTCTGTCCTTGGGGTCCTGTAGGCCATCTTGCTGAAGATCCTTAGGATCTCTTGAGGTCACCCAGCAGGTCCTGGTCTCATCCCGCTGGGCCTCCACTCTGCTCTAGCAATGCCCGCCCCTCCCCCCATCCCCGGACACTGCCACTGCCACCACAGCCTAATGCCTCTCCCTGGATGGCTCCGCTCCATGGCTAACACCTAATGTCCCCACATGACGCCTGCCTCGGCCACCAGACTGCACCGGAACCCCCGTGGCAGTCTCCAGCTTCATGAATCCACCCTCTACTCTGCCCTGCGCCCCACGCTGATAACCCTTACCATTTCCTATCCAGAACTGAGCACTGTGTGTACAGAGAAAGGGCTCCATGAATAGGCGACCTTTACTTGAGTCTGTGTCAGTCCCTTGACTTACAGGAAGAAGGTCAGAGAAAAGATGGCAGCGGTGACCTAGGCCAAGTCCTCCAGTGTGGGCCATCTGGGTCACAGGTAGGGTCAGTGTTGAGGACCAGGCCTCAGCAGTCCTGGTGATGTCTTGTGTGCACAGAATAGTGATGAGTGAACCCCAGGACGTGACCTGGAACGTCTCCTAGGGTGTAGGGAGGGAGGAGTCCCCAGAGCTCTGAGCAAGATGGCAGCGTGTGTGAGGGTCTGACTCAGCCAGGAACGATTGGGGAGCGTGGGAAACTGGTCGCAGACACCATCCTTGCGTAAGCAAGGCTTGGGCGCAGCCCAGAGGACTGTCACTTGTGTGCCATCTCGAGCCTCCCTGTGGTCCTCGAAGCAGGTGTAGCTGAGGAAGCTGACACTTCCAGAAGGACAGGCACTCCTCCAAGAGTCCTTAGCCTGAAAACGGCAGAGCTCAGTCGGGGGACCAGATCAAGATGACCCAGTGACCTGGTCTTTGCTTAGTAACAAGCACTCACAGGTGATCCAGGATAAGTCGGCGAGACCGGAGCCCCTGAGAAGTCAGAGGCTTGGAGTGCGGGCCCTGCGGAGCCAACATCATAGGAGTATTCAGGTACATACTCTAGGACTGGCCGTCTGCGCAGCCCACAGAGGCCAGGGACCTTCCCAGCCACAATGTGACATTCCAGGCTGCTCACTGTGACCTTTCAGCAGGTTCCATCTTAGGCTGTGACTTGGCCCTGGAGTTTCTCCATCCTCTGCCCTTTGCAGACCTCTTCCAGCCTTGTGACCCCCAAACCTTGCCTGCTCCCTTTCCCCATATCCCCAAGCTGACAGTTTCCTGAACGACACGACTAAGAGCTACACATCTTTAGCCAGGCCGTGCCTTCTGTTGTTCTTCAGGGATGACTCCCAGAAGGCAATCTGTGGTTTTGTGGCCTCTGATGACCCACCCATTGGGAGATGAAGGACACCCCACTATGCCTGGACCCCCGGCTCTGCCAAGCTCCGCTCTCTGTGGGTAGTCTTGCTTTCCGCCAGGCTATCGAAGCAGCCTCACTGGAAGCTCCTTAGTCGTCCTCAGCCAGACAGTACGTCAGGGTCTGGCTCTGCCTCTCCCTCACCTGGGTGTCTACCGGGCTAGCAGCATCAGGCTGCCGTCTCTGCCTTTGTTTGTGCAGGGAGGGAAGGAACACTTTGTAATTTGCCACGCGTTCTGCCATGGCGTTCTTTGACTGACTGGTTGGGCAGCAGGGACGTTCTAGAGAAAAAGAAAGGCCAGCACGTGCAGCACAGGCGGCAGAATGGCAGGGGGGACATCCCCAGCGCAAAGCCTAGGAAATGTATAGGTAGCCGCACAGAGCGGATGATTCCAGGGGAAAGGCGCCGGTTCTGGACTCCAGAAAGCTGGGGGTGACAGAATGCAGCACCTGTGAGGAAGAGAAAGCCTCCCTCCACACCTCCCCAGCTCACACACCAACAGGGTGTGTGTTCTGCTGGGTATGAACGCCGAGAGTGGGCAGCCTCACCCCAGAGGTCCCCCACACACACCCTTAGCACCCACATAGCACGTGGCTCCTGTCCTGCCTGGTAGGAGACAGATCCCGGCGTCCATATAACAGGCCACTGGGCAGCTTCTCTGATTGGACAGGGTTTATTTTTTATCATATGACTACCCCCCCCAACCAAACTAATGTCTGTAATATTGATTTGGACAATTTTAGGTCGCATGATCACCCCTCACCAAGGCCCGGTCGCTGGTTCCAGCCAGCAGAGCTCAAGCCTCCCAGCGGTGGTGTTGACATTACAGCTTCCTATAGGCCTGCGAGCTGTGGGGGAGGGGTAGAGGCTGGAAGGTCCCAGAGCTGCAATTCCTGTGTTTTTAACTCTGTTCCTGCCTCCAAGATGTCACCGGGGGCAGGACGCTTAACATCCCCGAGCTCAGGGTCACACCAAGAACACCATGTTTCTACCAGAGCGCCTATGAGGACTTTACAGTATCACACCTAAGACCTCAGGGGGGCCTCTAGTCCCACCCTTTGGGTTCCTGTGGTTCCAAGGCTAGCCTACAATCCTCTCGCCAGGGAGCAGTGGTCCACCTGTGTGAAGAGGCAGGAGAAACGTTGGTATAAAGGACATTGTTCCACCTGTGGAAGAGGCAGGAGAGCAGGCTATCCCAGCGAGGCCACTGAGGCAAGAAGGGCGTTTCACCCACCCTGCCGTACTCAGCAGCACACTAGTCCCCATATTCAGTCCCTGATCCAACAAAGACCCCCACATACCCAGAGTTCCTGCTCAGCTCCTTTTTTGACTGGGCCTCAGCATACCCCTCTGCAAAATGGCCGGTTCCGTTTCAGGCCAAGACACAGGCTCTGGAGCCAAGCATTCAAAATGTATCCCAACTGGGCGATTTGAGACCATTTGATCTCTCTGTGTTTCCTGCATCATGAGGTTGTTGTAGAAATCCAAGTGAGTCAAGTATGTGTCAGGGATGTGGCAGCCGGAGGGGAAGTTCTCTGAGGGGGTTGATGCCAGGCACAGTGTCGTTGCTGAAGCTCAGCTGGCATCAGAGGGCTTTGCTAACCTTTGCCGCTACATCTGAGAGGCACTTGCTTCAGATTTGACCTTTGTTGTTAATTTGGTCAGTGAAGCAAATGAACCTCAAAACGAAGTGTTATGTCCCCACCCAGTGGAAAACTGAAATCACATTCCATCCGTGGAAGTTGCCAAAAAAATGTTAGGCTGAAGAGATGGCTCAGTGGTTAGGATACTTATTGCTCTTGCAGAGATGAGCCAGGTTCAATGGCCAGCACTCATGTGGTAGCTCACTACCATCCTTAACTCCTGCTCCAGAAGAGGTCTGACATGCTCTTCAGAACTCCACAGGCACCAGGCTTGCCCATGATCACATATCAAGTGATCAAGGGGTGCAAATGAAACACCCCTGGTAAAAATAAATCTTAAATTAGTGAGTACAGCTAGCACTCAGGCCCTCTACTGACACGAATTAATGTGTCTCTATAAGGATCCAGTTGAGGTGGGTGGTGGCGGCACATGCCTTTAATCCCAGCACTCAGGAAGCAGAGGCAGGCTGACCTCTGTGAGTTGGAAGCCAGAACAAATTCCAGGATAGCCAGGGCTACACAGAGAAATCCTGTCTCAAAACAAACAAACAAACAAACAAACAAAACAAAACAAAAAACCAAAACCAAACAAACAAAAGAATCTTGTTAAGCTGTATCTCAGTTTTAACAGATAGGGAAACTGAGACATACCAACCTTAAGTAAATTACAGCAGCATCATCTTAACTGTAACAATGCTATGTCTTCTGTGTGGATATTATTGACTTCCAATTAATGTGCCAGTGGCCTTGTCTCTTCATTAAAATGTATCATACCCCAGGGACTGGGGGTATAAGCTCAATTGGTGGAGTGCCTGCCCAGGATGCATAAGGCCCTGGGTTTGATCTCCAATGCCACACGAACTGGGAGTTGAAACACATAGCTGAAATTTCCACACTTGGGAGTGAAGGCAGGAGGATTAGGAGTTCGAGGTCAGACTCTACTACATAAGGAGACCAAGGCCAGCCTGGTCTGTCTACACAGTGGGAGATCAGCAACCATAAAGGGGCATTAAAGTTACAGTCTTAACAGCCTGAGCCTTTGTCCTTGAACTTGTCCGGGGACAGGAGGAGACTTCTCCCAAGAAAGAATGGATTGCTCGATGTGGGGTAATTTACCACTCTTTAATGAAGAGGCTCAGGTCAAAATGTCTCTGCTTGTGCACAGCCTACACGGTGGGATCTTGAAGCAGAAGCAGCCCCCTAGACAGACCAGCAGCACTTCTGTCCCCTCCCCCACCTTTAGCACAAGGTGAGCAGTAGTTCTCAACCTCTCTAAAGCTGTTGCCCTTTAGAACAGTTCCTCATGTTGTGGTGACTCCCCCCCCACCAGCCATGAAATTATTTCATTGCTACTTCACAACTGTAATTTCACCACTGTTATGAATCACATTGTAAATACTTTTGGAAGCAGAGATCTGTCTCACGGTCCATGACCCACAGGTTGAGAAGCGCTGATGTTGATGGAGGTGGGGGCCAGGAGAGTGTCAAACCCGATCAGCAAGAACCATGTCCGCTGGGCACAGTGATGCACACCTGTAATCCCAGCACTCGGGAGGCAGAGGCAGGCGGATCTCTGTGAGTTCGAGGCCAGCCTGATATACACATCGAGTCCAGAGTAGCCAAGGCTACACAGAGAAACCCTGTCTCAAAAAACCAAAAAGGAAACAAACAAACAAACAAAAAAACCAACTACAAAAACAGGCCATGTCCTGTGCTGCACACACCCATGCGTCACTGTGCCCTGAGACTCTGTCTGAAGAGACGCATTTGGAGGAGGAGTGTCAGAGTCTGCTGAGGCAGGCTAAACTGACCGTCACTGCCAGGATAAGCCTTCCATCTCAGTAAAGAAGCACGCGAGAAAAATCCAGGAAAAGGAAAAATTTAGCCATCTCTTGTTGGTTTGCGCCTGTGCTGAGGTTCCCACCATGGTCCATGTGGGAGCGTGTGATGGAGCAAGCCGCACAAAGGTAGAAAGTGCAGAAAGAGCAAGTGAGAGAACAAGGACCCACAGTCCTCCTTAAGAACATGACCTTGGTGGCCTTAGACCTCCCACTAAGCCCTACCTCCCACAGGTTCTACAACCTATCATAGTGCCAGGCTGAGAACCAAACCTGGCTCCATGGTCACATATTCAGACCATAACCCGGCGATGTGCTCAAACGGGCAATGGTGGTTCACCTGGCCTGTCGCTGACCAATGCATGCAGCTGACTACAACAGCCGCCATGACACTGCGACTGATGATGCTACAGACACATGTCCTATTGGCACAGCCTGACAACACACACGCGCATACACACACACACACACACACACACACACACCAGTCTAAAAGCAACAGAACCAGAAATAAAGCCTGGGAGCTCATGACTTAAACATCATCTTCACATGTGTGAAGATTCCCTCCTGGCTCTATCTGCAACAGTGCCACCAAGCCTATACAAGAGCCGGACCTGGCTCTCTAGATGCCATTTACCCAATACAACAAATAAGCCCATGGGGACAAGGGAGTTCTACAGCTGAGGCAGAAAGGCACGAGAGGGACACAGGCCCCATCCAGGAGGCCACTCCTCCCTGACAGCCTGAGCCTGGACCCAGAAATGCAGCTGAGCATGAATAGAAGCAGCAATGCAATGTGTTAAAAGTGTAAAGCTGAGCAGATGGCTCAGTGGTTAAAAGCACTGGCTGCTCTTCCAGAGGTCCTGAGTTCAATTCCCAGCAACCATATGGTGGCTCACAACTATCTGTAATGGGATCTGATGCTCTCTTATGGCATGAAGGCATATACGCCCACAGAACATTCATACATAAATAAACTTTAAAAAAAAGTGTGGAGCTGGCAAGATGGCACAGTGGGTAAAGATCTTACCATGTAAGCATGAAGACCTGAGTTCAAATCCCCAAGCCCCTGTAAAAGCTGGGTCTGGGGGCTGGAGAGATGGCTCAGAGGTTAAGAGCACTGGCTGCTCTTCCAGAGGTTCTGAGTTCAATTCCCAGCAACCACATGGTGGCTCACAACCATCTATAATAAGATATAGTGTCTTCTTCTGGTCTGCAGGTGTACATGCAGATAGAACATTGTATATATAATAAATAAAATATTTTTAAAAAGCGGAGTCTGTAATCCCAGTGTCCCTACAAGATGGGGGATGGAACAAGAACGTCCCTGGAAGCTGGTGGGCTAGGTAGCCTGGCGCGTGCAACATGGAACAAGCAAGAAGAGCCTGTATAAACAAGGTGGGAGTCAAGGAGATGGACACCTGGGCTGTCCCCCGACTTTCACACACACCTGCACTCACACACATGAACACACACACACAAATTTTAACTCATGAAGTCACTCTGATCAAGACAAAACAGAAGGAAGAAGGACAGAAGAGGAGAAAGTTCTTCTTTGCAAAAAAGTGCTAAAAATGTTTGGGGAAATTGAAAACGCACAGTTATCATCATGGAATCAACTCTCTTGCCCCCAGTGGGTGCCGGATGCCGTCAGGTCAGGGTCATGGTTAGAACACAGCCATCCGGATCTCTACGAGCTCTGGAAACACATGGAGGCATCCTCACTTCACAGTGGAAAAAGCAGGCTGGTCCAGCCTGACCCAGAGCTCGGGCTGTGAGCCACCAGGACCTCTTTCATCCCAAAGGCAGAAGCTGTCCAAGCCAGACTGAAGGCCACGCTACCCACAGTGTGTCTGTGTCCTACGGAAATGTCAAGACTGGGAGACAGGCTGGTTAAGGAAGACACTGCTATAGGCTACAGAGAGAGAAGATATGTGATGGGTGAAAGCTGTCTGACCCCAGCCTGGGCCCGGTGCCAGAGGGGGCGTGTATGAAAGACCGTCACGCTGTGTGGATGGAAGCATCACACTGTGATTGGGGAGAGGACACTGAAGTAAGGAGTGGTGAGCAGGCATCATGTCCGCAATTGTTCTCAAATGCTTGTGAAATACGTGTCCTGAGCCTTCTTCCACCGGGAAGCAGTTAGACACCAAGATCCGGGTCTGGGAGGTGGCCTGCCAGGCAAGCATGTGGGCCAGGCAGGCATAGAAGCCAGGCAGCTGGTAGTTGCCTGTAATCCCAGCACTCAGGGCAGAGACGGAAAATCCAGCAAGCTCTGAGAAGGGCAACCAAAACCACAGTGGACCATGACAAAGGAAGACATCCAATGCCAGCTTTGGGCTTACACACACACATGTACATGGATGTAGAGCTACCCCACACACATACACAAGTGCCGGAATACATGTGAACATACACACACATATACCTAAACCACACACATACAAAGAGACCAAGATCTGGGCATACATATGATCATACATACATACATACATAAAGACAGACAGACATCAGAGACAGACACATATGGACAGAGATGAAGAGATAAAGAGACACGGAGAAAGACCAAGACAGAGACACAGAGGAAGAGACATAGATGTACACACAGAAAGACAGACACAGAGAAATGGAGAGAGAAACAGACAGACAGACAGAGGGAGAGACATAGACAGAAGCAGCGACAAGGGGAGACAGAGGTAGAGATAAGCGATACAAGCAGAGGGCTGCCTTGAGGAGGGCTTCTTGAGCGGTCACTGTTGTCACTTTGATGTGGGAACGATTAACTCCCTTGCCTCTACCCACTGCGTACCTGCCGCACCTCTAGCTATAACAATCCAAATGCTCTGGGCATGTCCTGGAGGGACCCAGCTGAGTACCAGATTCTAGGCGAAGGGCAGAGGCTATCAACTGAGCCTTGCAGCTTTTAAGATTAAACAAAATAAAAATGTGAGGATCACTCCACCCCACAGGAAGTGGTTCTGAGTAATGAGTATAGTTGACAGAAGGGGGCTCCTCCCCCAGTGAGTTGAGCTTGCCTGCGGCTACCTAGGGGGTTGTGGGGCATGCCGAACGGCAGCCATGTTTGTTGGTGTTGGGCAAGTTGGCAACACCTGTGTCTACACCTGTGCTCAATTAATGGACCACTGCTTGGAATATGTCACCAGCTGACATGCCAACGCCAAGAGTCAACCAGTATGGGGAAGAAAACAGAAGGCCAGCCCTGAAGGGCAGTGTGGGGAAGGTAGACTAGGTCTAAACGGAGAAGTGGCAAGGCAGTTCAGAGCCAGGGACCATAGCATGGCACAGAGGGTGACAGAGCTCACCTGGGAAACTAGGCGCTCTTTAAATACCAGGTCCAGTTAGATGGTGTTTCAGCACAGATGAGCAGAGATGAGAGCATAGCCAGCTCGTGTCTGGAAAAACCATTTAGGCAGAGAGAGCAGCCAGTGGGGAGTGTCACAGCAGAACCTTACCAGCACTGCCGGGATGGGTTGGGAGTAGGGGATGGCCTAAGAGAATAAGCAAGGGTCCATGGCAGGAGGTAAAACAGGAATTCTACTGGGCAAGCATTTCTACCAGAAGCCACACGGTACATCTCCCCACCCCCACCCCGACTGTGACTGAGACAGAGAAGGGGCACTGAGGGGACACTGGGAAGTGGCTCCTGCACCGTGATGGCTCTGAGCAGCGCTGACTCGGGGGAGACAGAAATAGCTGATTTGGATAACATTTGAAAACCAGGTGCGCTAGCTAGTTTTATGTCAACTTGCCTCAAGCTACAGTGATCTGAACTGAGGGAACCTCAGGTGAGAAAATACTTCCATAGGATCTGGCTGTAAGGCCCTTTCTTAATTAGTGATTGATGGAGGGCCCAGCCTATTGTGGGTGGGGTCATACCTGGGCTGGTGGTCCTGGGTTCTATACAAAAGCAGGAGGAGTAAGCCAGTAAGCAGCATCCCTCCATGAGTTCTGCATCAGCTCCTGCCTCCATGTTCCAGCCCAGCTTCAGTTCCTGCCCTGACTTCCTTCAGTGATGACCAGTGCTGTGGAGGAGTTAGCCAAATAAACCCTTTCCTCCCCAACTTGCTTTTTGGTCGTGGTGTTTCGTCACAGCAATAGACACCCTAATGAAGACGCTAAGCCAGCTAACCCCCCTGACAGATCACATTTACATGTGAGACACGAGCATCAAGGATGCCCCTGACATCCCCATCTAGCTACCCAGAGCTGCCAGCTGTTTTCAGAGAGGGAAACCGAGGCCAAGATAGTGAAGTATCCTGCCTGCCGTCACACACCACTTGCTAAACTGAATCCAGAACTCTGGCTTTGGAACCTCCTAGCTCCTTTATCGGCTCCCTAGTCTAATTTGTGTCTTCGCTTGTTTGGTTTTGTTTGTGACAGGATCTCACTATACAGCCCAGGCTAGCCTAGGGCTCAGAGACCCATCCTCCTGCCTCGGCCTCCTAAGTGCTAGGATGACAGACTGCCGCTACACTCAACCTTACTGAACGTTGAAAGCAATGTTTGTAGGGACTGACCGGAAGAGCCGCAGCCGGCCCCCTGACCTGCTGCCGGTTTCTGTGCCAGGAGGAAAGCGTGGGTGTGGAACATTCGGACCTGGGCTTACACAGTGCCCATTGCCCTCCAGTCCACCAGCCCTGGAAGCTCACACAAGAGTCAGGGGAGATGACAGAACCCAGGCTGGTTCCGTGTGGCCCATCCACTCCTATTAGCCACCTTTTGAGGCCAGAGTTGACATCCCTATCGCACTGATAAGGGGCCCACAGCCCAAAGACAGGCAAGCTAGGATGTGAAGCAGACTACCACAGCCCTGGGGCCTGAGTATGAACCGTCATCCTGCCCCGGACAGACCCTAAGGACAGAACGGACAGCAGCACTCAGGAGCCCTCACCTCAGAAGTGTCTCTCCCTCCCGCCGTGGCCTGGTCACCTTAGTGTTTTACTTGGCAGTGTTGGTTTCACCAGGTCGGACGCTTCCCTCCGTATCCCAGGGATGGGGACAGTACCTCGGGATGTCTGACACAGATCTGCTCCCTCGCCCCCATCCAGCTTGGAACGCTGTTGCCATGGAGAGACATCAACAGGCCTGCGCAACGTTTGGGCAACACAAACTGGAAGATTGCTCTTCTTCCCGGAGCCCAGGCCCAGACATGCCAGGGTGTGGGCTGGGGGTGGGGCAGGGAAATTCTGGGCCACCACATGACAGTCCCAGACTAGAGAAAAGCCGGCCAGCTCCCCTGCACCCTCTAGCACAGAGACTTTTCTCTGTGTCAACAGCAGTGAACACTACTGATTCATAGCTAGGGAAACTGAGGCCAACGTTCTGGCCTCTGTCACGGGTCTCTGCTAAGCCCAACAAAT
This sequence comes from Meriones unguiculatus, assembly GCF_030254825.1. Classification (NCBI taxonomy): domain Eukaryota; kingdom Metazoa; phylum Chordata; class Mammalia; order Rodentia; family Muridae; genus Meriones; species Meriones unguiculatus. Next base: position 37,329,100 of record NC_083359.1, read on the forward strand.
GGCTGGGTGTCCCATCTGCAGCTCTTTTCCCACGGAAAACCTAAAGGTTCCTCATTGACTTCACCCTCATGCCTTGTTCAGGTCCCTAGCCCGGCCGGTCACTAGCAGTGAGGTCCTGCCTCTCTGATCATCAGCTGTTCTGGCATCTGTAAAGTGTTGGGGTGGGGGTGGGGGTGACCGTTGCTTCTTTACCAGCTCTATGGGTACAAGTGGGGTTAGGGAGCAGCATGTTTTTTAACCAGGCTCCCAGGGGATTCTGGGGTATGCATGGGTTTGGGCATCATTTTACAACATTCACCAAACCATGCTACTTCCCTGCCTTAAAGTCTTCCATGGATCCCCATTGCCTTCTGGATAAAGTCCTAGAGTCCTGGTGAGGCTTGTCATCTCTAGTCTATTTTTTCTACTTTTGTGCATTAATATGTTTCAGTACACACATACACACACACGCACACACAAAACACCAGCATGTTAATTTATGAGAGCACCTCACCAAGTATGTTAGATAATAAAGTAGTTTCCCTTTAACAACTGAGAAACTCAGACTTCTGAGGCTCTGTCCCCAGGAGTTGGACAGAAACCAGCCCAAGCATTTTGCACAGGTGATTTCATTCCTTCTTCACAATCCCCGAGGTAGATGTGTGTCTGTCCTCCCTGGAGAATGGGCCGCACAGAAGTTCAGTGGATTGAGGCTCCATGAAGCAACTTGCCTGATCACACAGCCTGAATGAGGCCAACCTTTGAACCCCTGATTGTCAGAGCACAAAGTCTGCCCCGGCTGCCGGCCTGGAAGAGTGCCAGGCAAGAGGTTCAACAGGCGTGCATGCATCGGAGCCCTGTCTGAAGGGAAAACAGACTGACAGCTGACATCACACAGGAATAGAGCTGAAGGCCTCCAACACCTGTCAGGGCCCTTAAGCTTCACCCAGGAAGCAGTGAGAATCCCAAGATTGAACACAGAACAGCGGGCCCACCTTAGAGTTCCTGATTCTGTTGGGCTCGAGCAGAGCGCTGGGGTGACATCAGTGCTAGTGATGTGGGGACCATACTTTGAGAACTGTCACTGAGGAAGGAACGCGCAGTGGTGGGGAGCAGGGTTGGGTACACAGGCTGAGGGCAGTAAGGGCTACCACAGAGTCAGGAGGCTGGAGGCCAAGGACCTCTTGTTCTGTCTTCAATGAGCTGCACTGACTCAGCCAAATGGTCCTGAGTCCATGGGACAGACTGTATTGTTATGAGCCCCTCGCCCCTGTTTGGGACAGCTTGCCCTCACTCTCCGTCCCCAGAGCAGACTCCATCAAGCCTGACAGGAAAGGGGTTGTCAGGACAAGGCCAGGGTCCTATTCCTGGCAATCCCCTGCCCCAGAGGCTGTATCAGAAGTGGCTATATTCCCTCTGGGTCCAAGTTCTCAGAGGTCTTGTCCCAACACCCCATTAGAAGGTTCCACCCTGGAAAGTACCCTTCCCTGTATCCTTCAGAGATGAAGGGACAGCGCTTCTGGACCAGGGGAACCTTCCAGTGAAGGAGGGGACTTCAGCCTCTGCAGACCACAAAAAGCTCCACACAGCTGTCCCAGAGGTTCTGTCTCTCAGGGGCAAACCGACAGAAGTCTCAAGATGGCCTAAAGCCCAGAAGATCATCTCTGGCAACTGTGGCTAGACTTCCCCAAATGGCCCAGAGCCCAGGATGGCCTAGCCTCAGTTTCCACCTAGCCAAATATCTCCATTTCCCTCCCTCCCCTCTTCTTCCCTCCGTTCCTCTATTTCTCCCTCCATGCCTCCCTTCCTCTCTCTCCCTTACCCTTCCTCCCTCCTTCTTTCTCTCAGAACTTACACTTTACAAGAAAGAGCAGCACTTCACACATTGTATATATAATTGGTTTATATATTTCACAAACAAGTTATAAAACTATTTCAAAACTAAGGAGAAAGAAGACTGAAGAGGAGGTTTGTGGTGAAGAGAGAGTTGCCGGGGACGGCCTCTCTAAGGCAGTGACCTCTGGCTAATGACCTGGAAGGAAGGTACTGGACCTGGCAGCACTTTGGGAAGGGCAGACAGGGATTGGGTGCAGAGGCAGGGATGTGGGCGGGGAAGCCTGAGAGGGTGACCCAGGGGCAAAGGGAGGCTGGAGAGCCCAGAGTCCCAGCAGGTGGAGGCAGTGGGGAGGGGAGAGCCGAGAGTCAGGGCAGCTCATAGTTTGGGGCTGAGGGCTAAAGTGAGGGATAGTAAGGCTGTGGTAGGAAGGATGGAAGGGAGAAGCTCTGGGGGAGCAAGACCAAGAGGCAAGTGTGCATTCCAGGTAGACAGAGCACCGGAGCCCGGAAGCAAGACCCAGCCCTGCTCTGGGGCAGATCCCAAGGCAGCAGAGCAGCTCCTTGTGAGTGTGAGGCAGGGAATTCTGGGTCAAGCGATGCATGTCCCTCTAAGGAGTCGCCTCCTGGAGCAGCCTCTCTCTCTTATGAAGTCACTTCTTATTGCAACCATGACTGTTTCTTTAACGTTTTTACTCTGAAAGTGTTTGCTGCGAGCCAAGTACCAAGTCCATTTCTGTGCCCTAGTGGCAAGGGATAGTCAGGTTACTAAGTACCAAGTCTGTTTCCGTATGCTAGTGACAAAGGTCGGTCGGTTATCGAGTACAAAGTCCATTTCCATACAGCACTGGTGACAAGGATGGTCAGTTGCCATTCACTTCTTTCCAAGAGAAGAGAGGTGGTATTGTGCCCGAGGTCACACAGCTGAGAATTTTGGACCCGGGCAGTCTGGCCTCAGAGTCTATGAGTCTGACCACCACACACCAGTGTCTGATCAGTCACACACACTCACACCACAATTCATTTGGAGAAATAAAGTGGTGGTGAGGGATCCACACCCAGCCTCATTTTACCTACAGGTCTGAATTCTATCACCATCTAGCTAAGCAGGAGCCAGCACAATGAGGAGGGGCCTAGGAAACTGGCCAGGCCCAACACGCAGCACCTGGAGAGCATGGGGCTGTACTTGGCACACAGAATGTCATGGCTACCCTTGAACCATGAGCCCTCTGAAGAGTCACCCTGCTCTTCCAGACTTCCTCTCTACCTCCCTATAGTGGAGACGATGACATCGCCCCTGGGAAGCACAGTCCCTAAAGAGATACCGCATAGATTCTCCACTGTCACTTGACATAGCAGAACCAGTCCCTGACTTAGAACCTGTGCAGTGGTGGGCAGCCCTACGTGCCTCCTGCCCCTGCTCACACATCTGCGCCTCCGGTCATTCATGCCCAGGCCAGAAAACAGCCCAGTACTGGGCTTGGCCCACCCCCTAGAAGCCTTGTTGACACTGGCTTTACCATTGCTCAGCAGGCCACCCAAGACGGACAGTAGGTTAAGGGTAACTTCCTCCAGGAAGAAAGTATGTTCCAAAGCTGCTTCCCCCTGCGGAGTCCCAGCCCCCTCTCAGCATTAAGCATCCATAGACAACTGCATCTCCTAGAGAAACGGGTGACATAGCAGCATGTGGCAGCTCCTGCCTCCAGTTAGTCGTGTTTAGATTTGTTTTTACAAAGTCTCCCCATTGGAGACGACTACTATCAAACCATAAGGAAGCTAGCTCCTGGCTTTGTTTATTTGAAGGTTGTTTGCGTTTGCTTTTGCTTTATTTTCTTGAGACAGGGCCTCACTGTGTAGCCCTGGCTGGCCAGGATCTCACTATGTAGACCAGGATGGTCTTGAACTCGAGTCCTGCCTGCCTCTGCCTCCTGAGTGCTAGGCTTAAAGGTGTGTGTCCCCACACCTGGCCTCAAAATACCTTAGTTTTAACATTGAAAAGCAAAAGTAATTATATAAGTTTGCACACACACACGTAATCTAGGTGGGACAGAACATGACTTGTGACTCAGAATCACACACATGTATGTACAGCACCTGTATTCAAATAAGAAATCATGAGTAAGCGGGAATGACACAGATAGGCTCTCTGGTTGTCCTTGAGCCATCCAAAGACAAGGCTCTGCTGATTCTCTTGGCAGACTGTCCTGAGAGACTGTGAGGCCCTCTGTGTCCCTGTATGAGGAGTGGACATTGGGTAGAGGACATACATGTTTCGGAATGGGTACATAGACACTGCCTTTAAACATGAAGATGCCAAGATAACTGGGAGCAGAGAGCATGCTGGGAGTAGCTGAGGGACGAGCCCCACATGTGTGTTAACACAAAACCGCATTCTGATACAGGACCCCCCAAGGCTGTCTCTGATGCCCAAGGTACCCTGCCCTGAGTAGCAGGTGACAGTGTGGTCTGCCTGCAAGGTCAAGGTGGATAGAACAACATTATTATTCATCTCTGAACTTTAGGGTCCCAGCCTAGAGTTGGACTGAACTCAGGAGGGCTGTAGACTATGGGAAATACCTCAATGCGAAAGGGCAGTGGACACGAGGCTTTTTACTCTAGAAGTAAGCCCTCAATATATAAAAGAGAGAAGGAGACCCCAAAAGCCAGCCTTAGAAGTCCAAGGTGCCCCTGAAAGACACAGTATCTTCCCATGATCACTTCTGTCCTGAGGACGAGAGACATGACGTATGAGGTGCTCAAGAAGGCAGTGCCCGGGGTAAGAGGAGAGGCTGTCATTGCTTTCTTCTGTGTCACAGCACAAGGGTTTCAAGCCTGTTTTCCCCTCTAGACTGAGTTCCTGATGTGTAGGGTGAGTGGGGCTTCTCCATCTGTGTCTAGGACACCCAAACAGCCTCTAAGTACCTGCTGAGGCTTCCTGAACTTATTGGATAAGTGGGTGAGTGAGCAAGCAAGTGACTGAGTGAATGAGTGAGTGAGTGAATGAATGAGTGAATGAATGAATGAATGAATGAATGAGATATTTGCTGTCACATTTCCACCCCTGGATCTTTTTCACTGAGGACACGAGAATGAGATAGAATTTGGGCCTTTGTTCACTGAGCTTCCGGCGTGTTCCAGGCCCAGCTGTTGCTATCATCAAGATCACATATTCCAGCAGAACTATGCAGGTATTTTAATCTTCTCTGCATGGTACATACTTTGACTTGGGGGCGTTATTTTTCCCTTTAAGAGAAACTTGAGTGTTGACTCTACTCCTAGGTGTGCAGCCAAAAGAAACGAGAACACGAAACCACATGAAGACTTGAACACGAATGATCATGGCAGCATGATTCATCAGAGCCCAAGTGGAAACAGCCCAGAGGCAGCAGAGGACAGAGCAGGAACAAAGAGTGTGTGGCAGATAGCCACCTAATAGAATATTATTATTGTACTATAATAATATTTAATATTTAATGCAATATTAATAGCATTCGATACATGCTATGGCATATGCGAACCTTGAGTGAGATATAGGAAACCCACCCCCAAAGGCCACATATTATTTCTGTGAAATGTCCAGAATAGGCAAACCAAAGAGAGAGGGGGAAGGTAGATTCCAACAGTCTAAGGCCAAAGAGGGACGTGGGCAGGGGTGGAGAAAGGGGAGAGAAGTGAGCAGTAACAAGCAGCCATGTATAGCTATGAGGAAAACCACAAAATCTTGCATTTTACGGGGGCAAATCATATGGCATGTGAAATTCTCAACGAAGCTATTATAAAACCCAAAAGATAGAAATTAGAAAATTCCCCTTTTCAGACACACACACACACACACACACGCAGAGAAGCTGGTTTCACAATCCAGTGGTGGCTCTGGTTTGCCAGCGGCATTTTTATTTTTCAACGGTCTTGAGCACATTCTGCGAGGCAGCTTTTCTCAAGACTCATGTTGTACCCCGGAGGCCCCATATTGCTGGCCGCTGCCTGTCCGCAGTCTGGATGACCTTGCTCTTACCCATGCCCACTGCTGCCCCCCTCAGCTCCCCTTCAAAGCGAGCTCCAAATGCCTGGACTGCCTCTGGAACCTGGTGACGCCGGGCTGTTGTGGTGTGTTTGGGCACAGAGGCCTTTGCTGCCAGCGTTGCCAGGCGCGGAGGGTGACTAAGCCAGCCAGTTGTGCTCAGGTTTCTGTGCCGACCCACGAGCAGGGGGAGCCGAGGCTGTGCAGCTGCCTGGGGACAGGCTTGTTTCTGTCCAGTTATGAACGCTATACTGGGACCAGGCCTTAACACTTGTGCCCAGCAAGCCCCTTCAGCCACTGATGGGAGCCGGGGGCTTCCAATGACATAGAAGTCCCCAAAAGAGTTCTTGGGAAGATAGGATTAAAAAAATAATAATAACAGTAAGCATCAAAGTGACTGTCACAGCCTGCTGGCTGTACCCGTGGGTCCCACACACATGGGCCCAGCCAACTGTAGATCAAAAATAGAGAATTTTAAGATTGTGTCTGAGTCGAGCACAGTGGTGCATAACTACAATAGCAGCGCTGGGGAGGTGGAGGCAGGAGGATGACAAGTTGGAGGCCAGCTTGGGCTACAAGGGTGAGAGAGGCTGCCTCCAAAGATTATTATGTCTATACTGAACACACACCTTCTTACCATCACTCTGTAAATAATCCAGTACTGTATACGGTGGCTGTCACACGTGTGTGCAGTGTTCGCTGTGGTGTGTTTTGTAGAGCTAGCTTGAGGAACATAGCTCAGGCTCTATGCACACGTGAAGCCTTATGGGTGGACCTGATGTCTGTCTGTAGAGTCCTGGGATGATTCTCCTGCCCCCATCCCCAGGACCTCTGAATTTAGAACTTCCAGCCTAGCTAGGGGCTGGTGAGAGGGTGGCCCCCCGGAAGGGGGCTTGGAAAATGGCCATCCATGTGTCAGTGAAGGTGACCAGCTAGAGGCAAGGAAGACCACCAGAGCAGAGCAGGCTTGGGGTCGGTCTCTGGGAAGCATCTGAAGAGCAGGCTGGGTGCTTATTAACGTCTGTGTAACAGAAGCCTTAGGGGGTCACAGGTGGGCAGCAGGATCTGGCCTAGCATCTATTTCTGAGAGCCTCTGGCTGCTGGATGGAAATAGATGAGGGGAAGAGGAATGTCGGCCATCCTTTTTCGGCAACAGCCCCCCCGCCCCCCTCCCCCCTGGCTCGCAGGAAAGTCCCTCTCATGACAGAGGACTTACAACACTATTGTCACTTGACATTTAAATTTAAATCGGGCACTAATCATTTCAGTCTGGTTTACCTATGTAATTTGAAGCTTAAGGAAATAAACCCCAGGGGCTGGAGAGATGGCTCAGCAAATGACCTGTTGCTCCTGCAAAGGACCAGCACCCACATGGCAGTTCACAGTCATCTGGTGGATTGGACACACTCTTCTGGCCTCTGTTGGCACCAGGCATACATGTGGCGCACATACATGCATGCAGACAAAATAAACACATGAAAGCAAACAAACAAATTGCTTTTTTAAAGTAGGAACAGAAAGAAATGATCAGAATTTAATTAACAATTCCTTTTGCTTTTTGTTGTTGTTCACATTAGTATAAAATGTAACTAATGTAAAACATTTGAGACAGGTTGGTGGAACTAGAATTTAGTCTGGAGGCAGAGGCAGGCAGATCTCTAAGTTTAAGGCCAGCGTGGTCTACAGAGTGAGTTCCAGGCTGGCCATGCCTGCATAGCGAGGCCTTGTTTCTAAATACCAAAACTAAATAAAATAATGATGATGATAAAAAGTTTTGAAATGAATGCAGACCTAAGACTACAGAGGAACAGGGAAGTATAAATTACAAAAATTTACCAGAAGCACATGGGTTTGTTGTGGTTTGTCTATTTGTTTTCCTTTTTGTTTTGTTTTGTTTTGTTTTTTAGCAAATACTCATTTTTAAAATTTTACCCAAAATCCATTTCAAAGCCCCTCATGTGGGTCTGGAGAGCATCTGCCTGGTCACTGACCACACTTCCTCTTGTCCTAGTTTGTTTTCTGTTGCTGTGACAAACTCCATTACCAAAAGCAGCTTTGAGAAGGAATGGCTTGTTGCATCTTATAGTTTCCAGTCCATCAAGGCAGGACACTGGAGGTAGGAACTAAAGCAGAAGCCACGGAGAGATGCTGCTCACTGGCTTGCTCCTCGGACTTGCTCAGCCTGCTTTCTTATAAAAACCAGGGCCATCTGCCCAGGGGTGTCACTGCTCACAGTGGGCTGGGCCCTCCCCCATCAATCTTTAATCAAGAAAATGCCCCCACAGAATCGCTTACCAGGCAATCTGATGGAGGGGTTTTTTTTTTTGTTTGTTTTTGTTTTTTGTTTTTCCAATCATGGTTTGTCTTTCCAGATGACCCCAGCTTGTGTCCAGTTGTCAACAAACTAATCAACACACCTCTGGAAGGTTCAGTTGCTTAAATGATATAGGAATAAAGCCAACACAGATGACAAGTGCTTAAAACAGCCTCCACAAAGACTGTGGAGCCATGCCAGTCAAACAGCCTGGGGTTAGTTCCTCTAAGCTTTCCTGAGCACCTACCATGTTCTGGGCCTCGGTAAAGGCTGGCGTTCCAGGGATAGACATAAATAGTCTATTTGGGGGGTTAATTATTTAGCTGGGGAGACAGACAAGCTTCCAGGAGTCACAACTTGGTATAAAGGGGTGCCTTAGAAGGCTGTTGCAAAGGGTGTAGATGGCCCAAAGGAAGGACGCTTAGTTCTGCTTAAGGCAAAATCAAGTCCAGCCTCTAGAGAAGGTGCTGCTTAATCTGGGTGTTGGTGGATGAATGGGAGTTTTCCAGACAAACATTAGAACATCCAAGCAGAAAGACCAGCAGGGGACAAAGGGTAGAGGCTTGAATCGGCAGCTGTCAGAACATCCAGTACAAGCTTGACCAGAAGGAGCTTTCTCTAGGCGTTGCCTTTACTTCAGACACCTTAGCCTGTGCTGGCATTGAGGCCAGGTCCCATCTCCTGGTTCTCAGGTGCTGGCTATAGATGCTGGGTAGACTGAACACCAACTTCTGCAGTCCATCGATGGAGCGAGCCTGCAGCTTCTTGCCGGCAAAGGGGGCCCAGGCTTCTCCTATGTGTAACACATCCCTGGAGAGGTAAAGGGGAGAAAGGGAACAAGGCCAGGTACAGACTAACAAGAGGTACTCAGCGCCTGTCTCCATGGCCCTGCCCCACCCAACTGGCCTGTGGGAAGGACCCACCCAGCTGTCACCGGAGCAGACCAACCAGGCCAGCGTGTCCTTGCCCGGCCCCTTCATGCCCCATGCACACCCAGCGAGCTCTTTGAGGTAGACTGGCTAAGCCTGACCTGCTCACAGTGGAGGAGATGTATGCCCAGGGATCCGTATTCATCCTTGACAAGAACCCTTCCATCAGATCGTATATCAGCCCTTTTGTCCTCAGGATCACTGGGCCAGCTGGGATGTCCCCACAGGCAGGCCCCAGAGCCCCATCCTCCTTGCTGTACACAGGTGTGTGTGTTGCGGGTTTAAGAGTCTCCAGTATCCCCACCTTGCTAGCCACCAGCCAACCTCATACCTCCCAAGTTCCTCACACCCATCATAGGGGACCCCTGAGGTCCTGGAGACCTTGCCTAGGTCACCCCTTTGCCTTCAGCAGGCGTTTCTCTCTTCCTCTCACCTGACCCCTGTCTCGTGAACTCTTACTAAGCCTGCCAGGCCCTGCTCAGCTGCCTTCTCCTCTAAGAAGTCCTCCCTGATTCTCAGCCCAGCAATCAGCCCTGTCATCCTGGACCACAGGTGCCTCTAAGTCACACTGACTGAGAGCCACACAGAGGCAGAAGACAGACTCAACCCTGACATCCTTAGCACCCCTGAGTAACTGTTTAACAAGTGAACGAAAGAAAGTTGTATCAACCAACCAACTGCTTTACTGCCCTTCCCTAGAGCAGTGATGCAGTCAAGAGTGGAACAAAAAGCCTTGTATGCCGAAGTGTGAATGACACCCTCTAGAGGAGGGGACAGAACCATCCAGACCATCAGTGTACCTACTGGGTGGTGGAACTTGAAGGACACAGGCTTTGGGCCCAGACTCACTCAGCATCAACCTTAGTTTTGCAACTGCCCAGCTATGCACCCTGAGGGAAGTAACCACCTCTCTGATCCCCTGTACTAAGAGGAGAACAGGTCCCCACCCCCTAACACTGAGGCAATAGGAAATGCCTAGCATAGCACAGGCTTAAATAGCTCTTCATTCACTTCCCTGGACATCAGGAATTCTCGCCGATCTCCCCTGACATCCAGTTGTGTTCACATCCGCACTTCTACTTAAGAGCCTAGGCCGAGGTCTTTCCTGACTGGCTGTGAACCCTTGCTGTCCCTGTTCCCAGGACCAGTTCCAACCAATTCACGGTGCCGCCGTGCCTGTAGGAACATCCCTCAGAGGCGCCTACACACGAGTGGGAGAGTCCACACTGAAGCATGGCAGGTGGAGCCAAGCCCGTCAGAAGCAGCAGGGCCCCGCTCCGCTGAACCCCAGGAGCAGGAGCCAGCGGAGCACAGCCGCTCCGGATCAGGACACACTCCGTGTCCCCGCAGCAGGTGCGTTTTGTTTATGCCGTTTCCCAGACAGCAGAATCCAGCAGCCCCGGCCAAGAGTTCTAATTTTAAACAGCGGGCTCTGGGCGGGCAGAATTAAAGGTCAGCTCCTGAAGGGATGCTCACACGCTTAAAAAAAGATGACCCTCATTGCAAAACAGACACGGCACCTCTGTATTACGGGTTACGCCGCCTGACATGGCAAAAACACAGCCGTCAGGACCACCTCGAAGGCAATGGCCATGGCTGGTCCCCTTCTACCCGAAGCTGGGGGTCTCCAAACTGCTGAACTTCGAGAATCCCACTGGGGGCCCCAGTTCAAAGCATACGGGCAGACCCCAGACAGGAGATTCACATGGCTCCATTCACGTGTCCTGACGGTTTTCATCGGTTGGGCTTGTTTCTGTCGAAGTCCTCATCGGGTCCCTTGCTGTGTGAACCAGTACCTCACTCTAGTTCCTTCCGGTAGGCCCACATCTGATGCCTGCTGACCACGGCACATCTTCATGGCGGTGGCTCCTGCCTAGGGTTGGGAAAGGGAAGGGTCTGATGGATTCGGGTGTGATATGGCAAACCCCTACCTGAGGGGTTAGTAGAATGAGCCCTGTGCTTATTCACACTTTTGTACTTCTAAGCAGGACGGAGTCTAACAGGACTCCCCTCGCCCTCTAGTCATGTGTAGGTATAGTTTACACACCAACAGTCACAATGACTTAGGGTCCTCTTTATTTGTTGGCACACCCCTGTCTCTGGGCAGGGTACCAGCTTTTCAACCGGCAGACCAGGGCACACGGCCAGAACTCTGTGTGTCCTGGACCCCGCCTTCGCCCCAACCACAGTCCCTCAGCCCAGCGCCCCCCTTCCGCCACCCCACCCCCGCTTCAGGCCGGTGACTCTATTGTTCTACCGCTTCCGACCACCGAGGCCCGGTGGGAACTGGAGGCGCCCGCCCTTCCTGCCCGCGGCAGTGCCCTCGGGAGGACCCGTGTTCCAGTGCTGGGCCGCTCGGCCAGCCGGCTGCTGGACTGCCACTGCCTGCCCCAATTTGCCCTCTGCGGCCCAGGATACAGAAAGCCACCTGCCAGGGCAACCTCAGGACAAATCCAGTCTGGATTTCACAGCCAGGTGCTCTCCATCCCAAAGACGCACCCACAACACCTTTGAGCAGCAAGCTGGTCAGATGGGTACTTGGCCTTGGTACGAAGTGCCTGAATCCAGACTTTCCTAGGATGGAGGGCATTGTTTTTCCATAGGGAAGAATGAGGCTCAGGTAACAAGCTCTGCGCTCCTTTTTGCCTCAGTTTCCCTGTAACATGGGGACTATAATGACACCTACACCAGTTGTGACCATCAGAGAAAACACACATCATTATTTGCTCTTCTAAAATAACGTCTAAGACCAAGAATGACTGAAAGAGAACCAGCCCATCCCTACAGGGCTTCCTGGTTGTGGATCTTTGATCCTAAACCCAGGACAGTCCTGGCACACCAGTGACATGGTTTCCATCGCCACACCGATCTGGTAAAGCCCAGGCAGGAGGAGGCTCCGGTTTTATGCTCAGAGCTATGGTTTCTCCCAGAAGTCCTTGGGCCCTTGGTCCTGGTCTCTGCATGGTGTCCTTGCTTAGCCACAGGGGGACCAGACGTGCTTAACATAAAAAAAAGTTTCCACATCCTTCAGGGCAATCTTTTGATGCCAGAAATAGTCATCAGGATTTGGGAGTTAGCGCAGGCCACTAAAAATAGCTCCATTGCCCCCTGGAAGGCCTGAGCCATGCGGGCCCCAGATGGCCCTACACCTAATGAGGTGCCTGTCTCCAGCCAGCACCTTAAATGAACAAGAGCTCTGCTGGGCTAGCTGGCTGGGCACCCACAGCTCCACACTGTTTCCTCAGACATGCACTTCTCCCCACTCAGGAGAGCAGGACACAGTCACAGGGGTTCACGCCCAGACAGTCACAGAGCAGCCTTCCCCCGCTTGCCTATCTGCACCACCACAGACCTTAACACACTTCCGTCCACACATAACAGCCACGGACACACAACCACGCCGCCTGTCTTAGAGCTGAACTCTCGCTCTCCCGGCTACATTCCCAAGGCGGTCGGTGTCTCGACCTTTGCCCTTCCTCTGTTTCTACCTGGCCTCCAAGAAGACGGGCTGATTAATCAATAACTAACCTTATTTTTCATGCATGTTTGTGAGTGCCTGTGTACGTTTATGTAGACCGTTTGCATGTGAGTGCTCTCAGATGCCAGAAGAAGGGTAGAGCCCAGGCAGTTGTGAGCTATCTAACACGGCTGCTGGGCATCTATCCTAGGTCTCTTCTGCAAGAACAGTAAACGCTCTTAACTGCTGAGCCGTTTATCTCTCCAGCCCCATGGCCTGTTTCATTTGTTTTCTGGCATCCAGGATTGAACCTAAAACTCCAAATTTGCTAAGCAAGCACTCTACCACTAACCTGTGTCCCCAGCTCTCTCTTTTTCCATGTTTATTTTGAAACAGAGACTCACTAATTTATCTATGCTGCCCAGAACGGTGACTCCAGAGCTCCGGGTCCCCTAAACCTTGTGCCGGCTTTGGTCAGCAGGTGCTGCCTGGGGAGGGTTACAGCTGAGAAGATGCAGTTCAGGTTCCCATCGAGCTGGAGTCAGAGCCCTTCAGCTCCCCAGGCAGGGCAGAGCAGGGCAGCCTGGTCTCTAAGTGGAAAGGGCAGAGGGTGCGTGTCTTGTGTGCATTCATGCCAATCTACAGAAGTGAACACTAACATGAACTGTGGCTGTTGGCTCTCGGCCCCCAGCAGACCCACCGCTCTGCCGGATGCTGATGGTGACAGGCTCTCTGGGCCTTGGGATAGATGGGAGCCCCTTGCACCCTCGGCTGCTTTACTCTGAAACTAGAAGCACGCTAAAAGTCAAGTCCATAAAATTATGTTTAAAGATCCCACTAATACAAAAGAGATAAATCTAAACCATTGCATTGACTGAAACAGCCAAGCATGGTGGAAAGATAATAGAAAACACTAGTTGGCTAAGTGGGGAGGGAAGGGAGCAGAGAATGACCCTTTTATGTATAAACACGGTCTGTATTTTAAACATGCTGGCAGGAATAATACATTCTTTCTTTCTCAGACTTCAAAAATATGTAAAACTAAGGCCTGGAAAGATGATGACTCAGTGGCTAAGAGTACTTACTGCTCTTGCGGGAGGACCCGAGTTCTGCTCCCACATCCATCTCAGGAGGCTCAGGCCCACCTGTGATCCAGCTGCAGGGAGATGGGACACCTGTGGACACCTGCAATTGCACCCCCACCCACCCCCACACACAGTTATGAGCCACTTTTATTAAAAGTAATAAAGCCAGGTGTGCTGATGCATGCCTTTAATCTCAGCACTCAGGAGGCAGAGGCCAGTGTCTACAAAGGGAGTTCCAGGACAGCCAGGGCTACACAGAGAAACCCTGTCTCAAAAAAAAAAACCAAAATCTTAAAAATCTGTAAAACTCTATAAATTTGTCAACACTCATTAAACTGCAAAGCTGACATTAGATGTGTTTGTTGAGATCAATTTTATTTCACTAGGAGGGGGCCCCACCAGGACTTACGACAACAGTCAGAAGCGTGATGCTCTAACATGCTTTTCTTACAGGCAGACTGATCCCAGAGCCCACCTTGATTTTGTGCTCTGGCGGAAGATACGGTGCCCTCAAGGCGGAGGCAAAGGCCTTGGCTGCTCACAACACAGTGCATGGTGGGTGCTCTGCTTTCCTTCATGTTCTCTAGAACCCATTCTTCGTGGGGCCAGTGCAGAAAGCCAGGGGGAGGCTGCTGAGTCTCTACTGCAGCTGAGGTACAAAACGGAGCCCTTACCTGCTGCTGCATCTGTCCAGGGCAGCCGTGTATGCCATCCACCAGCCAGCTGCCGTGTTGCTGTCATGGCTGCATACGCTGTATGTGGAGGAAGGCAGTGCTAAGCGATTCTAGCTTCAGAACAGGGCCACCATTGTTTCAGGACAGGCTGCGTGCAGATGGAGGTTGGTGTTGCCTCAGAGCAGACAGTCTTCTCGTCCAAAAGTTAACCATAACAAGCCCCAGCTGTGACCTTAGCGTGCCACCGTCCTGCTGCAGCATTTCACACTTCAGTGAGCAGCCTGAGTGAGCCACGGCATCCCACACACACAACCAGTCCCTAGAGGAAACAACTCACATCCCAAAACTCAGTCCTCAACAAAATAATATGCCTCACACATGCTGGAGACACCGTCACAGGCTTCTTGGAGGTAGAAGGGTGGACACTTACAGGCACATAAGGTAGACACGGTTCAGAGCTAGAGAGATGGTTCTGTGGTTGGAGGCACTTGCTGCTCAGTCATGAAGAGCCTTGGAGTTTGGATCCCAGAACCCACATCAAGAGGCTCACAAGCGACCCAACACCCACCTTCCTCTGGCCTCCACAGGCACCTGGGTTGTTCCCTACCCCCCTCTCTCTCTCACGCACACACACACACACAAATAGAATAATTTTTTAAATTTAGTTCATATAGTGCTCCTACGCGCCACAGCTTCATATACCTTGAGGAGGAGAAAGGCCACAGAATACATGTGCAAATGATTATGGGGCTTACTCTACTCCAACACAGCCCCTGCACGTAAGGACTAACTGTTCTACTGAGCAGGTGAAACTCATAATTTAGGAGACAAGCCTACCCTAATTTGTACTGGAGAAACACAGATCTATTTTGGCTTTTTTGTTTGTTTTTTTGTTTGTTTGTTTGGGGGGAAACGGTGGAATAAAATCATGCAGTGTAACCTAGGTTGCCCTTCAACTCCTGACCCTCCTGCTTTGAAGTCCCAGGTTCTGGGATTACAAGGGGAAGGCATTATCTTTATTGCTCTTGTCAGGAAATAAATTTGCCTCCGGCACAGGTTCTTTACCTGCAAACATCCTTGAAGACGTGGTTCTATAAAGTGTCACACTGCATAAGAAATGGAGACTCATTCCTTCCCGTAGGTCACAGTGACCTACCCGGAATCCTTCCGTCTCACCATCCTGTTGTCATTCCCACTGGTACTTCACGTTCACAATTGCTGCTTCAGCTCTACCTCCTAGATGGTCACAAAGCAAGGTCCTCTTTATGGAGACTCCAAGCTGACGTGAGACACATCTTTAGCTTGATTTAGTCAAAGTATGTGTGTCGGGCCAACAGCAGCTAGAGTCTCTTTCACCCTGTTGGACATAGACTCTGGCCAGAGGCACTGGAGACAAAATCCCATGTCTCTTGGATACTCTAGAGACAGGAAATGTCTCTAGAGAGCCACCAGGTCTTGTCTTGCTAAGACTGTGGGTCTCCCCTCTGAACAGGCCAGGTGGGAAAGATGAGAAGAGCCAGTCAATGGACGAGGCCATTTTCGTCACATCACTGGATATTTTTCAGCCTCTGAAGGCTTCACATCCATGATGAGCCCAACTTCTCAATATTTAAGGAATAAGAATCTGAAGCCCAGAGAGGTTATGTGATTTGTTGAGTGTCACACAACAAGAAAAAAAATGGTAGCCAGAGCACAAGCCTGCTGGTTCTTCTGAAAGTGTTGGTTGGTGAGGCTAAGGATGTGCATTACGTGGCTATTTCCTCAGAATTCCTAACACAGCATTTTTAAATCTGTGTGTGTGTGTGTGTGTGTGTGTGCTCGCACTGTTCCTTCCTGGATGGAGGAGGCAGGCTCCTGAGGTTCTGGAAATACAACTTACAAGGCTTAGGAACCTCCTGAAACTTAGAAGAGTCTCAAGCCTCCTTCCCAAGGTTATATAAGCAATAACAATTGCTGGGGAGAGGGAGACTTTCTAGCTGCATGTCAGTTCCATGGATGCAGCTTTTCAGCGATGCAGCTACCTTGGAGTCACTAATGTGCTGTAGATAACCTAGCAGTTTCACCTAGCTATCTGCGGGTCAAATCATTTCTTTGGTCTGTCATAGGTGCCATGTCCAAAGTGAAGAGAAATTTGTTTAGGTCCAAGAAGAGTTGTGTAATGGTAAGCTAAAGGAGGCTGGCCAGCAAAGCCTGCTGCAAACCCCTCCTCTGACAGTTACTGACAAAACGATATAAATAATGCCTAACATCAGTCCTGAGAAGAAGCAGAAGCCAGTCCTGGCCAGCACTCAGCTTTCTTCCATCTTCTCAGGACACCAGCTGCCCACCCTGTGAAGTGTCCAGTGTTGAAAACACACTGCTCTGATCCACCCTTTGTGAGAGCTGGACCGGCGCAGGAGCCTCTTGAGATGCAGTTCCAGAGAAGGAGGGGACCAGGAACAATACTAGGCACTCTTATTCCTTACATGAAACCAACACTTCAGACTCTCTACACATTCTGGGACCAAGAAGCCCTTCCTATGGCATGTCTCCAGGCTTCTAGAATGAAGGGTACCCTCTTCCTCCATGCAGCCTTCCTGCCTGTTCTCAGGCAGCTCTATGTTCCTAGGCCCCAATCCTTTGTCCACACCCCCAAAGCACTATGCTCTGGAAAACCTACCAACAACAGAGAGAACCAGAAGTCGGGGCCATGCTGTATTTCCACCTCTGTGTGGCTAGCGCCCAGCACGTCTCACACAGGGAGAGCTGGTCTTAGGATTAAACAGTGGGTAGTAGGAATGGAGTCCTTGTCTTGACTAATTGCCTGCCCTGATGTCTCCAGAAATAGTCACAGCCGAACACCACTCCACAGGCAGTGCCTACGCACTCTAGACTGAGGTGACCCAGACTCTGCCTACTGTTCCTTCAGCCCTCCAGCCCCAGCGATGTGCAGCCTCTGGCTGGGAGCTGGAGAAGTGGCCACTTTCACCACCTTCCCTCAGCCTCCCACACGGATCAGCCCTCCTCTTCATTGAGCAACTGACACAGAGCCGTGAATGCCAGGGAGGTTGGCTGAGAAGCTCTGTAGGAGGCCAGAGGAGAATCCCCGATGACCACTAGACAAAGGACATTTCCAAGAGATGTTGTGGGACATTAAACCTTCCTACCAGATGAGAAGCTGTGAGTCAGAGCCAGCAGCAGCCCCGCTGACTTCCCCATGAATCAGTTACTGCCTTCCACCTCAGCAAAGGCGCACAGTAGGGGGAATTCTCTCCTGAACGAGAGGGAGGAAATATGGAGAAGTGGTGGGAGGCAGGGTGGGAGGCAGGGTCTCTGAGTGAAGTCCCTGAGGCCGTTCTCTCACTGCAGCCCTTCCCCATCCCAGAGCTCTGATTCCAGAGGGAGAGCCCCAGCATGGCCAGGTCCTCTACGGCCAGGGAGCCACCTGCTTCCTGCTCACCAGTGCTTTCAGATGCTATATTTTGTTTGCATGCCACTGGGTATTGTGGGAAGGTCTCCAAGGGAAATTGCCTAATGTGGAAGAGAAAGAGATGACTGAGCAGAAAACAGTCACTTCCCCTTTGCTTCGTCCCAGGACTCACCCAGAGAGGACTTCACAGGGTTTGAGGGAGCACCCTTTGCACGCCAGGCTGTAGTCTAAGACCAGGTAAAGGGCAGTCGGACAGATGAGGACACTGTCCCCGCAGACCCCTGAACAACTAAACAAATATCAGGTGGTGGGTACCACGGGAAAGGGTAGAGATGAGAAAGAGACAGTCTTGGGAAGCAGCCTGGTTTAAATGGTGACAGTCAAGGAAGAGCCAACCTTCCCACAGCTGTTGAACGGAGAGCTGAAGGAACAGCGGACTGGCAGGAAGTCAGGTGTGGGTCCCTGAGGGAGGAACAACAGGAGAGGTCAGGTCCTTGAATATGGGTGAGACAGGAGTCTGGATGTCTGAGAAGACAACAACCTGACATGCTGGAAGTTTCTCTCTGGGCTTGTACGCTTCTAATTTCTTTTCATCGATACATAAGATATTGAAATTATGTATATCGGTTGTTACCATGTGGCATTTTGGTACATGAATGTTTTGGGTAGTGTTTAAATCAGATTAAATAATTCTTCATCTCAGTCAATGACCATTTCTTACAGAAAACCCTTCAGACCCCTTATAGCATCCTGAGAAGCCTAGAGTCCTCTGGCTGTGATGTAGCAGCCCACGTCCTGTTGCTCTGGGCCATCTGTACTTCTCCTACCCTACCCCATCCCTCCTGGGCTTTGAGACTCGCTTCCTTTCAACTGTGACATACTGCAACCCCATTAATGAAAAAGAAAAGTAGGTGAACTCTGGTGCTGGAGGCCTCTTTTCTTAAGATATCACCTCCTAACTTTGAAATGTGAAAAATGAAAGAAAGGCTAAGACATCAAGCATAACTTTGTAAAGACTCATGCGTCAGACAAAACAAGAATAAGAGTCTAGAGTTCACCTAGGAGGAGCCTGGCAACACCCTCCAGCCTCTCAGCTGATCTCCAAGGGTTGAAGTCCAATCACCGCAGGCTCTAAAAGCCATCTCAGAGTTAGCAAGGTCACCTCATGCTTTGACTGTACTAAGGCTACCCAGATGCCCCAAACCCCTAGAGAAAAGTCAACTGTCTCTTGAAGCTCACCTTAAGCCTCAAACAATCACCAGTATCTTTCACATACCATGTTGTACACACAGTCAAAAATAACCAGACATACAAGAAGCACAGTCAAAGATCAAGTCTCTGGATGGGGAGATGGCTCAGCGGGGTGAGGGGCAGAAAAAGGGCCTGCTGCCTGTACCTGAAGATCCGAGTTCAGCCTCTAGAAGCCATGAAAGAAGAATCACCCTTACCTCGTTGTCTTTTGATCTCCACAAAGTCATAGCCTGTGCATCTCTCTCTCTCTCTCTCTCTCTCTCTCTCTCTCTCTCTCTCTCTCTCTGTCACACACACACACACACACACACACACACACCAGTAATAAATATTTTTTTAAAAAATCAGGTAAATGTAGTGGCACACAAGCTGGAGGTCAGTCTGGGCAAATATAGTGAGACTCTCAAAATAATACATTTTGTGGAAAAGAACCAAATATATCTGGGCACAGGGGTCTTTTCTGAGACTGATTCTCCAACCAAGGAGCATGCATGGAGATAACCTAGAAGCCCTGCTTGGATGTAGCCCATGGCAACTCAGCATCAGAGTGGGTTCCCTAGTAAGGGGAACAGGGATTTTATCTGACATGAACTCAATGGCAGGCTCTTTGACTCCCCCCCTACCCCACCCCAGGGAGGAGCAGCCTTGCTAGGCCACAGAGGAGGACATTGCAGCCCATCCTGAAGATACCTGATAAGCTAGGGTCAAATGGAAGGGGAGGAGGACCTTCCCTGTGAGTGGACTTAGAGAGGGGCAGGGAGAAGATGAGGGAGGGAGGGTGGGATTGGGAGGGAATGAGGAAGGGAGCTATGGCTGGGATACAAAGTAAATAAACTGTAATTAATATAAAAAATGAAAATTATAAAAAAAATGTGGAAAAGAGGAATGGGGATCTAGCTGGGGCAGAGCACTTGCAGAGCATGTGCAAAGTCCTGGGTTAACTTCTAGAGAGAGAAATGCAGCAAGACTGGGTTATTGGTCACCCAGTAAAACAAAACAACGCTGTCAGTATCTATAGGATATAGGAAAACAGTAACAAGAGTTTCCCGAACTATCACGGCATTAAGTCACAGATTCCGAAACAATACATCACAGCGATGTGCACAGAAAGAACCCTGCAGACACACACTGTATCAAAACTTCTGGCACAGCTAAATTCCTAAATCAAAGACGGCACACTAAGTAAGTTTCCCCTGAAAGCAGGGTCATTAGCATACTTCCCAACAGTGATGTCTAAGGCCTGAAGATAGTGGGCTAAAATCGTCAATGCAATTAAAGAAATAAGAAAACAAACAAACAAACAAACAAAAAACAAAAACCTGGAATTCTTTGCTCAGGGAAATCTCCTTGAGTAACGAAGGTAAAGAAAAACAATTGTGGCAACTGGGAGATCCTCAGATCGACTTCCCTTCTGGCTGAGAGTCCACGGATGGCTGAACAGCACAGGAGATGGCCTGAGTTACTGCAGTAGCACAGGCAGGGTGAAGGTGGCTGTACCACAGAGGCTGCTTCAGAAATAATAGGACTGGCTCATTTGGAAGTGTGTGTGTGTGTGTGTGTGTGTGTGTGTGTGTGCTGAAGATAACCCTGTCTCAGTTTGCTACTAAATTAAATATGCGACGCTGTTGACATAGGTGTAATGTCCTGCAGACAGAGCCTGGCCTAAGGGCCCATCCTGGGTGCATTTGAAATGGCTGGGTTTGAGTCCCTATTAAACACAGTAGCTCTGCTACTGGAGAATTCTGTCTGCATCTACACAAATACCTAGAACAGAGGTTAAAATCGAAGACTGTCAATGTGTATCCCTTTAATCTTTCTCACCTTTTTCTCATGAGCAAACAGGAATGGTCAAAAGAGCTCGTTTGTGACTCTTTCTCTCTCTCTCTTGTTTTTCATTGTTGTTTGTTTGTTTTCAAGACAGGGTTTCTCTGTGTAACAGCCCTGACTGTCCTGGAACTCATTCTGTAGACTAGGCTGGCCTCAAACTCATAGAGATCTGCCTGCCTCTGCCTCCCAAGTGCTTGGAATTAAAGGGTGTGTCACCACCGACAAGCTGCGTGACATTCTCTTGTCATTGTCAGGTGCCTGATACATATCCATTTCATTTGATTTTTGACATCCACCACAAGCAAATCCTTGATGACTCTCTCATAGAGACATTGGGGACTGAGACTTTGGTGTAATACATGCTCGGTGGACCATCAGATACAAGCTGATAGATCAGTAACAAAGTTCCTTCTCGTTTTTTAATCCTTTAAATGCTTAACAGACCAGCAGTACTCACTACATACTCACTGAGGGGACAAATGCATGATGATGTCAGTTGTGGTGAGATTTATAATCCCATCTTTATGGTGTGGCCCAGGGCATGGAGAGGACAGGCCTGGGACTTGAAGTAGGAGGTGCCCTCCATAGACTCTTTAGGAAAGCCCATTATTAGGATGACCAGTCACATACCCATTACACTAACCCACTTTCTAAAGGTCCCCTCGCTATGCCCTCCTAACCTGTGTTTTCTGCAGCCAACCTGAATGAGGCCCAGGTTTCCTGGCCTTGAGAATGGAGGGGCTTAGCCCTAGGAGTTGAACAGGAAAGGAAGCTGAATGACACTTTGGGTGCCTCTTTACAGATGAGGAAACTGAGGCACTGAAAGGGAGGTACCTTGGTCCAGGTCAGTGGGGCAGGGCAGAGTGATCTTCAAGCAAGGCCACTTCTGCTGGCAAGGCTTAGAGACAGGCATTACGTGAATGCAGGCTAGCATCATGACAATGGAAGGACAGCTCACCCCTGTTTCCCTGTGTCAGGGCACTCTGCTCAGGGAGGGGCATCAATGCTCAGTGACAGAATGGGGACCAGCTGACTCACCCTTGCAAGCCTCACTAATGTGGCTTTCATTAAATCAATGTGCTTTTGAGGTGATGAGGTGACTGGGCCATACTACAGATGGGGAAACTGAGACTTCAAGAGTTTGACAAGCTGCTGTCAAAATCTGGGACTCTAGCACTTGTATGCGGTTTTGTTCAGCTAGGTTGGACAGGTGCAAAAATAAATCCTCTTTTGTGAGGAACCCAGAACCCAGAACTCATTGTTCAGGATGAGTTTTGATACCTACAAGAAGGAATAAAAGAAAGAAAGAAAACAACCACAAAAACAAAACCTGGGACCCAAACACAGGTCTAATTTGACTCAAGTGTTCTATTGTCTGTCTACAAAGGGTCCATTCAAACTCCAGTTTTGCTACTCTCTGAAATAAAACCCTTTTCCCAGCTCACCAGTTAAGCCTCGGTGTGGCTGGTGACAGTTAAGCCGCCTGTGCCTGACCAACCACAGCTGGAATGTCCTCCTTTACCCACCTGCAGAGCTTCATCCTTATCCTGTGGTCTCCTTACTTAGGCACACATCCCTTTTGTGGCTCCTGACCAGGGAGCACTTCGTCTTCCACCAAACAGAGGGCCTATGAAGTCATGGATGCTTATTGGCTGGCGGATCAATGAATGAGTGGGAAGGCTCTTAGCTTAAAAAGCTCATTAGAAGATGGGATTTTCTTTTAGGTGCTTTCCTTAGCACCACGAGGACCCTTTGTTCTCTCCAGAACAAAACCCAGTCCTGAGCCGACACAGGACTGCCGAGGGTGGCCTCAGCTGGGCTCCTCTTGAACAAACTTGCCCAGCACAGCCTAGGAGAAAAAGTCCCCAGAGGTGGGCAGCCCTCCCACCTGCTCCCCAGAACTTTCAGAGACAAACAGCCCCAGGTGACCGGGATCCACCCCACTGGGGGGGTGTGGGAAAGCCAGCTCGGGCATGGCAGGCGGGGCCGGCAGGCTGACATTGTTTGCCTCTGTATACAGCAACAGAAAACACGCAGCCAGCACTTCTCAGAGGCACCCCGCCCCCCCTTCATTTTAATCTCCCAAACTGACTTGTCAGCAGCAGGAAGTGACATGACAGCTTTCCTCACAAAAGGGAAACTCCTCCGCGTTACCATGGGGACTGAGGCCACTGCGGGATCACAGATTTATATAATCTTAAAGGTGTAGGCACCATGATGTCATCCTGGATAAGCTGAGAGGGGGAAAATGGATGCCAGAGGCGGCTAGTGCAAAACAAGGGAGCTTCAAATTTTGCAAAGTTCCCCGGAAAGGAAAGGAGAGGATGCTGTGGAGGTGGTGGGGGCTGAGGTCTCATCTGATGGATGCCTGGAAACCGCAGGAAAGCACCGAGCCGGCATCCTTCCTTTTCCCAAGCTTGGAATGAAAGAGCATCGATGAAACCAGCCCTTCAGATCCAAGGCAAACTGGTCATTTCATAGGGTGGGAAAACAAGACGTCATTGGGGACAAGGAGATCCACATTGCTCCACAGCCCTCAGGCAACATACCAGCCACTGAAGCGGCTTTTATTGTCTTTGTGGCACAGAGGGGGATACTGAGGCCTTGAGGGGCATAGCTTTTCCACCCCAAAATTCTGGGGTAAAACTATAGGGAGCGTATCAGGTTAGCAAGCTCATGTTTAGCAACTCCCTCAGGCCATCTCAGGTCAGTCTCCACTGAGACTCCAGTGTCTGCAAAACCACCTATTTACTGCCGGACACTGATTCAGCTGCCTCATCTTTCTTGGGGAAATGGATGTGATGTTAAAGGTCATGAACATAGGCAAAACACCCAGAGGACCCAGAGCTCAGTGGCAGACCCCAAACTGACAACTGTCACGGTCACACGAGTCTTAAACAATAAGTTGTCTCTACATCAATTCTCTCGGGGAAACAAATATTTTAATAGTTTGTTTTCATGACAAGATACTGATTTTGAACGAAGTATGATGTTTTCCAGAGCCCGTAAGCAGAGGTGAGAGAGACTGGGCTGTGAGGTGAGCAGACAGAACTGGGAGAAGTGAATGAATTGTTTTCCCTGAGGCAGCCTCTGTATTTTTCCATTGACTGGATCACACTGGAGATTAATTTGGGTTCAGTCAGTGACTGCCAAGTTGAAAGCAGAGGCCCAGGCCCACGGGAAAGGCAGTCTCCGAATCTGCCCCGGAATCGCCATTGCTGGTACATTTCCACGAAGGGAACAATTCACAGCAGCAAGTAGCTAGGGCTGGATAAAAACACTGGATCAGGTTTGTTTTGAAAGGCGTGCATACACTCGCCCCAAAGCAGCCAAGGACAGGAGCCTGCCAGCCCAGGGTAAGTTCTGTCTTAGATCACACAGATCTTCAGACCAGGACGGCAAGTGGCAGGTGGGGAGAGGTCAAGGGCAGGTTCTGTGTCAAGGCTTTGACAATGGTGCTGGGTGACGACCAGGGCACCAGTCAGAGATGAATGGTGCACTTCCTTTTCCTCTTCACACAGCACTCAGTCCACAAAGAATCAGCCGAAGAGCAGGCACCCAGGGGCCAGCCACCCAAGGGCTCTTCTGTTGTTCCATTTGACACAGCAGGCTGGATTATGAGTTGGTAGTCCATTACACCTCTTCAGCCTCAGCCTGCTTGGCAAGAGTGAAAATTCGGAGTCCTGCCCTGCGGCAAGTCTGACTTAATTGCTTATGTCTTCAACACAGTTGTGCAGGGTAGCCAGTGACCTGAAGGAGCTGGTTGCCAAAAATGCTGTTTCTATGCAGGGGTTGGTGAGTGCAGCCTCCAAAAACCTAGCAGGAGAGTGCAAGTGATCACCTTGTTCATGCATACAGTGTTTGGATCTTTTCATTGGATGGATCATTTTTAAAGAGATAAAAGCCTTGTCCAAGGCAAGCCCATTATATGATACAGACAAGTGACAAAGTTCAATGGTTATAGGATTAGAAAACAAAATGCAGGCCTGGAGAGACAGCTCAGGGGTTAAGAATGCTGGCTGTTCTTCCAGAGGTCCTGAGTTCAATTCCCAGCAACCACATGGTGGCTCACTACCATAATGGAATCTGATTCCCTCTTCCGGTGTGCATGAAAACAGAGCGCTCACATACATAAAACAAATAAGTAAATCTTAAAAACAAAATGCAGTGCCTAAAACGCAGTTCGTTCTAGCCGCTCAGCTCCCCGGGGGGCCGTACATCTTCATCCACACAGCACCTGAGTCTGAGGGTCGGCTACTCCATGCTTTGTACCTACCAAGAACATGAATCCAGGTGTTCTACAAAAAGCTCAGGGGAGGTCTCGCCCATGATTCCCAAGGAAGATATTAATGAAAAGCGTGATTCAGGCATGGTTCTGGAGCTACCATGTCCCTGCGTGACCTGGGAGCCGATGTGACAGGTTTGCCCCTTAACCCTATACTAAGATCTAGGTGACAGCACCTAGTGCTTCATGGGCTTCACCTGCATGTCTCCCTTGCAGCACAGTCATCTCGTGGAACCCACGGGTCAACCAAGAGGCGCAGCATTAGACCCCACTCACATCCCAGCAGTGCCGGTCCGATGCTCCCCCATGACGCTTGCTTACAAGAGGGGTCACCAAAGAAACAAAGCACCAAGAGCTCAATAGAAACGTCATAATTTATTCTGCTGTATAAAAAAGTCATCCTAGTAACAAAATGTCTTCTCAGAAGAAGAAATATATTACTTCAGGTCATAAATAATCAGCAAACATACAACTGTTGACAACTTAAAAACTACAAACCAACACTGGCTTTGTCCATCAGTGCTGAAGCCACACCTGCTCTGGGTCTATTTACAGGATAGTACAGTACGCAAACACAAAAAAAAAAATTGAGGTATTTGGTTCTCCTATGAGTAGACACTGACATTTGTGAAGGCAGACCACCGGCCTACACAAAAATAAATAAGGTAAAAATTCTCATACGCGTATGTCGTCGGGAATGGTGAATACTGGTAGGTAAGTCAAGCACGGCCTTTCCAGGAAAAAACGGGCAAGTGAAGAAACTGGCTCAAATCAGAGTCCTTTCTCTCCTGCCCTGTTTTTGTCAGAGGGACTTGATGTACCCACAATATCTTGGTCCCGAATGTGCTGAGTTCAGCAAATGTCTTGCGGCCAGGTCATTATTGTGACTGCTTAGGAACTCAGTGGAACTCGGGAGGTGTTTGGGGGGGGTGTTAAATAAATAAGGACCAGCTCCCGTGATCCTCTCCCAGAGTTATTGCGTTGCTCCTCCCCCGGGAGGAGTGGCGTCCCGGTGGCACGTGTATCCCCATGCCTCCCCTGGCCCTTCAGCAGCTGGGAGAGGTCGTGATGGGGCTCTGAAGGTAGCTCAGGGCACTGTTCGTGGGGTGGACGGGGATGGAGACAGGGAAGTTGAAGACAGTGGTGGTGGAGGTGCCCCGGTCGAGGACAGTCATGGCAGGGCTCCCCGCTTCGGCGGAGCAGTGGGGAGCCAGCACCTGCGACTCAAACTGCAGCAGCTGGCCCATGAAGCTGAAGTTGGGGGAGATGATACTCCGCCTCTGCTTCACAAACTCAAAGGCCTCGTCCAGCTTCACTCGGTTAGTCCTCATGAGGTAAGCAAGGCAGATGGTGGCTGACCGGGAGATGCCCGCCTGGCAATGGACAAATACTCTCCCACCAGCATCCTTGATGGAGTCTGGAAAACAAAGGGATGGGTTACTCAAAAACTCCGGAGAGCACAGCCCAAGTCCAGATGAAAGAGGGCTAGGAAATGTTACGTGTGACCTGACCAGGGTCAGCCCCAGGCTAGCAGTGTGGACTCCGTGGGTGCAGTTGTGCAAAGGAGAACGAGGGATTTAAACCCACACTGGGTGTTTGCGTTTATAACCCTGGACGAGTTCAACTATCTGAGTCAGTTTGCTACTCCGTGAGGGGGAAGACTCGTGAGGTTGGACCCAATGGCTACAGTGGGGACAGAAGGCAGAAGTCCCCGGCACTATTCCATTTACCTATGAAGTCAATGGCCTCGTTGAACCAGGAGCTGATGTCCGCCTTGTGGTTGTCCTCCACGGGGATGCTCTTGTATTGGTAGTGACCCTCGAAGTGGTTAGGACAGTTGGCTGAGACGTTGATCAAGGCAGTGATGCCCAAGGCGTCGAGCATGTCCTTCCGGGAAGCATGATAGGCACTGCCCAAGTACAGGAAGGACAGGATCTCCACTGGGCCCCCCTGAAATCCAAAGCAGTCCAGCATTCGTCAAGCTTGTTCAGAGTTAACAACCAATACCCACGCCCACAAAAACTCCCCGCTGAAAAAGGGAGTTTCAGACACTGGTGACCTCAGCACTGTCGATGGCATATTAAAAATAAAAGCAAACAATTCAGCCTATTGGTCTGGCCAGAGTCAGACAACAGGCTCTTATATGCCAGCAACTGGAAGACCTAGCTCCATCCAATCGCTTCACTGTGGAATAAAGATCCCTATGTCACCCTTGAGTATAGATAAAGCTGCAGCCGCTTTCTGTACTCTCCCCTGGCACAACCCTCCTAGACCTTTGCCAGTTCGGCCACCCCAAATCCCAGCGTGGACCCGGGACTCCTACTAACCTGATCGTAGAGAGGAGTGCTACAGGAGCTGCATCCGGATTCGGCGCTGTCAGGGACACTAGTACTCAGGGGGAGGCTGAGCCCCATGGGGGTGGACTGTTTGCTGCACAGCTCGGGGCAGGAAGCCGAAAACGCTTCATATCCTCCTGAGAACACAAAGGCACACGTTTTCCCATTAGCACCACCGACACAGCACCTGGAGACAAGTCACCCACCCACCCACAGGGGCTGCGAGTTTACATAAAAGGCTCAGGGAAGTCTTTGTTCCTGGAGCCGAACAAAGCCAGTGACAAGTCCCTGGAGACTGGACGCAAGCGCCCACACACTCCTGGAAGCCCTTTCCCTAGCTGATGGCACAAGTCCTGCCAGGGCGAGCGCGTACCTTGGAGGAAGAAGACTTGAGTGGTGCGCGCCTCCCGGCAGAGCGCGCCCGCGGCCAGAGCCAGGGTGCCGTCGCGTTTGGCGCCGTCCAGGGCGGCGCTGCGCTCGTCCAACAGCACCACGGCGTGGTAGGCGCCGGCCAGCAGGCGGCCGCGCAGCTCGGCGTTGGGCACGATATGCTCCAGGCCCATGGCGCCCTTGGCGCGGCGGCGCACGATGGTGCTGAAGCGCACGTTCACCGAACCCACGATGTGGCCCGCGTTGAAGGCGAAGAAGGAGCGGCAGTCCAGCAGTAGGCATTGCGCGGCACGCTCTCGCAGCAGCGCGCGCAGCCCCCCGGCGTCCAGGATGCCCACCTCCATCACCATGGCCAGCCCCAGCGACCCCAGCGTGCCCGTCCCCGCGGCTCTCTAGAAACAAAGTCTGTCAGTCCTGAGCGGTGCCCTGCGGCCCTAAGTCCTCAACGGCTCGCTGCTCCCGATCTGGTGCGTTCAACCCGCCAGTCCTCCGCTGCGCGCTCGTCCCGGAGAGCGCGGTTTTATGTGGCCTCTCGGGGAGGCGGTCCCGGGCGGGGCACGGAGAGGCGGGGTGGGGGGGGGATGGTTTGTTTGTTTGAATGGCGGTCACGTGACCTGGCGGTGACGTCACCCGCCCCGCCGGGCTTGGCGCCGCCACAGCCAAAGGCAAAGACGTCATCGGCCTGGGAGCGGGTCGGCTTTGAGCCCTGGCTCGCCGCCCGACCCCCACCCCGCTGTCCTCTGGGCCCGCAGGCAGGACGGCGCGCTGCCAGCCTGGGTGGCCAGATCGCTCGGCCTGAGGACGCGCCCGGGGACACCTGCCCGGGTCTCAGCTCAGCGCGCGGCGGCCTTTCTGGGACCACGGTCTCAACCGGCCCTGTCCCCTCTGCCGGGGTGGTGGCAGGGCGAGTGGAGCGGGAAAAGGGGAGGGGAGGAGTGGAGAGATGAACCACCGAGCCCGTAGCTCTGTGGCTTTACCGAGGACAAACGGCGAGAGTCGAGATGTCCTTCTCTAACCTCACTTTACCATGTTTCACGCCGAACGAGATAAAGTGGCTCCAGTCAGCCTCCACCAGAATGTTATCCCTACCGCGGTGGTCCCTAGAGGACTTGGAGCTGAGAGGAGGGTCGCAAGATCGGGTGTGGAGCCCAGGTTTGGCGGGTGGACTTGGGCAGGGCTCCACAGCGCCGCCCAGGGACCGCCGAGCTGGTAGTCGTGGCGTGGCGCCAGAAGATATAACTACCCTGCTCCTTCCCCACACACAAACACAACTTTTTCCCCTTGGTTTGTTTTGTCTATTTTGAGACGGGGGGTGGGAGGTCTTGGTGTGTAGCCCTGGCTGGCCTTGAACTCACAGAGATCTGCCTGCCCCTGCCCCTGCCCCTGCCCCTCTAGAGCTGGGAGTAAAGGCGTGCGCCACCATGCCTGGCTCTTCACTGAACAGAGGCAGAGCACTCCAGCGACCCTATGCGGGACGAACTCTACCCATCCCACCCTGCTCCCTGTCCTCCGGGGAGGCTGAACCCCTTAGCCAATCCCAAGGCTCTTTGGCAGTATTGCCGGGACCGGTACCTTGACACCTGGAAAGACCCCAGTGATGTCTGCGTTCAACCCCCAAATGCCATGACTACCGGGTAGCGGGATAGGCCGCCAGCCCGCGTCGCGACACCACGGATACACAAACAAACACTGCACGCTTTGCAGGGGTGCCGAGTCAGGAACATTCTGCGGTTTCTTCCTCTCTGCGAGGGGAGGTGTTTTACCTGTCATCATGTGTTCTTGTTCTGCAACGGCCGATTTGGCTTCCCTTAGCTCTTGCGCTCTGCCTAGAGTCTTCTGTAAAACTGGGATACTTTATTTTTAAAGGGCGTTTTTTACCTTCCTTTGAGCACTGATCTAAAAGAATAGCAAAGAAGTCTTGGGATAACACCGCCCTCCCCACATCTCTGAAGAGTTGACAGACGGGGGAAAATATTTGTTTATGCTACTTATTCAGCTGAGGACCTCAACATATTTTTTTGTGTTGAATCATAAAATGTTACAGCTGCTGCCTTTTCAAACTGCATACCAACTTCAATTTTTCCTTTTTTTGGGGGGGTGGGGTGGGGTGGGGACGGCAAAGCCGTTCATTACACCCTTCTCGACCCAAACTTTTCAAAAAGACCTTTTTATTCAAATACACTGGCATGGTCTGGCAGTGAAGTCAGATGTTTGCTGGTCTCTGTGGAGTCCTGCTAGAGGGAGCGTAAAGGGCAGGCTGGAACCCAGCGGCCAGCTGACTGTTGGCGAGCAGGCCATTCGCTCCTCTGTTGAGTCTTCAAGGCAGTAGTAGCGGCATGACTTGGTAGCGTTCCCTTGTGAGGCAGAAGGGGGCAGGACACCCAGACCTTTCCCCTCCCGTGAGTCACCAACTCTCAAGTTTTTCCCCTCCCAGCAGAGTGACTCTCACAGCATGAGGCCCATGTGCTGTGTGTGTTTCATGAACCTGGCATCAGAGCCTTAGAGTTCGCTCTCGGGTCTTGACAGACACCTGTAGGCATTGATTGGTTGGAGCCTCTCTCCATGTGCCACGGGGATTGTTCTACGGCCCACCCGTTCAGGGAGGGTTAGCGAAGGTACAGCCACTCATGGTCTCAATCCAGGCGGTGATCATGCCCTGGTGACTGGAAAGAACCAGAGAGGCTTCTGTTGAGTTGGAAGGGTGAGCAGCTGGCACTGTGGGCTTCGCCGCTAAGGGCCCAGCACAGGATGAGTCAGTAGACGTGGACTGGCCTGAGTGCTTCCTAAGTCCAGGTGTGCTTAGAAACAACTGCAGAGGCAAGATGGGATGCTAAGAGTGAGCCATTCATGTCAGCTCGCTGCACCTCCCTGTGCCTGGGGAGAGAAGCGTCAGTTTCTATCTGGGCCCGTGGGGACAGTTGGTGCTCAGGGCGAACACCAGTCCATGCATCTGTTAGTTCCTCTCATCTGGATGGTCTTGGGGTTGTGGGGGGGCACAGGGGGGAACTCCCACCAATGACTGAAAGTGCTCCTTGCTCACTGTTTACTCTGTAACCTTGGGCGAGTGACTTGTGACTTCTGAGCCTCAGTCTCCATACTTATAAATGGGGAATAATGTCCAACTAGAACTAAATAAAATGGTGGGAGAAGGGCCTGGTGGGCTCCCTGAAGAAGAGCTGCTCCAAGAGAATATCTCACAGTGACCTTCCCTCTTCCAGACACCTTTCCCCTCCTCCCTCCTGTGTCTGCCAACTTTCTGCCACTGTGATAAACAGCCAAGAAGAGGGAATGAAGGTGCCAGCCCACGGTTACTGGGCACCAGCCCAGTGGGCCTGTGATGAGGAAGAATGTGGTCGGGAGTTCAAAGCCAAGCAAAGAGAAGAAAAGAGGAAGACAGGAGAGGCCGCAAGGACCTGCTCCCTTCAGCAACTCCCCTTCTTACCTGGTCATCCTTTAAACTCTGAGCCCACCCTCATAGCCATTGATGAGATGAGCGTCACTTCCTCAAAGTTTCTCCCTGAGCATTGTTGCAGTGGGGACCAGGCCTGCGATACATGAGCCTTTGGGGGTGGGGAGCACTCCAAACCAAGCTACAAGAATCTTCTTGCTCAGAAACTTTGGTGGCTCCCATGTCCCAAAAAATCCAACGGGTCTCCTAGGCTGATCCCACTTGCTTTGATTTTGCTCTTGGGTTCCAAGAGAACTCAGTGAACACTCCTTGACTGTTCTAGGCCTTCCCCACACCCAGAGCTTTGTGCATACTGCCCTCCCTATCCCTGTGTTCTGAGTTCCCCAACACTCTTCTCCCCTGTAGACCCAGCAAAAGAGCTGCCTAAGCAAATGAAAACTCTTGCTGGCTCTCCCTCTCTCTGCCAGGCTCTGCTGGTATGGAAGCCTATTTATCACTGTCTTA
Organism: Meriones unguiculatus; assembly: GCF_030254825.1. Taxonomy (NCBI): domain Eukaryota; kingdom Metazoa; phylum Chordata; class Mammalia; order Rodentia; family Muridae; genus Meriones; species Meriones unguiculatus. Next base: position 37,360,803 of record NC_083359.1, read on the forward strand.
GGCCACTGGTCTGCATACTTGCTTGGCTCAGGGCGGGGCCTGTGTTTTTCTCCTCTGCAGTAATAATGCCCAGCACACAGTGGGCCCACAGTCTGTGAGCTAGAAGAGTGTCTTTAAGAATGCTGGTGAATTTCTTCAGTGCCAGGTACTTTGCAGGTGATACATCCTCACCTCAGTGACAGTGCTGGAAGGGGGTGGTCGCTAAGCTCAGAGAAGGGACAAGTCCAGGGTCACCGCAGCTAGGAACTGTCAATGCAGATCTGGTCCATGAGCATATCCACCTCACTTTCCTGAGGCCTCAGTTTCTGCAGTGTTGGCCAAGGCCTCTGGCTCCCAGATGGCCGGGGGCTTTCCTCAAAGTGCAATAGCACTAGATAGAGTTTGAAGCCACCCAGCTCTTTAATCCCAGGAGACAGAGGCAAGCAGATCTCTGAGTTCAAGGGCAGCTTGATATAGAGCAAATTTCAGGTAAAGAAAAGCTTAGGTCCGTGGTAGGACATGCCTTTAATCCCAGCACTCAGGAGAAAGAGCCATGCAGATCTGAGTTCTGTTGAGGCAGTTCGGTTGAGTCAATGAGAGAGAGGCAGTGCAGGGGAGTTGAATCCGTGGCAGTTCAGTTCATGGAATTCAGAAGCAGTTTATGCTGGGAAAGTTTTACAGAGAGAGGTTGAAGAGAACCTGAGCTAGTCACAGGTGAAGACAGAATGAGCCAGAAGATTAGGACAGTTAGTTTGAGGCCAAGCAAAGCAATTCAGTGAGAAACTGAGAGGCTAGATTGAATCAGTCAGTTTGGAGAGGAGTTTGAGCCAGACAGCTGAGTTGAACCTGCGAGCCAGAGTTCAGAATGAGCTAGAAAAGGGTGAGTTTGTTCAGCTGTAAGTCTCAGAGGCTGAAAGCATTCTAGGCCTAGATAAGATTGTATGTAGGATAGAGGTTTCCAGGACTAGGTTTAGGTTAGCTGAAGGAGGCAATACACTCAGAGACAAGAATTAAATCAGGCAAATTAAAAAAAAAAAAAAACTCAACAGGCCCTCCTGTCCCTGATACCTGTCTGGCCCACCGAACTGGCAAGGGTAATCTCACCCTCCACACCCAGGCATGAGAACAGAGGCAGCCTCTATTGTGCAATTATTACACAGAGCTCTCTGAGCAGGACTGGGAGGGCTGTGCAGCTGTGTCATCTCATCCAGCCCCCTCATTTGAGAGAAGTGAGGCTCAGAGAGGTTAAGCAACTTGTCCAAAGTCACACCATGTTCAGGACACCCTCACTGGAGTCAGTGTGGGGTCAGCTGTGTGTTTAACTTAACACTGCTTATCTCTAGAGGTCAGCATTCCTTGAATTCTCCTCCTTAGAAACACAGACAGGATGGCGGTTTCTACTTAAGCGTGTAACATTTGGAAACAAGGGGTCGGAGGAAAAAAAAAAACATTAAAAGGTAATCATACAGAGGGCAGAGGCGTTGTTGTTAGAGCCAAGTTCAAGTTGGACAGCCTGGGCCAGGAGCCCAGCTCACAGGCTTTGTGTTGGACAAATCTCATTACTTCTCTCACACTGTCTGCTCATCAGATAGGAGCAGTGTCTGTTCTGTAGGGTGATACAACAGCAGAGAGACAGAGTGACACAGTCCAGCCCAGGACCTAGCCCTGCCTCTCTCTATAGAGCCTGAGTGGCATAAAGTCAAAAATATTTGCTCCATTAAGGGGGGAAAGTCGGCCAGGCCCTGACACCGGCTCATGGCTGCAAGGAGGCTCAGAAACATGTTCAGTTAACTTTTACTAGTAGTATCTTGTGGCTATTTATAGACTCTCCCCCCCAGGATGCATCATAGAGCAGTTCTTGCTTTCACTCTCTATTTTAGTGTAGAGAAGGCGCATTTGACATGTCTTAATAGTTCTTAAAGCGTGACTTAGGCAAGAGGCCTGGTTAACGGACCTAGTAACAACTGTCAGCAACCTCCTTTCCGATCTGCAACATGACTTAGCAAGGTGGGTACTAGGGGCCAAGACATTGAGGTTCAATAAAGTGATAAGGCTTATCATTAAAAAAGGATTAAAATACTTCATCACTCAGCCACAGACATCAGAGAAGGAGATGGACTCAAACTAGCAGGTGGATGTCAGGAGTTCATTGCCTGTGGCAGTAAGGAGCGTTGCAGTGGGGCCTCAGCCTGGAAGGATGTCAGAGGAGTGGACAGCATCAGCTCGGGAGCCCTAAACCGAGGTGGGATGGAAACAGGCATGGCAGGTGCCTCCGCTAACTGCCAGTCTTCTCCCGGGAGCCTGCCTCTTTCTCCCCAGTAATCTGGGAGCAGCGATAACCCGTGAGACCACAGAGATGGATTTATCTACAGGAACACTCTCCCATCAGGACCATCTGGCCCTCCTCCCAGCCTGTAAGTTTGGTCATGGGTCCTTCCTCTTCTTGGTCCCCAGTATAAAGCTCAAAGCAGTTTGTTGGCTGAACATGTGGACCAGTCCAAGAACCAGCAGAGGGGCAGAGGTAGTGAGACTTTGCCATTTCCACAGGGCCCCTTTCTGACACAAGGACAGAGCCCATCAGCCAAGGCTGGCAGAGCAGCACCCTGCTGTGTGCCGGCTAAGGGAGCTGATGCCTGGGGAAGTGGTGACAGCTCTCTCCTGGTTTCCTTTCTCTTTAAAATTTTTTTAACAGAGTACGAATTGAGATATAATTTCCTCTTCATAATTAGGAAACAGTAATTAACATCAGTGGGAGCGAATGAGGTCATGCTTTGTCTCTTCCAAAGCCTCCCCAGGGGAAAGGAGAATTATCATCCAAGGTATGCACGGAATCATAGGCGAAGGCTTGGAAATAGCGTGTCCCACTGTCCCACTTTTCCCTCTGTGGGAAACTTATTTGGAGGCCGTTCTTATTAGTAATGACTATCTGTCTGTCCCAGAGGGTTGCTGAGAGGCTGGCCCTCGGCAGGGAGCTCCATGTTTACATCGTGGTAGGACGGTGAAACAAACCCATGAGGAAGACCCCTTTACCACTGCCACATGACTAGAAGAAGGAGCCCAGGCCCAGAGGGATCAAGTGAACTTTCTCAAAGATGCACTCCGAGTCCTCTCTTTGCCTTCTAAGACCTTTGTCCTTATCTTCTGGGACACACAGAAGGTGTGGCACGAGGGTGGGGTCTTGTGTCATTTTTCTGTTCATTTGTCAGGGATGATAAGTTGTAGGGCCCCGCTTCTAGATGCTTCTGGGTCTCAGGAGAAAGGGAAAAATGAATATGCTGGCACCTCAGGCCTTTGGCAGAACTTGCCTGACTCACTGGCTCTGGCCAGGTGACTCATTCACCAGCCCTGACCTCGATGGGTTTGGCCATCCATCGAGAGTGAAGTCACACCTCAGGTGCCCTGATGCATTCATGCCTCTTCTCAGCCAGCTCTAAGGCAGGCAAGGAACGGGCTTGGGTGGGCCTACTTGGGGTCAGGGACAGGAAGGCCCGCACATGCCTCTGCTGATCCTGACTGGGCTGCTCACCTGGGCCTGAGTCTTCCCTCCAGGGGCCTATTTTGTGAGCCATGGCCACAGCAGAAACACCACAAACCGAGTGCTTTCAAGAGCAGAACTTGGCCAGCAATCATCTTTGAAGGCCAGAAAGTGTGGTAATAAAGATGACCACAGGGAGGGTCCTCATTAGAGAATACAATCCTCGACTCTCAGCAAGCTGCTGTGTGCTGGCCACCCTTGGTTCCTGAAGGCCACTCAATCTCTGCCTTCACCTGCACATGAGGTTCTCTCTGTGTACATGATCCTGTCCGAAATTCTTCTCTCCACCAAGACACCCATTCATGTCGGATCAGGAACGCTCTGCCTACCTCACTTTGATTTGTTTACATGTGTAACTGACCCTGTTTCCAAAGGTCATGGTCTGCGATACTGAGGGCTGTGTCACCATATCACATTGTCTTTTGTGCTCTCAAAGAGACCCCTCCCTAAATGTTGTAAAGATATGTTCTCTGGATTTGAGGGGTACCCCCTTCATTCTTGGATATGACTCACTACCAGGAACATGTCACTTCACCTGTAGGATAGCCACTTAACATGACCCATGAGAAAAGACCAAGAGGAAGTGATCATATTTGGTTTTGTTTTATTTTTCCCCTTGGAATTAAGCACATCGATATGAAATGATCACACATAGCCAGGAAAAGGGGAAAAGAAAGGCAGTGAGTGGCAGTTACACCCTACCTGACCCTAAAGCATGCCACCAAGCCACTGTACGAAGCACCACAAAACCATAGACACTAGAAAGGCATCTGGGGCATCTCAGCGCAGGGGGACATGACAGACACTGGATCAGAGCTGGGATGATCTTCGGGATGAGGATATAGCTGAGTAGAGCTTCAAACACTAGGACTGAAACAACAATGGACACTGGACCCCTGGGTCCAATCTTGAATCCTTACAAGTTCTACCACAAAAATGTGGGAAGACTCTTTTGGAATCCCACAGGTAGAAATTTTTGAGTCAATTTAGAGCTCAAAATTAAAACAACCAAAGAAAAGCTACAGAAAAGCTAAAGCTAGATGTTTAGTAAGATCTTCATGCCAATGAAGCTCGGTAGTCCAGGGGCAAATGGAACAAATGTTTGTAACTTGGAGACAAATGCTGATCTCATCAATGACAAGTTCTTCCCCACCCCTACCTCTGGGTTTTTGTTTGTTTGTTTGTTGTTTGGTTTTTGAGACAAGGTTTCTCTGTGTAACCTTGGAACTAACTCTGTAGACCAGGCTGGCCTTGAGTTTACAGAGATCGGCCTGCCTGTGCCTCCCAGCACTGGTTCTAAAGGTGTGCACCACCACACCCTGGCTAATTAAGGTCTTGAAAGCAGAGGTGAAAAGCAAAGCAAAGAACTTGAAAGTGGACAAAATGCTGGGTGTGGTGGTGCACACCTGTAATTCCAGCTTTTTGAAGGCAGGAGGATTACCAGTTTAAGACCAACCTAAACTATAGTGAGATCTTGACTCAAAAAAAAAAAAAATAGGTGTGGGAGGGAGGAGGAGGAGGGCCGGAGAGATGGCCCTGTGGTTAGGAGAACTTTCTGCTCTTACCAAAGACCAAGAGCTCAGCAGCCTGTGTCAGCAGCACACAACACAGGCACCTGCCCTACAAGCACATACACACATAATCAAAATGATAAAAATTAATTCTTTTTGAAAAAGTAAATTGATGAGTGGATAGTTTATGGATCCCAATAATCCTTGTGAGCGTGTAGCAATGCTCAAACTCTGTCAGAGAAGATAAGACACAGCTCCACCAGAGACACTGTTTCCGCCATTAAATGGGCAAGAGTCCAAGAGCTTAGAGGTACCCTCTGGGAGTCTGAGTGAGACTGGACCCTAGTGGTGCTATAAAACCAGTGATTTTCCTGGTACTTAGAGAATATCTGGTTCTTAAGAGATGATTGCTGGAGTATTGAACAATGAAACACCATGGCCAAAGCAGCTTGTGGAGGAAAGGGTTTATTAGGCTCACACTTCCACATCACTGTTCATCCTCAAAGGAATTCAGGATAGGAACTCAAGCAGGGCAGGAACCTGGAGGCAGGAACCGAAGCAGAGGCCATGGGGGACTGCTTCTTACCCATTCGCTGCTTCTACCTTGCTCAGCCTGCTTTCTTAATAGAATCCAGGACCACAAATCCAGGATGGTCTCACCCACGTTGAGTTGGGTCCTCTCCATCAATCACTAATTAACAAAATGCCAAATAGAGCTGCTCTTATGGGAGACATTTTCTCAATTGAGTTACCCTTCTCTCAAAAGACTCTGGTCTGTGTCAAGTTGACATAAAATGAGCCAGAACCAAGGGCCATTCTTTGACAACTTGCTCTCAAATGATTCAGTCATCAGTGGGTTCTAGGCTTGGGAAAGAGCCCTGGTCTTTTACACTTTAAAAAAAAAAATCACTTAGGTGGTAGAGGCAGGATGATCAGAAATTCAAAGTCATCCTCAGCTACAAGTAACTTGGAGGCCAGCCTGGGCTATGTGAGACCCTGTTTCAGGGTGGGGGTAGAAAATGAATGTGAACATACTACTTTCTTAGCATGTGCCAAGTCCCAAGTTTCGTCCAACACACACACACACACACACACACACACACACACACACACACACAAAGAGCATGCACAAGAAACAGACAGACAGACAGACAGAGATTCGTTCATTTTCTTGATAAGATGCCCAAAGATTTAATGCATCCTTCTGATGCATCTTCTTTTCACAAACAATTGGCAAGAACCAATAGTATTCTGTTTTCTTAGACTCAGTGCTCTCAGATACTAAGGATGGAGAATAACAAGTAGATTATAATAAAGCAATTATGGATTCCGCCCCCCCCCCCAAATCACCCAGCCAACCATTTGTAGTTAGTCAATGGAACAGGGTAAGATGAGAGTGTAGAAGAAAAAGCCAGCTCCTGTGCAGGCCAAACTTCTCATAGTTGACTCTCAAAATATGTACCTACTCCAAGATTAGTGTGTGTCCGGGAAGTCCCAGAGCAAGTACATGGTGAAATCTGCAGAAAACACCCAGGCAGCCCCTTCTAATCCAATGCAGTTTGTCTGCCTCTCTACCTGAACTCAGAGTCAGATCCCACTGGCCAAGGGCTCAGAGCCCAAGGCTGCCTTTCTCCCACTGGAGTTACTTGCGGCAAGCCCCAGGCTGTCCCACCTGTGCTTGGAGCTCCCACGGCTTCCTCTGGGGCCCAGTGAATTCCTTTGAGCCAGCTCATGGGGCTCAGGGAAACACGTTTTCCTATTTACAGGAGATGATGTTAGAAAGGATACAGGCGAGGAGAATGGTTCCGTGAGGGCTGTGAGGAGGGGGAGGAGGTTCCGCACACACTCAAGCACCCTCTGATTCCACACTCACTTGCATGTCACCCTTTAGCAGCCCCGGGAGCTGCAGCTCTCCAAATCCTGTTCTGGGTTCCCATGAAGACTTCACTGCCTGAATAGGGCCGAGGCATGGAGAGAAAAGTCTGATCTGATGGTAGACTACATGACTGCTCTATGCAGCCTTGGCCCCCTTCGCATTTGGTGCAAGATCCCCTCTGAAATATGGTCTTCAAACTTACCTGCCAGAGAATTTTGTTGTTGTTTTGTTTGTTTGAGACAGGGTTTCTCTGTCTAGTCTTGGCTGTCCTGAAACTCTGTAGACCAGGCTGGCCTTGAACTCACAGAGCTCTATCTCTATCTCTGCCTCCCAAGCACTGGGATTAAAGGCGCTCACCACCTTCTCTTCAAGGAAATTCTTTCTGGCCAGCTCTAAAGCAGAAAGTAAGGGAAGCATATTCCTGTGAAGAAAATTAACTTCTCTAGCCTGCCTTCGTGATGGATGCAAGAGCATGAGGGAATCATAGAGAAAACTCAAAATGTATGTGCCCCCGAGGCCACAGTTGACACTCTGTAAGCTGAAAGGTGTGGGTAAGAAAGAACTCAGAAGTGCAGGAGATGTCAGTCACGCCCAACCTGAATTCAAGTGTAAAGTGCTTTAAAAGGTTAAAATGCAGAGGGTCCCCAGTTAGGAAGGGAAGAGTGTGGCCCTCGCCCATGCTCAGACTCAAACATTTGCTCCGCTGGCACCCTGAAAGGATGGGACCATGAGGAACCAGTATCTAATCTCGAAACTGGATGCTACAGTGACAGTTTCCTCCTAGGACTCCAAAGGTAAAGGGGGTGACTTCATGCAAATGGAGAGGGGTGGGCGGGTGGCCACTCCCTAAGGCCACAGCTCAGCCTTGCCTGCTCTCCTGCAGCACTCACTTGCTTATTCCAGGCCTCTCTCCTGTGTGGGACCCTTGGGAGATTAAATGAGCCACCCCAACCATCACAGAGAGGAGCCCACTGCCAACACCAACACTCTCCGCACTAAGGGAACTGAGCAGAGGAATAGGTGGTCTGACCCGGATGAGGAAGACAGCAGAGGGGAGGGTGGGAAAAGGATATCTCTGAAGGGTACCACCTCCCAGCACCCAACCCAGCCGGGGCTCTGGGCTCACCTGGATCCCAACCTTACCCATTCCTAGTTCTAGGGCAAGATGCAGAACAGAGAAAAAGGGCAGAGGGACTCTGTTACTCGGTCCTGCCAAGGGCCAACATTTGCCAATGAACAGTAAGAGAATAATTAGATAATTAGATGAAACTATATAAATACACACACACACACACACCAAAGTCTATGTATACATATATATACACACATGTATATGTATACATTATACATACATTATCTGAGCATCTACATATATGTGTATGTGTACATTGTATATATAATGAATACATCTGTACATCATCTCATATCCAGGACCTCCTACAGATGCCCATCAAAATCTGCAGATGCTCAAGTGTCATCTATAAAATGATGAGTGTGTGCAGAGAGCCACACACATTCTCCTGAAGACTGAGTCAACCCTGGGTTACTACTCTGCCCAGGACAACAGAGAGGCTGCTTACTGGTTTTATACTGGAGCTCATGGAACAATGGTAAGAAACAGCACAGTCCATGTGTCATACGGATGCATTTGTTTTCCTAAAAGTTTCCAGTTCCTGTTTAAGTTCATGCAGCAGAAGCCATATATATATATATATATATGGAGGGCTGATTCTGTGTGTTTGTGGGTAAGGGCATGCAGTGTGTATCCGTGCAAACGAGATATATACAGTGAAAAAAGAGGGCTAAAGTGGACAGGAGGCAGGGAGTGATTCAGCTTTAAGGAGGGTGTCCCAGAAGGCCTTGAGGAGAAACTGACATGAGTAGCCATCTAAAGAGAAGAGGGGGTGAGCTGTGGGTTACCTATAGGGAGACCATTCCAGGCAGACACCTTAAAACAGGAACTCGCACCCCAGGGACAAAGAAACATCCAGCTTAGAAAGGAAGAGATAAAACCATCTTTAGTCACAGATGACATGATCCTACCTGTAGAAAGGCCTAAAGAGTGTAAGGGAATAAATAAACCATTAGAAACAGGAGCGCTGATTCAGTAGTTGGAAGCACTTGCTAGTTTTCTAGAGGACCCTGGTTCGATTCCCATATCGACTGTGACTCCAGTTCTAGGGGATCCTCCTGGAAACCCTTCTTCTGACCTTGGAGGGCACCAGGTATGCATGCAGACAAAGCACCCATACAAAAAAAAAAAGTCTAAAAAAAGCTTTAAAAAACAAAAAGAAGGA